>NC_090937.1:576081799-576763689 GCF_040938575.1 Ambystoma mexicanum | reverse complement strand
TCCAGTCACTCAGGGACAAGATAGGTTCTTGATCTTGGCCTCCCAAAGACAGAGGAGGCTGGCACAAACCTTCAGGGGTCCCTCAGTACAGTGATGTCCTGGGCAGCACTGTGGCTGGCAGGGATGCAGGTCTTGTTCCAGCAGCCGTTCACCCCCGATGGTCCCTGGGGATGCATAGGGGGCAGAGCTTACCTCTGCCTTGGAACACCTACTTTCACCGCACAACTGGAGGACTTTGAAAAGGATCGCTCTCCCAACAGGGTCCAACAAAATCTTCTCCAAGGGTTGAAGTCCAAACAGATGATTCGAAGAAAATATGTGAGACCCTCTTCTTTTGAAGGTAAAGGACTGTGAGTAATTGGACTAAAGCTAGCCTACGAGAATCCCTGGTCTTGAAGATAGTGGACTTTGGCCTTCTGACATCACACCCAAAGTATTTTGTGCTCGAGGCACTGGCATAGCAGGGGCCCCCACATCCCCAGAGGTGTGGTAAGCCCCGCCAGTACATGTCCTGGGAGGTGGCACCCAAAGACATCATTAGGGGGTAGCCAGGGGTAGCAGCAGCTACCCCTGACTCACTGTCTGCTACCACTAGACCAGTCCTTGCAACCCCTGAGCCACTGAACAAAGAGGCAGTGTCAAGAACAGATATATATCTGTGTTGCACCTGAAAAAGGCGGTTGTAAATGCAGCTTAAAGTGCCACAGCTTTTCCCCCTGGAATCTAGATCTCGTTAACATGAGAAATAACAGGGGAGCAGGAAAAACCATTAAGCCACCATCACTAAATGGTTGGCAGTCCATTAGTGAAGAATGACTGAATGGCTGGGTTCAGAGGTGGAGCTGTCTGTGTGCCTCATACCCAGTACTGTAGTAACAGGAAGAGTATATGGGCTAGATCTAGCTAGCTGGGAATGAGTCAGAGCAGCCTGCCGGATTCATTGACAGCACAGCATGAATGCAAATCTCACCAGTGTTTCTCGTTATCTACTTTGCACATCCAGTGAGCCACTGGACCTGTGACGAGAGGGGTTTGCCCCAGTGGCTTCTGGCACCAATTCTGCCTGCACATTGTGTGACCTGACCCAGATCTGCCAGGCATGCATCACAGACACACGGTAGATATACGCAAGGTGACATAATTAATTTATGCACAATACCTCTGGCACTAGAATGCAGCTTTCCCCATAGACATAATTCGGTCTAGCGGCTCACATTATCTCTCTCCTATCTCAAATACTTGCACAACACATCTGGTACCAGAATGCAGCTATCCCCCATGACATAATTCAGTAAAGCTGCACACATAATGTCTCTCTGCCACACTCTCCGGACTACCTCGCTGCACCCACTCACATTTGTATTTGTATTTGTATTTTGTTTATTAGTAGGGCGCACCTTGCCCCGGGGCATCTGGGCGCATGTTTAAAAGGCAGTTACAGGTTCCAGCAAATAGATACAATGTACATTTAACACATATTTACATCAAGTTCAGAGCATCGAGTAGAGAGGCGCATCGGGCGCATGTTTAAGAGGAGGTGACAGGTTACAGCAAATAAAAGCAATAGACATTTAACACATATTTACATAAAGCTCAGAGCAACGAGTCGGAATATACAGCCAAAACAGTCTAAGTACAATGAGCAGACAGTAATGGAATTGGCAGGTGTAGAGATTATGGTGAGGAAGCTAGGGCATCCCGTTCATGTAACCACAATTTGGTTTTAGCTTTGAAGGAATGGATGTGCAGAACATTTCTGAGAGCATTAGGTAGGATGTTCCAAAGCTTAGCCACGAGGACTGGGAAACTCGAGCCTCCGGCTGTCTGAAGCTTGAAGCTAGGAATAGTCAGCGTTTGGGCCTGAGAAGATCTTAGAGGTCTAGTTGCTGTGTGTTGTGTGAAGCGTGTGGAAAGGTAAGCCAGAGCTGCGTTGTTCTGGGGCTTGTGTGTTAGTACAAGAGCTTTGAGGGATATGCTGTGGGTGATGGGTAGCCAGTGTAAATTGCGTCTCGTGTTGGATATGTGTGAGCACCTGGGAACATTGAGAGCTGCCCTTATGGCGTTGTTCTGCGTGACCTGGAGTTTATCGATGTTTTTTTGACTGGTCCCAAGGTAAAGGGTGTTGCAGTAATCGATTTTGGACATGATGAGGGTTCTGGAGAGAATTAGACAGTTCTCTGTTGTCAGAAAGGGTCGACATGCTGTAATCAATTTGCAAGTATAGGATGACGCTGACACAACTGCGTTGGTTTGATGATTGAGGGACAGAGTGGAGTCTAGATAAATTCTAAGTGTTTTTGTGACGTTGGAGACTTTGATATCATTCCCATCAATGATGAAGGACTTATATTTGGGGTCAAGTTTGGTGAGTTTGTATTGAGAGCCAAGAATGATTAATTCAGTCTTTTCATCATTAAGGCCGAGCCCATGATGAGCCATCCAGGCCTGGATGACAGTGTATACTCCAATGAGCGCTTTAGCATCTGTTACATAATCGCCAGTGATAGGGATGAGTATCTGGGTGTCATCCGCATAATTAGTGACATGCATACTCAACATGGGTATCTACCGAGCACTTGGTTAACCCTGCTTACCTTTGTACTGGCTAAGTGCACTCAGGCACTATATTTCTCTCTGACAAATGTTCCCATACCTGGACTTTGGTCCCCAAAAGGCATTCAACCTACAGCGCGTTGGGCCCATACCATTGGTGTAATGTGCTATACATATACCCATTACAATACAATACAATACATGAAGTTGCCCCGAGCCTTTGAAGTAAACCATATGTTGCTTCCTCAAGCAATGCTCCTGTGCATTGTTGGTGACTTGCATCTGTTGGATTTTTGGATAATGTAATATCACAGCAACTGGCAATATATGGGCTCTACTTATCATATAATTACAATACCTGACATGCAGCTATAATGAGCATAATATGGAAGCAACTGGCCATGCACTGCTGAAGTAGCATATCTATGGCAGCGCCTCGGCCTATGTTTATTCTTTTGGGAATAACTCTACAATATCATGACCCCATCCATGAAATATGAAGGCAGCACCTTTGCTAAAATGTGGTTGGTATCTAAAATATTCTTGTCTGCTTTAGTACCTTTTTTTACATCGGAAAGCCACTTCCGGTGATGTCACCAGGGTTAAAGACAAACTGATGCATCCAAGTCAAAGGTCATATGGCATCTCTTCCTGTGATGTCATCACATATGTGATGTCACTTCCGCTACCCCTGGCATTTTGGTAAATCGGCATCCCTGTGGGTACCCTCGAAGAAAAAACAAATTAAAAACAAAAAGAATGAAATACTTTCTTTATGAAGGCAGAGTGACATCCAAAAGAAACTATTTATTTTTGAAGTCGGAGGGCTGCCCCACCCCATGACATGGAAGCCTCCAGGCTGGAGGCCTCCATGCCATGGGGAGGGTGGAGGTTAAAATGTATGGGGGATACCTGGGTGTACCTGGGTGTGCATGTATGGTTAAAGGGTAGACACTTAAATGTATGCGTGGCTGCTGAATGGTATGTGTGCTTGTGTTCAGGGGCGCAACGCAATCTAAATTTTGGGGGGGCTAACCCTTCAAATGTTGGGAGAGGTGCTAACTTCACAGGCAAATATATTTGTATGAGGGCATATAAATTCTTTACACATTCTAATGAGACTATTCTAGTGTGCTTTCAATGTTACAAGCTGTTAACTCTCTCCTTTAAATCTGAAAGCACCCACTTATGGACTGCTGTGAGTATGAGCAGTCTCCTGTCCCTTCTCTTCCCTTCAAATCACTCCCCTGGTATGCGAGTACTAAACCCACATCACGATTTCAATTGCCTAAACAATTAAGCATTTGAATGCAGGTACTAACAGTGTAATGCTTTATGTTAGTAGTTGCTAGGCCTTTGATAACAGTGAAATCCAGGCGCTGTTTAACATCTGTGTCCTGTTCTGTCTGGTGCTCTGTAGGTCACCCAGGTCGAGTCAACATAGCCCAAAATGTTAGAGGTGCAGGGGGGCAGAAGCCCAGTCAGCTCAATGGTGTTGCGCCACTGCTTGTGTTTAATGCCTTGATTACTTATTGGTAATATTCATCACTCCTAGCCCTATTCTTCCTCATCCCAGTACTTGTGTAGGAGGCACTTTGCCTCAAACATAAGTACTGGGATGAGGTAGAGGGACATGGAGGTAATGCCTGGCTAAATTAATCTTCATTACTCCTAGTCCCACTCTTTCTCGTCCCAGTATGTGCCTATGAGGCACTGGGACAAGCAAGAGGGATGCAGAGATCATTCTGGGCTGAGGAGCAGATTTTGGGGGTTGGGGCAGGGGTTGGGAGGGAGAGGGGATGTGAAGGGCGTGTGGGCTGGGATAGGGATTGTGCGATAAATCCTAATGGTCATCCATGTCCAGGCTAAGCAGGCAGGGCCGGACTGGGAACAAAAAGTGGCCCTGGAAAATGTTTTTCAAAGTGGCTCATATTTCGTTGAACGAGCGAGCACAGAGCATGAGCCCAACCCTTCCATGAGGGAATCCGGAGTAACCCCAAGAAAATGTTGAATACAATTAGTCAAAATGAGTGCCCTTAAAGCATGCTTTAAACATATAAGGATTAAAAAGCGATGTTTTAAATAAGTTCATGATCTCTCAAAGTAGAGTTTTAATGATAGAGGGGCCTGGGACATTACACATTTTGCAGATGAGAAAAATGAGTACATCCGGTATTAAAGGTGCCAGGCAACATGCATCCCTAATCCATTTCATCCTATTCCTGTGCTGAGAAGAGAATGCAGATAAAAGGCATTCTTAAACAATCATTGGCAATGGCAACGGTTTTGTCTTTTGTGTAGGCATGGGAAAGGCATTTCCCAGGCATTGACGTAGTGGTATTAACTGGAATGTAACAGCTGCAAAGTGGTGAGAGTAGTTGGGCATATAATCGCAGTGCTTTTCAATGCCTAATATTGATACCCAAGCTTAAACTTTTGGCTTTGCCAATGCTTGATTGTAACATGATTTTATTGAAGGACGGCATACGGCTTATAAATGGAGTGGCTGAAAGCAGACGTGGTTGACATTTTTATTACACCAGTAGGGCTTTTACCATTCCAATCAAGTCATTAACTCTCAGAAGACTGATTTGGGAAAACACTGACAGGCACTTTAAACACAAAGTTTGATGGGAAGGCTTGATAATGTTAGCTCAAAGAGATCCCAAGAGGACGTGTTTTGGATGCAGAGGGGCAGAACACAGGTGGAAATGGCAATAGGGATTAGCATGGCCATGGGCAGTCAATGGGTCAGTAAATAACCAATACAAGCTTTGCTTCCCACCTTATATATTTTTCCCTAGCTGCACTCTAATGCAAGATTTTCATTTTATAGGTGGCACTTTAGCCACAACTAACAAAAACGTTGACTTGGTATAAGATCAGTGAGTCATGTCAATGTAGTGCCCGCAGTGTCCCGACAATGTGGCACAGCACCTGTGCGTTCAACCATAGTGGTATGCTCATCAGTGGCTGCACATCGCCAATGACAACGTGTTTGCAGGCTGCACTTTTTGTTAAGGTGAAATCTGTATTGAGAGTTTGAGGCCTTCTTCAGCAGCATACATCCAAAATGTCAAAACATCGGGTGGGTGTGTAGTCACAGTACATGATGACATTGTTGTTGGGGCATTAAGTAATACATGCTTTCTTCTAAAATACGAAACACATTTTTAAACCATCAATAAGCACAAATGTCTAGTGTGGATGTTAATTATGACTTGTGCAAGGACTGCTGACTGATGGTGAGAGTGGGTGAGGATGAGCACAGGAATACAGTGAGGAACGTCATGGTGACATATTGGAAGTGTGTGCATGTGGATGAGAGGCACTTGTGGATATGCAAGCGGTGGGCTGTTACAAAACACTCTATAACTGGCTCGGAGTACATGAGCCGAACGAGTGACAAAACAGTGAATGAGTGAAAATGGGTCACTGAGCGTGTGTAAGTGGCAAGGGGCAGGGGTAGTGATGTATGCATGCATGAGGAGGGCAGCGACCGTCACTGTGGGTTGGATAGGGGAACAGTTATCATTGTGTGGAGCGATTGTCCTGAGTGACGTGGTTTGTTTGTTTGTTTGTTTATTTTATTTGTATGGCGCTCCAAACCCAGAGGTAGAAGGGCGCTAAGAATTTGGTTACATATTTGAGAGGTATCAGTGTTGCATACTTCGTACAGGTTTATAATATATACATATATATACAGAGGACAATAAATAGAGCGTGTGTAGTGAGTACAATATACAATTTCCTGAATAAGTACAGTGTCTAAGCTAGTAGTCGCGCAGGTCTAGAGTTAGTGGTGTTGCTCTTTGTTTAGTAGCCAGCTAATGACCTGCTTCCTAAAGATCTGGAAGGATTCGAGGGTTTTGATGTTGAACGGTAGGGAATTCCAGAGTTGGGGAGCAAGCACTGTAAAGCTTGCCCCTCCAGCTCTTTTTAGGTGGAATCTGGGTACTAGTAGGCAAAGAGTGTTGGAGGATCTGGTGAGTCTGGTGGCGGGTTTCAGGGTGAGTTTATTAGCTAGATAGGGTGGTGCTAGGTGGTTGAGGGCTTTGTACGTGAGGCAGATGATTTTTAGGTCAATTTTTTGGCGTATGGAGAGCCATTTGCAGGCTTTCCTAGTTGCAGAGATCTGCTCTTGTCTTGGAATGTTGAGGGCTGTGCGCAAGGCGTTGTTTTGAATTACCTGTAATTTATTGAGTACGGATTGATTAGCGCCAAGGAACAGGCTATTGCAGTAATCCAGTTTGGATTGTATTAGGGCCCTGGCAAGGGTGAGGCAGCTGTTGGGTGATAGGAAGGGTCTGCTGGCCCTAATGAGCTTGCCGGTATAGGCAGCAGCTGAAGCTGTCATATTGGTATGTTTGCTAAGGTTGGTGTTGGCGTCTAGATAAAAACCAAGGGTCTTTACGCTTTTGGCTATGGCAATGGAATGACCATCGATGGTGATGTTATTATAGCTAGGGTCAAGTTTGGTTAGAGTGTTGGGGGAGCCGACGATTAGGAGCTCTGTCTTCTCATCATTCAGGCAGAGACCATGGGAGGCCATCCATGCCTGAATGATGGAGAATATTTTGTTGATCCGGACCGAGTCTTCTTGGTAATTACCAGAGATAGTGAGGAGTATCTGGGTGTCATCTGCGTAGTTTGTATAGGTGACACCCAGGTGATCCAGTTGGTCGAATAGAGGCTTTGTAAATATGTTGTACAAAGTGGGGGATACACAAGAACCTTGTGGGACCCCGCATGTGATGGGGATGGGGTCTGCAGCAGCTGTGGTGGAGAAGACTCGTATGGTTCTGTTTGCCAGGAAGGATTGTATCCAAGTGATGGCAGGTGAGGAGAAGTGGGCTGCGGTGGCAAGGTGATTACAGAGGACCTCATGGCTGACCAGGTCAAAGGCCGCTGAGAGGTCTAGGAGGAGTAGGATTGCGGCATTGCCTCTGTCTTTTATTTCATCGATCTGGCTTTTGAGATCAACAAGGGCGGTTTCAGTTCCGTGTTGAGGTCTGAAGCCAGATTGACGAATTCCTAGTAGTTGGTTGGATTCTAGGTATTCCTGAATTTGGATGTAGGCGACTCTGTCCAGGATTTTCAGTAGGAAGGGGACTGTGGTGATGGGCCTATAGTTTGTGGGTGTGGCCGGATCGAGGGATTGTTTTTTCAAGAGAGGGAGAACCCATGATTGTTTTAGGTTGCTGGGGATGGAGCTATTGGTGAAGGATAAGTTGATGAGTTTGGTGATGAAGGGGGAGAGCTCTCTGGCTGCATCTTTTATGATTTGAGCCGGGCAGCTGTCTCCTTTACAGTTAGAGGGTTTCAAGGAGGTGATGATTTTTTGAACTTCCGGGATGGTGACTTTTTTGAACGAGAAGCCTGCGCCGGTGGTGTTAGGTGTGGGTAGGCTAAGGTTGGTGACATTGTTGTTGGATAGTTGTAGCCGTTTGTTTTCGATTTTAGTTTGGAGTCCTAAGATTTTGTTGTTAAGGGCGTTCTGGATGTTGGTGCACCAGGGTTTGTCTTTTAGGCAGGTTTCTGGGGGCGAAATAGGGTTTTCTAGTTCCTTCAAAATTTTGAATAATTCTTTAGTGGAGGATCCTGCCTGAGTGATCCTGGTGTTGTATGAATCTTTTTTGGTCCTGATTATCTCGCTTTTGTAGAGTGAGGATAGGTTAGTGAAGTTGGATTTGTTTTCCGCAGTGGGGTTAGTCTTCCAGGCGTGGTGAGCCTTAGCTTTCTCTTTCCTAAGTAGTTTGAGCTCAGGGGTGTACCATGAGTTCAGATGAGCTTTGGGTTTGGCTTTGCGTATTTTCAAGGGGGCAACGGTGTCCATTGCTTTGGCCATGGAATCATTGAAGGTGTCAATCAGCATGTTTAAGTCAGCGTTAGCTGGGAGAGCATTGAGGGTAGGTAAGACCAATGGTAGCAAGGTAGTGGTAACAGCCTCAATGAGGGCACGAGCTTGGATGAGTGAGTGGATTTAGTAAAGGTTCACCAAGCGTGGCTGAATGATAGCTTTTGGCAACAGAGCATGGCTGAGGGAGCGTATTCAGTATATGTGTAAAGCTGGAGGTGAAAGAGTTAGGGGTGCGTGCCCCAAATATGAAGGCCAAGTAGTGGCGAGAGGCAGAGCGTAGCTTTAAAAAGTAACCTTTGTTATCGGCCAGCGTCAACATTAAGAAAAGTCCAAGTGCAGAACCACAACCTTATTTCCTGAATCTCTTCACTCACCAATCCCAAGAGAAAGTAGCCTTGTAGTTTAAACCTATGCGAGTGGCCCGCAACTGTCCATCCAGATGCCAAAGACCACAGTGCTTAATACAAGACAGCAGGATCTTTCCTAAAGAAGACACATCACATTGTAGAAGAATTACTAAAATGTTGCACCTGTGCAAGTGCAATTAGCACAAGGCCAAAAATTGGCCTAGTGCCTAGAAGTTCTACCATACATCACCCTAACACTCCAGGTAAGATAATATTTTCAGAAAACAGATTCTGCCGGTGGTAATAGCGCCAAAAAAACCCATATAGTCCTGTGGACTCATAACAAATGGGGAGAAACAGCGCCACCGCAACTAGGGATCCGGCGCAGCACCGGAACGAGTCGAGGTAACGCTAATTGTGTTGGGCGGAATAACGCCCAACTCATGATGAGGCTATATCAACACTTGTTTATTCAACTTGGAAGATTTTAATGCAAGGATCTTCACTACTGACAAATCCTCAATGGGAGGTACGGTATGTGCTGCAATACGCCCAAACCTGAAAATAGAAACCTCCTTTACTTTGAGCACCTTGATTTGTTCATAAAATACCCAACCTTTTTCAGAATGCTGTGTTTGCCTCCTAATTGGAACACATACAAATATCAAATATCAACAGAGAAAAGGCTGGTTTGTGGTTAAGCCTTTTACTTACTTGCACACTACCCTCTACAGAGCTCTAAACCCAAAAACCTCTCTAGAACCATCTTGAATTTCAGAATGCAACAAATACCTGATTGCCTCATACGTAACAGTGTCAATACTTTGCACCGAATTCTGCTTGCTACCTCCGGCATCTTTCCTTCTAATATGGTCTCGGAAGGATAGCTCATAATATACATTTACAGCCACACAAAACAGCCAACAGTTCACTTAAATTTGATTCAAACTACATACAAGCTGCTGTTTATAATGTGTATAATATATTAAGCACAAACATTCCTCGATAATAAGCATCTTGGTGCTACTGAGTGCTTCACCTAGGAACATAGGGCCTCATTCCGAGTACGGCGCTAACCAATGGCGCTATTAACGCCTTGGTTGACGCCGTACCCGGAACGGCAGCGCCTTGGTGGATGGCGGAATCACCGCCCCATTCCAAGGTTGGCGGGCGTTAATTCCCCATTCACCAAGGCTCTTCCCCATTCCCAAATGAGCCCCCATAGGGCTCAATGGGAATGGGGAAGATGCGAATAACGGTGACCGTTCATTACGGTCACCGGTATTGGCTTGGAGGCCCCTTTGCGCCCTCGACTTTAACACCTGCTCAAAGCAGGCGTTAAGGGCGAGGGCGCAGAGGGAACTCGGAGTATGGCGGTAAGGGAATACCGCCACCGGTCTCGTTACCGGTGGCCGCTATCCCTTACCGCCATACTCGGAATGAGGCCCATATTCTTTCAAGGTATGTTTTGCACCAGGGTAACGTTTGCCCTAATCGCAGTCATTTGCCCTCAGGCAAAAAAGCCTTGAAAGAATGTTTCTCCCCACCAGCCCAAGGCTATTTTTGACTGAGTGCTCAGTATATTGAGCATGTGTTTGTTTGTTACGTTTTTTAGTAAAGAGGGTTTTGCGAATGATTCATTTTACTCTGACTATTCTCCTGTTTGTTTCCTGAAGTGATAACACTGGCTTCACCGTCACCGCTGCACCTATTGGAAGGCGCCTGCCTCAAAGACTTGCTAAAAGAAGGCCTGGCTACGAAGATAAGTCCAGGATATTGTGTGGCCGCATGTTTAAGGAAGAGCAAATGGCCTGTAAGGTGCCATTATTGCAGTGAGGTTTTTCGCCCCATCACTTCCTCCTGTTTGCTAAAATGAGAGGCTGTACAAGGCGCACTCTATGGCTCATACATTTCAGCTGCAGCACCCTTGACAAAGTCAAATTATTGCGGTCTGAGTCGAACTCGGAAGGAGCTTCTCAGTAATTACGCACGCGCCTGCAAAGTCACGGGCACTGCTGTCTGATGCCTTATTCCTAAGGCAGTCACTCACAAAACATTGCACAGTGCAATATGTCCATACCTAAATTTACTGCTTTCCTTTCTGTATAAAGGAAACCTGTGGTCTGCAGTCAGATCCGAATCGTCTATGCAGGTGGCAGCCGCACTGACACTTCAGCATGGCCTGTGCTGCACCTGCGCAGTCTAACACGCTAGGGCACATCACGTGCGGTTTTAATGATGCCCAGTTCCCCCACAAAACACAGAGGCGAGCCATGGGCATAATCATGCAGGCAGAGATTAGCGAACCACACCCAGGCGAGTTCAGGCTGGCATGGATGGATCATGTCATGAAATGATTATGTATCCTTCCCCCCAAGAAAAGAGGCCCTATGTCCCGAGGCCTACCGGGGAAAGTCCCGGTGTCCCGGTGGGCCACTCCAGGCCTGCAAGCAGTCATGTTATGTGGTATTAGTTGCTAGAGATGCATTTTGGTGTAGCCAGTCTAGTCATTTCTTATTTTGGCTTGACTTTTTTTAAGTGGCATCTCTGATAAAGCAGTCCTGCTAAGTGTAATTGCCTGGCTAGACCGGCATTTGAGTGCTACCAGTCTAGCCATTTCTTACTGTGGCATTGTATATTTTTCTGTGCATCTGTGATAAAATAACCATGATAGGTGTTATTGCTTCAACTGTTTTTTTGTTTTTTTGGTGCAACCAGTCTAGGTATGTCTAAATGTGGCCTGGTATGGTTTACTGTAATATGTTATTACGTGTCTAGACTGGTTTACATTGTGTAGCCAGTTCGACATGTTTTCATTATGCCTTTTTAATAGCAAAGCATTAAATTACTTAAAGCATTAATGTTCCTGTGCACTGTTGGTGACCTGTATGTATTAGATTTTTGTATTGGTGTTACCCTACAAAACAGTTACAAACACTCTGGCTTTTTAGCCAGTTTTTCTCAGAAAGTGTGCTGTATAATGTCTTAAAACACATATTTATATTCTTATCCTGGTGCAGTGTGCGGGATACCCCTGCAGCAGCACATTTGTGTGTATAGCGCAAGTGTGGTAATCTAGGACAACCCAGAGTGTGGCGTGACCTGTGATTTGTTTCCGAACTGGTGGGCAGGGGGAGGGTCCTCAGCTTGGCTCACAGGGAGGTTCCCAAATGTTGTGTTATGCCATTGGCTAGAGGAAGTAGAAGGGACAGGAAGGAGAGGCGAGGCAGAGAGCAACAAGATGTTGGAACCTTGCCCCAACTGTACAGAACTCTGCATGTCTAAACTAATCCCACCCCTTCCCTTCTCAATAGGATCAAAGGCCCCTTTATTATCTAGCACCCTAGTGTGAGGCTACCCGTTTTGATTGGGTGTCCTCCTTTTAATCCTGAGCCCTGGATAGCTTCCTGTTCATTGGCTTTCTCTGGGGAGGGGGTATTACCTGCCCTCACAAAGTGATCAAAAAAAAGGGATGGCGATTAAGGTTCCGGTCCTCTCTGAATACACATCACCTTCCACAGCTGAGCTGGCTCACAGGAGCTGTCATATGTGTGATATAAAATTGGATGTGACTGCAATGATTATGAGCAGTGCCAGCCACCATACCCTTACTTATGCATGGTTCATTTTTTAGAGTTTAACCTGCCACCAGCATGGACTACTCATAATCATTATATATTTTGGACCTGGGATGCATATCCTAAATGCAGCCCCTGTGCTGCAGAGACTTGGCTGCCACTGCAGCTGTTAAAAGGGCACCTGTGTCCTCTGAACCTGCTCTGTGCCACTGGTAGAGCAGGCACTGCAGATCAGGATACTGATAGAGCAGGCCACAGGTACACACTGCTTTTGTCATGGAGCTAATGAAAGGGGAATCTGATCAGCAGACTGCCCTTTCAGAGATGGCATTACTCGCATCATTTTATTAATTAATAAAAATCCTAACAGCTATTGCTTCCCCAACCTTGCCAGGTGGCAATTCATCACACCCAAAAACCACCAAATGCAATGTTTGCCTCAACTCAGTAGCAGAGTCAAATCTTTTCATTTCAAGGTGCTGCATCCTGTCTATAAGTGGAGCAATTGGGAATTCTGCCTGCACTGCTAAGGTGAGTATGTCTAGCCTGAGGCTGGCTCGTTCAACAGACTGTGGGGTGGAGCAGGAAGGACTTCCCAGAAACATGGAAACGAAGCACATACTGCTACCCTGAGGAGGGGATAGTGGGGGGAGGAGTACTAGAGCCATAAATGCTCCGGTCATAAGTGTTCTGCGTGTTATTTTATGTTAAACTGTCTTTGTTTCTAAAATATATGTTGTGTTTAGTTATTTATTTATCTCATACTGCATGAGTCCAGTAGTATCCAAAACAGTTCACATCTTTACACTGGGCAAACTCCAGAATAGTAATTTGGGGGTGCCAAGCCAGGGGGCTAGATGTGGGCAGTCTAGAATAGACTGTGAAAGGTGAACATAATTGGAGAACAAACAAGTAGGGTGCAGTGCTGTGTGTTTGTGAATGCATTCTAGGCTGTGTTACAATTGCGGTTGTCAGAAAGAGAGGGGAATAGTGTAATGTCCTGTGCTGTGCTTGGTAGCATGGCTGTAGCATATAAGGCTGCGGCAAACTTGTTGCTTGTGTGATGCTTTGTCACAGTGGGGTCATTTTACAGCATGGAGAGACACTTTCAGCCAAAAATATAAGCACTAGTAAATCTAAAGCAAAGCACTGAATGGTCCCTCTGCCCCCAAATGGCCAGTTCTATAGTTTATTTATTTGTTTTATTTATTTATTGGTCATTTGTAACGCGCCTATACACAAGTGTTTTGAGTCACAGCAAGGAAGGTGAGAGAATGGGGGAGGACAAGGTGAAGAAAAGTAGCGATCCTAGTAGGCCATGCGACATTCAGATTGTGCAAGTGCTGTAGCGTGAGGTGCATGGGGAGGGGAGGTGGGAGAGTGCAGGAATTGGATGGTAGGGTCTGGGGGGCTCATGAGAAGATGAGTGCCTGGTGGGGGCCTGGTGGACAGGACCAGGGGGAAGCAGAGAACGAAGAGGATCCGCAAATAAGTGCAAGTTTGAAGGTTGGAGTGGCACCAAGCAGGTGAAAGCCAACTGGCAAGTGTATGCTGAGGGGCCCGAGGGGGCAAGTGCAGGATGAGGGTTATGATATGATATGGCATTTATAATGCGCCTATACACAAGTGTTTCAAGGTGTGACGCAGCAAGGGAGGGGGAACAGAAGGAAGACAGACAGCAATGCTAATAGGTCAAGTGTCATTCAGATCGCGTAAGTGCAGGGGAAGGGGAAAAGTGCAAAATGGGAGGGGGTGGGGACAGTGCAGTACATGGGATAATGAATAAATAAAAACTTGGAGTGGTGGGAGGGGGCGAGGTTGTGGGAGAAGTGCAGAGGTAGACTGGACAGGGGGGTCCTGGTGCCGTGTATGACTCTGAAGGAGCCAGGCAACCAGTCTCAGGCAGTGGAGACATTAGCAGGGGAGGAGGAGGGAGAAGGAAGACGAGAATAGGAAGGTGTTAAGGAGCTTCCAGAACTTAAGGCAATCCATCTCAAGTCTGAGAGGGGCAAGGAGGCCAGTTCAGAGAGAGGCACCGGAGGAAGAGAGATCCGCCCCAACTCTCTGCTTGAAAAAGTGTCTGATTTGCAGGGAGTTAGAGCTAGATGAGCGAAGGGCTCTATTAGGGAGGTATTTAGGGAGAGAGAGTTGGATATACAGGGAGTACCCGGCCCCAGAAAGTCTTGTAAATGATGCTGAGTGTCTTGAATTTGATCCTTGCAGAAACCGGGAGCCAGTGGGGATATTTAAGGGCTGAAGAGATGTCGTCCCTGGGCTTCAGGCCAAGGATACATCTTGCATTACTATTCTGGATCAGGTGAAGGGGGCGGAGGTGAGGAGTTAGGCAGATTAAGGAAGAGGCTGTTGCAGTAGTCCAGCCTGGAGAGAACTAGAACTCTGGAGACACTGAGTCTCTGGGGGAAGGTGAGGAAGGGGAGAATGCCTCTGAAGAGATAGAGCTGAAAGTGGGCCTTCTTGGTCAGGTCCATGATGTGAGGTGAGAAGGAGAGTGAGGAGTTGTAGAAGACGTCAAGGTTTTTTGCTTCGCACAAGGGTGAGGGAAGGGTGCCCAAGGAATATGGCCAGAGTGTGAGAGGGAAGGAGGGAGGAGGGCTCCTAATGAGAAGGATTTCTGTCTTACTAGCATCAAGGCAGAGATTGTTAGTAGTGCATCGGGCCTGAATAGTAGATAGGCAGTCAGGAATTAGAGAGAGAGAAGAGGAGGTAGAGGAAGGTAGCTTGAAGGAGAGCTGTGTGTCATCAGCGTAACACTAATGTTAGGAGAGAAGGTGGAGATCAGATGGGCTAGAGGGGCAGGTAGATATTGAAAAGCCAGGGAGAGGGGATAGCTCCCTTGGGGACTCCACATGTGTAAAGTGAGATGGTGGAGAGAAAAGGGCCAAATTGAACCTGGGAGGGTCGGACAGAGAGGAAGGAGGTCAACCTATCCAGGGCTAAGTGCGTGATGCCAAGGATGTCACAGAGCCACTTTATCAGGGCGGCATGATTGACCATGTCAAAGGCAGAGGAGAGGTCAAGAAGGATGAGAGCAGAAGGGAAGCTGCAATCGAGATAGTGAGAAAGTCACCCTGGGTTTTCAGGAGCAATGTATGTGATATTTTAGAATATATTTCTCCTATTGGAGATTTCAACAAATCCATTTCCCCAAAAAAACACTTTCGTTTTTAAATTATTTTTTAACAAAAAAATGTCCATAGGTTTGGACACTTCTGTTTTGTGGAATGTGTAATCGGATTCAATGTGTGATGTCACTTCTGTTTTATGGAATTGGAAATTGAATTTAATTTAGCGATGTTTTTATGATAAAGTACATATAATTTACAGTGTGCTGCAAAGTTTATACTGATGTATGATTTTATTTTTCATTTTTTTGTTACACTTTCAATACATTTGCTTTTCAATTATCGTTATTTGTGTGCACTTTTGGCACTCTTTTTGACACTTGGCCTTTCTCTGTATATATGGGCTTTTTGGAGTACTTGGCCACTGCCAAGCCGGAGCACCTGTGGGGCCTTAATCGTGATAGGACACTCCTAGCTTAAGATAGCTCCCGGATGTCTGTGATTAACCGAGGTCAATCGAGTTCAATTAAAGTGGCCTACAAGAATACCTGTTATTATAGCGGTTAGAGGCGAGGGGTATCTGACGGGAACTGCTTCGTAAGAAATCGATATTTAACACTACATTATTCATTACAACATGAAGCTTACACATTCAAAATGGCATGTTATGCAACTTGCTGCATGCAAGAATAGGGGAGGGGCAGGTTAAGCAGCTGGTATGTTAGGATCTGCAATGTACCAAAGCCTTTTAACTCTAAAATGCCATTGCGCGCATGGTCACACTATAAGGAAAAGTGCACGCTTAAAAGCATGCCGCGGATTCAAATGCGCTGCTTTGTTTCATGCAGCTGGATAGTAAAGTGCTAAAATATTATGAACAGTGCCTCTCAGCAATCCTTTGAAATCCTACAATAAACCCAGCATGTCTTCATCAGCTGTGCATCTGCAATTACAGAAAATGAAAAGACCACCATTGAAAGCGAACAATGGCGTGTTAGCTGCGGGCTGCGCTATTCACAGCATGCCCGCGCGTTCACAGGATGCGCCGCGCGGCCACTTCCCAGACTCCCTCAGATGTAACCCTTCAGCTTTCTCTTTTCTTCCATTATATGGAACCCAGCAGAGTCCTCTTGATCGGCTCTGTGAGTGAAAAAGCCCCAGGATCAGCGGCCTTCTCTCTGCCCGCTCCGGGGCGCTGGCTGACCCCTTGGTCCTAGAAAGGTTTGCTGGGGAGGTTTCGCCTCAGGCCGAAGACGTGCAGGTCACCCCAGAGCCGGGCAAACTGGGAGGCCATACGCAGCAGCGCAGGCAGGCAACCTTTGCAGCCCCGTTCCACAGCCTCCACCAATTAGTATAAACAATGACACCACACGAAGGGTTATCACAAACATTGTCAAAGAACTGCACAGTAAAAGTGGCATTCCAGAAACAACATCATCATCTCATTGAAACATCCATACGTGTATACACATTTGGTAGATTTGAACCTTTTGAACAATAATACCACGTTTCTCTGAGGTGGTGCAAGCTAGCATTTCAATGAGTGCACGCAATTAGTTCCAGTTCTTTCTAGTATAAAAAGCACCAGCTCAAACCCTCCCCTTCCAGAGCCCCATGTTCAATTTAATCCTAAATGTTACCCTTTTGTTTCCTCAGCACTCCCTAGTTTTCATACCCAGAACAATTTGATAGCCCTAAACCAGGGCCAAATCGACCATTGTTCAAAAGGTTCTTGTGCATGCATGTGTTTATTTACATAGTGTGAATGCTCTATGTATGTGTGTGTGGACCGGGGAGTTAGTCCAGTGACTTTGGGGAGTGTTGAGGATGCAGGAAGAGAGCCCTAGTTGCACAGGTGTTAGGAGGCCATGTGAGGCAGGTCAGCGGTCTTAAGATGCACAGCAGATCAAGAGGTCCTGGGGGTGTAAAACGGGTGGCCCTAGAATGTCTACATGGAAGGCTGGATAGGGTACCACCAGGCAGGACCTCAGGCGGAGGAACAATGCAGCACTGGAGAAAACGAGAGAAAAACGTACCTTAAGTAACAGAAAGAAAGGGCTTTTTTTGCTTTCCTAGAGATCACCTGTGTTACTTTGTCTCTGGTCAGCAGTGTTTGCGCTGATATCACTGGCAAAATCTAAATAAGAAAGCGGAGTTTTCCTCAAAGAATGCAAAGATGATTTAATTGGTTCATTGGGTACTATAAGAGTCAATTAAATCACCAAATATAGACAGATTCTGGTCAGCCAAGCAGGCACAAAACTGACAGGTAACATTACCAGTGCAGTCCTCTCCAGCAATACAGCACAGGGATCCTTAAAAGCATTTTGAGGAACACAACATACAAATCTGGCTGCACTGTGCACTGAGGTTTAGCGCACAACAAAAGAAAGACTAGCCTCATGTTTACTTCATTCACACAGGTACACAGTAGCTTTAAAACTGTGTTTGATTCACACGTATAAGCACAAAAATGAACTGCACATATCTGATGACAGTTAGGAAAATAGCAGGCAATCAAATACTTTCAACAATGTTTCCATAGTTAAAAGTCTTACTATAAAAGCATTCAAATATACATATCATATCATACTATATAATAAAAGGCCAGGTGTATTTTTGTCTGAGCCATTATGCGCCCGCTTCACTTGTTACCACAGCTAGCGGGAGCACTTGCATTACGCATACAACACTAGACTTCAAATTGCACAGTATAGACTGCCCCTTCACCTGTTATCTCTGCTAGAGGGAGCTGTTGCCTTACCCGTACAATAATAAGACTTCAAATTAATCTTCCAGGAGAACAAAATGTGCATTTCAACAATGATAACATACAATTAGCTGCAGAAAAGGCTCAAGACAGGGATACCACTTTGACAGCATACTTCAAGTTGGATACACTAAGAAAATATATACATTTAAAAAAACATATAAACAGAAATTCGTTTGATTACGCCGGTCAATTGAAATTTAAGAAGAACAATGCTGGGAAACCTCCACCCAACACAACTTTGGCCCGTGTACACAGGCTTTTGCACTAGTATGATATATTTGATACATATTATTGTCAATGATAGCATGTGTGTTGTTAAGATTATGTTCACTCCATTGTTAAGATTATATTTTGCTCCCCATAGGAAGGGCACTTTTTGAGATGATAGTACATTTTGTGCTGTTTCAATGAATCTTCACAGAGCTTTGGAGAAAGAAATAAACATCTTACTATTAAGGTTTTGTAAAGTTTTTGGAAGATCCACACAGGGGGTTCAAAGTTATCCAGTGTCTTAGAAATTATAAATCCAATTCAAACTCCAGTAGAAATGTTTGGCTCTCAAATTCAACAAAATCCACTGGATGGATTTATACAGAAGTGGATTAGCAGTTGGCATTTTGGCAAACTTTAAATCTTTACATGTTTTGGTGAAAATCTGTTCTGCTATTTTAGTAGGAAAAAAGTGACACAAAAATAGCATAGGTATTTTGTCTGTTGAGTGTTTCAACAGTTCATGGACACAATTAAATTCTGAATCCAGAATGTGATTGGAAATTTCAATCTGGTGGCCATCTTAGAGTCACAGTCCAAAAAAGCTTAGATGTGTTAACCTATAGTGAAAGATTTTCCCTGTAGCTGTGTATTGTGCCACCTGGGGGTGTTCCCCAGAGAGCTGGAATATGGTCCATATTTATATAAAGGCAGATTCAGGCTGGGCGATTTTAAGTCTGAGGAATGGAACCGCAAAGCCTAGAGGCGTGACAATGCACATTTTTGCATCCACTTACAAAGAGTGAAGTTTCCCACATTAAAATCTGGTTTTGGGAGGTTTATAACTTTGGCACCTGTGGATGGCACTACATGAAATGTTCACTTCCAAGTAAAAATGTTTACCCATCTCTGAATTTTTGTGGAGTTTCCTAATACTAAATTTAGTGGGTAAAGTTACACAGTGAATATTTTCCCTTCACCTTTGTTTTCCATGGACAGAACAACACAAAATATTTCCAAAAGACGACAGGGCCCATTCTGAACTTTATTGTACATATCTGATTAAGGGGCGCAAAGTTAAAACAAAGCGCAAAAAATTAATTTCTCATTGAAATTCCTAGTGTAGTGCAAAAAACACTAGAAGGAATTATATCAATCTTGGAGGAGAAGTTACCATCTGGTCCAACTCACACACTTGCTTGATTTGGTGAAAACAGTGGGCCAAAAGACTGAAATATATTTCTAACGGATTTGCAAGCAGTTTGTAGGGCATCCCCAGAAGACAATGCAGCAAGGGACATTGAGTCTAGAACATACTATGCTTAGAAGGCCTTATGGTTTAGGTCACTATGCCCAGGGCATGGGTGGAGCCCTTGCCCAGGACACAGTGCCCACTGGCAGATGTTTCTGTAAGTGGGGTTGCTGTTATTCACCTTCTTACTTGCAAGATATATTTTCTAATTTATTATTTTCATATCTATTTGATGTATTCAGTTTCATTGGTATACAATGTAAGAAATTGGAAATGATTGATGTTAGGAAGCTAATGGTGTGCTGATAATATTTGAGGGATTATATCACCCAGTGTTCCCCCACTGTATTTTCTACCTAATAAGGCACGTGAGTGCCGGCGCGTGCAAGTCGGCTTGTGGCGGTATTTAAGCACATTTGAGTTAATATTGAAATTTGATTGCTTTGCTTGATTTACTGCGCTCGGCGCTTTGTTGCCTGCTGTGCCTCAGAGAAATTATTGTTGTTAGGAAGCTATCAGTGTGCTTATAATATTTGAGGGACTACATCTCCCAGTGTGTCCTGTGCTGTATTTTCTACCTAATCGGGCACCTGAGCGCTGGTGCGTGCAAGCTGGTTTGCGTCAGTATTTAAGCACATTTGAGTTAATATTGACATTTGATTGCTTTACATGATTTTCTGTGCTCTCCGCTCTGTTGCCTGTTGTGCCTCGTAGAAATGATTGTTGTTAGGAAGCTATTAGTGTTCTTATAATATTTGAGGGACTGCATATCCCAGTGCACCCCGCGCTGCATTTTCTACCTGATTAGGTGTGAACGCGCCGGCGCATTCAAGGCGGTTTGTGCTGGTTCATGACTGGGCATGCCTACGTAGCAGCATATCAGTCTTCCACACTCTGTTCCAGTCTTTGAAAGGTATCTTTACTTATATCTTGTGGTTGCTGACAGTTTCACCTTTTCATCATAGGACGATTGTTGATTAACTGTAGTTTGTACTGTGGATATGTATATCTTGTTTTTCATAGTCCTTTATTTGCTTGTTTTTGTAAGTTAACCATTTGTGATCTGTTGCCATGCAACCTGTAAGTGAAGCTAATCCTCTCGCTCTAATTGATGAGATGTTGGCCAATTTGAAAGCTTCTACTATGACTCAGACAGTGAAACTACTGCCTATAATGGGCAGTCTATACTTTTTTTCTGAAATAATTGCTCACTATAAGTCTACCAGGGGAATGCAACTGTCGCCAGTTACGACTCCTTTTTTGCAGGGTTATGACAAGCCAATTGTTAAGCAAGATTTGTCACTGCACTATACACAAGAGGGCACCCTTATTGATTACTCTGTTTTAAGCGTGTTGTCATATACTAGTGCTGCTCCTGCCTTTGCTTTTATTGATACTGCTGGGTCTGCCTCTTCCATTCTGTATGTTTTGCTTGCTGATCTATCTGATTCTATCGAAGCTAATATGAGTCCTTCTGGCAATAAAACCTGTGCTGTAGGTTGTTCGGCCACTGATTGCACCTTCTCTGCGCCTTCTGCAGCCATGAGTGTAAAGTCATACATGTCTTCTGAGGAGAAGATATTTGAGAGTGGTTTAAGCCTGGATCAATTATCTGTACCAACTGACCACCTCTCTAGAGGGGGTGGGAATGCTTTTATCCATAGGAACTCACTGAACATGTATGTTGTTACCATTTCTGTACTAGCTTTATTATTTTGTATAGGCCACTGCAAAAAATGCCTCAATTTGAAGAACAATTTTTAGCGTTACACACTGTGAGGAATTCAACCATCTGCACAGGGAGAGTGTGCACACCTAGGCTTTTTTGATTTTTTAATAATGAAAATGAATGATGGGAGACCAACCTCCTCAAAATGTGTGAGGCAATTCCGCTCAAATTTCATCTGCTTTCCCCACAAAAATGCATAGTCACATGTACTCTAGGAAGACACAGACTACATGCCCCATCTTTCCGTGTCATATTCAGCTGGAATGTGACAGCCCCAGGTACATCAAATCATCCCAAGGAGGGGGAAGGCAAACCTTCCTGCAGCATGGGCAGCCTAATTTAAATATCAAAAGCTCCATGGATCTACATTCTTTTTGTCCTCCGGTTGGTTTCAGTGCATACTAATGAGATCATTGAAGCAAGCCTGAAGGGGCTTGGTGGCCAGAATAGACAACAGCAAAGGCGGGACTAACACCCCTTTGGTATGCAATATGTCAACTTGAAGCTAGTTCCCACCTCTCTGAATGAAAGGCAGTGAATGGCCTGTGTGGGTCCAGCAGTTGCGGCAGGTGTCCCTGCAGAGGGGCGAAGTATGTGGTTTGGGGAGACATGAAGTCTGCTCCCAGCACAAACTTCAAGGGAACCCTGCGCTTTAATCAAGGGTCACAGAGGGCTCAGTTAACCAGAGAGACACTTTGATCTACAACAGACAGGGAGATGGGTGGGACTTAGGTATATGTTGTCATCCCCTTGTCTGTCCTGCTGCAAAGCATTCTGGTCCTGACCTCATGCATACCAGAAGATTGTTAGTGGGGACCCAGGATTTGTTCATTAAGGTTGGCTTAGCCTGCACCAATAACTGGGGCGCCCATATGGCTTTAAAAGAGGGCTGAACCCCTCACTTAGCAGATCATCTGAAGACTTTGAAAGGAGTAAGAAGAAGGACTCATTTGGACCCGAGCTGAAGGTACAGTCTACCTTACATTATCCACCAGTGAAGGAAAGCCAGGAGTTCCATTAGGGAAGCAAGATCCCTTCCCTAAACATCTCCCAGGAACAGAGGGAGATACCGGACTCAGAGGACCCATTCAGCAGCTCCAGAACGGGAACCCAGCCAGCACACAGAATGCCCTGCTAGGTTCTGCCAGCAAGCTTCCCAGGTGGGAAGTGCTGGAGAGTCTCTGGACAAAGGACAAGGCTGTTGCCTGCAATCTCTCTCCTGAGCTTTGGGCCATCCACCTTGAAAGGACACGAGCCCAGTGAAGAAGCTAGGAGGAGTGCCACACAAGCACCATCCAGCGTCCATCTTTTAAGGACATTTTTGAGACAGTCAAGCCCTCGAACCGCATCCGGCTGCACCGCTGACTGTTGTCATGCCGCAGACACCAGAGCCATCCAAAACACCTCAACCAGCATTTCAGATCCACCAACCAGCACAGAGACAGCAATTCTTGGCTGAGCCACCATGCCGGACAGCCTGCAGACATCCGTCCAGCCTCGCTTGCCAAACTACCTGCTGCCTGGTACCCGCAGCTGTCTCCTGTCACTAACTCTGTCTCAAGGGCTGTGAAGTGACCTGGAATCGCCTCGACACTGTCGAGCACCGGGGACTTCTTCAGCACCAGGCACTGTCTTTCTGTCCCCGTGGTCCTTCTCTGAAGGCCTCTAGAGACAGTTACGTCCCTTTGCCAACTTGGTGCATAAACCAATAATCTTGAACAATAAGACTGATTACATTACCAACTACCCTCCTGTCAGTATCCAGAGTGCATCCCTTTCCTTCGTGAAACTGTGTGTCCTCTGTGTTCCTTTGCAGGGTGGGTTGTATTTTGTAGTGTGCTAGAACTGTCTGTTGTAGTAATAATAAAGTAGATATTTGTATACAACCTTGACTGGATAGTCCCTTTTATCATTGGGTAATAATTGTATTTTCTCTGTGTTGCAACTAACCAACGATCGATGACCTTGTGGAGATAAGCCTGCTGTTCCGTCCATGTTACCAAAATTGGACAAGGATGTCTTATAGTTCACTTGTTTTTCATTCTGTTCGGATCCCTTCTGGTGTACTAGAGGTGTCGGGTTGATTGATGGTTTAGAAACCGATATTCGTCCCTGGACCATTGGTGCCCCAGCAGTTGATTCATCACACTCACTGATATACTTAAACCTACAATTTATATGCTTATCCTTGGCGACTTCAATTTATGGGACTCCAATGACCTCGACTTAGAAGCCATATCGTTAATCCTCTCTCAGGGCAATGGGTTTTACACAACTCATCCACACATAAAGAGGGAAATATCCTGGAGTGGGCCCTTACACATAACACCAGAATCTCCTCACTTCTAGTGATTCCATGTCCCAGGTCAGATCATTATTTTGTGTCCTTTAACTTACAACTTCTTGCCAAGCCTAAATGCATGGATGTTAATCCCGGAATTCGTAAGAAGATGAGGAACTTAAAGAATTTTACTTGAGCTGGCTTTGCAGCTACTGTTAAACATATCATAGATAGCCTTACTCCACCTTCTTATGTAAAGGAACTGGTGGATCAATTTCCCCATATCACAACCCTGGCTGTTAATACTCTGGCACCTGAGAAGGTAAAACTAATAAAAACAGAGGTAAAAAAGAATACCTGGTTCTCTGAGGAGGTCATTAAGTATAGGCAGGCCAAGAGGGCTTGTGAACGGACATTTGGCGAAGCAACCAATGTCCCGAATATAAATCTCGCTACAAAGCTGCAGCCACCCGATATAAACAAGTTATTATACTAGCAAAACAGTCAGACTATAACTCCAGGATTGCAAATGCTTAATCTAGCTCAAGGGAACTCTTTTCAATCCTCAAAGAACTAGAATGAAAAAAGGTGCCGAAGTCAAAGGTTGATAAAAATGGCTCTTGGTGTCAAACTATACAAAATACACTGATGGTTAAAATTGTAAGCCATCAACAGTCCATTAAAAAAGAAAACAACTTCTCGTTTCTACAACCTCTTTGGTTACATTTTGTCTGGCCTTTTGTAGTAATCACTCTCTGAGTTTTTCCTTCAAGTTTCTGAAGCTGAGGTGTTTAATATTGTTAAAAACATGAAGACACGATGTCTGCGCCTCAGATTTCTTGGACACACTAATTTTATTGATTACAAAACTTGTGAACTCTTCCTTTGTAGCTTCTTCTCTGCCTACGTCCTTGAAAGAGGCCTGGATTACACCACTATTAAGAAAAGGTTCCTTGGATCCTGCTGTTGTAAATAATTATCGCCCAATTACAAATGTTCCATTTCTGTCCAAAATCTTGCATCGAATAGCCTTTATCCAACTTCAGGAATTTTTTGATGCTAACAACTTACTTGGTCACCATCAATCTGGCTTTCCTGCCAAGCATGGCACAGAGACGGTGCTTTTAGATCTCAAAGCCAATATTTCTGGAATTATTGAGAATGGACATACTACCCTTCTCATGTTTTTAGACCTCTCTGTGCCCTTTGACTTGGTGAATCATTCCATTCTTGTCAGTAGGCTTGCCAAGGTGGCCAATTTGTCTAGCAATACATTGGTCTGGATTGAGTCTTTCCTCAGTAATCACACTGCCGGAGTTTTCGTGGATGACTTTAACGCCACTCCAGTTCCGCTGCCCTGTGGCGTGCCCCAGGGCTCCTGCCTTTCCCTGACATTATATAATAGCTACACCCATCCCTTGTTTGATCTCCTGGATGACGTTGGTGTCAGTTATATGCTGAACAGTACCAACTATGCTAACGACACCAAGGTCATCCTAGAATGTACAGTGATTATGCTAGGGACTGAGGGGCTATCAACCAGATCTATGCGACTATACAGTATTGGATGCCCGCTAACTTGCTTGTCCTTAATTGACAACATGATGGAGCTTTTGATGCTGGGGTCATGCCCCCGGCTGAAAAAACTCAAGCCCTGTTACAATCAATTTGTAATGGCTGACTGTGCCATTACAGTGGCAACCTTTGTTAAGAGGTTAGCCGTGTATTTGGACTAACAATTAACCACGCAGAAGCATGTCCTCTGCCTGAAGTATACCTGCGTGTCTATACTCAAACTGCTGCACCAAATGAGATCTTACTTGTCGCTAAAAACAGATCTTAACTTGCCTGTGCCTTAGTAAATTTCAAATTGGACTATTGCAAAAGCTCTAGACCATCCAGAATGGGACAGTAAGGGCCATTCACGGCATTGCTAGGAGAGATCATGTCACTCCTGCTAGAATGGCACTTCACTGGTCACTGATTCAACAGCGAATCACCCATAAGATTCTCACTGTGACCAGCAAATGTAGGTTTGCAGATGCGCCTCAGTACCTTTGTATCCGACTGAAGGCTGCCCCCAGCAGAAGACTACTCCGTTACAATAAAGATAACAAACTCTTTCAGCCACACTTCAAACTTTAGAAGTATGGGGGCACGATGTTTGATACTTGGGCTCCTTGTGCCTGGAATGGGCTGCCCGCTTCTCTAAGGACCATTCCTCGTCTGCCTAACTTTAAAAGAGCCCCCAAAAAAACGCCTTTCTTTAACCAGAGGGATTACTTGTTGATTTCAATTCGGACCTCTACTTTTTGGCTTTGGTTTTCTCGGTCTGCCGGCGTTTGTGATTTTTCTTACAATATTTATTTTTCATGTACATAAGTTGTGCTGTCTGTGTGTGCCCTGAGGCCTACGGGCGTGTGGTACATTGAAAGAAAGAAATAATAATAATTCTGAATTGTTAGTCATCGTAACAAATAGTCTTCCACTTCTGAAATCCTATCACTTTGAAAAATGATTCATTTATTAATACACATAACATGAATGCAACAACTCACTGGAATAACCTTAGCAGGACATGTCCGGAATGACTTACATACCCCCCATCAAAAATCTCATATCCAGATCTACCTCCTTTTTCTGTGTCCCTTCTTTGGGCAAGACTTGAACATACATTATGGATTTTGTGCGCTTGGGGAAATCATCCGAAGTGACTGAAACCTGGGGTCTCCTGCAAACCTGTTGAGTAGGAGCCGGAAGGGAGGGGGGGGGATGAATTATGCTACCAGATCGCACTTCCCCAACGTAGGAGACATGGATGCTGTCCTCGTTCGTTCTCATTTTACCGAGTTGTGTGGTTCCCAAACTCCCTGAAAAGGAGCAAAATCAAATCAATAATGTTGTCATCCCTTTTCATGTTGGTCTTAGTGCGGCGTCTAAGCCCCTCCCCTCCATTGCCTTACTCCCTTTTTCCTGTGTTTTTCCTAACTTTACTTATCTTTCCATACCGACCACATACACGCACAGTCGGTGTGGACATTTGTCGGAATGGGGTCATGAAAAGGGATTCCGCCAATAGTTTTACCATTTTTCTGACTGCAGGCCAGCTGCCTCATTTTTTTCCTTTGCATCCTTAGCGTTGCCCACATTTGCATCTCAATCTACCCCTGGATGCCAGTTAATATTCTATAAACACGTAGCACATTTTTTTTCAAAGGGATTTATTGGACAGGTTTCACATAGGCTTGGAGAAATGGAACAGCAGCATTGTAAACCGATTTCTGGAAGACGCTGCCGGGGAACCGTGCGCTGAGATCTTAGGAGCTCTCTCTCCTCCACCAGAGAAAAGGCTTTCATGTTCTGCGATTGCAGGGCCATCAAGGGGAACACATAATAAAGCCATTATGTACGCTTTGCCGGAATAATTTTCTTCCATGCAACATTACTCTGTGTCATTGAAATAAAAACAAAAAGTCACTGGTGTCTAATCATAGGAGCTGGAAGACTTGGGGGCGCAGGCTTCAAGGGACAGGATGCGCGAGATTATGACAAAGTGGCGTCGCCACAATGGAGAGGTTTAAGCGCACAAAAGGCGCGTTTGAAATCCATATGTTTTTAACACACCGAGAAAATGGCGACACTTAAAAATGATTATAGAGGATGCAATTTCTTCTGAGCAGAAGATCCTTGAGCAGGGGCGTGGATTAAAGGACTGGAACTTTCCCGCTCCCATTCAGCGCACTGAACCCTACACTCCTTTGTGGTCAGGAGGAGGGCTGGCCTCAAGCAGGATTTGGGAATGTTCTTGACAGGCGCTACACACTGAACACCACTCTCGCTACTGTGGGATTTGATCCAAAAGCTCCTGGTTGGCAGGGGTCGAAGTCTAGAAAAGAAGTAGTAGAACTATGTTCCCTGCTGACCTGCCCCCGCTCCCCTCACCCCATCACCACGCCCCCTCCCATGTGCAAAACAAACCCCAAAACAAACGTGCTTGCTATTCAAGGGAGCATTCAGCATAGTTCATCTTCTTCCCTCAGTTTTATTTAAAAAATAAATAATTCCTGAATGGTTTCTTTTTAAAATAAAAGTATAGGAACAGTAAAAGTTAATTAAAAAAAAAAAAAAGTTGAGGCGCATCGTTCCCAACCGCTCCCTCCCACTTCAACCTCTGCTGGTTGGAGAAAAGGGGATGAAGGTATATATTCCGCCCCCTCTCAAATAATGAATTTCATCTCAGACCTCTTGAAAGGCTTTGAGCCTCACTCGCCGCCATACAGTGAAGGCCGGAAGGAACCTCACACTTTTTGAATTAGTACAAAGGGCAACATGTATTTGATGTGGATTTACAATATTGGGTGTTTTAGGTTTGATGTCAGTTTTTAATAAGTGCCTTTTGTTATTGGTGCGGGAAACCTCCCGGCTCCAACTACGGTGATAGCCACCCGTCTAGAACGAGCAATTAATACATTAAAACACTGTATAGTACAAACGCAGACATCAAATACAAAAATATTTCCTATATGCAAACGGTCAATTCATTTCCTGAAGTGGCCTGTCTTTTCAACATCCTGTCCTTTATCGAGATCAAGCGCTCCGGAGGACATGCTACAGGGAATGATGTAGTATCCTATGACTAATGGCCTCCTCTGTTATCAGATGTGTATACTACAATGACGCATGTTGTAACTTTGATGCTCCACGAGTGAAAAATCAATAAAATAAATGTTCTTTACAAAAATCCAACAAATACATGCAACAATGAAATCCAGTAAAAACGTAGTCAATCATACCTAAAATTAATCAATCACATTATATAAATTATCTTTTGTCATATAATAGTGCACATTTCTCTTATATTGCTAAACATACCACTTTCTTACAACATAAACTTGTCCACACAAAGTCACCTTATTTTTTTAATTTGAAATCGGCCTTGACTGCATTAGAGTTGGCAAGGCCGTAAACCCGGCATCAGATTTATATTTGGGCGTCATGGTTACCCTGTACTAACGTCGACCCAAAACAGTGGCACTAACCTATACCCTTCAGTTTAATGCTACCTCTTTGATCTCCGAGACAGGGCGCACTTCAATTGCTTGAGTCTCACTTTCCTTGCATGACCCAACTATTTTGATACTCCCCACGTCACGTATAGAGTAGTAGGCAGTGTGCACAGTTTTGGGAGTAGTGTCGCTACACAGTGAAAAGCCTGGAACCTGGGGTTGTGGCAGAGATACAGAAACACCTGACATGGAAGTAGGCCTTTCAAGGGTATTTAGCTGTCAGGGCGTGGTGCGGGATCAATTCATAGTGGCCTGCTAGGGTTTGAATGAAAATGTAAAAAGGAAACTTCCTTTCTTGGAACAATATAAAGAAAGCATTGGCAATGCCAACAGTTTTGACTTCTGTGTAGACATAGGATAGGCAACTGCCAGCTACTGCTGTAGCAGTACTTTTGGCCTTTAATGATAGGAGCAAAGTGGTGCGAGTACCTGGGCATATTTTAGCAGCATCTGGCAAATGCCCATTCACAAGCCAAAACGGTTGGGTTTGCCAATGCTTGTTTTTAACAGGAATTACAATGAAGGGTGTGCATACTGCTTATGAATCAAGTGCCTGAAAGTACACTTGTTTAAGACATTTTATTACACCAGTTACTGGTGTAATAACCAGTAGCATATTTGCAGCTCTGATTACGTCATGATTACACCATAAACTCTCAGAAGACTGCTTTGCAATACCACTGACAGCGACTTCGAGCACACATAGTGATGTTACTGCTTGATAAAGGTAGCTCAAAGAGATCCCAAGAGGAGGTGTTTTGGGTGCGTAGGGAAAGGGATTGGTGGGAATGTCGAAAGGGATTAGCATGCCGTGGGCATTATATGGATGGGCACATAACCTACGAGCTATGTGTCCTTCCTCATATACTCTCCCTCCTAGTTGTTTGCCAATGCAATCGTTTTGGCTTATAGGAAGTGCTTTAGCAGCACATGATAACCAAAACTAACAAAACGTGAAGGGATACGACAAACTATAGTGCATTCAGTCAACCTTTCTAATAGGGATACTGGTCTGCCTCTTTTTCTCTACATCTGTGCATAGTCTCAGGCATGTATACCACGAATCACACTTCCTGAATCTGGCTTACATTCCTTTGAGGAAGATAGGTTCCACCCCCTCATAGGTTACTCAGAATAGGATAGGGATAAACCCCTAATGGTGCTATGGTGTGTGCCAAACAGAGAGAAAATGATGTTCTTGTCTCTGAAGAAAAAGAGTAAAAACGGCTGCGTGGAAGGGACAGACAATAGCATCTTTGACTGTTCGATGTAATCGGGAACCCAGTTCCCTCTCACTCTCTGGCTTTAGGACAGACCACAGGGTATAACACCCAGCTTTCTTCAGGAATCTCCAAAACAGCACCTCAGCGGTATTGTGCCATTTTCACTTCTTGACTTTAAAACCACAGTCTCAGTCAAATAGCACCAAGCACACTTCTTGAATCTTCCCACACAAACTCAGGTATGTAGAACCCAGAATACCCCTTGACTCCCACAACACAGTCACTGGGATATTGTGCCCAGCTTGCTCTTTGTAAGCAACTCATGGCTGAGGTGTATGGCTTGCTTCTTCTTTCTCTCTAGCCGGTCTCACTTGAAAGGGCTATAGTGCCCAACACACATCCTGAGGTATATAGTTCCCAACTCCCTTCTCTGAGATACACTGCCCAAGTCACGTCTCAGGAAAACATAGCCGAGCTCAGGTTCCAGGGATATAGTTCTCTTCCCAGAGATATAGTGCCCAGCTCACTTCTCGTGGTTATAGTGGCCACCTGAATTTGTAGGGATACAATGGCCATCACACTTGGTAGCAGTCTTCCGGTAGTTGTGCCTTTCAGAATTATTGGCTACTATGAAAGATATCAGCCTTCCACAACACTTTTAGGGAGACGAGGCAGTGGGCCAGGGTCGTTCTTTAAAACTCCTCTGGTTGCTAAAGCCCTAGAATGTGGTGGTATGTCGCCTATCTATGGTTAGGGATAGATAATGGAAACCAGGGCCCTTTGTTATACCAGGGTTGAGGTAGAGCAAAAGGTAAGAACAAATGGCAAAACAAATGTCAAAACCAATCCCCCAGAATAACCCGCAGCAGAGGCCAGGGGTGGAACCAACCACAATAAGGGGGCATTTTGATACACACAGTGTAGGTGGAACTACTACAGAACAAGGGCCCGGTGGCCCTATCCACCTAGATGTCAAGCTGTCGGAACTGATCCTTAACAGTGACCAGTCAACTCTCCTAGAAAAAGGACTGTCCTTTATACCCACTGAGACACACAACTCTTTCCAAACCAGGGTTGAAATAGCACAACTAGTGCACAAGATTCACCTGAAACACTCAACTATTATTCCCATTCTTAAGAAACCCACAGCTAACCCTCTTCTTGTCTCAGATTTTCATCCTATATCTCTCCTACCTTTCCTATTTAAGCTGCTTGAGCGTCTCATCTACTCACAAATCTCAACTTTTATATCTTATCTATCCCTTCTTCTTCCCAATCAGTCTGGTTTCCGGCCCCGTCACTTTACTGAAAGTGCCCTAACTTCTGTACTCAACTTTCTCCTCACTGGCCGTTACTCAAAACAATCTCTGTTCTTATTCTTCTTGATCTTTCTGCTGCTTTCGACACAGTGGATCATTCTTTGCTTCTTGACTCTCTTTCTTCTTTTGGTTTTCATGGTTCTGTTCTATCCTGGCTTTCTTGCTACTTATCCAATTGAACGTTTGCTGTTTCTTGGGGTGGTAAGACCTCTCCTTCTCTCGCTCTCGATCAGCAAATCCCACAAGGGTCTGTCCTTTGGCTTTTTCTCTTCTCCTTATGCACTTCCTTTCTTGCTCCTATTATTTCATCTTTCGGTGTATCTCACCACTTCTATGCTGTTTCTTTCCTTTTCTTCCTTCTCATCTGATATTCATCTCACTCTTTCATCTTGCCTCACTGCCATTAAATCATGGGTGACTTCTCACTTTCTTACTGTAAATCCCAGAAAGACTGAAGTCCTTTTCTTTCCCACACATACTCTTCCATCCCCCTCTCCTCCTCCTTCTATCTCCTTTCCTCCCTCTGATCTTTATTTTTCCCCCTACGGCCTGCAACCTTGGCCTCTATTTTGATTCCGATCTGTCCTTTGTCCACCATATCTCTCTCTCCTCATTTGCCTGTCGGTTCCATCTTTACAACATATGTAAGATTCGCCCTTTTCTTACTTTTCACGTTGCTGAACTCCTGGTCTCCTCACTAGTCTTTTCTCAACTCTTCTACTGCACTGTTCTATTCTTTGGTCTTCTCTCCTCACGTCTTGCCCCTCTCAAATCCATCTATCATTCCTCAATTCGAACTCTTTGTCTGCTCTCTTACCACTCCATTTCTTCTGCCCTTGACTCTCTCGGTTGGCTTTCCTTTCACTCGTAGCTTAAATACAACTTCCTTTGTCTAGTGTTCACATCTCGTCATGGTCTTGCCCCCGTCTATCTTGCCTCTCTTCTCTCATTCTATCCCCTCCTCGGCCTCTTCGATCCGCTAATCTTTTTTGACTCAATGTCCCCCGCACCCCGTGAGTGCAATCTTGTTTTCGTTCCTTCCAACTTCTTGCCTCTTTTCACTGGAATCTCCTTCCTCTATCTCTCCACTCTACTACCTCCTATCCTCTATTTCGCTCTTCCTTAAAAACGTACTTACGTCAATCACCTGTTTGATTGTGACTGGTCGACTTTGAACACCATGTTTCTACTGCTATTTTTATGTACTGCTGTTTGTTCTCTGTGAAGTGCTTTTGCTAAAAGCGCTATATAAAATATAAAAAAATACAAAATACAAAAATACAAATAGCATTTGCGCTCTAGCGCAATCAGCTGGCCTATCCCTTACGGCATCAATGTGCCAGAGAAACGCACGTTGACACGTGAGGTGAGGCTGTTCACATTGGGACCGCTTTTTAAAGCCGCTCATTCTTCTCAATTTTAATACCATTTTGTTTTATATTCTTGCTGATACATTGTAACTGCTTTTACTATTGCTAATAATTCTTCACTCAGTTTCCTTCATTGCTGCTTATATTGAATCCTACAGCAAGTCCTCTTTCTTGATCTAGCATTCGCACTCTAGCGCGATCAGCTGGCCTATCCCTCACGGCATGAATGTGCCCATCAAGGACTTCTATGGGCCATGGGTCCAAGAAGATTTAATGGGCGATTGCAGCCCTCCCTCTCGTATTACCTACACGCATAATGAACTACGAAATCCGACCCTAACACTGTTATGGACAACATTGTACCAACCCCCTTCCTGAAATGTCTCCTTATCAATGCTAAGTCTGCAGTAGCCCATCGTGACGATATTTTCATAATTTTGGATGACTTTTCGCCCGACGTCCTATGCACAACAGAAACCTGGTTCAACGCTAACTCTGGACCAGACACTATTCAAATGCGCCCTCCACAGTATGGCAGCCTCCAATTGGATTGACCTGCCCCCAAAGCGGGAGGCAGAGTTGCCATTGTGTTTTAGAGGTCCTTAAGCTGCCAAACCATTTCCCTTAACCACAAACTCTCTTGTGAAGTACTCCTAGTCGAGGTCCATGGCTCTCCTGAACACTTAATATACTTTCTTATCACCTACCGTCCCCCTGAATATGCGACCAACCAGTTTATGGGTGATTACGCTCAGCTATTGGCTGATTTATTTCTAACCTACTCTGAGATAGTTATACTTGGCGACTTCAATCTTCATCCTAATAACCCCCTTGACTTGCAAGCCACTAAACTGGTCTCCTCGCTAGAAGACTATAGATTCTCTTTGAGTATTCATAGCCCCACCCACTCAGGTGGGAACCAACTTGATCTTATTTTTTCAGATTTTAATGAATAGTTTTTCCCCCTGGCCGTTGCTTTGGACTGATCACGATTTGATCCCTTTCTCCATCCCCAACTCGCATATCCTAAACCTAGGCCTAAACCCCAAACTGAAAACCCAATGCCACTGGTCCAATATGTCCCCCAATGCCATTTCTCAATTAATTGAAACTCTCACTCAACAAGGTGTCACCGGTGATAAAAACCCCTGTCTTTCCCTGATGGATGCTTTGCACGCAACATCTGATGTCCCGGCTCTCTGCCGTTTCTCCTAAACCTTCTACTCCTTGGTTGTCTACTGAGCTCAGACTGCTAAAACAAAAATATCAACAAGCTGAACGGAGATGGCACAGACTCCTTGAATCCTCTGCAAAACTTGCCTATGTGCAGGCACGCTTCACTTATCAGACCGCCATCAAAAAGTCAAAGCTGTCACTTTGCAGAACACATCCTTACCGCATCCTGCTCCTATAAAGAGTTGTTTCAGGTTGTTAAGGAATTGACCACTCCTGCTTGTCACCCCCAGTGACCCTACACATGCAAACCCACTGTGACCACATTGCTTCCTTATTTAGGAAAAAACTCTGCAAAATGTGCGATCTAATATGTATAGAAAGGCCCATCCCCACACCTCCAATGTCCTTTTTCATCTGATAGAGATTCCCTCCAATGCTTTTGAATGTATTGCAGTAACAGACACAATGGTTTAAGATGCTTTGTTAAAACTTAAATCAGCCTCCCCCAGTGACCGGATCCCTCTTCGTATTCTCCAAACAGTTTCTCATAACCTTACCCCTCTACTCACAGCACCACTTCAGTATTATTTTTCCACTGGAGACATTCCAGAGCCCTTCAATGCGCTGTGATATCCCCTCTATTAAAAAAGCCTCACCTTGATCCAGCTACTGTTGAGAACTATCGTCCGATGTCTCTTCTTCCTGTCATTATGAGAATGTTAGAATCCATTGCTACCCCTCAGCTCTCTGCCCTTTTGGGAGCCAGGCACCTCCTCCACCTTTTCCAGGCTGGTTTTCACCCCAGAATGGAAACAGAGTCTGTCATGGTGGCTCTTCTGGATGGCATTTCCCTGCTTCAGGACCTCCAAGAGGTTGGTGCTCTTATCCTCTTTGATCTCTCTGCAGGCTTTGATACCATTGACCATCTGTAACTGCTTCACGTTCTCCAAAGGGCTGGAATCTCAGACATCCCCCTTAAGTGATTTTCATCCTTTCTTTCCAATCGGTTTCAATACAATTCCCTCCCTCCTTTACCTCCCCCCTACTGTTCTCGACCTTGGGGTCCCCCAGGGATCTACTCTTTCTTCCCTCCTGTTTAATTTATACATGTGGGCCCTGGCCAATCCGATTTCCAGTCATGGGGTTCACTTTTTCTCCTATGCTGATGACACACAGATTCTTTTCTGAATTAATGTCCCATCGCCTGACCCCCCTGAAATGGAAAGATTGCCTATCTGCGGTCGGGGTCTGGCTTAAGCTTAATGGAGATAAAACTGAGATTTTACTGGTCGTACCCAACTATGCAGGACAGTCCTTGACCTGTGATTATTGGCATACCTCACTCAGACCTTGCCCTGAACTCTCCTCAGTAGTCAAGAGCCTAGGAATCAAAGTTATGTCCTCAGGCTCCGGAGAAGCTCAAATCTCGACTGTCTGTTGGGCTTTACCAAGCTCAAGATACTAAAAAAAGGTCTTCCGTTTCTCCCGGCAGAGTCCAGATCTATGATTGTAATGGCCTCCATTATGGACTCCCTAGACTACTGCACTGTCTTGGCCAACCTGAGGCCCTGCTACAACGTCTTCAGATTCTCCAAAATGCAGTGGTTCGCCTTGCCTTGAAAGCCCCTAGACTTGCTCACTCTTCTGACATTCTTTGCCACCTTCACTGGCTCTTGGTTAGGAGCCAAGTCAAATTTAAAACCTTATGTCCTGTCCACAATGCCGCCCACAACACCGGGGCCAAGTTTCTTCAATTACCGACTTGTACCTTACAAATCCAACAGACTCCTCCACTCAGCCAATCAGTCACTGCTGAACATTCCTAGATTCTGGTGGGCCAGAGAAGGAGGCAGATCTTTTTCGGGTACTCATCCCCATGCTCTGGAGTGCTCTACCCCCTCAGATCTGCAACACCTGTGACTTTATTCCCTTTTATAGATGCCTAAAAATGTATTTGTTCTAATCCCTCTGGGTTCACAGCCTTCCACTCTCCTCAGCGCCTTGATGCCTTTTGGTCTTTGCCTGTGCTTTATAAATACCCATACAATACAATACAATACAAATACATAAGGCTGTTAAACCTCCACCGGGCAGACCCATAGTCTCCGGCATTGGCTCCATTTTAGAACAATTGTCACAATTTGTGGACTACTTCCTAAACCCGGAGGTGATCATGATGAAGTCTTATCTAAAACACACTAAGCAGTTCTATGTCTCACGAAAAACCTCCCATTTGATCCCAGGCACCACAATTTTATGACCCTGGATATAGAATCGCTATACACCAGGATTCCACAGGTAGATACCCTGAGGGTCATTGTAGAGATACTCAGAGAGAGACAACCACCCAAAGAGATTCCAGTCACCTTCATAATGCAACTGGCAGAAATAGCATTGACCAATAAGTACTTCATTTATGAAAAGGAGTATTTCGAACAAATCCTGGGTACAGCAATGGGCGCAACATTTTCACCCGTGCCCGGTCAATCTATATGTGGCAGAAATTGAGAAGAAGAGAATTTACAATACCAATAACCCATTCACTGAGAAAAGCAAACTATATGCAAGATATATTGATGATATATTGAGGGCACTGACACCGATCTTGCAGTTTATGATATGGGTAAACTCAGGGAACAGGTTCCTCAAGTTCACAGACACAAACAGTCGCTCCGAAGTGAATTTTATGGACTTGATTCTGAGTGCCGAGACAGGAAAATAAAAAGCACAGTTTTCCATAAACCCACAGATAGGAACTCTTTCCTACTCTTCCAGGGCTGCCAGCCCAGGAGCTTAAGAGAAAATCTCCCTTTTGGGCAATTTATGAGATATAGAAGGAACTGCACAAACCTGAATAAATATGATCAGCAGTCAACCAATTTAGCATTGAAACTTATGAGCCGGGGGTACCTCAGACGCACAGTCAAACATGCAAAAAACATGCCAGAAACACCCCAAGAGACACTACCCTTGAAAAGAAAACACAAACGGAGGTCAGACACACCAGACACCATTATGGCAATCTTTTGTCTTTTCCTCTTTGGTAAATCAAATAAAAAAGGATGTAACCAGACTATGGCCATCTAAAACCGACCCGCCCCCCCTAGATTTGTGATCAAAGGGAGCCAGAACCTCCAGTATTCCTTGATCAACACATACTAAGAACCAACAGAACAAGTTACCAATACCTTGTGGAATCCGTCTGGCCCAGTAGGTCATGCCCCCTGTGGACAATGCAGTGTCTGTCACTAACTAAGAGCAGCACATCGATAGACATAGACTGGAGATACCCTTGGCAACAAAAGTTCTTCACCAATTGCAATAGCAGTAATGTTATTTACATCATCACATGTCCATGTAACCTGAGATATGTTGGCATGACGACCCACCCAGTCAAGCTGCACCTGGGGGAACATTGGTCCTGCATTAGAACGAAAAAAACTGTTGCCCCTCTGGTAGAGCATTTTATGCTCAAGGGCCATGGCCCGTCCATCTTTACCTCGACAATTGTGGTTAAAATCCTGATACCACATAGAGGGGGTAATCTACATGCTGCCCTATTCAGAAGAGAACAATAATGGATCTTCTGCCTTGGCACAAACAGGAAGGGCCTTAACAAACACATAAGCTGGCAAACTCCTGCCACTTTGTGAACATCGCGCCCTAGTGGGCCACTTTGTGCCTATGGTGGAACTTCATCTGGTATTTCAATTGAGAGGTGTATGCAGAGGGATGAAATTGTTAGTAGATTGGTTAGTTGGCATTGCTGTCCTTGCAATTATGTCTCGGTGTGATGTTTGCTATCATTCACTATCCTATCTGAGTGTGGTACTTGTTAATTTTTAATATTCTGTCTAGATGTGGGGCAGACTAGTGATCACGATTCCATCCAAGTGCGGCACTTGTCATCATTCCCAGTTTCCATTAAGTGTGGCGCATGCCAACACTCTCATTTCTATCTGGATGCGACGCAGGCCAAAGCTAAGAATTCCATCCAAGTGTGGCACGTGCTAACATTCACATTTCCATTTAGATGCAATGGAGGCCAGGTTAAGGATTCCATCTGGGTGTGGTGCATGCTGACATTCACATTTCTATCTAAATGCGACACAAGCTTAAGTTAAGAATTCCATTCGAGTGTGGCACATGCTAACATTCATATTTCTATCTAGATGCGAAGCAAGCTAAAGTTCAGAATTCTAAGTGTGGCGCATCCTAACAATCGCATTTCCATATAGATGTGACGCAAGCTAAAGTTCAGAATTCTAAGTGTGGTGCATGCTAACATTCACATTTCTATCTAGATGCGATGCAAGCTGAGTTAAGAATTCCATACGAGTGTGGTGCATGCTAAAAATCACATGTCTATCTAGATGTGACGCAAGCTAAAGTTCAGAATTCTAAGTGTGGTGCATGCTAACAATCACATTTCTATCTAGATTTCTATCTTAGTTGTAAACTGTGGATACACCTAAAAGTCTTGTTACAGGTTATTTTGAAATGTAGAATGACCAACGTAATGTGCTTCAAAGCCCTTTTTTATATCTAGCAAGCATCCATTTTGTAATGTGTGTATCTGTTTGTTTCAATGTCCTGGTGGGAATAATCAAACACCAGCCCCCTACAGCCTGCTTTCAGGAACTCTTTAGTTAGAGCGAGCCCGCGTTTGTAACTGTCATCATATCATTGAATTCTAAATACACACTGTGCTATTACAACTTTCAGACTGGCACATGCTACTCTTATGAAAGTTATAACACCACCTGCAAACACGCCCTGTTTAGCTGAATGCAAGTAGAAAATCAGCTGTACAGGACATGTTTGCAATGTCTATACAGTTGAATTCTAAAGAAACTTTAAACTGTAAAGGGACTTGAACCCAGGTTGCGTGCCTGTGAGGGCTAACAACCACTAGATAGTACAGCCCCTTGGCAACCCTTGGTGTTGTAACTTTCATAAGACAATAGTCTTATGAAAGTTATTAAAACACTGGCAAGCACATCCTGCTGAGCTGAATGGAAGTAGAAAATCAGTTATACAAGACTTGGTTGCCGTGCCTGTACAGTTGATTTTGAAACAAACATTCAACTGTAAAGACACATCTGTGTGTCCCTGTTTAGAATGATGTCTTTTTTTGAGCAGCAAAGTCTGGCCTTTGGAAACCAGGTGAGCCTTGAGCCCATGCCAGGGCCGGACTGGGCCATAAAATGATCTCTAAATGCAATTCATTCCTTTTGTGACACTGTTTGAATAGTACTCAAGGGGGAGTTTTTTGATAAAATTGTACATTTTAAAGAATATTTATTCAGCAACACTGGTTAAAACTATTAGCCACATAGTAAAATAACCCGTCCAACTGGGCCACATTTGTCAGAAAAGTGCCCCCCTTTGACCAAATAACTGGCCCACACCAGCATTTTGTGTTTTTGGTTCGGCCATAGGCTTGCTCCATGACTAGCTGAGTGTAGGTGTTGTTGTATCTTGGGTGGAGCACGTTAAGCCCTTATTCTCTCTCTTCAAGAGATCAATCACCTCTGCTCAGTCGGCATCAGAACACTTTCTTTGAATATGCAAAGTAACATCTTGTTGGATTAGGCAGAATGGTAGCAAAGGCTATAAAGGAGGATTGGTGACTAAGCATGGCCGTTCTATGTTATAATTCAGCTTTTTGTTGGTCACCTACCAAAAAGACTGGGTTTTTTTCGGTCAATTTTTGGCAGTCCACAAAAAGCAGAAATATCACTATCCATTCCCCCCATCCTTGCTGGCCGATGTCTGTAAAATCGGGGGGTTTCCCTCCCCAAAACCCTGCCTCAGCAGCCCTTGCCTCCCTCCCAACCCAGGCATATCCCTACCTCGTAATCACACAAATACACAAAACGCATGCAGACATAAACACACATAAACACTTACCTGTTCTCCTGCGATGACTCTTCCTGGTCCTGATGTTGCTATCAGCCCCTGCGCGCACTCGGGTGTGGCAGGGGCATGACAGTTTGATTTAGAAAGACCACTCTGTTCGGTCACACAGTGGTCTTTCCAAATCAATATTTTTTTCCCGATCATAATAAAACCACGTTTTCACTTAATAGCACTGTATTAGGTACACTTTAAAGCATGGCTTCCTTTCTGAGCTGGGTGAACAGTGAGAAGGACGCACTTGGATGCTGCGCAAAGCTTAACTTCAGAAAAAAAAAGCCTAGGGACAGAGTTAGAAACAGTGATAAACAATGCAGAGGTTCTTGAAAAGGACGTGTTGTCCAACAAGATGAAAATGAAAGAGAGCCAACAAAGGAGCGAGATAAATGGAATGACGCAGAGCAAAGATGGGGTGAGCAGCTGATTTCTGAAAGACCTGAAGATGTTTAAAGCAGTAGATAGGAAGGCCCAGAAACAAGGAGATACAATAGTCCAAACAGGACTAAATGAGTGCAGAAGTTTGGGAATGTGAGCTGTCAAAGAAAAATGAGAAAGTATTAGCAAATGATCAGAACAGAAACACAGTTAATGTGAGGACTGGAGAGAGATTATTATCAAGCAAGAGTCTGAATTTTTTAACATGAGACACATTGAAAGGACACTGCCCCATAGCAAATGCCAGAAGCGAGGGAACCAATGAAGAGTTAGGATCACTCAAAACTGTGACCTCCGTTTTTTCTGCTTTAGATCAAGTGCTCATCCCGTTGGAAATAAAAGGCATGCCAAATTGGAAAACCAATGATATTGACTCACACTCCTCATCTGTAAGGATGGGGAGCTGAGTGTCATCAGCATACGAAAAGAAGGAGAGCCCAACAACAATGTCAAGAAAATCAAGGGGTGGCACATACAATATAAACAAAAGAGGGAACATAGATTAACCCTGGGGAACACCACAAGTGAGGGGATGGGAAGCCGAGCAAAAGGAGGAAATAAGAAGGATTGGCAGTAATAAGGAAATAAAGATGAAAGCCAGAAGAAACAATGCCATATATTCCACAGCTACTGAGGCAATTAAGACGAATGACTGTGTGAGGAATTGCTGTTAAGGATTTCAATCAGGCGAAACACCCTGGTCTCAGCCTAGTATGCAGCGCACGACTGAAATGCTTATTTATTTATAAATAGATTCTATATTTGAGAGATATACCACTCATATCACACCCCCTTTTCAAATACCCCGGGTCACGATGGACCAGGAACCAGGCTGGTGGGTAAAGGTAATATTTATTAATTTATTTATTTAAAAATTCAAAGAAAGCATGCACGTTTAAATAAATGGGGCAGCAATCACCAATTTGATGATAATAACAATAGGAATGTAGTCAATGTACTTAATTCAGCCCTTTATTAACACAGATAGAAAACACCAGGGAATAGAAACACTTTTGGATTTTCGGAAAGATAGCACTCAAGTTAGGATTTCCCCATGCAATAATCCCTCAACCCACAAATAATCACTTCTGAATGGATATAAGGAAGCAGCACACCGTTAGGATTATGAATCTGGAAACAGAATTCAAATCTAACTTTCCCTCCTCCAATGAGAGTGAAGAACAGATTTGAAACCCTTGCAAGGTTAAAATGACACTCAGGGATGGCTGAATAAAACAATGAATGTGTATAAAAATCTTGAAACAAAAACAATTCTTTACCGGAGCAACACTGGAAGGATACTAGCAATCACAAGCAATGGATTGAGCAAAAGCATACAATTCAAAATTGAATGGAAGATTTTAAAACATTTTGCAGCTAAGACATGTTGGAAAATGAGCAAACTTTTGCAATTCCCGCCTGAATGTACCAAAACGGTTTTTAATGCAAACGGGTGAAATACATACTGATTTGGAGTGTGTATTTTTAGTTGGGGTGTAGCTATAGATCTTAGGTACAATCTGGAAGTGAAATTAGGTCTCTAGCTATTAAACTGAGGGAGATAGGCAAGATAGAATGAGGTGCATTTTTGGAAAAACGGGTAGTGAAAAACAGAAAGGCGGCTTTAAAATTGATTGCAAACTTGACTTAAACTGGATTTAATGACTAAGAAAAAGAGAATGCCACCACTGAATCTCCACAGTTACTTGGCTGTGGTAAACTTTCACGCTGTGTACCCCGTTTCCTTTATGGAAATTTAATGTATTTAATCAAAATCGCTAATGGCTTATGTTCTAGCAAAACAAAAATGAAGAGAAAATTGGCGCTAACAGTAGGAATCAAAGGCAGGGTTTCACATATAATGCTGATAATTTTAACAAGATATCAGGGTCAGAATAGGATAGCTTAGAGATTGGGATAGGACAAAGCAAGGCAAGGTATACTATGAATTTCTATGGTTCCTATTGATACTCACAGTCCACTTTTTAGTTTTTTGGATTTTGGACAGTCAGCACTCTGGTCACCACATGTATCTGGTCTAACAAAGGACAGCTGGACACATTCAGTGGGAAAGGATCAGCTGGCCATAGACTGGTTACCGGGTAGCACTTCTGGTCACTGGATAAGATAGATCAACCGGAGGGCAGGTTTGCAGCAGGCATGCATTTAGTGAGCAGCCAGCCAGGTCAATTCAGGATGCTTCCCAAAACACCAGAGCGTGTCCCTTGGTTATTGGGATTATTTTAGAATTGGGGCCTAGCTCAAGCAGGATCAGCAATGCTTGGCCTTGTGGTTGGGATATGGAGTTTAGATGGATAAATGCAAGATGAAGACAAGAACAGACAGGAACAGGACGCCGGCGTAGGAAATCAGGAATCAGTGTCTTTTGTGTGTCGTCAGGGGCTCTTATTTATAATGCCTAGTGACATCATCACAGTATATGACTGGGGCAGGCTTTACTACACCCGCCTCTATCAACCGAATTGGGCAGGTGTAATAGTCTCTGCCTCGCTCTCAGTTGTTTGGATTTCTAAGGGAATGATGTCACGTTTATGAGGTGAGTTTTACACTGTCCAGAAACGCCCACATTTACTTTACTGAATATCCATTTTTTCCAAAAAAATAAATGTCTTCAATTACATCTCTTGGCAAATTAGACACACAGGTTACATATTATGTGCATCACATTTCAGTCCAAACCTCAGGTCTGTGCGACCTTGTTTAGCCCTTCTGATACATGTTGCTAATTTTAAACATGAAAGATTTGGCCTAAAATTCCACAATTTTATACACAGATGTGAATTGTCCCCAGGGATGTATGTACACAATTTTACATTTACAGCGTGGATGCTTTTCTTGTAATCCAAGATATATCACCATTTCTGTCCACAAGGTGGCAATACATTCTACCAAGTTTTCAAATAAAGACCACAAATTCACTTTTACAGTACAAAAATTCTACATTTCTACAAAGTTTTGCTGCTGAGATACAAGTCTTTAAAGTGTTCTTATGAAATAGTCCTTAGAAACAAATGGGAGTCACTGAATTATTAGTTTTCCTTTTCCACTGACACCAACTGGCAGTTCCTTCCAAGCAGGATGGGGGTTCCTCAGCCTGATTGAAGTTTTATTGGCTCTCACACCTCCAGCTTCCTTTTCTGGGAACATCATTGTCCTGGGTCCCAGCAGAGACACAATTCTGTTCAACCCCGTAATTATCAGGGGTTTGTAAGTATCTGCTGAGAGTTTTTATGATAGTCCCCTTCCCCTTGGGAGAAGTTTCATGGCTGGCAACTGGAATCACTGTTTTTTCTGAGAGCTTGCAAATCCAGCCCATGTGTTTTAAACTCTTTAATTTCTTATTTTTGGATATGGAATTAAACAAACCTGTGAAAGAAGATAGCCTATGTGTGTATTATCACCACTAACATAAACCCTTTACATTGCTAAGTATCAGGTTTTTATGCAACAATTTATTTTTAAACAGACCAATTTTTCTTCAGTTATCAAAAGCCAATTTTCCCACCTGTGTTAAAACTGCTATCATTTCTTTCTTTAATTTTTGGTTTTGCAGCTGCCTCAGATTTCCACTATATCTTTGCAGCTATGGTCATGTTTCTTTAAGCATGAATTTTATCTGAACACTGATATATGAAACTGGCCAGGCTCATATAGTGGAGCTCCTTTGGAGACAGCTGGTGTTTGCAACATTGTGAAGAAAATAAACGCACGTTCCCATGTGAGTGAAAATAAAGATCATTGTTGATTTCTTTGAGAGTTGGTTTGACTGGGCCTGTCACTTGGGAATTATGCCTGGTTTTGGTAAAGCACAGGGGAATATCCTGGGCATGACAGGGCTTTTTTACTCACAGTGGTTTCAGAATGAACAGATGGATTAGCGAAAAACAGCATTTTGAAAGGGTGAAAATGTTTCATTTTGAAGGGGAATATTGGGTTTTCAGCAAAGCAATGCTGCCTCTTGACTTCATTCCATTTATATGTTTCAGAGCACACTGGCATGCACCTGCAGTGTTTCCCCTGTTTCATCCTGCCTGAAGTGTGTGTGGCAGGATGATGCAGCCATCTTTTTGGTTGTTGCAAAAATGCAGTTTTGAAGTACTGGCGCGCACAGGAGCCAGCGCAGCCATTTTGCTGTTTTTTTGCGCAAATGCCGGTTAGTGATGTGGTAAAGCACAGAAGAGTGGGTCAATATATCCCACATTGCCATCTGACAGGATGTAGAAGATTTGCCTTTTTTATTTTTATTAAAAAAATAACATTATGCAGGTAATGCCTTTTCAGAAAGTTCCATGCCAAAAGCATATTGTACACCTGTGCTCTGCTGCAACAGTCTCCCTGATCAGCAGCTCCTGCTCCTCAGTGGCTCCTCAGTGGCACAGAGCAGGTTCGAAGGTCACAGGGGCCCTGGTTCTTGACAGCTGTAGTGACAGCAAAGTTACTGCAGACCAGAGGTTGCATTTAAATCTGCGCCTCTGTTTCAAAACCATAATAGTTGTGATAAACTGTCACCTAGTAGCAGGGTAATCTTGAAATATAAAACATGCCTGGGCCCTGATATGGTGGCCGGTAGTTCACATGATCATGAAAGCCACATCTGATAAGTTGGATACACATGTCACTGTTGTGAGCCCAGGACAGATTTGGAAGGGCTGTGTGTATTCTGCTTAGACTGCTTGTAACTGCTCAGCCAGTAGGATAATGGGCAGAAAGACTGTGCCTCTCTTTGACCCTTTGTGAGGTCATGTAACACCTTTCTCCTGCCAGGCAACTCCTGGCGGGAAATGTCTGGGGACCAAACTTCGAAAAAACACACAGTAGACTAAAGGGCTAGCCTTACAACGGCGTGTTGCATAACAAAGAGCCTTTAAAGCTGCAGGCTTGGGAAGGGGGCAGGATTATACAGTCAGAACAGAGTAGAATGGAAGTGAGGAAGGGTTCCTCCATCTTGGTGTTCTGTGGGCATATCTTGCATTCCTGTCTCCTCCACTTCCTGCATAGCAAAGCATTTTGGGCATTCATTTTATTTTATTTATTTATATACAGGAGGAGCATTGCTCTTTTGATCAGAAAAGAATGTACAATTCATAAGATCAGATTTGACGGGAAGCAATGAGCTTCTTACAATGGGTTGAGTGTGAGGAGCATTCTGACCATGTTGTGGAGGGGAGTAAATGGAATAGTTGCCGGAGTCAATACAAAAGTGGACATACATAGATTAAGGACAACCAACATTGGACATTTTTAAGTGCAAGTAGGTGGTACAGCCAGCTGTGCTCGGGATCTGACCATGATGGGTGAAGTGCTAGAGTGGAGGCAGAGGAAGTGAGGGAGACGGGTAGAGGTGAGGGACAAATGTTAGTTAGCAGGCAGATGAGAGGTATGTTAAGAGGGTTGGAGTGCTTATCAGAGGTGATGAAGTTGAGCACATTCATGAGAGCAGTTTCTTTGGAGTTACAGGAGTGGAAACCTGCTCGTAGGGGATCTTGAAGGTAGGTTGTGGATGTCCAGGAAATTGGTGAGATGGTTGAACACAACCCTTTCAAGCACTTTAGTGTAGTGCAGAAGGAGAGATGCAGGGCAAAAGATAGCCGGTAGGTTCGGGTCAGCCCCTTGATTTTGTAGAAGAGGGATAACTGTGGCTGTTATGAACACAGAGGGAAAGCAAGCAGAGTCAAAGGACATGTTGAAGAGTTCAGCAAGGTGAGAGGCCACTAAAGGGGCAATAGGCTTTATTAGCTGAGGAGCAAGAGAGCCTGATGGGAAAAAAGAGGGGTTAGCCTTCATCAGTAGAGCTAGGACTTAGTCACTATTAGTGTGACTAAAGTGGGAGATACAGGCAGAGGATGATGGTAGAGTAGGCAGAGTGTAAAATGTAGGAAGAGGTAGGGTGCAGAAGGCCAGACGAGAGTCTCTAATGTTGGACATATTTGCATTGAACTATTCAGCTAGGTTGTTAGCTGTGAGAGTGGAGTTGATAGTCTTAGGAGGCATGAGGTGTGAGTTTAGAGTACCCTGTAGCTGGCAAGGATGGTTGGTGTGAGTGTCAATGAGGGTTAGGTAGCATTCCCTTTTGGCTCTATTAAGAGTGGACTTGAGAGAGATCAAGGCAGAGATGTCAAGTTGCAGGTCCTCATGCAAGTGGGTACACCTCCATTTGTGCAACAGCTGATGTATGCCTGTGCAGAGCGAGCCTATAAATGGGGTGACTCATGGTTGAGGATGCTGAGATTTAGGGATGAAAGTAACAGTGAGAAGTGAGAGGAGAATCAGTCATATAGTAGGGATTGGAAGTTGGACAAGGCAACATTGGTGGAAGAGGTATCAGTTTTGAAGGAGGAGATTGAGAACTGTAGGTGAGAGAGAAAGGGCAGAATGGCAGAAGGTTTTCATTTTCTTTTAGTAATAGGTGAAGCAAGTGGTGAGGAAAGGTCAGGAGTGAAAAGGTGGTGGTGGAAACAATTGAGTGATCAGATATGGATGGTCTGACAGTAGTGTTAGTGGCTGAGAGAGAGGTGGAGATCAATAAGAGGTCCAAAAGTTACCCCCTGTGTAGAAAAGACTGAAGTTCAGATTTCTGAGAAATGGTTGGAGAGGGAAAATTAAAGTCACCTAAGAGAATGAGGTGATGTTTAGTGGAAAGAGGATAAAAGAGGTGCCCAAGATCATCAAAGAATGGTCCAGTGGGACCAGGAGGGCGAAAGATGGAGAAGATGTGAACCGAGTGAGGCAGAGAAAAAGTACAGGTGGTGAATTCGAAAGAGGTAGGAGAGGTTGTGGCATTGGAAATTTGTGAGGCATGATGCAAGAAGGCAAACGACACATGTTAACTTAGCAGGAATTGGACCTCTTAAAGCAGAGTTGATTTTACCCAATCCCCTGTGAAATATTACCTTTATAAGAAAGGGGACTCCGTCTCCATCTTTGATTCATCTTGGTCCCTTAAGGACAGAAGAATTGGATTGGACTCTCTTATGAGAGCAGTCTTTTTCAAAGCCCTCTGCATAGGTGAGGAAAGGTGTTCTAAGGCAGAGGCAAGAGAACATTGGGGCAACCTGATGTTGGACCAAGACATGCACTCTCTGCCAGCTGCACCAATACCTAGGCTCCTCACTGGAGGTGAACAACTCCTTCGGGTGGCGGCTAGAGTCCCCTGGGTGGAAGTGAAGAGATAAAAGGACAATCATACCAAGCAAAGGATGTCACCTTCAGCTCAAACAGCCTTCTCACCTCTTTGGGTGACTTTAAACACTGTCATTTCAAGCATCTCATCGGACCATCAGGATCACAGTTTCAAACCGGTCTGACATTGACTCAAACCGCACGAGGCATCGACCTGATCCAGCAGTTACCGACATCTCAAATTGGCTCTACCATCGAACCACCCCTAGTAAGCCCTGTGAGCTGCATCGCTCAAATGCTGCCTTTAAATAGCAAAGAGCTCTGCTTTGAACTGACTCAATGCCAGCTCGCCACCTGGACCAGCACAACTTGTTGCTTACAAACATGGTTCACCCCGCAAAGACAGCAATCCCAAAGCCCAATGTGATGCAGTTGAACTTCCCAATAACTGGTAAAGGTATTGTTTGGAGACCCCAGACCCCATGGTACCGTTTTGGGACCCTAGAGACTGATAAGTCACCCATTTGCACCTTTCCCCATCAAGACAAACCTTTGGTGAAACTGTTTGCCATTTTTGCTTTTTACCCATGCTACATTATCCACAATGGCTGCATCACCCATCCGCTCCTCATTCAGCCTTACTACAAAGCTACTGAGTCACATTCGACCCTTAATCTCAGCAAGCACCTGCTCGCTGCTAGCCACCACATTAGTTAACTCAAGACTGGACTACTGCAACCGTCTGCTGGCTGGGACCTCGCAAGCCAAAATACATTCTGTGCAGGTCTTGCAAAAATGCACTGTCTGTGCTATTTTTGCTTTGTCAACGCAGAATCACATCTCCGATGCCTGCAGGGAACTTCATTGGCTTCCTACAGGGCATCATATCACTCATAAAATCTTGAGCCTGTCCTATAAATGTTGGAATATCACAAGTCTGAAATATCTTAAAGAGCGGAATAACGTAACCAAGCAAACCAATGCCAACTCTGCTGTTGCAATGTCGCCGAACAGTTTCAACCAAGATTCAAGCTCGTCAGGTTTGGTGGCACAACCTTTGACGTCCAGGTTCTCTTGGCTTAGAATGCTCTTCCAGGATCAATAAGATCTGCAGACTCACTGGTGTTCTTCAAAGAATCGGTGAAGCATCCCCTCTTAAATCTTAAAATGAGCGGAATACTCGGCTCTTAGTCTGCTCCCTCCCTCCGATTATGACTATGATTTGTTCCGTCTTGTCCCCTTGTTTTGTGTTCCATGTGCGCTCCGAGGCCTCTGGGCATCTGGTGCTCAATGAAAATTGAATACTAATAATAATAATCAGCTACATTCTGCATATTCTGTGTTCTTTCCACAGGGATGGCATTTTTGTTAGTGTTTTTTCAGACCGTTATTATTGTATATTGGTGCGTTTAGATAAAGTATATATATTTTTATAGAACCTTAATTGGACATTCCTTTTTTTGGAGTATTTTTACTGTCAATGTTTGGGTTGTTGCTGTTTTCACATTCACACCCCTCTTAAGAGCGCAGCGTGTGCTTGGCGCGTTGTCTACCAGAAGAGGCAAAGGAGGTATACCTCTTGACTTTCCCTGTTCTGCCTTTATGATTGGGATCCCTGCTGGCTTGCAGTAGTCGCTAAGCATCCTTGTACACCAACAGAGCAGTAGTCAGTTCGTCCCAGTGTAAATGCTCTGAATGTGATCCTCTTTAAGCTAACAACTACATGAAGAGACTCCCTGGACCCAAGAAACACCCCAGGGCTGCTTCTCAACCTCAGAATATGACTTTCATAATAGCCATAAATATCCTCTAAGGCATAGCTCTGGAACCATGCATCACAACAGGACTCAGTCCCAGCCATCTCAACAAATATGGAAACCAGTGGTCAGTAATAAGAACATTTATTATATTACTCAATATCTACCCTTGCTGATGATATGCTGAGAAGGATCAGCACAGAATGAAGCCTGCTACTTCCCTTAGGCTCAGAGACCTCTGCAGCAAGTGCTAAGACCTCAGATCTATGGTGCAGAGGCAGGAAAGTACTGTCGCACCTCAGCCTTTGACTGCAGAGCATCCCTGTGAGAGCCAGCAGCCAACCCTCCTTCCATCGGAATCTGTTGCACAGACCCGAGTTAACAGCGTCTGAAGGCCTTTATTTCGCACTGGAGATCCTCCTGGTGGCAGGGAAAACATCCTCCTTCCACAAAAAGAAATAATCTCTACGTAAGCCATGCGACAGGGAAGGCCAGGTGACTATTTCCGCTATTTGAAAGGAGCCCATATGTCCTGAAGGATATTGCACGCCTGTTTGATGGTGTTATGTGCATTTATGAAACATATGGAGTAGTAACTAACCATTCAGCAAGGTGAGTACTAGGAGAGCTGATGCCAACCAGTGGAAGGCCTGTGAACTCGAAACTGTAGATGCTACAGTGAAAAATGTGGGGGCAGAAAAGCCCTTCGAACTATCGGGCCTATTTGGTAAGGGAGGGAGAAGAACAAACTGGACCACCCTAAAGTCTAGCAGATGTTTGGATTAACCCAAGGCTTCTAAACAGCAAGAAACCCAACTATTGCCCGTCCACACGGCTGTTGCAAAGGAAACAATATTACTTTCCTTTTCATCTCCTGCCGATATATCTAACAAATCACTTTGCTTGCTAAGGCACAACGTAATGGGTGTGGGCATACCCTTCACTGGAGGAATATCTTTGGAGGTTCATAGAGGATTCCTACTCTCTTGCCAGTAGAACCAACTGTTGGGAGCTTGGGTCCTTCCATAAGGTGTAATAGTTGCACTGTTTGAAAATATGTTGAAAATAGGTGTTGCAATAAACCAGCTGGGTGGGTCTTAGGGTACTGACATAGGATGAATAAAGCGCTTAGTCAACACTTCTGGATTACGAACCTGAGAGCTTAAGTGATTTTCCAAGAAAACACTATTATCAAGTGACGGGTTTGCAATTTGTCCCATATCATGTTTTAACACCCGGCCCAGTCTTGCGTTTTATACCATTCCACTAATACTTGTGGTTTAATGTATCCATTAGCCGACAAGTCACACGAATACTAGCATGGAAAGAAAAGAAGCACTGGCAAAGCCAATACATGTTGGCTGTCATGTGGCAAGTACAAATCACATTCCCCGATACACTTCAAGCTATGACTAGGACAGCAAACTGCATGCCTCTAAAAGTGATAAGAATCCTTTAACTACTTAAAACAGAGCAGGCAGGCATTTCAAACAGAACAAGCACTGGCAATGCCAGCAGTTTGGACTTTTGTGTAGGCATACGAAAGGCACTTGCCAGGCACAGCCGTAGTGGTATTAATTGGGTATCGATGGTAGCAAGTGCAAAATGGTGTGAGTACCTGAGCATCTAATAGCAATACCTGGCAAATGCCTAATAATTTTACACAAGCCAAAACTGTTGGCTTTGTCAATGCTTGTTTTTAACAGGACTTTAGTGAAAGACATGCAGAGTGCTTATAATTCGAGTGACTGAATGAAGACCTGTTTAAGATATTTTTATTACACCAGTACCGGGTTTACAACTCCAATTAACGAATTAACTCTCAGAAGACTACTTTAAGAAAAATACAGACAAGCATTCAAGTGCAAAGTTTGATGGTAAGGCTTAAATAAAGAGAAATCAAAGAGTTCCCATGAGGGGGTGTTTTGGGCAAGGAGGGGCAGAAACTGGGTGGGAATGGCCATAGGGATTAACATGGCAATGGGCAGTCAATGGGTGGGCAAATAACCAAATATCACCTGAAGACTGTGTGTCCCTCCTCATATGCCATTCCTCCCTATCTCTACTCCAATGCAATAGTTTCAGTTTATGGGTGTTGCACGTGACACCTAATAGCCCAAGCTAAAGAGGAGGCAAACACAGCTCTGTCATGTTGCAGCCACCTGGGACTCTTTCCATTACATTGGCAGAGGAGGAAACCAACTAGGTCACGCATGGAATGTTCACCTTTCATTAATGTACAATGCCAGAAACGTAGAAAAGAGAACATAATGACACACCATTAAGGCAGATGTGTGTCTGCCATCAATAACTATCCATTTCAATGTTTTTTGCTCCACTGGTTGTTGCTTAAACTAAAAGGACACCTATGAGCCAAAATCTAAAAGCAACACAGAGTGATCTAAAACTAGCTGAAATGGGAAATCATGAAATATCTCTGTGTGGACACCCCAACTGCCTTGGGTTCAGATGACTTGATGTTCACATCACTTTGCACAATAGAGCTTGTAGTCTAGAGCTTCGCTTTATGAATATAAACGGTGTTGAATAGATAGTTGTGTAGTAGTTTCACACCCCTGTAAGTAACATGTGTCACAATTGCCCCACTCATTGATCGTCATTTTAGCAACCTCCAGCGAATAGAAGATTGCCTCAGCCCTGCCAGTGTTCTAACATGTGACTGGCATGTTTCACAGATATCTCTGCAAAGAGTGCAGAAGCTCACCGGCCTACGGCATCGACCAATAGTCCTGCAACATGCAGAATTGGAAGAGATGATGTTAGTTAAACACCCCTGTCTGGCTGAGCACTGCCAGCTCCCCGAGCCATGTCTTTCATTGCATGCAGCCGGGGACAAGTCCCAAAACAACGAAGGGGCCAATTAGCATTTGGACTGTGGAAAGTGACAGAAAGTGACATCAGATTGATGTAAGTGACACCAAGATGTTGTAGCATTTGGACTGCGGAAAGTGACAGGAAGTGACATCAGATTGATGCACGTGACAGCAAGATGATGACAAGACCTTTTTTGTAAATGGCTTTCTGCCTGTCCCCTTTGAGTAAATTCACTTGCTTGGCAAAGGTCCATGGTTTTTCTTCTGCCACACAGTAGCACCCTGCCTGAAAAGTACCTGCTGAGGGGGGAATGCTGAATTCCAATACACCGAGCAACACTGACAAACTCACTTATCATCACTCCGAGATCATTTACACTTATCTTTTAAAAAAAAAAAATCCCTCAAATAATGTTATGGAAGTAGCTTCTTTTGGTGCGTCATTTCGATTTCCTGTAACGCGCTTGCAGTGTTGTTTTACCTTGCTCTAGGACTAAAAGTACCAGGATGCAAAGTGATATGAATTTAAAAACCACCACTGGCTAACCAATTTACAGCTGGCAACTTGCAATCTCTGTTAACGGCCATATTACATTAAGGTCGCAGTTTACCCCTCACAAAAGTCACCTGCTTTTAGTCATTGTTTGAAACAAGCATACAGCGTGTTGTTATGCAGAGGGAGACTACATTTACAGTTCAACAGAACAAAGAAGTTTTTTACATGCCATACAAGCTGGGTCGCCTGAACGTGAGCAAGGGCCAGTTTCAGAATGATGTCAATTTAGGTCTTGGGAGGATAGCTCAGTGGCAGCGTGCTCGCCTTGGAACCAAAATGACATGGAGCAACACAGGTTTGATCCCGGGTCCGCGCTTAGAAACCTCTGGGTCTTAAGAACGTTATAAATAACCTATTATATTATATCATGCATGGGGTTCACCCCTGCCTATACCTCTGATTAAGTTTAACATTCGAGTACACATATATTACCCATGCATATTCTGCCAATGTCATTTATACTAGCATGTTGATCTGGGTTGCAGGATTTTATTCATGCATGAGGGGAAAACGCAATGTGTTGTGTGCACTAATTACTTAGTCAATGTGTGTGTTTTTAGCATGACATTTGCCATATTATATAATTAATTTCACTTTCCTGTGAGGATGTGCCCAGGGCTCATGTTGCCATGTGTGAGCCAAGGGCGCCAATGAGTGGAACTGGCAAATGTTATGATGACAACTCAATGTATTACAGCAATAGTACAGTAGGGGAGGTGCTGCCGTCTCTCGGTTGTCTGGAGACATTGTGGGGCCGATTCATGGAACAAATGTGTGCCGAAACTCGTGGAGCAAGCTGGAGCAAGCGTGAAAAAGCAAGCGCACGCATACGATTCATGGGAGGCCCTGTACATGTTTTCCCCGGGATGTGCGCCAAATCCGTGCGTGGCGTACACGGTGCACACGTCATTGCAACATCCAGAATGCCGTGCACGACGCGCACAGCAAAAGCGCACAACGTCAGCGCACACATCAAAAAGGGGGCGGAACACGGGGAGGAACACGCGGAATGGGGAACAACATGTGAAAAAGAAGGCGTAACTGGGGAAGTACTGCAGAGAAAGACACAGAACGCCCGCACGCAAGCGGACAACACATATTCATGGAATCGAATACAGGACACCCATGCATGCCAAAAGACGCGCACAGGCATCAACACGTCCGCCACACGATGGAAGGCGGAAGCGCCCCCGCGCGCAGAATAAAAGTGCGCGCAAATAACAAACACTTATATACAGCTACTATGAATGCCCCATTTGTTGCAGCACTGATCGTGGGACACCGCAGGAAGAGGAGAATAGCCAGGCCTTATTTTGCCCCGGACCAGCCTTTTTGGGATGCCTGATGACCAGGTCTATGACAGGTATAGGTTTCCACCTTGTATCATCCTCGACCTGGTCAGGGAGTGGGAAGATGACCTTACATCACCCACCCTGTGCTCCCAAGCATTGAGCCCCTTGGAGAAGGTGCTCAATGTCCTGCATTTTTTGTCCACTGGGTCATTTCAGCGGACAACTGCCATAGTCGGGTGTGTCTCACAGGCCGCGCAGTCACGCTGCCTACACCAGGTGTTGGCAATCATGACTGCGCGCCCCTCAGTCTGCAGGCACATAAACATGCCCAGAACACCCGCAGAAAGGCAGGCCGTGGTCCAGGACTTTTACAGGATGGCACACTTCCCCAAAGTGCTCGGTGCCATAGATTGCACCCATGTGGCCCTACGTCCACCTAGGGCCCCTGAGCACATCCATCGAAACCGCAAGCACTGGCATTCCATTAACGTACAGGTTGTATGCGATGCCCATGGAATCATCACCTCTGTCTATGCAAACTATCCTGGGTCTACTCATGATAGTTTCATTTACAGACTTTCTGTCCAGAGCCGGGACCTGGAAGCTGGGAAGCGTGGCGACACATGGCTCATTGGTGAGTACAAATGTCTGTGCACATGCACGCATGTCACACACAGACAAATACACAAACCCAACTGATGACAACCATCCTAACCTCCCCAGGGGACAGTGCCTACCCTCTGATCAACCACATGATGATGCCAATACGGAACCCCACCACACCACCACAGGTAAGATACAACTCTGCCCATATTGCAACCAGGGGCATAGTGGAGCGTACATTCGGAGTGCTCAAGTCACGCTTCCGCTCCCTTTACCGCTCTGGCGGCCAGCTAGTATATGCAACCCCAGTAGTGTGCAGGATCATTGTGGCAGCATGTGTCCTGCACAATGTTGCAACACGGCGAGGCATACCGGTGGACATGGTGGTGCCCCCACATCCTCAACCACAGGCACAGGCCCTGCCCATGGGAGGGGAAAGGGCACACCCGGGAGGGCCCACACTGCCAGCTCACGTGTAAAAGTCCACGCGCACCCCCGGAACACATGTACCCCGCCCGCGCTAGCGAAAATGCATGTAAAAGTCCACGCGCACCCTATGCCCCACAGGCAGCCCACCCCACAGGGGGGACTTTTTCCACACATTTTACCTAATGCGAGCGGGGTACATGTATTCCGGGGGTGCGAGTGGACTTTTACATGCGTTTTCGCTAGTGCGGGCGGGGTACGTGTATGAGCTGCCTGTGGGGCATGGGGAGGGTGGATGGGCTGCCTGCGCATATTCCGGGGGTGCGCATGCACTTTTACACGCGTTTTCACTAGCGTGGGCGGGTACGTGTATTCCGAGGGGTGCGCAGGGAGTTTTCCACGTGTTTTCGTAGTTGGGGGGCTGTATGCTGGTCCACTGACCTTTGCACCATGTAAGGGATTTGTGGGATGTTTTTGGCGCACGGGGCGGGGTTAGGGGTGTTACTGGCATTGCTGCAGGGTCGCTGCGCCACTCTGCACCACGGCTGGTTATGGATGTTGAAATCCATGAATACGCTGTGCGCTGAAATGGGTTTTGGCGCACGCGGCTGGCGCAGACTGCCACACGCGCACTCTGTGCGCCAGCCGTGTGCGCCACTTGTGCACCGAATTCTATGAATTACCCCCTGTAACTTGTCCACACCAGCCAACACTAAGCTGCCGACCCTCGACTTCAGAGCTTGATGTGACTCTGTTTTGTAGGTTCTAGAACCGAATGTCTTACTGGTAAAAACCGAGATTGTGGAAAGCCTCCCATTAAAGTCCATCCCCATTGGTAGGAAGAGGCCCTTCTAACAGAAGGACTGGCCAGGGGGTCTGCAGCCAACAGCTGATTGAGGAGACACCTGCAGAAATATAATCGGGCTGGAGCAGGTGTCAATGGTGATAGCAGTGCAAGGTGGGAATAGCATAAGGAAATATTCGGCACCACTCATGAGCAGTTTCTGTAGACCAGGTGCAGCCAACAATTCCAGAAGCAGAAATGATCCCAATTTACATAAGACAATCTTCACCAAATTCCTGGTGCATCCCAATGCTGTAATGTAACTGGACAAAGCCTTATGTCCACTATGCGTTCCACCTCCAGGGCACCCAGAGCTTCCAATGCGAACCACTCCCCGAGATTCCCCATAGCAGATCACTGACGTGCAGCTGGTGCACCACACACCACCACAGCACGGACCAGACGTGGACCTCTTACAGCTAAAACAAAGACATGCCTGTGGGCTAGATGATGAACTTAGGGCAGGAAAATGGGTTCTGTCTCAGGAGGCTACGGAGGAGCCACCCATGGACGAGACAGAATCCAGTGTGGCACTGGTATCACATGTGGGGAGAGAGGCTCTGAATGCACCACTATGGTGGCCGCCTCATCTTCAACTACTCCAACCTGCTGCGTGCAAGAGTGTGCCCCTCCTCTTCCGACCATACAGCACTACAGATCCAGGGGGTTTAGGTGCAGTAGGGTGGGGGCAATATGGGAGTGACAGGAGGAAGAGAGGGACTGGTAGAAGAAGCTGTGTATGAAAGGAGGCGGAGCCAAGATATAATGAACTGATCAAAACTGATGTATGCTTTATTGATCTGGTGATGGACAACAAAGTCTCTCTGAAATAGGCCTACAATATCTCTGGAAGAAAGCAATATCTCTCTGTCTCAAACCAGATCTAGTAATATAACAGAAGGCATGAAAAGCTTCTAGTACATGGGACTGATGGGTAATGTGGGCAGCGGGCATATCTGGTTTATTTTTCGTTTGGTTCTTTATTTCCTCTGAATCTGGGATGGCGCTTTCTATCTATTGATTGAGTTAAGGCTGCTCCTTAAAGAAGATGCGGGCCCAAAACTTCCTGCAGCTGGAGCTAATCACTCTGAACACATGAGTATGTTTAAGTTCTCCTTGTATTATTAGGAGCCCTTTATTTTTGAAATTCTTGTCAGAATGTCATGCACTCAAGATAAAAATGCACAAACCTATTAAGGTGTCACATTGCTCGCAAAGCCTGGTGGCAGCCACCCCATCCTTATTTATAGACTGCTTATAGGAGAGTTTTATGCATTCATGTTTTACAGCACTTAATTTAACATTCCATTTACATAAGCCATTGTGTACCCACTGTCCTTTGAAGTCCCATCTGCATTCATTAATCACGTTTAGAATATAGTTAATACTCATTGCATACACACGCATAGAATTCTATTTCCATCTGCAAACCTTTAGAGGGTTCGTATGATTCAGAAATGTGTTTTTCAGTAAAGGGAGCTATTGTAATCTAGTCAAATACTTCACTGGAAACTCAGTTTGAGGCGTATCTTGTGCATTACCGCTTGCCAACAACTGGGATGACAACTCCCTTCTGCAGTTCGCCACTTGATTGCCCTTGCGCACAAGGAAACCGAGCAGGGTACTCTTAGGGTAGTGCTGATTGGTGATAAGGTTTCACGCATGTGATGCTGAGGGACTCAAACTATTCTTTTAATGTCCATCATGAAAATGGCCCCACTACTGCTCCACATTCACCAGAAGGCCAGCCATCAGGGGTGAAGATCTTAAAACACTCACAAGTTGGTATAGGAGGAGTGGGATATAGAAGGAGGATTTGCTCTCACTAGCTGATACCAAGGCAGCAGCTGCCCTTGGTCTGCACATATACAAAATCAGGCTGTGTCTCACTCCAAAAGGGGCAGACCTGCCCAAACTGTTTGGTCACTTTCTCTCTTTTCAAATTCCTTCTCCTGGTCTTTAAAGCTATCAATGCTCTTGCTCCTCAGTTCCTGTCTGGTTGTATCTCAATATACTCACCAAGTTGTTCGCTCCAATCCTCCTCTACATTCAACCTCACCATCCCATACCCTCCCTGTGCCTCCTCTCACTTCTGCTCCTTCTCCCAACTCACCCGGCTCCACTGGAACCCATAACAATCAAAACCAGCCAACTGTCGAGCTTGTCAAAGCTTAGCTTAAACTTCACTTAATTGCTAAAGAGGGAGCTCGCCCTGCCCTCTCCCCTTCCTACTAACCTGATCCCACTACTGCCTCCAGAGAGGCTTAATAATGTAATTGTGTATATTTAATTAGTGCTGCTCTTTAGTTTGAAGCACTTGCCCCCTTGGGTTAATGGTGCCTTTGTAAGTCACCTATTTTCTTATATACATTTTGTTTCCGTTATTTTTGTTTTGTCCCTGATACATGTCCCAATTTTGTTAACATCCTCATAAACTGGCTCACTACGTGTTCTCATCTTCAATCAAAGAATGCTACTGTACAGGCACCCTTCCTGGAAATGCTTCCACCATCTGTTAATCTGTTACTGTAAGTCATTTCTGTTTGACATTGTCATCCCAGTATACAAATTCATCCCTTGGGCACGAGGCCACAATCAACCCCAGACATGTTTGGCCTCATTTGCCATCACCAGTGAGGTGTAAATTGGAAGTTCGGGCATGGCAATCTCGGGACCTATGTCTGGACATACCCGTCCCAGTTTTTTAATTCATCTTATCATTTAGCATAGCTGTTGGCAACCTTCCAGACCATTGTCCTTTTGCCTGCCATTCTATTACAGACAAGGGAAAGATCATATGCATATCAGGTTTGGTGCTACCTTAAAATGGGAGGTTCTACCCTAAAAGGGAAGGTTCAGACCAAACTGCTTTCAGTCGTATTGGCCATCATCAGTGAGGTGTAGCTTGGATCACTCTGATGTTTTGCACAAGTCACCCTGTGTCAGAGCTCCTCATTAATAGCATCAAACTCTGGTCTCCAGGCACTGTGTATCAGTTTGTGGAATGATTGGATGTTTAGAGTTGCTCTACAGTAATGGGTCACATTGACATATGTCTTCTGAGGATACAGCTTGATTTCTACACTTTGTTCAGTCAATGCTGTTGTCATTGGGTTGGGGGGCTCAATGTCTTGATTGATGGCTCATATAAAGCGCCAGGTCGGATCCTGTGTCTCAATGGTGGTGGTGTGGCTCAATGGTGACCATCACAGCAGCAGTATCTCCAAAGCCACTGGTTCGATTCACCTCAATCAGTGATTTCAAAGTGCCAGAGCTGGCTCGATGACTCGGTCAAAAAGGGGTTTTGAATCTATAAAGGCTTGGTGAAGGGTCTAAGTTGCCCAATGTTGTCTTGGCGTCTGCTGAGCAATAACAAATGCCAGTGGCAATGCCTCTGCACATAAGGGCGCTGACTGTTACAAGAAGGGTTTCACTCTTCAGATCAGATATTTTCCCTCCTATGGCAGGTGACTTTAAACTATTAACAGGTCCAACAGATAACCAACAGAGTGGGGTGGTCACAAACAAGAGAGTGTTGCTAAATTCCTTCTTGGATCCTTTCATGATATTGGTGCCCTTCATGTTCAGTACCTTTGTGAATACTACGATGATAGCCTTGATATTTTTGATAAAAATGGAAGTGGACATGTTACCCTCACATTGGAAGTATGATTGTTCATCTGACCTTTTCTTTAAAGGCAGCTCTACACACCAGACAAGCCAATGATAGACGCCTGCAATCTTATTTAGCAGATTCTCTAATGAATAGTTGCATCTAGCATTCCAAATCCCCCAGAGCCTGTCCCGCCTTTTTCATCTCTAAAAAATAGATCATACGGATATGAACACCATTGTATTCAAGGAAGACTGTATGAATAATGCAGTAGCATCTTTGCAATGTGCTTGACACTTTTCAGCATGTATTGGGGAAGTATTCCAAGATACTCTCAATATCAGTGTGGTAATGTGGTTAAACAATATCCTCTTTACTACCCTTTCATGCCCATGCATGTATGTCACATACATGAAGTACTGATACATCTGCTGGAACACTGCTAATTTGCCTCTTTGACTCTGACAAGGAAACATGTTTCAGGTTTATTCTAACACCACAAGGAATTGCTATGAACAAAGCCCAAGATGTGGGCCATCCTGTCATGGCTAATACCTGTTGAAAGGAATACCGTACAATGTTTTGTAGTTTTCTCTCCCTTTTAGATTTATTCAAGGTTTTTCAATGACAGCTGTTGCTCGCACTCAGTTGACCCGCAAGTAGTGTTCCTTTAGTTGGAGCACAAAGGCATTTGCTGAGCTTAAAAAAGCCTTCACTATGGCCGCAGTGCTGCAGCCTCTCAATCCTGCATTGACATTTTCTGGTGGAGGCAGATGCCTCAGATTGTCTGAACAGTGTCCCAAATTCCTTTTTTACACCTAGGGAATCCTTTTCACAGAAACTGTCATGAACAGAAAATCATTATTCTATTACCAATAAGGAATTGCTAGCCAGACACAATGCCTTACACAAATGGGGCTACTCATAAAAATAAAATATATACTAATCATAAGATGTACTAATCATGAGGGTATCTGTTGCCCATGAGGCAAAAATGGAAAGGTGGGTGCCCTGTCTTGAAAGTATGGTGCAGAACCACTGCAGGATTGTACTTCTAATACTCTCAAATCCAAGGGTCATGTGCACTGTCTACATGCTATGACTAATGCCTTATTGGCAGAGCTACATATTTCGGTGGTACAGTATACATCTGTACTAGAGAGTCTGGACCTGGACAAGAACTTCTGTACCATGTCTTAGTTATGTGTATTCTGACTCAGAAACCTAGGGAATATGTGTTACCGTGGTCCCAGGATTCCAAACTGGCAGGACATACAGGATGTTAGAAGAGAATGGAATTGGTATTTGCTTGGCCTGGTGGCTATCCCTACAGTCAGACATGCAAGTGTACGTGATTATGTGTCCTGTGCATATATAGTGTAAAGGTTTGCTAGGTAGAACTGTGGGACCCTTGTGGATTATGTCTGTTCCCAAGATTCCTTGGCATACTGTATATTTAGATTTCATTGTGGGGTTACCCACAGTTCAGGGGCACAACACCATTTTGGTGGTAATTGATTTGTTTGCATGTCAGGGTATACCTACTTGCACCATTTTGGGGTGTTTGTTCTTGTATCATGTACTTAGGATGCATGGGCTACCCACAATTGTAATTTCTGACCATGGTTCACAATTGACTTCTCGATTTTGAAGTCCTTGGCCCCAATGTTTGGCATAGATCTCCACTCTTTCTTTGTCTGCTTACCACCCACAGAAAGATGGGCAGGTGGAAAGAATTAATCAGACAATTGAATAATACCTCCCTTGCTTCTGCCTGTAAAATCAAATAGAATTACTGTTGGTTTTGAGTACAGCAAAATTTACGTACAACAATGATTGTCACCATTGTATGCTTCCAACCAAGAGATATCATTTTTGGCAGTTGCCAGAATCGCTGCCATTAATCACAAGTGTACCAATGAAGAAGACTGACACTTCCAGATCGACCAATCTGGTTTGGCATGAGGTGTATACAAATAACACACTGGGGGAAAGCAGTCAAATGTCCCTAAGTGTGTAGTGGGAAATATGTAGGTCCTTACCCAATGGCTCACATCATTCACCCTGTTGCCATGCAATTTATGCTACCAACATCATGGAACATCCACCTGGTTTTACATTTCTCTATCCTTAAACCCTGTGCTCCTAATACGTGATTAGATAATCAGCCTGCGCTTGCTTCAGTAGCAAAGTCATATGAGTACAAGGCATAAAATACATCGGAATCATTTGTCTGCCATTGTCAACTCTTCTGCTTAGTGGACTGGAAGAGATATCAATTGGCGGATAGAACCTGGGAGCCTGCATCTAATATTAATGCTCCAGCACTCGTTGCTCATTTTCATTGATGGGCTTCAGGTCAGCTGTGTCGTGGTCAGCTCTTACTTGTCGCAAATCACTATAACAATGAAAGAATTACATTTCTGTTCACCCCTGGTGGTGCTTTCAAGTCTTCCATATGACACAAAAGCACTGTTGGATGACCAGATTGCTCAGAGTACAAACTTAAAAAGGAACCTTGTTTTACAATAAAATCCAGGGAGAGTCCCTGTCTGAGCCTTTTGTTCTTTGGATTCCAGGTTGCTGATCTATTGTCTGCCCTTCTCCTCACTGTGCCTCTGCCTGTATCTGATTGCTCTTCTGTGTGCCGGTGTGGTGTCTGCATTAGCCTGCCTTTGTTTACTGCTTGAGTTGTGTTGATTACCCCTGCACCATACCCCTGGCAGCTTTTGTCCTTATGTTGCTTTTTGTTTTGATTGTGATTTGGATGTTGGGTGTGCTCGACCAGCATAGAGAAGAGCTTTCATTGTCTCCTGTATGATCCTGATAGATAACTCTGTATGGCACTCTTGCCTTCCATCTGGATTTGCTTTTGCCCTCCAGTATCATAGTAACCACTATTTCCTCTTTCCCAGTATCATTGTATGCAACCTCTGGGGATCTGAATGTCTCTCTCCTATTATGAACACCAGGCTTCCTTTATTTGATCCATGGCGGTCCCTGTTCTCCCTACTCCTTCTGTAATCTGGACTGCTGCTCCACTTAGTCTTCATATGCATGCTAGCAGTCAGGTCCACTCGTACACTATTTTCTTACCTTGTACCCTTATGCAGCCTACACTGGCCTATGGACTCAGGAGATGAGTGGTGGGGTTGTGTTTCCAGAGTTTTCCCATCTAGGTCAGTGTTCCCTAAGGTATCCCTGAGAAATCAACCATCCGCATGGTGGGTGTGCACTCTCCTGGGCTTTTGTTGACATTTATAAATAAATTGCATGATGGTAGATCACCTGAGGAAAATGTGTTGGGCAAATCCACACACATTTTCCTATGCTCATACCACAACAAAAGCATAGCCACGTATACTATGGAAATGACACAGCCTACAGGCACAGTCTGCCCTGTAATATTTAGTTGGAATGTGACAGCAGAGGAGGACATGATGTCATCTCAAGGAGAGGGAGAACAAAACATTGCCCTGCCATGCGCAGCCTGATTAACTGACAACAGCTCCATGAAACCGCCCTGCTCTTTTGTGAAGCCCAGCAGCTGGTGGCAGTGATTAGCATACCAACAGAGGGTACCTCAGACTGGTCTCCAGGGTGCCTGGCTGCAGAGGATAACAAAGGAGACAGAAAACCCAACAAACTTTCATATGTAACTGTGTCAACCTGAATCCAGCTCCTGCCCTCAGTATCAATGACAGTGAACTGACATGTTTGGGTATTTTGTTGCAGTAGGCCACTCCCACTAGGGGGACCCCATTCATAAGATACCAGAATGTGGTTTGTGGAAATCACAGTGTCTGGTCTCTCAGCATCTTCAAGGGAGACCTGCCACTTTAATCAGAGACCACCCTGGGAGATCCATTAAAGAGAGGGACTCTTTGATCACAGCAAATAGACAGATGTGTGGGACTTAGTATCACAAGGAAGTGAGCCCAGAGCTCTTTCTGTTTAGAGGAGGATTCTGCCATCTTGGTTCTGGGACACCTCCTGTTTTCTGTTTCACTATTTTACCTTTTCCTGTTGCAAAGCCCTCTGGTTATGTCCTCACAGACATAGAAGATTGTTGGTAGGGACCCCAGGATTGGTTCATTAAGGTCGGCATACCCTACACCAATCACTGTGGCCCGCTTGGTTTTAAATGAGGGCTGAAGTCCCTCTTTAGGCAGATCATCTGACGACTTCACAAGAAATTAGAAAGAATAACTCAATGTTGGACCCTGGCTGAAGGTACAGTCTGCCTTACATCTTCCGACAGTGAAGGAAGGCCAGGATATCCAAAGCGGGAAGCAAGATCCCTCCGCTAAACATCTCCCAGGGAACAGAAGGAGAAAGAGAACATGGAGGACCCTCACCCGATGCCAACACACAGCATGCCCTGCTATGCTCTGCAGCAAGCTTCCTGGAAAGGGAGTGTCAGACGGTCCATGAGCCTACAACAAAGGACAAGGCAGCTGCCTGCAATACACTCCACAGCTGTGGTCCATCAGCCTTGAAGGATGACACAAGCCCATTAAAGTAGCTGGGTGAAGTGCCTCAACGAACATCTACTGCTGTCCGCCTTAAAGGATATTTCTGGGCCAGTTGAGTACCTCGATCCACAACCAACTGCAACGCTGACCGTTGTCAAGCCGCAGTCACTTAAAGACATACGAGATGTCTCAACCAGTGCTTCAGAACCGCTGATCAGCCCTGAGATGATTCCAGACCATGAGCCACCATGTAGGCCAGTCTGCAGTCGTTTGTCTAGCTTCACTCGATGAACCATCTTACAGCCTGAGACCCGCAGCTGACTCCCAACTCAAACTCTGTCAGAGAAGCCTGCAAAGCACCCTGAAGCCAAGTCGGCCCTGTCGAGCATCCAGAACACCAACAGCAAAAGGTACTTTGTGGTTCTGTCCCCTTGGTCCTTCCTGGAAGGCAGCTAGAAACATTTTAAGACCCTTTTCCACCTTTGTGCTAATGCCAAGAAGCCTTAAAAAACTGTGGTGGTTATTAACGATTCCAACTACCCTCCTGTCAGAATCCAGAGGGCATCCATTTCCTTCTTTTGGAACTGTCTGTCTTCTGCATTCCTTTACATGGTCGGTTGCATTTCGTACTGTTGTTAGACTGTCTTTTGTGATAATAATGAAGTAGATATTTTTACTCAACCTTGACTGGACACTTCTTTTATCATTGGGTAATAATTTTGGCTGTGCTGCAACTAACCAATGATCCACAACCTTTATAGGAGATAAGCCTGCTGTTACGCCCACGTTACAAAAATTGGACAGGGAGGTTTATCATTTTAATTATATGCTTGTTTATTCCAATATGTTCAGATTCATTCTGGTGTATTAGAGGTGTGGGACTGATTGATGGTATAGAAACCGATATTCACCCCTGGACCACTGGTACCCCGGAATCCAATTCGTCACAGTGTCTTCATAAGTGTGTTTTGTTGTGATTTACTCCTCACCTATTATCCTTTTTCTTTCTGCAGCCTAAGTGAACCATTCCCTCCCACTGTTCGGCCTACTACCAGGGGCACCGAGTATGGGGGGGCTCCGGGGCCCGAGCCCCCCCGGCAAAATCAAGTCGGGGCTGAGCCCCCTCCCCCGGCCGGAGGGAAGTGATGCAGCATCGATGGCCATTTCCAGCGATACTGCATCACTTCTCTCCGGCCGGATGTGCGATTAAGCCCTCCACTCTAGGACTCATTGGTGTATGGTCCTGGAGGGGAGGGCTTAGGGCAGCGGTATTCAAACTGTGGGGCGCGCCCCTCTGGTGGGCGGCAGCCTCATGCCCAGGGGGGCGCGCATCCACAGTTTGAAAAGAAAGAAAAAAAAAGAGGATAAATGACCAAAGGATCGGGCTGTTGCTTCATTAACAAGCAGCAGCCCGATCCACGGCCCCTGCCACACATGCTTAGTGCGACAGGGGCTGGGCCTTTGTGAGATCTCAGGCTCCATTAGGAGCCTATTAACGAAGACGAAAGAAAAAGCTCACACCTTCTTTTGCCTTGATGATGGTCATCGCGGCAAAAGAATGTGTGTGCTTTTTTTTGTCTTCATGAATAGGCTCCTAATGGGGCCTGAGGACCCACAAAGGCCCGGCCTCTGTCCCACTATGGGTAGTGGCAGCAGGGTCGGATTGGCCCCTGGCTGTGCCGAAATCATCCCTGGGGTGTAAGGGCCGGTTTCAGGCCATGCTTAGGCCGGTTTGAAAAAAGAAATTCGGAAAAATTCATTTTTTTCAAATTTATTTTTTTATTTTTTATTCTTCAAAAACCTTTCATCCTTCTTGGGTCGATATAAGTACCAACACAGGTTGGGTGATATTGTATGCATATTTGTTCTATAAATAAGAGCTTACGGGTAAGTGCTATATAATACCATATTATCATGTGGCCTTGGACGTCTGCTTGGAGTCACAGTATTTTGACAATATGGATCTATACACACAGATATTAATGATACGTATGGTGATCCATTCTTGTATGAAATGTATATCACCTTAGTGAAATCATAACCATATTTTTCGTAGTGTAGTTTACTTAGGAACAATGCTATTTGATGCCACTTCCTATGTTGTCAAGGGGTGAAAGGTTGTGTTTCATCGCTTCCCAGGATGTCACTTTGGTGTGGGGTCAAATTACATCACTTCCGGTGATATCATCAGAGGTCAAGTGTTGTGAGGCGAGGGGTGGGCCACTTTTTTGAGGCGAGGGGTGGGCCACTTTTTTTGGGTGACCGGGCCTATTTCTTGTCCCAGTCCGACCCTGGGTGGCAGCAGTGGTGTGGAACGCCCAAGTGTCACAGAAGTGCTAGAACATATTTGGGCGCAGGCACCTACTGTTTTACAAATTAAGCACTTGGTATACACATGCAGTTGCAATTAAATGTTCATTCAAAAAGTATGCCCTCAAGAGTATGCTATCACAGCGAAACGGGGACCCCAAAGCCAGTTCAACTACCCACTCCCAGGTGTGCAACTGAACAGGTAGATGTAAGTCGAGAGCCAACCAACCTCTTTCTCCTATCTGTGCTACTGTACCATACAAATTAGGGGGAGTCGCTCTCCTGCAGCCTCTCTCCCAGTCATCGATTCTTGATGATTTACTGGTGCAGTCACAAAAAAAAGATTTTTTTGGGTTCATTTTGTTTACAAAAGTAGCGCATTGCTAAAAACCCCCTGGCTGCCAGTTCATTGTCCTTGGAGCGTCCCAGGCTCTCTTCCCCCTGAAAGCCACCAACCTTGGGTGCTGTTTTATAACAAATGAAAGACGCAGACAGAACAATAACTGTGTGAGTCAACTGAGAGATGAATGCACTCATGCTCCATTCAGAGAGAGGCTTTGAAAATGTAGCTCTGACAAATCAGAGAATCAGGGGGCAAAGAAGCACTGCACATCTCCGCTCCCTCTTCATGGGTTTACGGTTGCCACCTGAAAGGTTGCCAGCAGCTAACCTACCATCCTGTCCCAACTCCATGCCTCGTGTGCTATTCCCTGGTCAACCAAACCCTGTGAACTCATAGGTCGCATAAAACCCACAGAAGTCTTTTTAATGCTCGTCCTGAACGTTTCTTGCACTAGTGCTATTAACGCGTGCAGCTCCAAGGTATAATATTAACAACCAGTGTTTGTGGGTAAAGGGCCGGCATAAAGTCTCTATTTCAGAGCCAGAATCAAATGATAAGGTGCTTGTGGCAGTATGGAGTTCCAGGCCTCTGCTTGGACGCCGGGTTCTGCAACCTTTAGCTCTGCAGATCTGTTGGACTACAATGCTCATCAGCCCCAGCCAGCATAGTCAATGGTGATGGATCATAGGAGTCGTAGTCCAAAACATCTGGAGAGCCAAATGTTTAAGACCCCTGGCTTTAAGGAACAGGAAGTAAAATAATCCATGAAAGTAACAGGAGTATGACGTTCCTGGATCTACATGGGTAGAATAAAAGTAGACTAGAAGAACAGCCTGGGGGCATCAAGTTTATGTAGGATGGAATGGTGGGGGTCTGAGTCACCTGAGGAGACAGGGGTATCTTACAGGTCTGAAACCTGGTAATCCACTTTAAAATAAAAGACAACATGGAGAGAGGTGATGTCTCTGTGTGGCCTGTAAATCTGCTGAGATGCCACCAAACTGTACTTCCATTACTGCCACTTGGTCTGGCGGTATTACTGCCGGATTACAAGTGGTGGTAGGCAGTGTTAGTCCCCATTAATTGGAGTCCATAGGACTCCATGCTGGATTTCAGCGGTATTACTGCTGGTAGTAATTTTGCTGGTGGTAATATCCCAAATTGTTCTATTTTGGGCGGTATGGTGGAGGAAATACCTCCAGCTTCTTGCTGGAGGATTTTCCTCCACCTTTGCCCTCAAACTCATAGTTGGGCGGTGCGATAATGTGGCTCTATACGGTATTACCAGTGTTGCCAGTCAGAACTCATTTACCGCAGCAATGTATTCAGTTCTCTGTTTTTTGTCCTGATGCTTAAAATGTGCGATTTGCATTACAAGCTGTGTGCCGCAGACTGCTTCCACTCTAACCGGGGGAGAAGTTAGGACTGTGGGGATTGAGACGGCAGAACTTTTCAACCTTTTGACACGAGGGGCCTTCACTGAGTCTTGGGGGGGCATCACCTCCCACGGGATATGGTACAGTATAATTACCTCATTGCTTTCTATCACTGGTTCCTCTACATCAGCCTCTTGCTGACATAGAAGGGTTTATAGCTGTTCAGTGGGCATTCAGTGGTTAGGATCTATGCTGGCCTGCCATCTTGTGATAAACGGCAGCTATTAACCTTAAATTTGTCGCCATTGCAAGTCTCACTTCTCCCACAGCAACAGCAGAGCCCGCTTGCCAGTGCCTGATAATCCCAAAATTTTCTGTAATTTATGCAAAGCTGCATTTTATTTTTACAAGGTTATTTTACTCACTGAATGCTGATCACGTGTTTTAAGTCTGGACTTTATTAACTGGGTGCTTGTAATTGCAGCACAAGCACTCTTTACAATCTAAACTAGAGGTGTGTTTACAATGTTGATTGTTCCAAAATACATCTCCTAGTGTGCTGCTTTGGGTCAGGTGCCCCCCCCTTTAAGCTGTACACAATGATACATTGTCTGGTTGACATACTATGTGATTTGTGTATTTTATAAAGGAAACTAAGACCACTAGAACTCACCACCCCAGAAATCCCAATCCCACCTTTGGGGCGTTCCTGTGGACATGGGAACACAGAGGAAAGAATGAATAAAAAAGTATTTGCCTTCAAGAGGAAGCTAGACCTTTGCAAAAGAACAGTTGGAGCTGGGCAAGCCACCTAGCAACATTAACGTCCAGCTTTGATGAATACTTCCCTGAAGTAAATGCTGGCATTAATGACTGGGTAATGCAGACTTTTCTGGCAGAGGAGGTGGTGCATTATCCATTTGATGGCCAGGAAGAGCTGATTGAGGTTCAGTCGGAAAAACTCTGCAATCTGAATTTAGGAACATTGCAGTGGGTGAATTTTGACTGAAGGTAATCCTGGAATATCCTACATTGGCATGGTCTGGGTCTTACTACTTGTGCGAAATAGGCTTTTCAGCATTGGCTTTTTTACTGACTCCTTCATTTTTTGAATAAGGGGTGTTTCAAATGAATGCTGAAAACCCGGAAAGTGGGAGTTTTTAAAACATGGAGACCACCATGGCTACAACATTTAGACGCGAATGCTTCCATCAGTCCCAAACATCCCCTGCGTGCAGGGTGAGCCTGGGTAACTGCTTTTTAACATTGTACACTACTTTACCAGAATTTCCGGTAAACTACAATGTTGAAAGCACACTTGATTGCATTATACTTCAGCCAGGATTGCATTATACATCAGCCAGGATTGCATTAAACTTCAGCAGCACATCTGATCTGTCCACTGAAAGGTTTAAGATTAAGCTACATCCCTAACTCCATCTGGTTACCCAGAGGTAACATCTGAGAAAATGTCACTTTCGGCTGGCCAATCTACAGCAGCACTATTGTAAGTTTGAATTGTTGATGTTTTACTGAACCATGTCACCACACACGTCTTGCTTGGTAGTTTTTAATCGGGAGACGTCTTTACTTATCGTTTCCCTTGAATTGGGAACTTTTTTTTGGTGGTGGTGGTGGTACTCCACCTTGCAGCTGTACCTTCTGTTTAGCAAGCATTTCATACTCCCATCCTAGTTGTGTGGCTGGACGATTATAGAGCGGTGGAGTAGGGGCAGTGATGTCTTACTGGAATGCAACTCGAAGGCTTAAATCTCCTTCTTTCTTGACTTTAGTATATGCAGTGCATGCTAGCCAATGTTTCAACTGTTCTGCGCTGCGCGTGCCGACACCCGCCCCCCCGCATGCCGATGCACCAAGTTGGCGACTACATGCAAATTTGCGGTCATATATCTGCCAGTGATGTCACTTCCTGTATTTGGGCGCCCCCCCGGGAAATTCACAAGTCGGCTCCCCTGCCTACTACCTGTAATAGCAGATGTGTACTGCTGTCTGGCTGGATGGTGGGGAAACAGGTTCAAGGGACAATCTTCACAGCCACACAGTAAAAATAAGAATTTCTCTCAAAAGGGCATGAGAACGAGGGCCCAACTTTTCACACCCTCAAGGGTCACCACTACACACAAATGATGGAAAGGTGTACATGAGCCACTGCCTCTCTCTGACTGAATATCCCATAAAATGTGAGAATTATATTTGCAATACGCGCTGATACAAGCAACGGTCGAAGATATCATTAATCCTAATTCATTTCTTTTTCAATACAGTACATTTCAAATGCTGTGTTTCTCATGAGGCAATTATCTTTCAGGTTCTTCCAAGACAAACCTGTGGTCTTTTTACGCACACAATTTTCTACAAGGAGTATCCCGGTGGACCAAAAGAACTTGACAAGAGCATCCAGGGAGGGGAACTCTTCTTCACACTTATTCTGAATCCAGTAAGTAAATCACTCTGTTCTTGAAGTGTTAATGAACTTGTTAGGAAATGCCAGTTTCTTCCTTCTGCAAAATACTAAAAAACGCTATTTAGATGTGTGAGATTTTCCTTCCGTTCACAATGTGCTTGTTGGCGGTATAATGGTACATTTGCGCATGCGCAGACACTGTTTGCCCATTCACAATTGCATTAGTGTCTGAACAAATTCAATGCAAGTGTATTTGCAATGTTTGACATGTTCAAGCACTGCTTGCAAAAGAAGACCTGTACCATTCTACCAACAAGTATCTCTACAATTCTTATTCTGTCACATACCTGGAAAGGGTTGTTGTCGTTCTGTTTGCCCTCACAATTCATGTTTATCAACGCGATCGACTTAACAATGTGAAGTAATTACACACGCGGGCAGTTCCTGGAGGCCAACATTGTCTCGAGAACGGGAACATTAGACCAGTTACAATCTGGCATGCCCTCGAACCTCTTAGGCCCACACCCCTTAGCCGGATTGGAATCCACCATTGCCTGTTGACATGCATTGGCTATGGGAGGTAGCAATGACATCTTCTGAGAAGGCTCACAAAAAATGTATGACTGGAATTGTTCTTCAAATGACTCGAATGTACATCGCAATAATAAATACATTTTTTATTTTTTGTCAACTTGTTTATTTATTTAATGTCTTCTGTGTAGTGCCAATACCCATAATCGTAGCACTGTAGCCGAATATAGATATATGTTACAAGGGAAAATGATGGCTACTGAAGAACTAGAATAATTTAAGGAAAGCATGGTTTTATGTCTCTTTCTGAAGGTGGGTAGGAGCTTCCCATTGCGCCAGTCTGGTGGAAGTGTGATGTACTTGGTTGGGCGGTGGCGTCCTATTGCTTCTTATTCCTGTTATAGAATGCATTTCATTTATATTGCAAAATATGAAAAAGAAAGCATTCAGAAATGAAATCACAAGCATTTTAATGTTAAGTCATATGATAGGTCATTTATAACGCGCTTAGTACCCAGAGGGTTCTAATCGCAGACGCAGGGATCGAACCTGTGGTGCCCCATGTCGCCTTGCTTCAGAGCACTTTGCCCCTGAGCTATCCTCCCATGTCAACCACATGCCATCGCCACCCAACAAAAGCCAATCTTCCCAGTACTTACTATAAAATATGATCGCAGAATGAAGAGAATGGTAGGTGCTGGCTATATCAAAAGTAATTTAGGCAGAGGAAAAACGGGGGCAGTAGAAACAGTCATCTCATCAATGTGATGGCCCTAGCAGTCTTGCTCCATTATAATTATAATTGTTTTTTATATATACTGAAGAGGTTTCCAAGTGCGGACTCAAGATTCAAACCTGTGTTGCGCTGCGTCGTGCGCCTTGCCACTGAGCTATACGACCCGCGTCTCACTACCGTATCATTCCATGTATCCATTCAGATTAGGCTCTCTACACTTTTCATCTCCATAATTCCACACTTTATCACATAACAAAGCTAAGTCAAAGGGTACATGGTTAGTACCCTGCCAGTTGGCATTTACTGTCTATAAAGCGAAGCCCACATATTGTCCAGCAGCAGTGTGATGCTGCCGTCGGCCTCGGTGCCAACAGCGGGTGCTCCAGGTGTTAACATCTCTGCTAATTTAAGGTCAGGAGTATCCTGTATGAAGTTCAATGCTTTTTCCCCACAGCACATGCAGTTACAGGTTGGTAGTAAATTACCTTCCAGGTTGCAACAATGCCAGCCAGCAAGCGCTAGCTTCTTTCAGCCAAGCTCTACGCGGGTTCCCAGGCACCTAAAGACATGAACAGCTGGAACTGAGCTATCATGGCCACGGTAGCCAGCTCACTTCTGGGAACCCGCCCCTTTTATTATTGTGACCTTTACATCTTGAGAAAGCCGCCTCTTTGCTACGCTCAAAGCTTTGGAGAATGCACTTAGATTGTGTCGTCCCATCATTTGGCATTTGCAATGTTGTGCAGTGACTGCTCTTCCTGTCAAGCTGCAGCCAATGTAACAGCTCTGGTCACGTGGGTGTATCTAGTAATCCACTAAGGGCGTTTTAAGCATAGTAACAATCAGAGCTGGCCTTAGAGGGTGGCGAGCCGGGCGACCTCCCGGGGTTCCACGCCCCCCAGGGTGCCATTAGCCCCCACCAAGCCAGCTCGGGGGAGTCTTTCAAGGGCTCCCCCGAGCTAGCGTAGTGGCAGAAGGTGTGGCAGGTGACCCATTGTTATTAAATGCGCCCGCAGTGGCAAAGTGCATATAATAACAATAGGGTGCTGATGTGCATCCTGGCCCCCTGCCCCGCCCCCTGTTGACCAGGGGTGCGCGGGGGAGGGTGTGGGGGGGACACAGGAGGGGGGCACACAGGGCAGTGAAAATTGGGCCGGCCCTGGTAACAATGTGTCCTAGAAGAGCAGATGTCATCAAGTTGTTCCTAACTCCGGGATTGCAGCAGCCGAATGCCTGAGTTCTCTTTTTTCCCCTCTTGCATGTTTTGGTTTCCAGCCTGATGTTGGTGGGCTTTGAATTGTCAGTTGGGCCTCGGACAGGCAAGAGCAGTAGGCAGTGCAATCCCTGGAGAATTAGGATGATACAGGCTGAGTCTGGGACAGGACGGGCTGCACCGTGGTGGAACCCTTTCATGGGCCCAGTGTTGAGGCTGGGAACCCTGAGTGCTTGGTTTTGCCGCCATCCAGGTGCGAAAGAAGGGGCAGTTCTGAAATCTAAAGTGGGGTTCAAGAGCTGAATTATGCCGTCTAGTAATAGCTGGAACCAGACCTCCTAGTGATGCAAGCCCTGTGGGAGAGATTGCTCTTGATGGTAAAACAGTGAGGCTGTGTCCATGCGGAAAGTTGCTGTGTGACTATGTTGATATTAGTTTAGTTTCGTTTATTTTCTTATATAGCGCACCTCACCCAAGGGTATCTGGTCGCTTATTGGTTTCCATCATCTAGATTTTGCTTGAGAAGGTGTTTTTAGCTCACAAAGAAGATGAAGTAAGTCTTTGTGTTTTCTTTTCACTTTGGCACTGGACATCCTGGCCCTCAAAGAGACAGGAAGTGTTATGGTTGATGGATGTATTCAAAACAATGAACATTTCAGTAGAGTTCCAAGGCATCACAATATTTGGGAGAGTTTGGAGTTCAAAAGGAATTGCTTTCAATCATCCCACTGCCTTGGGGTGCCACACTTGCCCCCAGTGGGGTGCAGCTGCCAGAATGCGATAAGAGGCGGCAGCAACATCACCAGGCACTGCATAGTTTTTGCACGTTTGAGACGCCCTGTTTAGAAAGAGGGGCCCACGCTTCTATGCGGGATGCGGTCAATGGTTAGAGGGTTGGCACAAGAGCTGCCCACTTGGCAGTACACATGCTACTGTGTCAGTGGGCCTCATTACGACCCTGGCGGAGTGGGTTTACGCCAGCGGTATTCGCGGCAGACCCTTCCGCCCTACTACGAGTTCCCGTAGCGCCATGGAGCGGTTTCCGCCTGGTTTTTCCGGGCGGAGAAATCCAGGGCGCTACGGGACCTTGTTGTTAATTATGCCACCGTATTTTACGGTGGCGTAATTAACGCCTTCCCCACTCCCATTATACCCTATGGGGTAAAATTGGGAATGGGGAAGGGTAAAATGGGGAATGGGGATTTACCACCCCACCAAGGTCGGAATGGGGCGGTAAATCCGCCAACCCCCATGGCGGTATCGGCAGCTTTCCGCCGTGCTCCATGGTGCATATTGCACCACAATCTCCGCCAGGGTCGTAATGAGGGCCAGTGTGTTTCAGAATCAGCAGGGATAGACTAGTGAAGTAACTTCATATCAGAGAAAAGCACCCAGCACGGGGTGACCCAGCCAATCAGCTCCCTAAAATGCCAGGTTAAATGCACTGATGAAGGCTTGCATTCTGCGGTGGCTGCACATGGCTTCCACATGCTGGGCTCGGCAGTCCTGGCCCGCCAAGCCACCTTCTCCCCTACCCAACAACTTCCCACTCAAACCTGTCTCCCATCATAACTTACCTGCCACGCCTCCTGGGCTCCACCATGCCACTGCGTCTTCCTCCACACAGACACTGCCATGGAAAGTGAGGAGGGACTTGCTCATGAGCGCCTACTCGTGTTTCATTGGAGGGGCAACTTTGTTTTTTGCTTCCCTTTCCTCATGAACAGATACTCTTAGCATCCCAAGCCCATTTTAGGGTGCTAAAGCATTGAAGTTGTGCTAGCACCTGGGAGGTGCTGAGTTACAAATTAGGTGGCTAGGAATCCCAGCAATTTGTCTCCAGGCCTTAAAAGCCAGTAAAGCACCCCTCCCCTCAAGTTTTAAGGCTATTGTAGCATAGCCCAAGGGGTTATCCTCCCACTGCAGAAATCCGTGTAGCCAACAGATCCCAAGCTTGAAAGCTAGCTAAGCCAATTCAAGCTTTCCTCTTTGCAAAGAAAATGAAAAGTCAGTTATTAAGCAGGATAATAATTGCACTTAATAGTTAAGTAATACAAGACAATTTAGGGTGTGTGTTTGTACCCACGTGTGTGTGTACTATGCACATTCTCAATATTTTCCAGACGTGTGTGACCCAGAAACATATTTTGCAGAAACCAGAAGCTAACGGTTCCTATGGAGGATTTCTGTGTATTTTAGGTGCCAGTCCTGTGTTATCTTTCAGGCGCCTTATGGAGACAGCCTGCTAGGCTTAGCAAGAATGGAATGAGGCCTCTGGAACATCAGCATTCTAAATTGGAATCACGATTGCCCCCATTCCTTGACGTCCCAGGCCTTGCAGCATCCAGTGCTGCTATTGCAGCGCTGGCGGGCGGCTTCATCCATCTCATTTGCTGGTACATGAGGAGGTTTCATTGGAATCACAAAGAAAGGTTCCATCCAAATGGCTGCTTGATCAGCCCGACTGCCTAGAGCTGTATTATTGTGCGATAGCGCAGGGGTTGGCGGAGCGTCCAATCAAATTACAGAGTACTGAACATCAGGTCAGTTTAGCAGAGTGTTCTCAAATGACTTTGGTTACACGTTAAATTGCTTTCGTTCAAAGATGGATGAGATGAGGCGACTGAAGGTGTTAGGGAAGAAAAGAACAGGTGGTGCAGTGATTGCAATGCCATCCGCTGTCACAGACGCAAAGGATGACTACAGGCAAAGTGAAGGGACGCCTGCGCCTCTCCTCAGCTGCTGCAGACTGGGCCGCAGTAACCATGGAAATCAGCTTCCCGCCGCTTTTCACCTAAGACGATGAGTGGGGACCCCCCATGTGAGATGCGATTCATAGCTTAGGAAATCCTTTGGCATCAGAATTTATTCTGAGGTACTTACAAATTCCTTTTACTAAAGACGCACTAGGATTAAATTGCACCAATGTGTACATTCTGATCATGATGATAGTAGATGAATAAACAGGATTCGGGAGTAGAGTGAGTGAGTGAGTGAGTGAGTGAGTGAGTGAGTGAGTGAGTGAGTGAGTGAGTGAGTGAGTGAGTGAGTGAGTGAGTGAGTGAGTGAGTGATATCGCGAAAAGGCCAACACCTGAAACTGAATCAGATAAACGAAATTTCTTGAGAAGTATTCTGAACCAATGATGACAAGACAACTGCCTAATAATCTCAAAAGAATGTTCTAGAAATTTGGGCCCCACGTAGAGGTCTGCACGTTGAAGGAAAGCCATCAAAGGGCAGAATGGACCGATTATGTAATGGGTTAAGACTTGGGGAGCATGGAATGGCAGCGTATTGTTCGGGTACGGCACGGATGACGATGAACATAACATGAATCATTTTTTTTTTTAAAAAGAGGACTTGTAACTGCTTTTGGACTTGTTAGCTGCCCCCAACATGGGGTCCTGTCACCCTTAAAGCAGACTGAGAGCCAACCTAGAGATCATGATCATGGCACCACTGTGGGAGGTATTTTCTAGAGTCAAAAGGAGTGACTTCCTGTGAGGCCGAAACCCTCAGCTGTGTAAGCCAAGTTTCGTTCCTTGTGTATTTCGACATACAACCACTACCTGAGATTATATGACCACATCAGGTTCACAAATAAATACATGTACCCAGCTGGTGATCAATGCAGGAGAGAGGCAGGGACATTTCAATAGCGGGAACCGGGCACCTTCCATTGATGAATGACAAAGAAGCAGCAGAATACCCCAAACAAGTTCTCGAGAGTTAGATGTAAAGGTCTCCATGAAACTTTGCTTATCGTGCCCCCAAAATGGATGGCATAATGAGGTAGACCCTGATGTGACCCCAGTGTCCTCTTTGAGATCGCTCTATGGGGCGAAGTCAGGCAGGACAATGTTCAGCTTTTAGCACTAAAGCTAAGTGTGGCTGCAATGTATGTGTTGCACCAAAGTGAACCACACGATTTCAAAGCAAATTGGATTTCACTAGGCATTGATCTATGTAAAATGGCCGCTTACATGGGCCCTCAGATGTTCTAGGAACATACCACCATTGCCTTTGCTTCAGAGGACTTGAGCCACAGCTTGTTTGCACTCATCGAGCTGGTGCGTGCCTTCAAACATTGGCCAGAGCAGTCTCCGGAATTAGATGTTGCTAAACTAACCACAGTCTAAGTGTTGTTATCTTAGATGTACTCTTACAAACTCAGCGTTTTGATTAGGGGAATTGAAGGCTCCAAAAGCACTAAATTTATGGCAAAGGCAAGCGGTGAGAATGCTAAGCCTTGCGAAACCCTGACCGCAAGTGTGGCATATTCTGTCCTCAATGGGGGCAAAAACACTGCCAATGAATCGTTCAAGAGGACAAATGAATGTTGATGTGGTTCACTCAATCCTTGACTGTACCAAAGAGGGCAGGCTGCTCTAGAACGACCAGAGCTGTGGTACTTCAATGGTCGGCTGCTCTGCTTAGGTCATCTAAAGCAACGGTCACAATGGGGTGTGTACTCCTGTCAGCTCTAAAGCCCGCTGATTACCAGGCCCTTAATGGCAATGAGAGGCCACAGAACTCTCCTAATCACCCCTCCAACAATTTGATCACGGTAAACAATGATTTGAAAGAGTCCAGGTTGTCGCTGGATCTGCAGTGCTAAAATATTTTTTTAATTAACAGTATAAAAAGCGCCTTGCTAAGCAGCTGTTCCACTGTCTAGAAAGGAATAGTTGAGGGTGGGAAGAGGCCTTGACATAACAATATTAGTATTTACAAATTCACCAATTATACAGAGTATGTTAAATTGTAAGCCTTCCAGCCATCAACCATCCATTCAGCTACTGTCGAGTCGTGAACAAATATGTAATTTGCCTACTGGAATTCTCTGTGTGTTTCCTAGGAAAAGAAAAGGAAGCACATTGCGTGGGGCGAGTCATTCCCAACGAGACGCAAATACTGCAAAACCACTTGACACGTTCACTCCATCACTGACCCTCCAACATAGGCCAGATGGCCTTTAATAATGTTTTCCCAAATAAATGACAGCGTTTGTATTTACCAACAGGATCGGGCGTGTGCCAGCATTCTCTGTCACCCCTCAGTGACAGTGCTGCGGTTTTCTGATTTGCACTTTATCTGGCTGTTTCTTTGGCACTTTTCACTTTACTCCATTGCTGTGCCATCTTAGATTTGGCGTGCGTTTTAGCAGTTGTAGAATTCAATATTGGCCGATAAATTGGAAGGCATGCCTGTCTAACTTCTGCTTTCAGCTCGTCGTGACCCTCGCATGTGAAACGCTACCCACAGAGCAATCAGGTGTACATCACTAGTGTGAGCACTGATCCGCGAAAGTGATCCACATATGGCCAATAAGGGAGGTTTGACACAGTATCGGCAGCGTATCTTTATGCCATATCGGACGCAGGACAAAATAATGATGGATAAAACATTTGCAAACCTTTTTTCTCACCTTTTATGCCAGATATCTCTTCTTACTCCAGACATCTCTCACATTTACACTAATTTCCATTACCTTTCTCAACTTTCATTCCACACTTACCCCACATTGTGTGCACAAAAACTTCTGTGTTAATATGCATACATGGACACTTTTATGAGTGTGTAACATTTTGCCCGATGCACCACCCCCCACCCTTTTCCCATTCATCAAACTCCCACGCATGCCGCTGGGAAAGCCCACATGTCTTCCATCACGTTATTTTAGTTAAGCCTGCCCCATCCTCTTTACTTTAACTGAAGTGCTAGAGTTTGCTGGCTCTTATGTGTGGAAAGTGACCGCTGCCCAAGTTAGTCGTCCTGATCCTAATGTGAGGGTCTCTAAAGAGGGTGCATGGCCCACAGTACAGCCGCTGACATGGTGCTCTAACTGTTAAAACTCATAAAGGTGGAAAAACTGAAGCCACGCCAAGTGTTTCCCAGGACCGAACTTGTCCCTGTCTTCTTGCCTAGTGCCCAGTGTGTACACATAACAAAAGGATGGCTGGAATGCAGGCTTTATCATGTCGGTAGAGGCTGTATTCCAAAGTTGTGATTGGCTAGAGCACTGGAACCAGTGGGGAGAATTAGGTCTGATTTACAGAAAAAAGCGATACGTTTGCGCAAAAGTGTCTGCGCGTGCGCTAAGATTACGTGGCGCAAATGCAGCGCGTGAGGGGCGATTTACAGAAATAACTGCAAGCAGGGATCTACAGTTTAAAGAAACAAGTTTGCACCAGACACGCCCACAACACACCCCAAGTGCAAACCAAGGACTGACTGAAATAGACCGTTGTGCGTGCAATGTGAACCGTGTCAATAGATGCAGCAAGAATCATTCAACATTGCAGGATGATTACTCACAAGTAATCACCATTACTTGCTCTTATTCCAACCATTCACAGTCTCAGTAGTGTTACAAAACCGCGCCCGCCAAATGCAAATTGCACCTACGCCCGCTATTCCTACTCCTGTAGAGCCACCAAACAGCATCCCCCAAATGCAAATTGCAACTATGCCCACTATTCTGACTCCCTGTACAGGTGCCAATCTACACCCCACACACATAACACCGCACCCACACATCCCCCACTAAGTACAAGCCCCCACAAGGAGCACCCCAAACCTCTAGGACATATGGCTGACACATACATTTGTCTCTGGCCTGTCACCTTTGGCCACCATTCTGTGGGGGCATAACAGTGGGTGGGAAGTGGCCACCTAAGATAACGCCTGAGTGGTGCAGCTGTTGGATGCCTCCTCTGTGCCTGTACATGTGCACCAGGAAGGCAGCAAGCCCAACCACACCAGAGGTGGCCTGGGTGCCCCCAGTGCAGGCATCGCACAATGGCCCTGAGTCCAGGGCGAAGCTGAAGCATGGCCGGAAGCTGTGGGTCATGTGGGACCTGGGCTCTGTCAGGGGTGCCAACAGAAGACCTGGCCGGGCTCTGTGAGATGGACCAGGACACACTGGGTTGTCAGCCCTGAGCACCGGGTATCCACCAAATGGTACCAATGGGCCAGAGTGGAATGTGAATCCCAATGAAGCCCAGCAGCTGGGTGCACAGGCGTGGTCAAGGCAGTCATAGTGGGACATGGGTCATGGACAGGGCTCCACAAGGCAGGCAGTGATGTCCCAGGTCTGCACCCCACAAGAATTTAGCCCTGTGGGAACCATCCTACGATGCAGGGCAGCAGCTCATCCCTAAACCAGCTCTTTCTCAGTTGCCACAGCCCTCACTGGAGGGAACAATACCACAGTGCCGAGCCCAGAGCCATGGTCCTTGGGCAGCAGACTCATGTGCCCCTGCTGATGAACCCCCAGGCCACCCAGTATGATGAGGATCTGGGCCACCACCCACCAGGCCACCCTCTGTGCATGCATTGTTGTGCTGGAGCGGCCTCCATGCTGCTCCCAGCCAGTCTTGGGTGGCTGCTGCCTGCAACTGCCAGTTCTCCCGCTGCCCTGGCATCTCTTACCCCACCCAGCCCTGTGGCCCCTCCACCAGGGGAGGGGTCTGCTTTCTGTGGCATTTAAATTGTGCAGGTTTATTATCAGGGAGACAGTCAATTACAATGTACGTATTGGGAGGTCATGTATTAGTAACAGTTAATGGATGTGGCTCAGTTGGGTATGGTGTGCCATGCTCTTTGTTTGACATTGTTCAATGGACCATGCCCATGTTACATTATTGGTTGATTTGTGTAGCCCACTGACCCTGTTATCTGTATTTGTATGCTTGGGTAAGTGACTTGAGGAATGCAATATGTACTATGAAGGACTCTATCCATGTTTTCAGGTTTTCATGTGAAGGATGTAGATGGAAGATATGTGTGTTTTTTTGAGAATGAGGCACACATCACATGTCCAACCTGCACTGCCATTTATGGCCCAACTGTACTTGCCATGTTTCATCATTGAAGTCCATCAGGGATGTAACTATGGTGGGACTTTCATACTGGATGTTATTTATGTGAAGTATGTCAGGACGAACTGATCGCGTATGTGCTGGCCCTTAGGCCAGCTAATGGAATGGACTGCCTGTGGCTGCGGCTGCAACCCCTCATGGACCTCTATTGGTATGCTGCGACATCTAGCTATATTATGCAAGAATCAACATGCCAATATGATTTTACATAACAGAGCTGGTGCATGCAACAGTACTCCACCTGAATGGTCAAAGCAGCGGGCCCATGATTTCAGCACTCCAAATGTGCGCTCGACTATGCCTCTGGTGGAAATGTGGGCTGTATTGTAGCAGACCACCGCTGGTGTGGTGGGATTTTGGCTAGGCATCATCAGGAATTGTGATAACGGGTAGGCATTGTCCCCTGTAAATGACACCAATCACATTTTGTTATGGTATGTGATTTTATAGTGGTTTGCATTGGTTGTGACCTCCAATCCATGTGTTTTGGTGTGTGTGCTGGCTGATACTCACCAATGAGCCACTTGGTGCTGAAAATTCCCAATGCAAGTGCCTGGTAAATGGGGAATGGCGTAATATGTAGCTATTGTGTGTGCACCCAGGGTAGTTTGCATTCACATGCATGATGTGACCCTTAGCATCAGAGATGGCCTGCAGCTTCAGCGAATGCCAGTTTTTTGGTTTCCGATATATATGTTCTGTAGCTCATGGAGGCTGCAGTGCAACATGTTTGCAATCAATTGCCCCAAGTACCTGTGGAAACTGGGCAACTGCATAGAATTCTTGAGCTACTCATTGATTTGCCTGCACGGTGCATGGCATGTCTATGTGGCTGTGCACACGTGCTATGATGCAGCTTAGGACATGTTTGAGGCAGCGTGATTGTGTAGGCTGTGAAATACCCCCAACAATGGCTGTGGTCTGTTGGAATGTGCGAGTACTCAGGAAGTGAAGGGCAGTTAGCACTTTCACCAAGGGTAGTATTGGCTGTGAGCACATGGTTGGGGACAGCAGGTCGTTCTCCCACTTCCTGACCAACTCAAGGATGACATGGGGGGAAGCGTTATGTGCCATATACTTCCTCATCAGGCATGCCCAATATTATTGTGCGTGCATGGTAGATTCTGGCCCTCTTCCTCTTTCTCCTCCTCCTTCCATGAAGCAGTACGCATGCGAGCAATGCAGGAACGAGCATGGTTGCGATGTTTCTCTATGATTGCATGTCGTTTTTTTTACTTAGGATTGAATGGTGCAGTCCGACTTTGCAGCCAGTCATGGGTGGCGGTAAAATCAGAGTCCTTTTTAGTCTGCACGGATGTATAATTGAATCTGTAAATACGAGTCTGTTTGCACTTTGTGGGGCGTGTTTGAATATTTGCACAGTGCCTCTGTACAAGAGGGCGCAGAGTCCTCTGACGGGCCCATAGGTCAGAGCACACCCTTTAGTACCTGTAAAACAAGATAGCTGCACCTTGAGGAGGTTGGGGTGCAGGATTCACATACTCCAACACAATTCAATAAGGACAACTCAAAGGATCAGCACAGAGACTGTTAAGTTAATAGAGGTTTATTTCATGCCACTGCTGACACAGCACAGCCCCTGTGCCGTGGTTGAGCTCCCAGCCTCAACCAACCCGCAGCATCACACAGAGTTCATTTTATAGCCAAATGTGAGGGAGAAATCTGCCCCCGCCGTTCCTGCACAGTCTTAGACAACTTCATCGTAAGCATTAGCTCACTGAGCAATTAATTTTAATTGAACTAAACCTTCAGAATGAAATATGCTCTAGCATGCATGTCTGTCTTTTCCTCCGGTGTTCTGTTCAATTTATAGTTGATGCAGCTGGACTCTTCAGATAAGGTTTCAGATAAGGCCTAATTAAAAGTCTAGGTTCTGCCCATTCGTCAAGTTTCTGAAAGCTTACTACCCTTGAATGTTTCAACTTTAAAATGATCTCATCCTACACTCTCTGCTCATTTTAGCCACATTTTCAGTACATGCATTTTCATTAAAGGCATTTAGCCATGGCGATGTTCTGTCTATGTACAGAAAATGTTATTGTCCATTCTGTGCCTTGCCACCTTACTACACCATGATAATGACATTTTCGACATTATATTCAGTATGCTTTTTTCCTACATGTATATGCTAACATTATGAATACCATTTTCACATAATTACAACACCACATTAGTTCATACAAATTTCTCTGCTTAGGTTTAAGTGGGGGGGAGGGGTGCCTTCCACTTCATTCAGCTGTTGATTCAATATATCTTTATTTGGGTCCTCCAGTACACCTCCCTCCCCATGCCCATGTTATCCCTGATTTCTCTATTTTAATGAGGACATTGGCATATTCTGCCTCCTTTTTCGACTTTGCACTGGCTATTCCCTCACACCTCATGCAATGTGCATGAACATTGCGCAATGTTTCAGGGACCAGCGCAAAGTCAGATCTGTAAATCAGAGGAGATAGTTTTGCACGGCACAAGGTGCACTTTATTAGCGCAAAGTGCTGTTGCGCTGCGCAACACTTTCTTTAAGTCAGGCTCAAAATGAGAAGCATGGAATGCAGGCTTCTATTGGTGGCCGCAGCTGTAGGTCACGCTTTCTGGTTGTCTAAAGAGAAAAAAGCACACTCTAATGTGAAAGAGAAGTAAGTCATTTTGTAAATAGCTGCAACCTAAACTGGAGTAATTTATTTGTTTTCCCAGATCCAGAAATCACTTTCTCCTAGTAAAAGCTTTGTTAAATGTAGGTACAGTGTTTAATCCTATGCATGTTCATGAATTTTCTCCTTTTCTGGTTTTGTCTGCTGAGTTTATGTATTTTAGTTGGTGGCTTGTTAATTGTTTTGGAGCTTTCTCACTCTTAAGTCCTCTGCTTTAAGGTTGAGTGGTTGCGCATTCCATAATTTATGACCGGCAAATAAGTATGTTCTATATCACATTGTGGTTATTTTTTGTGGTGAAATGTTAATGCCATTTGGGGTGATGCTGACTTAAAGTTGTGTATTGCAGGTGTTGTCCGAACATTTTGATAAGTATTGGTGTGTTTGCCGATTAAAAACGTTATGGACGGAGACAAGGCATCCACAGAATATTCTGAATTCCACCTTCACTCATAGAATTTGACTTTTCCATGACCATGAACACATGTGTGACCTACTGTTATGTCTTCTGCTGCAGTGCCATGCATCCTTATCATATGTATTGGGATGCCTTAGTGGGCTTTATTTCCTATGGTTTCTCTTGCTGCCATACCACTTCCTTCTGTGTAAAAGCACTTATCTCTACTCCTGGTGATTGGGCTTCCCCATGCCCCCATTCTCTCCAGAGTCAAAGTGGATGTACCCTGCTTTTCTTCATTTCCTGTTGGCACAGGGTATCATCTAAAGTGATCGGGATGCACACAGATGTTGATTTGTTCTCACTGTGTTTGTGGACTACTGGGAGATGGTTGTTCCTGACACTATTCAGGCTAGGTGAGATGTGGTGCATCCATTTCTTTATGAGGATGCTGTGGCATTTGGCTAACTGATTCCAGTCTATGTTTTTCCTGTGATTTTTTAAAAACATGCGTTTCGTCAACATACGTATGAAAATGTACATTGATGCATGTGAAGACATCATGAAGGGATTTCTATATACATTTAATACTAACAGGGCATAGAGCCTCATTACAAGTTCTACAGTTTTTTTTTACAAAAGATGGTGCTAATACCGTTACTGCCCCTTTTTTAGCAGTTCTGGAATTACCACTAAATTTACCACACTGCTGTAATCCGAGTTTGAATCTTGAAGTGAAGGATTTACATCTAGCAATATGCTGGAGTTAAATACTCCACTTTAAGACCAAGAATCGGTGAATTTACCACACATAATTACCACTTGTGGCAAATTCCCCAAAATCCCCATGAGTTGTATGTACTCCAAAAATAATTCTTTTCATTTAGTCAAAATGGTGAGAGTTGTGAATGCGATTTTACTGGTGGTGTGGTCAGCCGCTCACACTCTTCCAAGCCTTTCAGTAGCTTAGGATCTCCGGGCATCCCTTATGTTGTGTTCATAGCCTGGAAGATATTCACGGTATTGCCAATTGCCCAGCTTCTGCAGGCTGGAGTAGTCTGGACTACTATGTTTCTGTTTGTCTGAATCTATTTAGAGGGTATACGTGTTTTCACAGTGGAGGTAATGTTTGTCTGTGCACAGTGTTTTGACCTCAGACTTCACTGTGTATCATGGTTCGAGTTCTGGTGGGGTCTGAATAAGAGCGTTGCGCAGTAAGATCTACACTTCTTTCCTCTTTTCATAGCTTTTGCATCTCAAAAGAACCACTATTGTGGCGTGGTTATTCTTGTAATTCCTCTCACATTGTTAGTGTAGATGCCTTTCAGTTATTTTGTGGTACAGCGGGTCATTGGTGTGGATAGGGGGATGCATTTAATGGGGAAATACTGGTCCCATGGTCTTTAATTCTAACAGTGCTGTAAAGAACATATGTTGATTCCGAATTTGAATCATTTGAATAATTCTACCTTTATGTCAGTCATGTTTGTTTTTTTGGCTTGGGATTGTTGTGTGTATTCTCCTGCATGTAGTCCTGTTACCATCTTGTGTCTTCTGTGTGTATGCTCATGCATGTAGTCCTGTTACCATCTTGTGTCTTCTGTGTGTATGCTCATGCATGTAGTCTTTTTACCATCTTGTGTCTTCTGAGTGTATTCTCATGCATGTAGTCTTTTTACCATCTTGTGTCTTCTGTGTGTATTATCATGCATGTAGTCCTGTTACCATCTTGTGTCTTCTGAGTGTATTCTCATGCATGTAGTCTTTTTACCATCTTGTGTCTTCTGTGTGTATTATCATGCATGTAGTCCTGTTACCATCTTGTGTCTTCTGAGTGTATTCTCATGCATGTAGTCCTTTTAACACCTTGTGTCTTCTGAGTGTATTCTCATGCATGTAGTCTTTTTACCATCTTGTGTCTTCTGTGTGTATTATCATGCATGTAGTCCTGTTACCATCTTGTGTCTTCTGAGTGTATTCTCATGCATGTAGTCCTGTTACCATCTTGTGTCTTCTGAGTGTATTCTCATGCATGTAGTCCTTTTAACACCTTGTGTCTTCTGAGTGTATTCTCATGCATGTAGTCTTTTTACCATCTTGTGTCTTCTGTGTGTATTATCATGCATGTAGTCCTGTTACCATCTTGTGTCTTCTGAGTGTATTCTCATGCATGTAGTCTTTTTACCATCTTGTGTCTTCTGTGTGTATTATCATGCATGTAGTCCTGTTACCATCGTGTGTCTTCTGAGTGTATTATCATGCATGTAGTCTTTTTACCATCTTGTGTCTTCTGTGTGTATTATCATGCATGTAGTCCTGTTACCATCTTGTGTCTTCTGAGTGTATTCTCATGCATGTAGTCCTTTTAACACCTTGTGTCTTCTGAGTGTATTCTCATGCATGTAGTCTTTTTACCATCTTGTGTCTTCTGTGTGTATTATCATGCATGTAGTCCTGTTACCATCTTGTGTCTTCTGAGTGTATTCTCATGCATGTAGTCTTTTTAACACCTGTGTCTTCTGTGTGTATTCTCATGCATGTAGTCTTGTTACCATCTTGTGTCTTCGTATGTTAGACTATGCTGGTGAAGTTGGACTGCATTTCCCATGAACAAAATAACGGTCAGCGGATTACAGAGACAAAAGAGATCCCAGTTTAGACTACAAATAAAATAAACTCAGTTCTCTATGCTTCCACCTTTATGTGTTCCAGTGCTATCAGTAACTGAACCAATACCCCTTTGTATTAATTTAAATCATTTTTGTTAAACAAATTGTACAAAAACTAAATTTTCACTGTTGCTTAATGCAAGAATCACATACAGCTTACAATTTTCTTAAATCAATGTTTGCATTAATCTGTGATAATACCTTAGAGTAGCAGCCTGCATGTACCCACTCCACTCATTCCAATGGTTACTACTTATAACTACCTCACTATCACTAGAGGGATTTGCCAGAACCCACACTCTTTTTCCACCTTCGAGCCAATAAGCGAGGGGTTGGAGACACTGCCTTATATAGAGTTAAGGACACCAAAGGTAGAGCAGAGGCAGAGATCTGCCTAGCAGGGTTCTTTTTTCAGGCACATCTGTCCCACTGTCATTTGTGCAGTGGAAGACAGGCCACCACGTTGGGCCTTCTAGAGTCAGCAGTGCTGCCTCTCCCATGCATAGGATGGGGAATCCACAGGCTGTGAAAAAAACAGTATGTGGGGTCGTCCCTTTTTCTTATATTGGTAGTAGACACACTTCCACCAAATCTTACTATGAGTCCTCTAGCCATTTCCAATGAGGGCTGTGCAGCGTATTCTAGCGGCAGCGAGATTCTGGCTCTATCATAGTCATGTTTACAATGATGATACAAGGTCTAATTTGTTGGCCTCATTTTTTGTTTCGGCTATTAGGTGGCACTAAAGCACCTGGCATATGAGGAGGGATACAAAGCTTGTAGCTGTTGGTTGACTGTTTACCCACCCATTGACTGCCTATGGCCATGCTAATCCCTATGGTCACTCCCACCCATGCCCTGCTCCTCCCCGTCCCAAAACACACCCTTCTGGGATTTCTCTGAGCTAGCTTTTCTCGAGGATTACCATCAATCATACAATTGAATCATGCCTGCCAGTATTTTTCTTTGCTGTCTTCTGAGAGTTAATGACTTAATTGGAGTAAATGCATTACTGACATTGCAAACGTGTTTTAACCAGGTGTGCCTTCAGACACTCAATTTACAAGCACTATTTGTGTCCTTCACTGAAGTTCAGTTAAAAACAAGCAATGGAAAGGACAACAGTTTTGGCTGGTGTATAAGTATTAGGCATTTGCCAGGCACTGCTGTTATAGGCCCTGCTACTCGCACTATTTTGCAACTGCTGCAATCAATGGTCAGTTATTACAACCACGCCAGTACCTGGCAAATTGGCGTTCCCATGCCTACAGAAAAGCCCAAACTGTTGGCATTGCTATTGCTTGTTAATAAATGTTCACTGCTTGGGCAGAATCTGAACTTACTCTCAATAGAACAATTTGCAAACAATTTGGGGCAGTCTGGTTTGTGGTGTTATGGCATCAATATGTATTTTTAATGGCTCAAATATAACATTTTTAAAGTGTTGTTCCCCACCTCCACCCCAAAATAAAATGAAAACATAGAGGAAGAGGAACATAAAATAAAATAAAGAGGGGCTTGGGGATTGCCCCCAAAGAGCAAGAATAAGTTAAAAAAAACTAAACTAAAAAACGTTCCTTTTGTGGCAATAAAGAGAAGGCCGGCATATTCACTACTAAAATAATGGCATGGCAGGGAAACAGTGTGACACCTTCAATTCGTTGTGTTGTAATTAATACGGTAATGCAGGGTACGTTGGCCAGCCTGGTTACTATGCCTGATTTGGTGGAGTTTGAGTTGTCTGCGTTTTCTGTTTTGCTTCATCTTAGTTTGCCGGTTTCGGCCGCAGGGATCAGGAGTTGTTGTTCTTTGTGGATGAGCAGTAGGTTCTAACATGTTCACACTGGCATATGGGCAATAGGACAATGCCGGAAGGGCCGGCCCAACATTCTAGTGTGAAACAGTTTTGGGTCAAACTGTGCCTTTTTAACTGGCCAAAGTGGGCCAGTTTGATGTGTGACTTCACTAGATTTAACCAAAGCCACTGACCAAATATGCTTTAAAATGCACTGGGTGCATTACATTTGACCCACACAGTACCCAAACAGTCTGTCCGGAAAAGTAACTATTCCAATTCATGATTGTGGGCCCCTTTTGCATTGGTGCCTGGGATACATTTACATCCAGTATGACCCAAGTCCATGTGGCCGTGCATGAGTGTGCTATGGTCGCATCTGGCAGTTGGCTGGGCCCGCTTAAAGACAACTCTTTTGTTGCTTGGGGCTCGTTGTCAGCTAGTGCGTTATTCCGAGCCAACTGCAGCAATATAAGGCAGTTGTAATTTCATACCTCCTGAAATGTCCCAGAGACGAAAAAAACAAAATGGAAACGTGCCTTAAAAACAACTAAATGATAACGTTTGGATTCATGCTCTTGAAAAAAAAAGTCTAAACATTGCTATGAGAAGCGTTTTGACAAAGAGGCATTACCGAGGTCTCGGATTGTGGTTTCTGCAAGGGCAGGTCGGGCCCTTCTCGGAGAGATGCTGGTACTTTTATTTGCACAGCACTAATACCTCTCCAGGTGGTCTGAGAAATCTAAATCAGCTGCTTTTTTCGGTTCAAATGCACGTGCCAGGTGGGACTACCATCTTTTCACTTAACATCATGTATCCGGTTCTGAAGGGGCCCAGCAGAAGCTCTTAGAAAGTAATGCAGGGATACTGCTCTGAATGCATGATCACAGTGGTAATGCTGGGTGCCTTTCCTTCCTCGCTGAAATGGGAGTAATTTAAAAAAATTCCAAAGTACTCATTTTAAAAAGAAATGTATTTTCAACTATCAGGCACATAGCTTATTTTACTGCTTGTGTCCATCTTTTAGTAACTTTTGTCTAACTGAACTGGCCAAGTGGGCCGGCAGTAGGAACCCTTACTTGGAATGTACACTGGATTAATTACATCATATCCTTTCTTGCTAATGTCAAGAATATAAAGAAAGAAATGGATTCAAGTCATCAGCTTGCTAGGGCCGTGGGCTGAATCCCACAATCCAAGGCCGCGTTCTGAACAAACTCGGAGCTGCAGCACCCACCCTGCCATTTTCCCCCCACTCTCCTCTTCCTTCCAGTCTCTGCACCCTTCCCTCCCCACCCAACCTGGTTGCTCTGGTGGCAGCGGTACTGCCGCTCCAGCCTCCAGCCAGCATGGAAATGGAAGATGTGCTCTGCATGGAACCCTGCCTTCCATCTTCATGGTGGCCATTTTAGCTAATTATTTTGTTTCAATGAACAGGACACCTCGAGCGTGTCCCGTTCATTCAAACAAAATACATTGCAGTCCGAAACCCAGGATTTCAGATTGAAAACCTGGGGTGCTAATAGCAATACAAACTGCATTGTGGCCTATAATTTGGGCTCCAGACTTTTACCACCCGAACCGGCCTGCCAGCACAGGTTGTATTGCTATAAGCAAAGACTGTTGCCGTCTGAAAGAGCACTACTTCCCCGTCTTGGTGAATTTGTTTCCCAGAAGACCTCATAGGGAGGAACCTCCTCTTCTAATAAAGGACTTTGTGTGGATCTCTTCAAAATGAGGTCATGTGTTCTAGGCTCTTAGGACACCATTATCAGTATGGTGGTGGCACTGTGGTGTCAGTAAACATTTGCGTTAATTTAAATACCACTAGTTTTCAAAATGCCACCTAATTACGAGTCGTGATTGCATCAAATCAGCACTAACGCATATGGTACACTGAAAGTACTGACAGATGTAAAAACATGAGTATAAATTACGTCAATGGAGCCACTCCTATGCACCTAATGCTGCAAGTACCTCATGTCATCACAACTCATAATTAGGCTGTGTTTGAAAAACGTTTGGTATTTCAAATGCTGCTTATTTTTACCGTTGCCACCATGATGAGGCTTTCAGTATCATGTAGCCTGTAAACTACATATATTGTGTATGTCTGCAATAAGTATGTTGCTGTTTTACATCAAATAGGGCATGCACATGCTTAAATTGGTAAGCAGCCATTTTAGGATTGCTTACTTAAAAAGATTGTTTATTATTTCATTGTTTAATACTTAAAAGGGTAACCTTGAAAATACTTGTGGATGTTTTTTAAAGTAAAGTGGAAAGGTGGTGACATATTAATTTCATTCGTCTGCACGTTTTACCAAATCTTTGCGTATGGATAATATAGGGGATTTGAAATGGAGTAAGAGTAACGATAGAGGAGTGTTTAGAAAAAACATTAGTTACATGCAGTGATCAAAGTGAGTGGGGGAGCACTGTTCCATAACTTTTATTTTTACCTGTTCACCATTCCTCTACTTTTGAAGACCATATTCACCATTCTACATAGAGGATTTGTCCACTCATGGCCAAGTGTAAAGTTCTAATAGGAGCCTTGGTTACTAGGCACTTTGACTATTGCAATGCCCCACCTGCAACACTTTGTCACATGTTGGACTATGCTTCCGCCTACCCTCGCCCCTGCGGAGACCACAGTTCCACTACTTCGCTCGGTACACTTCTACCACTGTTTACATGGAAATAGATGATACAAAAAACGTTGAGGGGGTGATATCCTTAACTGGCTGCAACATTCACTTCAAATCGCCCATTGCATGTGTATTATACCTTAGGAAAACAACATTCTATTTAAACGTGCGTGTTCTATAAATTCACTTGCCCAGTTCGGTCAGGAATTGCAGGTAGCAGGAATGCCTTCCCCGAGCGGTTAAGATGGACGCCGTTAACCGCGCTGCACGAAGGCGGCCTCCTAACGGTCGAGCGCCAGGTGAATCTGCGTCAGTCCCTGTGAGAGCCGACAGCGCTGCCAGTTCCCCAGGGCTGCACGCCAAGCCACAGGAAGGAGAGGCCTCGACGCAGGAACGGCGGCCTTGACAGTGATTAATGTTCGTTTTCTTGTCGAAGAAAGTACACGTTGGCCCACTGGCTAGTTTCGCGTGCCTCGGCGCCTGTAACCTCTGCATTCGCTCAATGTGGGGCAGCCGCCCCTCCTCCCACCCCACCACTGGATGAACTGACATTAAATAGGAGCGGTTCTGCACATGATCCTAGCAGTTACGCCCTGACTGCTCCCGAAGATGAATTATTCATTGCTTTGCAATTGAGTTCCACTAGGGAAAGTGAAAAGGTCATATTTTTCTGTCACTTAATGCCTACTTTTAGAATAAAAATAAAATTGCTAACGGGATCTTTCCAGCTGTAATTGCACTGTTGCGGCCCACACGTGCATGGGGAGCAGGGAAAAGTGGTCCACAGCAGGCCTTCGAGCCCTTTACCCAACAGGAGTAGCTAGTACCAACCTCCCTTTTGCCCAATGAAACATGCTGCTATCCCTTGATCCATTCATATGTTACCCTTCTGATAAAAACGAAAGAGGTGAGGAGGGGATGCAAAGACAGATTGCCGCCATTGCTATCAGATCAGGATGCAAATTCCCGCCATAGAGCGCAAAGCTAAGTTCATTAGACTGTTGGCGCAAAGCAAATCTTGGTGAGTGTTGAAAGAAGGAGGTAGTCCTTCTTTCTGCATGATTCCCTGTTTATTCTATACCAGTGAGTCCAGCAACCTCGATCTAATGTAGTCATAAAGAATTCTCTGCAAACAAGCTACAGTGCACAAGTCACATAACATCCTCGTAGGTTGGTATTCTATTTGGACACAAACAAAACACAATCTATTAAAACAATGATAAAATGGCGTACAATCTCAGGGTTTGCACAGGAGTGGGAGCAAGCAGAGGCTCCCCCGCAACTGAGATTAACGTAATGGCATGGTTCCCAGGCCGTCATTGGAAAAAACACATTAAGAAAAAAATATGACCTTTCAAGCATTGGTAGGGGCGTACACTTTTGGTTTTCCCTGCAGGGGCTGAGGGGAGTGTGTGTGTGGGGGGGAGGAGGGGAGGAGGGGCGGGTGGGGGGGGGAGGTTGCGTGACGACAAAAAAAGTCCCATAGTAACACATTAGGGCTTTCATGCAATTGACCTTTCCTGGCAGTACCCGGGCCACAGTGCCCCCGCGTTCTCGGCTCCCCTGAGCATTGGTACTATCTTAACTCATACTAGAGATACCCACTTACATAAGATGCTCTGTTTCTAGCAGTGGGTATGACAACTGATGTGCGTTGGTTATTGTACCTGTCCAGTGCATGTCAAGTTCATCAAAATAGAGGTGAGGGGAGTGACTCAAAAGTGTGTCCATGTTACGTTCAAAAAGCAAACCGTTACCTGTGATTCATTTGCTGCCAATAAAACAGTGACACAGTGACACAAGCAGGATACACAGTCACATCAACGTAATTCCTTCAATAAAACTACAGTTTCAACACAGCCTGTGACGGATGGGTATCTGTGAGGGTGCAAAAGACCTAGATTTTAGATTTTTACTCATAACAATGATGCTCGGAATTCTGTTTCTGAAAGGGAAATCTGGTAATCAGAACCCTTTAAAAAATGTTCCATGCCAAAATAATAGTGCATGCATGTGCCTTTACTGAGATAGTTTACTGTCACCCTAAGCAGTTGGCCTGCAGTGGTACAAGGCAGGTTCAACGGTCACATGTGCATTCCTGAAAGCTTCAGGAACGCAAAGTGACAACGGGTAGAGGTGTTTTTCTTCTGCACCTTCGGTTTCATAACATAGTAATTGTGTACCATAGTCAACCTGTTGGTATGTTAATCTTTAAATATAAATATATGCCAGGCCTGGTTGGGGCATGATGGCCGCTATGATAACACAATTATACAGCCACAGCAATTTGACATCGTACATGCGTTAGCTCTCTCAGTAGGACTTTAGCTATAACAGGGCTTGTATGTATTAGCCATCTGGCCTGGATGTCTCCACAACTGTCATGTGGGACAAATGACAGAAAGCAGCCTCTTTGATCCTTTGGCAGGAAGCGGAAAAACGTTCCTCCCTTGGCACGGGAACCCCAGGAGTAGGTCCCCTTGGAGCCAGTGCTTCAAAGGAAACAATGACATAACAAAGCCACATTCATACCAGGGTGCTGACCACTGCAGTCCCTTTGAAGTCAGACGGGATGGGCAACAGACATGGGGAGGTGTCAGAGTTAGAGTAGACAGAAAAAAGAGAGGGGTTCCACCATCTGGGTTTGTAGTAGGCTTCTCTACAATGTCATGCTCCCCTCCCTCAGTTCCTACAGGACAATGCACTCTGGATATGATATCAGAAGGCACAGTGCACATTTCGCAGCAGCCTGGATTGGACAGTTTACAGCAGGCTTGATTTGGGCCAATCTTCTGTGACCTTTGTCTTCATAAGGAGGAGGAACTCTGTCCTTCTTTTATTTATTTTTAGACTCTTACAACAAGAAGAGGAATTCACTGCACCTCGCTTGTGGATGCAGCCCACCACAAAGTCCTCTGGCAGAGAATTGAAGACAAAAGGTGCTCACGGCACAGGCACGCTCTGTTCCCTTACTATCACCAAGGAACAGTGGGCGAAGGCATCTCTACTGACTGTTGTACTGGAACCAGAATCCTGCTCACTGGGGCTGAAGGAGTCCATGGAGGAGACAGCCAACTTCCTGAAGTGGAAGCCCAGAACTGAAGGACTCACCATGCCGTAAATAAATTTGACTGGGCAGCCCAGCCAACCAGAAGTCTAGAAGCAGCTTGGATCCTGTTTCATCACCTCAGGATGTTTTCAAGCTGGCTCAGCACACTTCATGCAGCAACAGGACATGCAGTGCTGCTTTTGGTACACTATGCAACTTCGAACCACTTGCCACCCTTTGAGCCATCCAAACACCATGTTGACACATTGCTGTGAAACATATCGACCTACCCTATTGCCCGCTTGACTCAATGGAGGCAACTGATTTGCATGCCGACTAGACCTGCTGTAAGCTATCGACTCACCTCCTTCAATCACCCACTGGACCGAATAGAAGCATTGTCTTGCCACTGAATCGACTGCCATTCTGAACCATTCAACCGGCACATCCTGACTCGCCAGCGGGCCTACATGGCGCAAAACGTCTAGCCCATCAGCTCAACCACAGTGAACGCGCCTTCCATACCATCGAAAGACATATCCCTGAACAACAGAGTTACTGCTACTTCTCTTGCCCAAATACCCCTGGTTAGCAACCCAGGGGGCCCTTTCACATCAAACATCTGCATTCTCTGTATGTCTTTCACAGGGGTTGGTTTTTAGTGTTTTAACTAGTTCATTTAATTTTTTTAATTGAAATTCCCATTCTGGAACTGTGGTACTAAAGCTACTTGGGATTGTTACTTTTATCAGCTCGTACCCCTTCCGAATTTTAATTGAAATTCCCATTCTGGAACTGTGGTACTAAAGCTACTTGGGATTGCTACTTTTATCAGCTCGTACCCCTTCCGAAGAGTGAGCATGGCCTGCTACACAACCAGAGGAAAAGGAGGCATACTGGTCCGGCTGTGCCTGTTTCAGCTTTATGATTGGGATCACTGCTGGTTTAGTAGTAGTATGGGTCTGAGTATACTGTTTAGCCGCTTCTCATCCCTGTACTCCTACCGAGCAGTATTCATCTGGTCACACACCCTGAACCAGATTAGGCAAAAGTGATGAACATGGACACGTTTTTGAACAGTTGCAAGACTGTGTTCTTGCTTGCCCCCTATTCCTTCCTCATCCCAACCTCTCTCAGATGCTTCATTTTATTGTGATCCAAGGAGGTATTGAGTGATAAAGACCAAAGGATCTCAGGTGTAAACTAGTCTGTTAACAAAGTAACAACTCAAGTGTTCGCCATTGCCAGCATTACAACCACAGGGATTTAGACATTTGGAGGCTGGAAATACTGGTCCTAGATCTGTGTGAAGATTGGCCCTCATTGAGAATGCAGTGGTTATATCAGCAAGATTGGAGGAAAATCAGAGGAAACCTCAAGCACTTGGGTAGTGATATTTCCTCTTAACCCCAATGGAGTGCCATGGGACTGCATAATGGGCAATTACACCACCTCTCTGCCACTCTGCCATTAGTAATATGCCTGATGTATTGCCAAAACGAGTGGCAGTAATGGTAAAAACGCTTGGGGGAATTAACGCGTGTAATTTCGTCAAACTCGTAATACAGCCCTCAGACGGGTGCTAAGGCCCATGGTGCAAAATCTCGGTGATGTGGTTTGCTCGTGCACACTTTAATAGGAGCCATGACGTAATTGTCATTGCTTGCACTTGGTCATAACTCAAGGCATAGTACCTCAGCCCTCACACCGGCGCTAAGGCACGTGGTGTAAAATCTCTGTGGTGTGGTATTCTCTTGCACACTTTAATATGAGCCATAATGTTATTGGGCCTCATTACGACCCAGGCGGACTTCGCGGTGCTAAATGCACCGCGAAGCATGGCGGAAAGCCGCCGATAGCGCCATGGGGGTTGGCGGATTTACCGCCCCATTCCGACCTCGGCGGAGCGGTAAATCCCCAATCCCCATTCTGCCCTTCCCCATTCCCATTTTCGCCCCATAGGGTATAATGGGAGTGGGGAAGGAGTTAATTACGCCACCGTAAAATACGGTGGCGTAATTAACAACGAGGTCCCGTAGCGCCATGGTTTTCTCCGGCTGGTAAAACCAGGCGGAGAAAACCTCCATGGCGCTACGGGAACTCGTAGTATGGCGGAGAGGTACGCCATGCACTACGCTGGCGTAACACCCTCTCCGCCAGGGTCCTAATGAGGCCCATTGTCATTACATCCACTAGGTCATAACTCAAGGCATAGTGCCTACCCCTGGGAAATGCAGAGAACCAGCAATTGGGGATGGGCAAAATATAGATACATCTTAATGGACGTGACATTTACCCTAGAGCTGCAAGTGCAATGGGAGCAAACAGACTCAAATGGACTGGGTCATTTAACAGTCTGTCTGGCTGTTAGAAATGTTGTATACCCCTGCAGAATTGTGTTTAGGCAAATTCCCAAATAGCCCAAACTCATCTACGTTACTTTTGACTCACAGAGGTGCCATTTAGGGATTGCCAATTGCCTCAGTTGTCACCCCCTGTTGTGCTGGCTGTCTGCAACCTACTTGGGAAACCCTGGCAACCCTCTGCTGTCACAGGAGTCACATGTCCTGAGCATTTTACACATGGAGGAACAGATTTAAAGGGGACGTGGTGCAGTGCAGCTTCCTTTGGTACCAGCAATGAACTGATGGGCAGGCATTCTTTGGCGCAAGAACAAATGGCAGTAAAATCATTCAGGGGGCATAAGCAGGTGGACCCTCAAAGTGTAAGCATCAATCAGATCTAACCAATACCACCTTGGCTTCTACACGCAGCACCTTTGGCATATGATGCCAGCAATTATTGTGTTATTTTCCCCTACCCAGGAATTCTGTGTTTACGTGAGCAGTATATGTGATGAACGTTGTATACAAAGTCATCGTTTTTTTTAAAAAAAACAGAGGTATTTCACCCATGTGGCAAAGTCTCAGATAGTCAACATGCCTTATGCGTGCATACTTTATTTTGGCAGTGCATCAGTCTTGGCACGTCATTTTTTGTCAGGCACATTCATGCATTCACTGCTGCAAAGGAAGAAGTCCCCTACTTGTTGTAGACTGAGTGTTTAACGTATGGGATTATACCATAACCATCTCCTCAGAAATGTTTTTTCCAGAACTTTCTCTGGGGCAGCGCCTCTACCAAATACCTCCATTGTCGCCACATTAGATGGGCTTACCTGCTCACGGCATTCGTTTGCCAGGGCCATCTAGGAGTGTTCCCATCCCCTATGATTTCCGTGAAATAGCACCTTGGCAGAAATACTTGATATGATATGATATGATATTATATGTTATTTATAACGTGCTTAACGCAGACCCGGGGATCGAACCTGTGTTGCTCCGTGTCATCTTGCTTCCAAGGCGAATACGCTACCCGTAAGCTATTCTCCAGAGACATGCAAGAATATGAAAGCCTACAGTTTATGGATTTTTGCACAAAAACTTGCCAACCTGCTGTCTCGGAAAATAGAGTTTTGGGAAGTCTCTGAACAACAAAAGCATGCGCCTGAAAATCAACTCTGCATCTGCGAAATGCATCTACATTAATAGGGTATTTTATAACAAGCGTATAAATGGACCAGTGAGGAACACCCTACAACTGGTTTGGGTCCATGGTCCAGACTGCTGTATTTTGGTAATTTCTCAGAGAAAGTGGTAAAGAGTCACGGGAAATTGGGCCGTTACCATGTTTCCATGCATTTTATCACCAGCTCGGGAAATTAATCGAATAGGTAGCAGACATGTACATACCGGATGGGAAACATTACAATGATTCTCCATGGAGTCCGCCTGCGTGTCGCAATTATGTATATATTCAAGGAACAAACTTTAGTTGCAGGGACATTAAGGTGAGAACATAATGCAACAAACCCCCCGAAATTCAGCTAAAGCCACCTTAACTTCGCGCCCCCTGTTACGTAGTTTATGACCACAATGATGACATCACAGATCGCATCAGTGATGACATCACTAATTACATGTTGTTTGAGAACACAGATGACATTACAAATCACATCAATGATGCCATCACTGGTGACAACACTAATTACATTACAAAAATACTGGCCTTAAGCATGGCCTTCAGCCATGGTCAGTGTGCATGTCCAAATATATGTTAACACATGAATGGTTAATGGCCATGGCCTTCAGTTATGGACAGTGGTGACAACCTTCACCCATGTGCACTAAATAATTTAAAACTCAAGCAGGCTACCAACCAGAGATTTTGGCTTTTACCAGTGGTTCAGCTTTCAACCGTGTCCAATGTATATTATATACACTGGTCAGGCACATTACCAAGTGCAGAAAGCAATGATAAATGTAAACATCTTTTTCTGGGGTTGTGGTGATTATTCGCACCTACAGACTTCGGCACCCGCGATTGGACGGTTTTGTATGCTCGGCTGTCATGATATGGCTGTATCAATAGATCCGAATGTGCGATTGCACTGTCCATACACACAGCTGGACAATGCCACAAAAAATGAAGCCAGTGTTTAAAAACTCTGGCTGTTGCTAGCAGCACCTTTAATGGGTGAAGGTTCATTATGCACAACCACTTCTCACAGCTACAATAAATATATCAGACCACATAAAAGCCAGAAAAAACTGCAGCCCCGTATGATCCAGACGATCTCATGCAATTTCCAATACATATCATCCCAAGAGACTCGCACCAAATGCTTTATCACAATTGATGTTCCCAAGCTTCTTCCCACATCAGTTCTGAAATGCCAGTTTGTCTTCAGCCAAATAAATACAGTATTAGTATCAAGCAATGAAGTGGATGAACACCTCTAACAGATGCAGAGCATAAGAAAAGATCCTAGGAAGACCTCTCACTCATCCAAGTGCAACTACTACAGATAGGAGCGCCACGTCTATAAACACTTCATGAAAAGCCTCCTCGCTGAACATCTCTAGCATTTCTAATAACTCTTCAAATCGAGTGTTACAGTGGTGCCAGTGTTTGAAGACCCTGCCTATCACTGGCAGCACCTTTAATGGGGGAGGGTAGTTCCACACAACCACTGGTCACACCTACAGTAAAGATATAGCACCCCATATAAGCCAAAAAAGACTGCCCTCCAGTATAGGCCAGACCACCTCTTGCAATTTCCAATACACATCATCCACACCATCCCAGGCAACTTGGACCAGATGTTTGCAATTGTTATGACGGAACATTAAAAAAGCCACATCTTCATGGTTTCTAATTCAATGGGCCTCATTACAACTCAGGCGTTAAGGGTTAACGCCACCGTTAACCCTTAACGCCTGATTCTGATTTTAACGCCTGCTTTTAGCAGGCGTTAAAATCCATGGCGCTAACCTGCCATGCTGCTAATTACGCCGCCGTAATTTACGGCGGCGTAATTAGCGCCTTCCCCACTCCCATTATGCCCTATGGGGCAAAAATGGGAATGGGGAAGGGAAAATGGGAAATGGGGATTTACCGCCCTACTCACCTTGGAATGGGGCGGTAAATCCGCCATCCACCATGGTGTAAACGGAGTTTACACCATGGTGGTAAAGTTGGTGCACTTAGCACCAAGGTTGTAATGAGGCCCAATGTGATGTTTGCTGTCCATAATTTCTCTTAAATGTTCAATATCCTTTTGAATTGATTGTACTTCTTTTCCAACATTAATTAATAGTCAATCTAATTGTTTTAATTAATCAGGATTAGTTTTGTAAGTAGTTGTTGTACTGTTTCTTCGTTCATTCTTTGTGTTCTACAATAACTTCTTCACCTGTCTGAAAATATTTCAAATATTTTGAAAGAATGGAAGATATAATACACTTTAAAAATAATTGTGCTGGTTGCGTAAACAATTTATAGTAGACAGACAATCTATATGTGTTGGGTGACTAATATTTCTTTCTTAAAATATTATTGTTAGTCTCATTTTACATATACATAAGAGTGACGTGTAGTTTTAGGAGATTGCGCTATTTTTAGGCTACATTTATTCTTGGATTAGATCTTTCAAACATGCAGCACATTTTCGAAAGAGAGGATTTTTATTGTTCAGAACACTTCGACATCACCAGACGGAAAAACGGGAACATGTAAAGTAGACACTATTGTCAAAATACACAGTTCATTAAAAATTGGTGGCATCACAGTGGGGGAAACACCTACTCGACGTAGAGTCAATTTCCATACACATAACATGAGCCCCAAGCGTTTTATTTTTTGTAGTGCTCATGCAATTTCCAATACACATCATCCACATCATTTCAGGTCCTTGCCAATGCTCCTTACATCGCTGTTAGGTGGAAACCTGTGAAGTTCCCTCTGGGACCACTGCAAAAGATTTAGGACTACAGGTGTTTGGCAGTAAACCCACTTGGTAGCAATCTGTACCACACAGATTCACTTGGTAGCTGTGGCTGAGCAGTTAGACTTCCCTCAAGAAGAGTTAGGCAGTATGTGGAGTATACAAGATAGGGCAATTCTTCACAGCAAGACAAGCAAACACGCAACGAGGCTTAGTGTAAAGATATTAAGGTATTTATTTATAACGAAACATCTATCCAAAACACTATGGCACTAATACGGCAAACACTTCAATTACAATGACTCTACACAGAAAAAGGATCAATCCCCCTAACAATAGTTCGGCAAGTCTAGGTTTACCAGCATCACTTATTTGCAGACAGAGGTGTATGCTTTAATCTAGATGGCACTCTAGTATTCGTTAGGACGGGAGAGAAAATAAGGCAGGTTATGAAATCAGCACGGTTCCAATACTTTACGGACAAATGCAAGACAAGAAGACAAGAACCACTGTAGATCATAAAGTTCAGAGGCCAGGCCCACTCGGAGAGAGGCAAGGCGATATGTCCCAAGAAGTATCTTAGTGGAAATGCGTTTGAGTCTTTGTAGCAAATTGTTATTGGCAGATTGGACCAGTTCAGAACAACACGCTAGAGAAAGCTTGGAGGCGACCCTATGGAGAGGCGAGGATAAAGACACCTCACTCTATCCGGCAACAAGGGAAGCCAGGCGGACACAGTACCTTGATTGTGGAGAGACAGCTCCGGCGGGGGCAGTTGTTCCTGGTGGTGGATGCACGTCCGGTCTTTGCCAAGAGAAGAGATGATCTCGTCGTCGAAGGAAAGCTGCAGATCGGTGCACCACCAGGGAAGAGACCAGCCGCGGAGTGCTCCGTCACAAGGCACCACCTTTTGGTCGCGGTACAGGGGTAGTGGCTATCCGGTTGCCGAGGTGCTCTACACGGGCAATTCGACCACTGCATCCTGAGGCGAAGAAAAAGCAAAGGGGACTGGTTGTTCCCACCAGTCAGGGGAAGAGACTCTCCAGCAGGGAGATCTCCTCTGTCGTCGGGAAGTGGTGAGTCGATTCAGCAGGGCTCCACCGGAGGTGTCGTCGTTACAGGTCGGCTCAGCTTTACCCTCGTCGGATTCTTAGGTCCTGTGGCGACTTCTGAAGATCCAGTCCCAAAAGCCCTGCTTTTATGCAGAAAACCCCCATTCATTCAGCCTAGCTGTCAATCAGAACACGCTAAGTGGTGAGCGGGGAGGCTCACCACTTGGGCCAATCACACCAGAGTGCGACCGGAGTTGGCAAGGCAACTCGGTCCAGGGTGCCTAAACCCCCTCCCGCACCCCTGTGGTAACCCAGACAGAATGGCACCACTTTGGAGGGTCTCTGTGCAGAAGCCCGCCAAAAGTGGAACAAAGGGCTCAACCTTTGGTTTAGGAGTCACAGAGACGAACACAGACGCCATTTTAAAAAGCCGAGTTCTGGCAGAAAATACCATCCGATAGATTTATTTAAGATAAGTAGACCGGTGGTATGTTAGAGATTAACGAGAAAAGTATCTCCAACAATGGGAAGAATCCCATAGGGTTATATTCGGGGCCGAATATAACAAGTAGTTTCCACTGCCACCAGCCAAAACTCAACGAGGGGGGACGGGACAGTGCCCCCTCGAATAACAGACCTAGGAGTAATCGAATTACCCCTACTAGTACGTCCACAATAGGATGGTTTGTACTAGTTCTGTTAGTAAATTTAGGTCTAGTAAAGCCAATGGTGACTTTACATGCCCGGGGAGACAGTAGTCAGTCCCCGGGTATGGAGTCTATGATGGAGGTCCGCTAGGACGCCCCAGTGCTACGGCACGGAGGGTGCGGTGTAGCACACATAGCAAAACATATGAGACCCTATGGAGTAAAAGACCCCAAAGCCCATAGAACACATTGATATTTAAAGGAATTACACACATTCATGTCCAAGAGTGGGAGAAAAAGAGTCTCACTCTTGGCAGGATGGAAAAAACAAATTCCATAAATCCAGCAAAGCTGCTGGGGGACTCACTAGGTTAGGAAATTCAGCCTAAACAGAGAATTCTCCCTAACACTCCCCCCCCCCAGACTAAGGGACAGGAGGATTTAATCCACTCCTGGATGAATCTCATACCTCTAGTCCATGACATACATCCTAGAGAGACCATCAGCATTTTGGTGGTGACACCCTGACCTGTGCTCAATGGTGAAATCAAACCCTTGCAGGCAGATCGACCATCTGAATAGTTTTGGGTTTTCCCCTTTCATTTGCATTAACCATCTCAAGGGTTGGTGGTCAGTATGAATGACAAAAGTAGAACCATACAAGTACGGCCTAAACTTCTTCAGAGCCCACACGATAGCAAAGCACTCTCTTTCGATTGTTGCCCACCTTGTTTCAGGATCCTTCAGCTTGCGGATGATGAAGCAAACAGGGTGCTCCCTACCTTTCCCATCCAGTTGACTGAGTACGGCACCTGTTCCTACATTTGAAGCATCTGTCTGCACAATGAAGTGTTGGCGGTAATCAGGAGCTCTGAGTACTGGGGCTTGGCAAAGAGCCTTTTTCAGGTTTTCAAAAGCCTGATTGCACTCCTCGTTCCATCTAACCGTTTTAGGAAATTTGGGCGAGGAGATGACATTCAGTGGAGAAGCTATGGTCCCATAGTTCTCGATGAAATTCCTGTAATACCCAGTGAGGCCTAGGAAGGCTCTCACTTGGGTTTGAGTAGTAGGTGTTGTCCAATTTTGCACAGCTTCAATCTTACTGAGCAAAGGCCTTATTTCTCCACCTCCTACCTCATGTCCAAGATAGACTACCTTAATCTGTCCAATTTGGCATTTACTTGCCTTTATGGTCAGATCGGCTCGTCCAAGAGCCTGCAAAACATCTCTCAGGTGGGTTACATGTTCTTCCCAGGAATTGCTGAACACTGCGATGTCATCCAAGTATGCCACGCAGACGTCCTCCATCCCATTCAGAACCTGGTTTACCATCCGTTGAAACGTAGCAGGTGCATTCTTCAATCCGAAAGGCATAACCTTAAACTGGTATAAGCCAACGGGGGTAGAAAATGCAGTTTTCTCCTTGGCATGGTCTGTCAGGGCTATTTGCCAATAGCCTGACGTCAAGTCAAATGTGCTGAGGAACTTGGCGGCGCCAAGTTTATCCACCAACTCATCCGTTCTTGGCAAAGGGTGGGCATCAGTCTTGGTGACTGCATTAAGAGCTCTATAATCCACGCAGAATCTAAGCTCTTTAGATCTGGCCTTTGGTACTAACACAACTGGGCTAGACCATGGAGAAGTAGAGGGCTCTATTACCCCGAGATCGAGCATCTTGCTGACCTCACCTTTGATGTGGGTTCGTACGTTCTCTGACATGCGGTATCCTCTGCTTTTGACCGGCAGACAGTCACCAGTGTGTATGTCATGCTGGCCCCAAGGGGTCAAGCCTGGTGAAAGCGAGAACAGAGAGGCAAACTGATTCAACATAGATTTGCACTCTTCTTGTTGCTCGGGTGTCAGATTTGAAGAGAGATTTACTCCTTCAACTTTTTCGTCCAAAGGTAAGCCTCTGAAGAGATCCGGAAGAGCTTCACTCTCTTCTTCTTCCTCGGATGATGCTAGAAGCAATGCTCCTACATCGGGTCTTGAGACATACGCTTTGAGTCGGTTGGTGTGAAAGACTGTCGGAGCCTCCTTGGGATTGCCCAAGTCCACCAGATAGTTGACCTCTCCGAGTTTACCCACAACTCAGAAGGGTCGCATCCATTTGTCTTGCAAGGCCCTCTGCCTTGTTGGGATCATAACGAGAATGAGCTGGTCTTGAGCGAACTCAACCATGTTAGCCTTTTGATCGTGCCAGTGCTTGACCAATGTTTGTCCAGCTTTCAAGTTATCGCTTGCTTCCGTCAATATGTGCGACATTCTCCTCCGGAGACCTATCATGTAGTCAGTCACTCTGACTGGCTTGGGGGAAGGAGCACTCTCCAACCCCTCCTTAATCAGGGCCAATGGACCTCTGACGGGATGACCATAGAGAAGCTCAAAGGGAGAGTAACCTACTCCCTCCTGAGGGACTTCTCTATAAGCAAATAGAAGGCATGGCAGTAGAAGGTCCCACTTACGCTTAAGGGGTTCCTCTAAAGCACCTATCATGCTCTTCATGGTTCGGTTGAACCGTTCTACCAACCCATTGGTTTGTGGGTGGTAAGCTGTTGAGAACTTGTAAGTAACTCCACAGGTTTTCCACATGGCCTTCATGTAGTGGGACATAAAGTTTGACCCCCTGTCAGAGATTACTTCCTTAGGAAACCCGACCCTGGTAAAAATACCATGGAGGGCCTTAGCCACAGCTGGGGCTGTAACAGTCCTCATAGGAATTGCCTCAGGATACCTAGTAGCATGGTCTACTACACAAGTATAAACCTGTTGCCTGAGGAGGTTGGAGGATCAAGGGGACCAACAATGTCAATCCCTACTCTCTCAAACGGGACTCCCACAACTGGGAGAGGCACTAAAGGTGCCACATTCTTGGAGCCCACCTTACCAGAGGTCTGGAAGGTGTGGCAGCTCCTGCAGTGTTTTTCCACTTCGGCCCCCATCTTTGGCCAATAGAAGTAGAGAGAGAGCCTTTCCTTAGTCTTCTTGAAACTCAAGTGACCAGCTAAAGGAATCTCGTGGGCTAACTGCAAGAACTGTGGCCTGTTCTCTTGGGGTACTACAAGTCGTTTGTAGTCTCCAGGTGCAGACTCGGTCGGTTCACTGTAGAAGAGGCCATCTTCCCAGTGTAACCTGTATTTCCCAGGCTCTTGCCCTTCAGCCTGAGCTTCTGCCTGGTGGCGAAGACCTTCCAGAGTTGGACATTCTCTCTGTCCCTTACTGAAGTCTGCCCTCCTGGGTCCACCTTCTGCCAGTAAAGACTGCATCTCAGGATGGTCAACAGGATGCAGATCTCCATTAGCTCTTCCTCAGAGTCTAATTCCACCACACAGGGTTGTACCTCCCTCTCAGCCTCGGCTGGAGGTGGAGTTACGGGTGTAACTTTGGACAACCGTGGGGAAGTCCTTGTTGGCTGCACTGAAATGCTGGCTGCTGGTTTCGGTGTAGAAGTTTTAGGTTTCCCTTTCGCTTCTGATTTCTTTGAGACAGCGGCCGACAATTCCAGTGGAGCAGGAGTGATTTCTTTCTTCATCATCTCCTGGAGAGTACCGCGCATGGTCCTCTCTCTTGCGGGTCTGGTTAGCTCCTGCAACCGTTTACTAGGAGGTCTGGGAGTATGCGATACAACTCCGAGAGTTTTTAAATCGTTACCCAACAGTACGCGTCCTGGTACCTCACTCTGTATGCTGACAGGTATCTTCACCGTCATGTCGTTACACTGGATGAGAACTGGTAATTGGGGAAGCATCTGCACAGGCCCTCCACCTAACTTGGTGAGGCGTTTGGGTGCCTTAGCAACATCCTCAGCCTGAAAAAACGATGTATCCACCACAGTTATGCTGGCCCCAGTGTCCCTAATGGCAGGAGTCTCCTGACCATTCACCTGGACACTGTCCTTATAATACTCTTTAGTATTATCGGGGATAGAATTATAGACATCTAAATTCTGTTGTTCCCACAACCCCAGAGATACTAAAGAAACACTGGCTGAGACTCCGATGGGTTCGTCAGCTAGCAGTAGAAAGTTTCCACTTGCCATTTGGACTTCCTCCTCTGGAGCGAAGGCTAAGGAGACAAGCTGGACCCCTGAAGGTTTACCCTTACATCTGGGATCTCCTTTCACTTGGTCAGTTGAGCCACAAACAAAGCATTTACTGAATGCTTTTTGGAATGGTGGTTTGTTCTGGCCTCCTTCCGGTTTGGCACCAGAAGACACACTATTCTGCTGCGGTTTTCCTTGTGGCTTACCCTTCTGGTTTTGTTTGGGGCCCTCTTTGGAATTTGAGTTATTCGAATTCTCTTTTGAGTCTTTTTTTTAGGCTGTTTTCCCTCATCCTTTTTCTGAGTTGCCCCAGAATCCTTATGAGTAGCCCTGTTGGCAACCCATAAGTCAGCAGCCCTAGCTAGCTTCCGGGAATCCAATTCCTTCGAATCAGCCAAGTGCAATCATGCATCATAAGTAGACTCCAACATAAAAAGATTCTGCATACCCTCATAAGTGTTCACTTTGTAACCCTTAATCCATCCCTCTAAGTTTTTCAACCCTATACTCACCCAGGTAGCCCAAAGGGTACCATCATGCTTTTTGAGGGTTCTAAACCTTTTAAGATACTGGGAAGGGGTCTTCCCGAACCGAGCTATCAAAGCTAGTTTCACACTTTCGTAATCCATCTTATCCGCCTCCCCCAACTCCATTACCACATCAGTCGCAACAGGAGGGAGCCTAGAGAACAACCAGGGAAGTAAATCATTCCCGGTGATGTCCTGGAGCCCATGATTGTACTCAAACAGTTTTAACCAATCCAACACATCCAATCTCGGTTCATACATACCCACTAATTCCTTCGGCATCCGGGGTCTTTTGGGACTGGAGCTCCTAGAGGAACCAGAGGAGAGAGAAGCATTTTCCACAGACAACTTTTTCATCCCTAACTCGTGATTAAGTTCTATTTCCCTGAGTCTTAACTCAGCTTGCTTCTGCTCAGCCTGGGCATTCATCCGTCTGAACTCGAGCTCTTGGTTTCGTTCAGATTGAGCCAAGAACCGTTTGTATTCTAATTCGAGCTTCATTTTTTCAAGTTCAAAATAAGCAGGGTTACATGTGGGACCTGGTATGGGCCCCGTAGGTACAGCGGGTAAGGCAGGTAGAGGAGCAGGGGAGACAGTTTCGTTAGCCTCTCCTTCCTTTTCAGCCTCTTCATCACTATCGTCAGAATTACGATTTAGATCAACACCATCACTGTTATCTACATTTGCTGGAGAAATTGGTTCCTCTGAACCAATAGCCTGACTTTGATTCCCCAGCAATCTCTCTATTTTGTTCTAACTTCTTGCCCCTTACAGAAAGATTCTCTGGCCTACAGAGAGCTTGTAAACTCTCAGTATTTTCACCCGACAAGGACTCTCGACTGTAAGCTTCCATAGTAGACATGTTTTTGAAAGTTGCTTTTTTTTTTTTTAGTGCTAAGCTTTGTGGTTAGTTATCCTAAAGTGTCGAAAAGCACTCTAAACTGTATACTCGATACAAATCCCACCGCTGTACACCAGTGTTAGGCAGAAACCTGTGCAGTTCCCTCTGGGACCACTGCAAAAGATTTAGGACTACAGGTGTTTGGCATTAAACCCACTTGGTAGCAGTCTGTACCACACAGATTCACTTGGTAGCTGTGGCTGAGCAGTCAGACTTCCCTCAAGAAGAGTTAGGCAGTATGTGGAGTATACAAAATAGGGCAATCTACGCAGTAGAACAAGCAAACACGGAACAAGGCTTCAGTGTAAAGATATAAAGGTATTTATTTATAACGACATATCTATAGAAAACACTCTGGCACTAATACGGCAAACACTTCAATTACAATTACTCTACACAGAAAAAGGATCAATCCCCCTAACAATAGTTCGACAAGTCTAGGTTTACCAGCATCACTTATTTGCAGACAGAGGTGTATGCTTTAATCTAGATGGCACTCTAGTATTCGTTAGGACGGGAGACAAAATAAGGCAGGTTATGAAATCAACACGGTTCCAATACTTTACGGACAAATACAAGACAAGAAGACAAGAACCACTGTAGATCATAAAGTTCAGAGGCCAGGCCCACTCGGAGAGAGGCAAGGCGATATGTCCCAAGAAGTATCTTAGTGGAAATGCGTTCGAGTCTATGGAGAGGCGAGGATTAAGACACCTCACTCTATCCGGCAACAAGGGAAGCCAGGCGTACACAGTACCTTGATTGTGGAGAGACAGCTCCGGCGGGGGCAGTTGTTCCTGGTGGTGGATGCACGTCCGGTCTTTGCCAAGAGAAGAGATGATCTCGTCGTCGAAGGAAAGCTGCAGATCGGTGCACCACCAGGGAAGAGACCAGCCGCGGAGTGCTCCGTCACAAGGCACCACCTTTTGGTCGCGGTACAGGGCTATCCGGTTGCCGAGGTGCTCTACACGGGCAATTTGACCACTGCGTCCTGAGGCGAGGATTAAGACACCTCACTCTATCCGGCAACAAGGGAAGCCAGGCGTACACAGTACCTTGATTGTGGAGAGACAGCTCCGGCGGGGGCAGTTGTTCCTGGTGGTGGATGCACGTCCGGTCTTTGCCAAGAGAAGAGATGATCTCGTCGTCGAAGGAAAGCTGCAGATCGGTGCACCACCAGGGAAGAGACCAGCCACGGAGTGCTCCGTCACAAGGCACCACCTTTTGGTCGCGGTACAGGGCTATCCGGTTGCCGAGGTGCTCTACACGGGCAATTTGACCACTGCGTCCTGAGGCGAAGAAAAAGCAAAGGGGACTGGTTGTTCCCACCAGTCAGGGGAAGAGACTCTCCGGTAGGGAGATCTCCTCTGTTGTCGGGAAGTGGTGAGTCGGTTCCGCAGGGCTCCACCGGAAGTGTCATCGTTGCAGGTCGGCTCAGCTTTACCCTCGTCGGATTCTTAGGTCCTGTGGCGACTTCTGAAGATCCAGTCCCAAAAGCCTTGCTTTTATGCAGAAAACCCCCATTCATTCAGCCTAGCTGTCAATCAAAACACGCTAAGTGGTGAGCGGGGAGGCTCACCACTTGGGCCAATCACACCAGAGTGCGACCGGAGTTGGCAAGGCAACTCGGTCCAGGGTGCCTAAACCCCCTCCCACACCCCTGTGGTAACCCAGACAGAATGGCACCACTTTGGAGGGTCTCTGTGCAGAAGCCCGCCAAAAGTGGAACAAAGGGCTCAACCTTTGGTTTAGGAGTCACAGAGACAAACACAGACGCCATTTTAAAAAGCCGAGTTCTGGCAGAAAATACCATCCGATAGATTTATTTAAGATAAGTAGACCGGTGGTATGTTAGAGATTAACGAGAAAAGTATCAATCTCCAACAATGGGAAGAATCCCATAGGGTTATATTCGGGGTCGAATATAACAAGTAGTTTCCACTGCCACCAGCCAAAACTCAACGAGGGGGGACGGGACAGTGCCCCCTCGAATAACAGACCTAGGAGTAATCAAATTACCCCTACTAGTACGTCCACAATAGGATGGTTTGAACTAGTTCTGTTAGTAAATTTAGGTCTAGTAAAGCCAATGGTGACTTTACATGCCCCGGGAGACAGTAGTCAGTCCCCGGGTATGGAGTCTATGATGGAGGTCCGCTAGGACGCCCCAGTGCTACGGCACGGAGGGTGCGGTGTAGCAAACATAGCAAAACATATGAGACCCTATGGAGTAAAAGACCCCATAGCCCATAGAACACATTGACATTTAAAGGAATTACACACATTCATGTCCAGGAGTGGGAGAAAAAGAGTCTCACTCTTGGCAGGATGGAAAAAACAAACTCCAGAAATCCAGCAAAGCTGCTGGTGGACTCACTAGGTTAGGAAATTCAGCCTAAACAGAGAATTCTCCCTAACAGTCGCTTAGCTGGAAATCCGCCCAGGTTTAATTTTTTCAAAACTGTCAAAATGTACAAACATACAATAGTCATATGACTTAGCCCCCACTTCAAAAAATCAATTCAGATTTTGCACAAACATTCAAGGTTGGTTCTATAATATTTCTGAAAACCTTTCTCCACATTCATCTAATGGCAAAAAAGTTATAAACCATCTCAAAATGTTGAAACCTCCCTCTCATTTTGCCTGTTCTTCACAAAATCCCATTGAACCCCAAGCATTTTATGTTTTGTAGTGCTCATGTTTTTCCAATATGCATCATCCATATCATTTCAGAAAACTTGCACCACATAATTGATCATAATTAATGTTCCCACGCTTTAAAACAGAACATTAGACAGGCCTCTCTTTACATACATAAAAGTACTATGTAGTTCCTTTAAGAAATATATGTTTTGCAACACATACTTATGTCTGTTGTTCTCAGCAGTGCATGTCGGGGATAGAAATAATCATTCAATTGCCTATGCCATAAGGCTCCACCATGATCCCAGCAGAACCAAACAACCCCTATTATTTACTGCATCTACCCTGCATCCTAGTTCACTGTCCACTATACCATAATAATGTAACCAATGGCCATTGCCCATGGCTTGCAACAATGGCGTCTCCAAATTCATGGAGCTTAGGCATCAGCCATGCCGCATTCCGCAATAAGCTAATCAGAGTTCACATTTGCATTTGCCGAGGGTCAGGCCCACTACACAGACACCAAATGTATATCACTAGTTGTTCTACTTACATTCCTACACTTTGGAAAAATAAAAAACAACACATATTTCCCAAAACATGCCTGCAGATCCTTGCTAATTCTCGTTGCACAAGTTTGTTGTGATCTAGTGCACCAATTCAGGCTGTAACTACAAGATAAATATGTTTTCCCATTCAAGTCTGCAGCTTCAGCCATGCTGCATGCCACAATAAGTACATTACAGTACACATTTCTCATTGCTAACACCCACGCCCATTGCCCATTCACCAGACTTACATCACTGTGTTGTGTACTTACTAATTATGCTTAAATAAAAACAGAACATATTTGCGAAACCATGTTTTCCAGTTCTTAAAGACCCTTCTCATACAGATTTGCTGCAATCCCATCCAGCACTTCAACCAGTACCCACAAGCACATTTGTCTTTCCCTCTCAAAACTATCCCAATTTCAAAAAACCTTAACACATAGCTGGTCCCTGGTGCACATGGCCTCTTTAACCCCATTGGTCATCCCTCGTGGTCATGGACATTATCCAAATTGTCTGATTCATGACCTTATGCCATGACCCGGACAATCTGGCCACTGTCCGTTGCTACAGGCTATACCTCAATCACCACAGATAGATAACTTGTTTTGGTAGCTATATTATGACACTTGTCAAAAAATAATCGTGCTTTCAGTTCCTTGCCAATGCTCCTTACACGGCTTTGCTGGAAATCCACGGATGTTTTATTTTTTCAAAACTGTCAAAATGTACAAACATACAATAGTCATATGACTTAGCCCCCAATTCACAAAATCCATTCAGAATTTGCACAAACATTCAAGTTAGGGTCTATAATCTTTCTGAAAACCTTTCTCCACATTTTTCAAATGGCAAAAAAGTTATAAACCATCTAAAAATGTTGAGACCTCCATCTAAATTTACACGCTCTTCACAAAATCCCATTGAGCCCCAAGCATTTTATTTTTTGTAGTGCTCATGTAATTTCCAATACGCATCATCCACATCATTTCAGGGAACTTGCACCATATAATTGATTATAATTAATGTTCCCATGCTTTAACACAGAACATTAGATGGGCCACTCGTCACATACATAAAAGAACTATAAAGCTCCTTTAAGAAACAGATGTTTTGCAAAACATACTTATGCCTGTTGTTATCAGCAGTGCATGCCATGGATGGAAATCACCATTCAAGTGCCTATGCCATAAGGCTCCACCGTGACCCCAGCTGAACCAAATAACCCCTATTATTCATTAAACCTACCCTGCATTCTAGTTCAGTGTCCACTATACCATAATAATGTAACCAATGATCACTGCTCATGGAACACCTAAGGTGTTTGTGGACATCACAAGACTGTCTGGAACTGTGTGCCCAGGAAACTGCCATTGACAGCTGCCAGTATTTCTATAGCAAATAACAGTATAGCAACAAGAACATTAAAACAAAACAGTGTTTCCTATTTAAAACTGTTCCCACCATTTTACAACCTCTAATTTCCGTACTAAAATAGCATTTCCTAACATATACTGTGTTTTACATAATAGGAGTTTGCATAGCAATAAGCTCAAGGCCAAAGGGGCATTCCTGCATCTTATACTGCCCCAACGTCTTTATTGAAGCACTCACAGTAGTCAGAACCTTTAACTATGGAAACACTAAATATCACACCACACCATTGTTAGTATTTGTGGATCACGAACAGCCGCCCATCATGCAGCATTGCAGGTAGGTGCCTCCCCCATTGCAGCTGCAGCTATGTTAGAGCAAGTGACACGTCATGTGTTTTGTGGACGTATGCTAGTCATAGCTATCCGAAATATTGGGTGGGAATTCATGTTATAACCATTGAGTGTTTTGTGGCATTATAAGAGACTAGGGGAGTGGAGGAGGATTATGCGGAGTGGAGGGGGGCTGGTAGGCATGTTGGGGACAGTTTAGGGAGTTTGGTGTAGCGAAAATGTAATTTTGAATTTGAGTTTTTTGAAGATAGGCATAGATATCAAGGGACGTCTAAGATGGGATCTTGTATAGCCACATCTATAAAAAAAGCACATGCGTAGGTGCATCAAAACTATTCTGCGTGATGCAGATGGACCACCAGATTTAAAGGTAAAATTGAGAAATCCCAGAGAAATTTTAATAAAGCAATTTCAGCATTCATGTGCGACCACAACCAATTATGGATTTCAAACAACAACATACAGTCCTACATGTCCAATTTATATGGGCATGACAGAGTAGACCTAACTGATGAAGGAAATGCAGTGTACCTTGATAACATCAAACCAGTACTTCTGATGTGCTACAGTTCTACACTCATTGTTCCCCCAAACAGTCATTTTAAATACTACTTCTCATATATAAATACACAAATAAAAAATGTTCAACACTTTTTTTTTAGTATACCTACAGCTACAGTTAATTGACTTTTATCATAGCCACGGTTACACAAAGTTAGTTGATATGGGACTGACTTTAACTTTTATACTACTATACAACTTGAATAATCAGTACAGAACAACAATGCTCATGTACCTACATGAAATAACTGAAAAAAATAGTAAATATGTAACAATAAACCAGATAGGCTAAAATTCCACAGCCACACAATATAAATCCATAATTGAAAATACACACCCTAAAATACACTCCATTGTACACCTAAAACTACACTACAATTCTTCCTTTTAATATAATTTTGTTAAACTATTTTCTACTATTTCTCTCCAAAGTCTCACATGCTCAAAAGTCTGAAAACACACTTCCAAAATAAAAAAGACTCTCCAATACCTAGCAAGTCTCATGTCATGGCCTTAGGCCATGGCCAGAGATTTTTCATCCACGTCGAGGCTATACCTAAACAAATAATTAAAAAAAATATATAAAACACTCACACCCCAAATAATATAGCCGCGCATACCGAACTACACATGCCCATGGCTATCAGCAGTCTTTTGTAGCCTCGAATATAGCCGTGAATATCATCAAAACAACAGAAAAAGAAAATGCTTCCCTGCCCACCGAGGCCCCCACCAATTGCCCCCTTCATCTGTGCCAGTTCCCCCCACTTCCCAGATGGCCTCCTCACCTCCTCTGCCCTCGCCCTTTCACCCCAGAACACACGCTGCTTCTGTGACACAGTTTGCATCGAGATGTTGGCCATTCGTGGCTATAGAGCTTTGTGCTGCAAACTCGGTCCCTACGCCCAGTCCAACTCCCAAATTTCACTCAGCGCCCTCGAGTACCCTCCCACCTCTACCGTGATGACATTTGTATGTTGTTTTACCTATAAATAGCTTTTTACTGCGTTTCATTTTCCCATAACCTCGGCTATAGCCGCAAATATCTCTCGCATCGGGAGAAAAACAAGATGGCGGTCGTTTCATTGCAGAAAACCATGGTCTTGCAATGCACCATGGGAGATATCACAATAATTATTGTGGGGACGGGGTACTCCCTTCTCCGTCAAATTTTAAAAGAACCACTGCACGGAATAACCACAAACCACAAATGGATCGTGAGTCAACGCTTCATGCCCAAGTTGTTTTGGACCAGGTCCAAATATGTCCAGCAGTTTAGGCTGTGCGCCTTGGCAAAAATTTTGAGGGGTTCCTGTGGGTCTCTGACTTACCTTAACTATAGGGCGGCTATCGCCACGCTATGATATACATATATATATATCAGGTGTGCAACGTCATTGAGCTTACCAAAATGTTATCTGATGCGCTGGGCTTCCGTGCCATTTAACAGTTCAAAGGATCAGGAACATGATTCTGGGCGCATTTTGTTTTTCCGAGGCAAATCTGCTCAGCTCGGATGATCAAGTACTGCCCATTTGCAGAGTCACAGCCCCCCTGAGACACACAGGCGGTGTCCCTGCAGCCAGTGCCGTAACAAACTCGACAACACGTTTCTGTTGTCATCAGCAGCATAGCCTTTCTTATGCATAATGGTGGATTTCCAACTGAAAGACCACCAGTCACCTCACAAATCTGTGACAGTTAAAGCAAGCGCCACAATAAAGCACCCTCTGAAAATGTATTCATACCCATAATGTCTAATAGCTTGATACGCTAAAAAGTAAAGTTTGCTTTGATGTCCTTAGTTGAATGTTCTTAAAACCATACATAACAACACGCTGGAGGTTTGTGACGAATCTCCAAACCTAAGTGATTTTATTAAACAACTTATTTTATTGTGTGTCTTAAAGCACTGAAAAAAGGGTAAATAGATATTTTGCCTTTTGCATCTTATAGTTTTGCATTCAGGATGTGGAAAATAATAGGTGCACTGATATCATTTTGGCTCAACATGCTGCTATAAGAATTTACATGTTGTCATGATGCTTTACTATGCAATCTGTGTATTTTGCAAGTAAATGCTAAAGGAGAGTATTATAGTAGGCCCAGTGGTTGAAGTGCACGAAAAGAAGTAGTGGAAATATGTTCCCTGCTGGCCTGCACCCACTCCCCACAAACCATACCACCACGACTCCTCCCACACACAATGCAAACCCGCAAACACATGCACCTGCTGGGCAAACACATGCACCTGCTGTTTAAGGTAACTTTCAGTGTAGTGCAATGAAAGTGCAAGTTTCAACTTCTTCCTACACTTTTATTTCAAAACGAAACCATTTCGGAACGTTTTAAAAAAAAAAAAGTATAGGAACAGTATAACTTAATTTTAAAAAGTAGAAGAGCACCTCTCCCAACCTCTCCTGCTCACTTTGACCACTGAGTAGGCCTTGACATCCAAAACTTAAATATGTGTTCCAAGTAAGGCGTGGAAGAAGGTGGCTGTGCCTAAATTGCAGAGTTGGTTATAATCCCTACCTTTGCAGTTTAGCGTAAGTGTGTGATCCCGGGCAAATAATGTGATCTAACCCTGACTTCAACTGAAAAAACTGGAGTGCTTATAAGTGATTACGTTTACACCATTGCAATAGGAAAGTTTTAATAAGTGTAGGGACAAATTGGTGTACTCTGGTGCACTTCTGCTAGTAGAGCCAATACTTTCACCTAGAATTGCATTATTGCTGCACTGGCCCTCCCCCTATCTGTTATCACTTGATTTGACAGGCAGACATTGGGCCTCATTGCGACTGTTGCCATGCTGCAACATTACGAGACATTGGGCCTCATTACGACTGTTGCCATGCTGCAACATTACGAGACATTGGGGCTCATTACGACTGTTGCCATGCTGCAACATTACGAGACATTGGGGCTCATTACGACTGTTGCCATGCTGCAACATTACGAGTTTGCTTGCGGGTGCCGCTCTGGACGCCTGGTCAGACCAGGCGTGCAGAGCGGCACCCGCGAGCAGACCAGGATGGTAACAACGGTACCGCTGCTACCATCCTCCCCATTCCCGTTCAGCCTGGTGGGGGCTAAAATGGGAATGGGGACATTCCGGCTCCGGGTCCCGCGAAAGGGAATTACCAGGCCCTCCAAGGTCGGAATGGCCCGGTGAGTCCCTTTTTGCGGGACCCGGTGCCGAACCCGAGTTTGGGGGTAGCCATGCCCTTATTAAGAGCATGGCTACCCCCAAACTCGTAATGAGGCCCATTGTCTTACCAGCCCATCAGTGCATCAGAGATTCTAGTATAGCAGACTAACAGTGGTAGAACCAACATTACCTTTTCTCCCCTGTTGCTCCCAGCCACTGAAGGTGCCTGGGCCGTCCAGAGTATTGCCCCAGACTCTGCTGTGTCGTGTTGTGCTATGATATTCAGTCTTTCATTGCACATCATCTGCCATTTTCACACTTTCGAGGAACCTTCAGGATCTGCAAGAAGTGGGTGTTTTCACATGTCTCGCCTCCACCAGAGTGTAATCCATTCCAAAATGGCACAGATTGGTAGAGTCTCATTGGCTGAACAACAAGCTCTATTTCCTGATAGAGCCCAGAGTTTCATCCTAGTCCCAGTCTTGGGCCCAACTGTGTGCTGCCACCCATTTGTTGGGCGGACCTATTCTCCCTGACCACCTACCCACTCCTCGTCTAGGTGCTTCTTTATCGCCATAGCCCCAGGCCTGCGCAGCTCCTTCCTCTTCCAGTCTGATGCAACGCCTCTTCGTGCACGTCCTTGGATCCATTGAAACACCAGTGATGCCTGCAGCCCACCTTTCCTATCACTGTTAGTACCCTCGGGCCACCCGCAGTGCTGTCAGCCTGCCCTGCAGTACTAATAGCTCTATAGCCCTCTCAGTTGAGTGTTGTTTAATGGCCCTCAGCCCTCAATAATGCCCTCATGGCCATGACGACCCAGTGTGACCCACGGAGGATGGCTGTATAGCCTAATTAGACACGTAATAGAAAGCACACATTCCTTTTTGCATGCTAAAAATATTTCTCAGGAGAACCTAGTTGTAAACGTTCTTTGCTAGATCATTTTGCCTGCTTTTCCATTAAGCTCGAAAAGTGCTGGCGTGGAGGGGAATTAACAATGCTGTGGGTGGAACTCTCCGATGAGTAAGCAGACACATACCTGAGGCCGGCTTGCAGCCAGTCCACCCCCCAACCCCCGTGTTCACAGCCGCAGCCCCCCTGCGGTCCTTTCAGCGGAGATCATTTTAATTACTTCCAGCAAGATGCCAAAAACGTAATTGAATGATCAGCAGATCAGTATGCAGAACGCATAGGCGCGAGATTGAATGTGCTGCTGACGTCGAAGAGGAGGGCGGGAATACACAGCGCAGAGGCGTGTGAAGCAATATTACTCCCCTTCCATTGTCAACACCCTCACAGCCCGCATAAGTTTAAGCTCAAACCTGGAAGATGGCATTTTGAAAATTGTGCTGTGGGACTTTTCCTCTACACGGGCTCCGTATTTCTTCCTAAACGGCACACATGGCTTTGTAGATATTAACAAGGGCAGACTGGGAACCGTATGGTGGAGAAAATGCACAGTGAATGGAATGCCTGCTTAATGGGTTCAAGCCATCGCTACAAAATGAGGTTGACAAGAGGCCAATTGCTGCTGTTGCCATTTGCTTAGCTTGGATCCTCTGAGCATTACACTTACAGGTGACAGACATATCTGGGCAGTCCTGATCTTTGGGTGAGGGCAGTTCTGTGGCCAATAATAGCTTCAGAACAGAAGGTTATCTGCAGCAACGAAGGCCTGACGCAGGAGAAGATCAGAATGGACAGCCATTACAAAAATATAAGATTAGTGCCCCCTCTGCACCTGCACGGTAATAAAGTACAAATAGTTACCAAGTGACCCCGAGGAAGCCTGGGCAAAGCGAGGTCCCCAGAGCATTAATTGTGTTGACCAGCATCAGTGGAATATCGGTTTATGTGCAGTGCATGGCCGCGCAAGGCAGGGATCACCTGTGCAGCAACACAGAGCCTTGCGCACTTGGGGGGGTTTACAGATACCGCTCTTCTCCATCGCCGCCAGAGAAGTGATGAAGTGGATTCCAGTGGTACAATGTGCCTTGGGTACTTGGTCCTCAGCAAATGGCATCAGGGGCTTACAAATAGCCCCCGTGTTAAGATGGATTTCTAAACTCTGACCTGATGGGCAGAAGTTTAGGAGGCCTCCCTAGTTTAGTGGAACAGGGGAACCGTCTGGACGAACCAGACCAATCTACGGTAGCTTGGCAGGCGGTCAAGTCTACGTCTCAGGAGGGGTGAGAGTGATTGGAAGCCCACAATGAGCACACACAGTAAACCTCCGCAGATTACTCTGAGACAGATGTATATCAAAAATACATTTATTATAGGCCTTCATAACAAAACACGATTAAACCACATTTATCAAGAAAACAATTACCACACATGCTTATTCACTATGTAACAGATATACAATAATGTGTTTAGCCTACTGCTGATCAAAGGGGAGAAAATAACCACAACCTGCAACAGAAAAGGGTAAGTTCAACACAGATGTCAAACTACGCAGTTCTTCGAAGTCAATCCCTAGCTTATGTAATCGAGCCCTACGAAGTGAGGAGCCTAGCGCTCAAAGCACTATAGTCCGTTAAAAACATGCGGTTGTGCGTAAAACGAAAAGCGGGTTCCCTTCGGGGGGCTGTAGCTGCTCAGGAAGGGGCTTGAGGTGATGAAGAATAGAGTCATATTCCTAGAGGATGGTCTACCCTTGTAGATAGAACGATTTTGGGGGTTCAGGAATAGCTGGGGAGCGCAGACTAGCCCAGCCAAGATGAGTATCTTTTAAGGGATTCTCATGCGTAAAAATAGATGGATATGCCAGGGGGCCACCGGTAAGTGATGAAAGTACTCACCGACCCTCGACACAGTCCGGACCAAACTTTGGCAGTCTCGCCCACTTTGCTCGTAGGTGTTAATCCTGCAGCTTCAGGATGTTCCGGCTCTCAGCGGCTGCGTGATGGGACGATCGTCCATGGCGGGACAGTAGCCTTTTCTCAGCTCTCGAAAAAAGGAGACGTATAGTTCCAGTGCATCACATCTCAGGACATGGTGGGGTAGATCTGTAGACACTTACAGTGACAGTCACCACAGCAGGGCAGCACAGGGACTGCAAATGCTTGTGGCGTAGCATACACTAATACATTGTGACCCAGAGGAGCTAGGACAATGAGTTTTGGTGGGAGAGGGCCCAAAAGTAAGTGATTGCCAAAGTCTCGAGTCTCAGCTCAGGACAGAGGTGATGTTTTGCGGTACCCTGGGATCCAACTGGACAGTTCACTGGATGGCCCAGGAACACTTCTGAAGGAGCTCTTTGCGACAGTAAGCAGGAGGTGCAGAGAATAGTTGTTCCCACTACTTCAAAGGGTGAAGCATTGTTGCAGGCCTTCTTGTTATGATTCAAAAGCAGGGGTTTGACAGGAGAACAGCAGGGTCAGGGTGCTAAACTTTCCTAACACATCACTGGTGGTTCCTTGAGTCTGCTCTTTCGTTAAGGATACTTGCCTCCTTATCAAGGTCGTTATGAACCTCAGTTGATCAAGCTGGAATGAATGCAGAGCTCCTTCTCTTATCCAAGATTCGCTTCGCGCTCATATCTCAGATAGCCAATGGAGGATCTGCTCTCTTGCATGCACACCAGGCAATGGCCAATCATGGCCCAAAGTGGTCCAGTCATTCAGGGAAATCAGACATACTGGCACCAGAAGTGTGGATTGGGACCAGACAGTCCCAACCCTCTTCCTGGGCACTAGCACACATGACATGCAGGAGACCCATGAAAGATGCGGTTTTCGCGGGAGGCTGCATGCCCAAATAAGGAATACCGGGTCTCTCGACCTGGGGGAAGGCAAAGTGACAAAATGGCCAAAAGATTGAACAAAAGACTTTGTAGCACTGCCATTTTCAGCACTGGACACAGTCTTGGGCCAAACGCAGTGAACACGGTATGGTCTATAAAAACAGAGTAAAAATACTTAAAAGTAAACTGCTACCACCAGTTCATCCTAGGCACACTAGTACAAACACCAAAATATCCTTAGAGGGTGGCTACGACCATGAACCAAAAGGATCCCTATGTGCGGTACTGTAATGTACGTGACACATAGATAAAAAGATACCAAGAAATGGTAACATAGTTGAAAACTAAGGGACACATAGTTTCCCAGTACTAACAGCCTGAAAAAAGTCAGATTAAGTAAACCAAACAAAAGCAAAATGTTTGAGGGGGTTCCCAAATGGAGGGGAAATTGCACCTAAGAGAAATCTTTCCTAACACTTCCCAACAGGATATGAGTGATATTTTTTGCGGGGGCAAAGGGGGAACGGAATTGACAGAATACCTCATGTTTTGAACTGAAAAACGAAAATTACGTTTGTTTTATTTTTACTTTATTTTTAATATAATGCTGGGGGAGTCCCCCAGCACCTCCTCCTCACCCCCCTACCCTAATGTATACCCTTACCTCACCCTCACCTATTACTTACCATACATATACCAAAATAACTACTATTTTTGGTCAAATAAATTATTTGAAACGGATTCGTTGCCAACATGTTTCTATTTTGTTAGCATCCCATTTAAATAGGAAGCCCTTTAGAACCGGGGATAGACTCGATGTCAAGAGTGAATGTTTGGGTAATATGAATTTATGGACACATTTTCACCTGGCACAGCTCCCACACAAATCCAATTATCTACCAAAAAATAGTAACTTTTCTCAGGAAATATAAATTGAATTGCACACAAAAACGGACCATGCCCTCTTTTTAAACTGTCTAGGGTATTTCCATGATGTCTGCTTGTTTTACTTGCAGAAACATCAATTTGCTGTTTTGGGAACTTCCCATCTTCACAAGCAGCATGTCTGAGTTAAAGATGACTTCAATCAGGTGCCCTTATCACACAGTTACTTGTGTTGTGTGTTTTAAGTCATGAAAGTAAGCCAGTAAAACCCATAGGAGATGTTTTAAGCTTGCATCACTCTTCATTCTAGTGTAGTAGTGTTCCATCCATTATGAGAGCTTTGAAAACACACTCACGCCATCAGCTGGACATGGCCTCTGACCATGTCCAATGCCAATGGACAATGTGCTCAGGACATACCCTGGGCACCAGAACACACCCAAAGGGCAAACATTCTCAGGACGGGATCCTTGTGTGTCTGGGACAATGGATCAGGTCCCAAGTCAGTGATTCCAGAACCATATGTGCCTTTTTGCCCACACAGACCGTATTTCACTTTGTCAGTCACCCCTAAATCCTGACTTTCATCACAACATGCCCTGCAGAACAGCTATTGGTATTGTCCCTTCATTTAACACAGGGTGTGTGGAGCCTTCTATGAATCAGCAAAATTCAGCACACAATCCAATTGCTGTTTGCTCAAAAGAGAAACATCACACCCCTATAAGGCACAGCTTAAGCATGCTATGGGATTGAGTATGTCCTAGGTGGCTGCTATTTGGCCCTTTTCCCTTGTCCCAGTGTCAGAACTGCAGAACCCTGCACGGAGTCCACGGGACAAGGTGGCAGCTGTTTCAAATATGTTCAGTTCATGCATAACCATAAGCATGTCCCTCTTTCCATAGCCCAGAAAATTGCACTTTAATGCAGTCTGGGTTCGTGGATAAGAAACCAGTGAGATTCTGTATTGGTGGGATGTGTATCTACAGACTGGTCTGCAAGATCAAAACATATCTAACTCGTTTATGCCCTTGTTTGACACACTTTTCTTTTTTTCATAAAAGCGGAGTGGATTGTCACCAGACCAAGTACCATTGAGTTAGACTGTACGTCAGCTTCTCCTGCAAGTACAGTGTACATGCGTCCTGCAAATGGTGCTGTAGAAGGGAGCAAAAATTCCCTTGGGGAATTTACATGGCAAATGCAATGGGAATCCCACTTTAATAGTCCTCAGGATTTAACTTTACAATACTTTGGAACATTCAGATGTGTATATATATTTGGAAAGTTGTATCCAGTTTGGTGTAAAGGCACCAAAGTTATTATTATCTCCGAAAGTCTCTAACTAAATGAACTTAACCAAAACTACAGGGTTGCTACAGCTGAAACCGCCAGACTATACTGCACTGAAGATCCCCAGTAAGAGTGAAACCATTATCCAATTGTCTGCAGCCTTGAGAAGTGTCATGGGTTGATGAAGCTAAATAGCACTGCTCAGAAAGCCCAGGATAATTTTCTGGACCTAAAGGAGGCATGTGCGCTCATTCGCATATCCGCAATGCTTTGCTCTTGTGGCTCTGAACTGGAGGTGAACATCCAGGGATGGCTACTGGGTGGCGCTATGGCATGTGTGACTTGGCTTTAATGGCTTATTCTCCATATATTATATATTGTACATAAATAGGGGGGCAGTCGCCACACTAAAGTTAAGGTAAAACCTATGAACCACTGACTGACTTTTGCAAATATTCTTTTGTTAATAACGTTTGATTCGTTGGACGTATATGGGTGAACATTTCCAAAGCAATTGCCTGGCATGGACCCCTCCCCCAAATTGGAACATTTGGAGCAAATTCATCCAATGTATTACAAGATATTGAGCATGGAAAAAGAGCTGGTTTGGGACTGAGCCCATTCATTTTTCCAAAGGGGGGAAAGTGCTTCTTTTAGGCACATGCTCACAGTAACAGTAGCTGGATGTATGGATTTGATGCCAAATAAGAAACAAGTTGGGCACAGATCTGTGCAGATCTGCCTTTTGGTGGTTTGGTGTAAATCCATCCAGTAGTATTGTTAATATTTGATGGAGAGGGGGGTGCCCCAATTCAAAAAGTCTTTCATATATCTCCCGGGTGGACTGTAACACTGAGGCTATCCAGAAATAAAAAGCTGCGGTATAAATATGTTTTTTTTGTTTGCTCAATGAGAGCCATTACTGCCATAAAGCCATGGGGACGGAAAAAGTACGTCACTCAAAATTGCATTTGGAGGCAGGTGAGGGGGGTTTGACATGAGGGAGGCTGTGGGGAGGGTGAAAGAGGACCAAATGGAGGGGTTTACACTATAGGGAGAGCCACAGAAGCCTTTTTCAATCACACTGTACTCTTATTTCTGGGGGAATCTCACGGGATTGCTGCGAATACATCACGAAAGTGAAGTGGGAATTCAAGTGCGTTGTTTGAAGATACAAAGGAAAAGTATATTAGGAGATGGCCATGGGGTACTTTGATTGTAGAGCAGGTGGGGAAACCAAAAAAGGAGGAGAGGTGCACCTGTAGAGTTGACTGGGGCTGTGAAAGACAATGGGCCTCATTACGACCCTGGCGGAAATCGCGGTGCAAAATGCACCATGGAGCACGGCGGAAAGCTGCCGATAGCGCCATGGGGGTTGGCAGATTTTCCGCCCCATTCCGACCTTGGCGGGGCGGTAAATCCCCATTCCCCATTTTACCCTTCCCCATTCCCATTTTTGCCCCGTAGGGTATAATGGGAGTGGGGAAGGCGTTAATTACGCCACCGTAAAATACGGTGGCGTAATTAACAACAAGGTCCCGTAGTGCCATGGATTTCTCCGCCCGGAAAAACCAGGCGGAAAACGCTCCATGGCGCTACGGGAACTCGTAGTAGGGCGGACGGGTCCGCCGCGAATAACGCTGGCGTAAACCCACTCCGCCAGGGTCGTAATGAGGCCCAATGTAATTTAAAAGCGTTTGCATCTAATTGCAGTAATCAAAAGACGTGTTTCCACTGGAACCATGCTCACAGGAATAGGAGTTAGCACAACGATTTTTGCAGTTATGTTCCTATGATTAAATTCTTCACTAAAAATCTCACGGGAATGTAAGAAGGGAAAGAAAATGATAATGCAAAACACCATCCACTAGGTCACAGTGTTTCAGTCTAATGGGTGGAAAGGAGCAAAAAGCCACGGCGGAAAGCCATGAGCAATGGGCCACAGTATTTTATCCGAATTGATGCAAAGTGGCAGGGGAGATGGTTGAAGGCAGTCAACACTTCCCATGGCTTAAGGTCCTGGCCAGTGGGGCATGGTTATTTACTACTGAAAGTGATATGGGCCACATCTGAATGTCATGGCCAGTGGATGATGGTCCATCACCTAAATTGGTGGAACATGGCAGGGGCCATGGCTGAAGGCCAGGGTCAGTGGGCCACAGACGTTTACAGTAACTTGTGAAAAGAGGTCAGTGGCCATGGATGAAAGCCATGAACTGGGTCATAGTCATTCACCCAAATGGTTGCAAAATGGCAGTAGCCATAGCTGAAGGCTGTGGCCACTAGCCATGGCCAGAGGCTCATGGGTAATTACTATTAAGGGAATATGGACAATGGCTGTAGGCTCAAAGGCCATGATGGCCAGTGGACACATTCTGTCCTCCTAATTGTTGTAAAGTGGCCAGTGGGCCATGGTTATTTAGTACCACAGGGAGGCGCTATAATGAGCTTAACAGTGCCCTACAATCTTTACGTAGGAGACGGTTAACGGGGAACCATTCAACAAAACAAAGCCCTTGAAATTTGGCAGGTGTTGGAAGTGACAACAAACTTAACTCAGAGCCCCCCTGTGCTCCACCCATTAACACATAGATCATTTCACAGATGGCATCAACAATGACATCATAGTGGACATCAACGCATGAAGTGATGGACTCCAAGTTAAGCTTGTTGACATTTACAACACCTGCCACCTTCGTGGAAGTGACATTAATGTGTCATTTTAATGCAAAAAATAACCATGAAATTCAGCTCTTTTTGGAAGCTATGCCACTTGAACTCTGAACCTCCAATCGCACAAGCCATGAGCCCACCGATGACATTACTGATGACAATCACATATGAAATCAGTCATGACATGAGGTATTCCTTCATCCATGACATCACTGGAAACGAGTGCACAGTGGTGACATTAAATATGACATGTCAATTCAACTAAAGTTTTTCACTGCATTTCCAGGATTTTGTTGTGCTTTATCTCCGTTTAATATTTCAATGTTATATTATATACTCGTATCTTGAATCAAAACAAACACACTCATTTCTGTAGGGATCTAAGAATATGTGTTTAAAAACATGATGGTCAATGTGGTCGTGGTTAATAAAACATGCTTTTGCTGTTGTTTATGTATACAACGCAGTAGTTAAGTCAGCATACAAGCTTTACAAGCTACAAAGTAGATGTTTTCAATGAAAACAATTGTATTCTACTCTTGAAAGCTTTTCATTTGTTGGGTATCAAAAAGGTGTCGTGTTCCTTTTCAATCCTCACAATGTTTTTTGAAGCAACGCACCAAAGGACAACACATAGCATACTTTTCTTACCTTGTTTTAGACCTGTCTGGAAAGAACCATTCCTTTGCAGGGAAGTGGGCAGGGCAAAGCAGTAAGGTAAACATGACCACACCGCTCTAAGCACAACAACGTTTTAAAATATGTTTTATTATTATGGGTTGAACAAATACAATATAAAGTATGAGTTTAAAAAATACAAAAACAGCTGAACTCAAAAACAAGGCCACTGGCTACTGGGGATGGTGCACATCAATGTTCCCTCTAAGCTGTGTGCATGTGCGCTTGCCCAGCTTGCTTCTGGGTGCCGCTCAGAAGATTTTTAGCAGCGCACACAGACAATTCTCACCTAACTAAAAAGATTTAATAAGGTACAAGGCACAACAATTATCTGACATTTGCTTTCTCTTCAAATAACTAACTAATCTTAACATTCTGGTATAGCTCATTTGCATTACCCTACTATGCAAGCGTGACCTTACAACTCTATAAACCCCAACAGAATACACCCACAAGAGGTTAAATACTAATATAAAAAGTGGCTCCATGTACAGCATAATCTAACCAAGATTTGCATGGGCACATTAACCAAATAATGTTTCCTCCCTACCCATGACTCGATACTTGGCTTTACCATGCTTTTACCTTGTGACTCTAACTTGTGCACCAAAACACATTTAGATATCAACCTGTACTCTTCCTCTTTTGGCTCTACAAAAGGTTACCAGGCTTTTACCGACATCCACTTGTTCTATATTTGTTGTAATATACATAATGTTTAAGTACCAGAACGTGTTCTTCCCTTTATTGACTCAAGCATCCCCCTGCAACTTATTTAAGTGATAATGGCTTACAGAAGAGAGGTCCATGGTTACAGAGGAAGGCACTGAATCTGTTGTACTGATGAGCATTGCTGTTAATAAGTTAAAAGGCGTTTTATATATATATATGTGATTTTCTTTAACGGCTCCTTTAGAAACCTCAGTAAAGCACTTGCTGAATTTTGTCTTGGCTGTGGTAAGGAAAGGAGGGCACTCCTATGGGCTGTATTATGAGCCCTGTCATTTCACTTCCTATGTCAGGGTTGCAAGCATGTCTCTGATAAGATGTTGCTCCCTACTTGGATTCAAATGAAAAAAAAGCTTTGCCAATAAGGATAGTTATGCTTATTAAAATATGTCCTTTGCCACTGTTCTGCTGGTAACTAACTTGAAAATATATCAGTGCAGCTTTGTGGGTAGAAGCAGGGGTTAGGCTCCCATGTGTTCATTGTTTTCCATTTATGTTAAGCACATTTTCCTGTTTTTAGGGAGTAGAAATGGATGGTGTATATGTCACTTAGCTATAAGGCTTGTTTTGGGTAAGTGTTGTCAGAACTCACAGGACACTGCAATGTGGAAAGTAAGAAGAGGCCCAGGAATTGTGATCATCATATTCTGAGGTGCCGTTAGTCTGATGCAATTTTCATTATTACACATCCTTACACAAACTATGCATGTTAATCTGGCCCTTGAATTACTAAAGTGGCACACAAACTCCTATTAGAATATGTTGTGACATATTGCTTTTCTTTGCCATTATCCCATCTGTAAATATTGTATTCTGTCTGAATAGTTTGCAAGCAACATCAATTATGCAATATGGCTTTTTTAATACACATAAGTGTTTTTCCAGTGGCTTAAAAAACAGTTTTCTCTGCACAGGAGTACTTTTGCTAGGTACTGAGGCAGATCTTGAAGTCTTGGACTAGTTGATGAGTGGTCTTTATAATAACATCTAAAATATGTTTTAGCCTATTCGTTCGGAAAAAAATGTTGTAAGATGCACCTTTTACACAGATTTGTAAAGAAGTGCAGTGGATGGGAAGCAGAAATTCCTTTCCACACTCTATTCAGAGGCAGTAGCTCACTAACTTTGCATGCTCACAAAGTGGCTTACCTCATTAGTCAGTTGTGCCCATGGAAAGAAATGTGCGCACAACAGCCAACCAGTTCCGCTCGTAGAGAAAAATAATTAGAGGGAACATTGGTGCACATACCAAGCCTCCTCGCATGCCATAAAATGGCCACCACTTATCATAACCGGATGTTTACAGCGGAGTGAAGTCATCATTCCTCCATCCAGACTATGACAATGTGGAGCAACATCCGCCACCGGCAGTGTCGGTGTAGAGGCCGCTTATATCACTGATGCAGAGGAGGGAGAAACAAGAGGTGCCAGAGTTCCAGATGATGCTGGTGATGGTAGGGGAGGGGCCACAGATGATGCGGAGAGCATAGGTGCCGCATACAATGGTGTGGCACTTCCATTACTGGCCCAAGAGCCTATTAACAACATCACAGCTGGGATTAACTATGAGCTAAAAAAATTACATCACGAGGGACATCTATGGGAGGCACTCTGATTTAAGATGGTTGTCTTGTGACGGCCGAAGCCCTTGGCCACCTATTGGGTCAAAAAGACACATATTGGGGGAACATGTATGGTGGACACAGCCGAAGGCCATGGCTATCAGCCTGGTATTGTTTTAAAATATACAGTGGGCATGGCCAAAGGCTGTGCTCACTGGTCAGGGACGAATGCCCTGGCTAGTGGGCCTGGAAGACATGTAAAGTAGTCACGGCTGAAGGTCTAGTCATCTAGTAGCTCCAAAATAAACATATTGGTGGGATATGTATGATGGACACGGCCAAAGGCTAGTGGCCTGGTAGTATTTTAAAATGCTCACTGGCCAATGCCAAAGGCCCTTGCTAGAGGGCCTGAAAGACATGTATAGTGGTCATGGCCAAAGGCTGTGGCCACCAAGTGGGCCCAAAACAAACATATGAGGAGTACATGTATGAGGGACACGGCCGAAGACCATGGCTAGTGGTCTGTAAAAAACTATGGCATAGAAAACCCTTGATATTGACTGAAAAACCTTAGTTGCAGGGACGTTAAGGTGAGTAATACATTGTAACAACACCTTTCAACCTTTTATCAGTGATGGAATCAGTGATGTCATATATGATGTCATTACTGAAGTCACCAATGATGTCATCACTGCTGTCATTGCTGATATCATCATTGTGGTCATACACTGCGCAACAGGCAGCATGAAGTTAAGATGGCTTTGCCTGAATTCTGTGCCAAGTTTCAGGTGTTTTGTTGCATTCAATTTTCACCTGAGCATCCCTACAACTAAAGATTTTTCCCTGAATATATATTGTACATAAAAAGGTACAGTCATTCGGAAAGTCAAAGATCGGGTATGAAGTATCTCATTAACAGTTTGGCTTTAATTTAGAATTCCCCCTAAACTTGTTTAACTTTATGGCCACTTCGTCCTGGAAATTTACTGCTGGAATACAAGTGGGGTAAAGGTGGTGTTAGTCCAAATTGTTGGAGTTCAAATGACTCTATTGGGATTTCATAAGATGTACCACAACCAATAATTCCGCGATGGTAAATCAGATACTTTTTGGAGGCAAAGTGGAGGATTTATTTCAAGCTATATGTTGAAAGTACATCCTCCACTTTAACTCGAACATCAGAATCCGATGGCACGAGAAACTGCTGATAACGTTTTAGTAAATCCTTTAATGACATTTTAGTAGCATTTTTCCCACACTGCAAAACTTGTGGACTCGGTCCAAAAATAAGAAAATATAAAGTCTACAAAAACTGTGAATGGCAATGTTGAGGTAACAGCACTCAGTCTAAACATACTAATTCTATAATCCAAACAAAGTCTAGCACACTGAAATGTAACTTTAACTCACCCTACACTGCCTAATTCCCAAAGCTTACTTTAACTAGAGCATGGATGTGAGCTACCTAATATATTTTACTCAAGGGCTCTGTGTTCTAAATTAAAGGTTGCGTGTGAGTTTGGTATTTTGCTCCATTTGTGCAGCTTGGTACTGGTTCTTTTCCTTAAAAAGTGAATATTTTGAGTTTAATTGATTACATTTCTAAAATATTTGTAGCATGCACTGCAACTAGTGGAGGGATATGTGTGTGCCAAAAAACTTGAAAATCAAAGAAGATCATTTTGGAATATGTCTCCCGTAAGAGGTTTTTTTTTCTGTCTATGTAAAACCCAAACCTAAAATAAATCTTAATTCAGTGTACTTTCCGTACATGAAAAAGTTAAAGGAGCGTCACCCAATTTGGCATAAGTGTTTGGATGTAGCTACATCACGTGTTGAAGAGTGAGTTAAGGTGAAGCAATTTGTCCCAACAAAACCCAAGAAATTTGGCAGGTTACTTAACACAGTGTTCCTCATTTGGTCTTACCCACAATGTCATTTTTGATGCCCTCTTTGATGACTGAGCAGGGGGGGGGAGGCTCTGGGTTACGGATGTAGCACTTATAACCCATTAAATGTCATGAGTTTCGTTGTGATACATTGTTTCACTTTAACTATTTCTTAACTAAACTTAACTAAAGTTTTTCACTGAATTGAAAGGGTTTTGTTATGCTATATCTTACACAACCTGTAGTAGTAAATAACCAAGTCCCATTGGCCTTCAATCGTGGCCCGTGCCACTTTCCACATACCAGAGTAGAACACAGTGACCCACTGGCCAGTGTTTCTCTGTTTTCCTGCTTCCCCCTCTTTCATTCCCACAAGATTTTCCCTCGAGAAATTCCCAAAGGTACATAACCGCGATAACCATTGTGCTGATTCCCGCAAAAACATGTATTTTGATTAACATAGTCAGGCAAAAACGCCTTAAAATTAAAATGTCTTCCACAGCCCATTCAACTCTGCCTTTGACCGCTCCTCCTTTTTTTTGTCTTCCCACCTTACTTCTGCAGTCAAACTGCCTCCTAACCCTCTTCTAATACCATTTTCCAACATTCCTTCCTGTTACACTCTTTAATTCCACTTGAATCTTGTGATTTATTCACAGTTATCAGTTATCCTGCAAGATTCCTTCAGAAAGATTAAAACAATAGGTCTGAAAAAGGCCCCTCTAGTCCACCCCAAAATGTCACACTCACCATTTGGTCCTCTTTCACCCTACGCACATCCTACCTGATGTCATTCCTCCCCTTCACCCCTCCAGTTATCATTTTGTGCACAGTCCTTTTTCCCATTTCCACAGCATTTTCATGGCAGCAGCTCACATGGAGCAAAAATAAAATGGTCGCTTTTCATTTGTCAAAAGCTTCAGTGCTTCAATGCACCATTGGAGATATACATATTATTGGATAAGGGACACCCCACATCTCTGTCAAACCTTTACAAAACTCCTCGATGTATTTCCCCCAAACTACCAGAAGGCACATCTGCAATGCTTTGTGCCCAATATCTTTTTTATTTGACGCAAATCCTTCCAGTGTTAGATGTAGGCATGTTTCAATGGTGCGCCATTTTATCTATGGTAAAATGAATTGCTTCACCCAAAAGGAGGGGTGGGACTTGTCAGGCATTCCTTGGGGTAAATAGCCTAATGCATCCAACAAGTCAAAGGTTTTCAGAATAGAATGTTCACACTAGTCAATGGTTCATAGGTTTCACCTTAACCATAGGGCCTGTGTGTGCAGCTACAGATAGTCATCAGAGGGCATGCAGAGGGTAATTGTTTGTGTGCAGCACTCTCAGTCTAACAGCAGCCCTACAGCCTTATAGGCCTTTCACAGCAAAGAGGGCAACAAGAATAAAGGAGCAGAGCCAAGTGGGCAAGTATGGAGTGTATTATTCTGGGCCTCGTCCACACTTTTAAAGGATGAAAGGCCTTTTAATTCCTTCTCGATGCTTTCCCAGGCCAATCTCCAGGCAGAGAACACAAGGGAAGCCTTCCATAGTTGAAAGCCTTGTAGATAGGGTGACAGGACGTCCCGGTTTTGCCAGGATTGTCCTGGAATTAGGCCCTCTGTCCCCCTGTCCTAAGAGGTTTTTTGAGAAACCTCATCCCAATTTTGGGGAGAGGATTCAGGGTCCCATTTGTGACTGCAGCGAGAGAATGAATCTGCGTGCCAATCTCGGGGTAAAGCACAAGGCTCATTTAGCACAAATTCAACATAATAATTGTTAACCAAATAAATGTCATCATTTTTCAGTCATTTTAAATTAACATTTTAGCCACATTTTGAACCGCCAAACCGTTTGTTAGTAGTCACATGCATTAAATGAGTCTTCAAACATGACCGCTTTGAAACTCTTTCATAGCCAATCCTGAAATCAGGACTCTCCTTGGTGATCAACATTCTTTACAGTGACAGTCAATTGTGCGCACCTTACATCCAGGGAAATGTCAGGAATTCCCCACCCCTAAGCCGTCCCTCATGCTGCATGAAGTATAATCCATGCACCCACTGTCAAATTGCAGTCCTATTTTTATGTTGGTGGCCTGTCCGTTTTTTTTTTTTACTTTCAAAATCTGGTCACCCTACTTGCAAGTGATGGGATCTCAACCCAAAGCATTTGTGTTGTACCCTAGCTCTTGTTGGTAGTTTGACCTCTGATCTTTCCATTGACATTTCAGATCAACTAAAGTCTCTTGGTAGCTCCAAGTCGTCTCTTGTCAACTGTGCGATGTTGCTATGTATCGAGAAATTCTGAGCTAGAAGACGTTAGCTGTAAAAATCAGGAGCTCGGGATTCCTAGACACATGACTCACGTGTTGGAAAATGACCCAGAATCCTAGAAGTAAAATGCTCCCTCTAATTAGTATTCATTGGGCAGCTTTGTGATAGGTCTAAGGAGCCCCCTGCCGGCTCTATCGTGGGGGCTGTCACCCTACTTCTTAGAAAAATGAATGTTAAGCTGTGCTTTGGCATCCCCAAAATGCACTTTGTGTCTAGTAGCTATTAATGCATGCCCTAGTTTTCCTGGTGGAATGAATTGCCCTTCCAGTCCGCTGCTAAGTACGCGCGGCCCAGACATTGTGTATGTGATCATTAGGGACATATGTCGGTTGCACTTCACCAAAAGCAGGAAAGCGTGGCCGGTATAAAAATCCATTGGCTAACAAATAAAACTCAATTCATGACCATGTTTAACGATGATCGAGTGGCGAACTGGATGGGGAAAAAATCAATCTTTCATTTCAGCTGCCCCCTCTCCTGGAGCCTTCCAATTTGCCATCAAAGTGGAATCTTTGACAATTAATCTGATGTTCCATATATCCGTATTTTACTGGAATTTTTTCTTATCCTGTTTATATTTATTTCCCAACAGTAAGATATTACACGACTCTTTCTAAAATGGCACCTTTTTTTTGTACGAATACGATTTCGGAGGAATGTTCAGCATTTGTCTGGACGTGTCTGCTCACTGTTGATCAGTCTTGGAGGCAGGGGGAGACTGGGAACCGAAGGAGGCCTTGCAAATAGGTTTCAAAGTAGCCACGAATGACTCATTTTCAACTCGACCAACCCTTTTCATATGAGAAAATGTGGAAATAAAATAGGTTATCACACAAAAGAGGCCTAACGGGAAATCTCCAAAGATATCTATAGGCCAGTCCACACCCGCTTGGAGCTGTATGTCACCCCACTGCATGATTTCCTATAAATTAAGCAGATTATATGCTGTTTCCTCCATTACGTGAATGCTGTATCAGTCGGGCGTGTTTCGTCTTCACGGTCTCCTTCCTCAGAGATGTACTAAAAACCAAAAAGCATTACAGGTCAGCAATGCCGTGAAGTAAGTACAAAGGATGATATGCATTACCCTTTTGTTGACCTTGGGTCCCCCAGGATGCAAACTCAATGGCAAGTTTCAATGTGCCAGGTCTGAAATTCTGCACTGGGATGTGGAGGGACATGACAAGGAGCAGGACAGAAGTGACCATATTATCAACTTTCTCAAGATTTCAGAGCCACCTTAATCTATTTTTATATTTTGTCATTCCTAACCCCTTTGATTTGCAATATCATCAGAGTTGCTAACTGGGTGCGTGCGGGTCATGAGGAGCTTCTTTACCGAGTCTGGACTTTTTAGCCAACTGCTCCGAGCATACAGCGAACCATAGCTTTGCTTGCGATTTTATAGATTAGATTTCCAGATACCTCACTCCAATTCCCTAATATCCTCCTGTTTTCTCTACACAGGCGCCTACCCCAGTCTCCTTGCCAGGGTAACAACGCTGGCTGCACTTTATACTGACAATATTATTCTGTTCTTTTTGCTGCTGCCAACTACTGGCTTCCTGCACGTTCTAAACCTGAACGCCAGTGTTCTGCCTTCTGTTTTCTTTTTTTGGAGGCTCCCCCCTATATTCACTGTTCTTTGCCCCTCCCAAAGATCTTCAATTTCATCTACCCAGCACCCAACCCATAACGGCATGACACCTACCCCCATGATGTCTTCTGGCCGCTTCCCGCATCAAAGGCTGCACACTGGCTCCCTGCACTGGATTTAGCTCTCGGCAGCGTGTTTACATCCGGAAGAAATGCGTCAGCTTGCTAGCATTCTGTCATTTCACATTTAGTGATCTCACTGGGGACCCTTGCCACCTGGCTGCTGTCCAAGTAGCAATCAGCACATTGCTTGCAAACAAAGCAATGTCTAAAGGAATGGGTCAACTGGGTGTTAGTCTGCAGTGTAACTACACTCAATTAAGCCCTTTCGAGGATGTTGGGATGAAAGAATGGATGAGAAAGTTGAAGGCATAAAGTGTGATAACTTTAACAGGTGGTGGCGGGTTTGTCACTTCCCAAGCATCCCCACACACATTATACAGCACTGCCAGTTCGTGGCCATCCTGTTAGTCAAGGTTAAGGGAGGAAGGATAGCTCAGAGGCAACCCATTTATCTTGGAAGCAAGAAAAAGAGAAGCAACACAGGTTCGAATCCCGATCCTGCACTTAGACAATACTCGCTACTTAAGCGCATTATAAATAAAATATAAATAGGATGGGAAGACTTACAGCAACAGAATAATATCCAGCGGCTCCCTGAATTTGAGGTGATTCGTCTCCACTCTCAGGTTAACTTCCAGTCTAACCAAGCGCCTTGGGCCAGTTCACAAAGTCAACTTGCCTCCAAGCCTTTCACTCTGTGGTTTGTCAAAGCCTGCAGGTGATTCTCTTATAGGCATAGTGTGAGGTGCGGTTGGTAAGTCAGTGGTGCCTATTCCCCAGTGTGGGCAGTGGGTGATGCATCAGATGCTTCTCTTATAGGCATAGTGTGAGGTGCGGTTGTTAAGTCAGTGGGGCCTATTCCCCCGTGTGGGCAGTGGATGATGCATCAGATGCTTCTCTTATAGGCATAGTGTGAGGTGCGATTGGTAAGTCAGTGGGGCCTATTCCCCAGTGTGGGCAGTGGGTGATGCATCAGATGCTTCTCTTATAGGCATAGTGTGAGGTGCGATTGGTAAGTCAGTGGGGCCTATTCCCCAGTGTGGGCAGTGGGTGATGCATCAGATGCTTCTCTTATAGGCATAGTGTGAGGTGCGATTGGTAAGTCAGTGGGGCCTATTCCCCAGTGTGGGCAGTGGGTGATGCATCAGATGCTTCTCTTATAGGCATAGTGTGAGTGTGGTTGGTAAGTCAGTGGGGCCTATTCCCCAGTGTGGGCAGTGGATGATGCATCAGATGCTTCTCTTATAGGCATAGTGTGAGTGTGGTTGGTAAGTCAGTGGGGCCTATTCCCCAGTGTGGGCAGTGGGTGATGCATCAGATGCTTCTCTTATAGGCATAGTGTGAGTGTGGTTGGTAAGTCAGTGGGGCCTATTCCCCAGTGTGGGCAGTGGATGATGCATCAGATGCTTCTCTTATAGGCATAGTGTGAGTGTGTTTGGTAAGTCAGTGGGGCCTATTCCCCAGTGTGGGCAGTGGGTGATGCATCAGATGCTTCTCTTATAGGCATAGTGTGAGTTGCGATTGGTAAGTCAGTGGGGCCTATTCCCCAGTGTGGGCAGTGGGTGATGCATCAGATGCTTCTCTTATAGGCATAGTGTGAGGTGCGATTGGTAAGTCAGTGGGGCCTATTCCCCAGTGTGGGCAGTGGGTGATGCAACAGATGCTTCTCTTATAGGCATAGTGTGAGGTGCGATTGGTAAGTCAGTGGGGCCTATTCCCCAATGTGGGCAGTGGATGATGCATCAGATGCTTCTCTCATAGGCATAGTGTGAGGTGTGATTGGTAAGTCAGTGGGGCCTATTCCCCAGTGTGGGCAGCGGATGATGCATCAGATGCTTCTCTTATAGGCATAGTGTGAGTGTGGTTGGTAAGTCAGTGGGGCCTATTCCCCAGTGTGGGCAGTGGGTGATGCATCAGATGCTTCTCTTATAGGCATAGTGTGAGGTGTGATTAGTAAGTCAGTGGGGCCTATTCCCCAGTGTGGGCAGTGGATGATGCATCAGATGCTTCTCTTATAGGCATAGTGTGAGTGTGGTTGGTAAGTCAGTGGGGCCTATTCCCCAGTGTGGGCAGTGGGTGATGCATCAGATGCTTCTCTTATAGGCATAGTGTGAGGTGCGATTGGTAAGTGGGCCTATTCCCCAGTGTGGGCAGTGGGTGATGCATCAGATGCTTCTCTTATAGGCATAGTGTGAGGTGCGATTGGTAAGTCAGTGGGGCCTATTCCCCAGTGTGGGCAGTGGGTGATGCATCAGATGCTTCTCTTATAGGCATAGTGTGAGGTGCGATTGGTAAGTCAGTGGGGCCTATTCCCCAGTGTGGGCAGTGGGTGATGCATCAGATGCTTCTCTTATAGGCATAGTGTGAGGTGTGATTGGTAAGTCAGTGGGGCCTATTCCCCAGTGTGGGCAGTGGGTGATGCATCAGATGCTTCTCTTATAGGCATAGTGTGAGGTGTGATTGGTAAGTCAGTGGGGCCTATTCCCCAGTGTGGGCAGTGGGTGATGCATCAGATGCTTCTCTTATAGGCATAGTGTGAGTGTGGTTGGTAAGTCAGTGGGGCCTATTCCCCAGTGTGGGCAGTGGGTGATGCATCAGATGCTTCTCTTATAGGCATAGTGTGAGGTGCGATTGGTAAGTCAGTGGGGCCTATTCCCCAGTGTGGGCAGTGGATGATGCATCAGATGCTTCTCTTATAGGCATAGTGTGAGTGTGGTTGGTAAGTCAGTGGGGCCTATTCCCCAGTGTGGGCAGTGGGTGATGCATCAGATGCTTCTCTTAAAGGCATAGTGTGAGGTGCGATTGGTAAGTCAGTGGGGCCTATTCCCCAGTGTGGGCAGTGGGTGATGCATCAGATGCTTCTCTTATAGGCATAGTGTGAGGTGCGATTGGTAAGTCAGTGGGGCCTATTCCCCAGTGTGGGCAGTGGGTGATGCATCAGATGCTTCTCTTATAGGCATAGTGTGAGTGTGGTTGGTAAGTCAGTGGGGCCTATTCCCCAGTGTGGGCAGTGGGTGATGCATCAGATGCTTCTCTTATAGGCATAGTGTGAGGTGTGATTGGTAAGTCAGTGGGGCCTATTCCCCAGTGTGGGCAGTGGGTGATGCATCTTTGTTGGACGCGGAGGCAGAGTAGGGATTTCCGTGCTTCTGTGATCCTCTGGTCACTGACACTTAATCCCAGCCCTAAATCAGAGGAACATTGCATGCGGTCATTTGAGGACAATGCCCCTTTAAGGAAAAGAGCTCCTACACCTAGGAAGCTGAAACGAACGATAACCATTAAGGTCATGCTTTCCCTATTCCCAAAGACAGTTATTATATGTATTCCTGGAGCAGAGACATTCTAAAACACTGTTCCTTTAACTGAGCTCTAAAATCAAAGGAATGCCTGTAGCAAACAAATGTAATCACTTCAGCGCACCGGCGAAGACATCAGAGACACATCATATTTTCTCACGGCCCTCACTCAGCGAGTCTTCTGAGATATCAGAGCACATCCCGTTTCCTTCTGGCACCTGCGCAGTGAGTCTGCTCAAACCTCAGAGGCAAGCCACGCTTGCCTAAAACAATCACACAGTGAGTTCACTAAAGAAGCAGATGCTGCTTTCTTTGCAACCTTTAGGAATATGGCACTGCATTAAAAATGCTTTTACATTCCTCACCATCAGTTTACTCTTCTGTAGATCGCGAGCACTAGCTCCGACTCACTGGCAGACCAAGGAAATGATGTGGACATACTGCAGAAGCACCCTCCCCACCTTTAATAAAAACTAAAATTCAAGCTGGCGGCCCATCCTTTTAAAAACTTGGTCCGGCCTCAACATTCCAAGGTAAGCACAGGTGAATCAATTAAGGACAGACAATCACAGTCACTCACCCATTCACATTCACAGGTGCAGACACTCAAGCAAAGCCTAGCCCCAGGTGATGGGTCACAGGGCTACGTAGGGTCAGAGTTCCAGTGTGGGTGTACACAAGTTGGAGGTGGGAATTTGGAGCAGGTTGGAGAACAAAAAAGGGTTTTGGCCAAAAGATCAAAAGAGGAGGAGGTGAGAGAAAAGCAGAGGAGCTGAGTCAGGAGGTGGTTGTTTGGAGAGATCAGGAGACGGTTGGTTGGAAACATGTGCAGGAGGCTGACTAAATAGATCAGGGGGTGTGTGCAGGAGAACATCAGGAGGAAGCCCAGAGGGCAGCGTAACATGCTGGTTAAGATCATGAAAGTATGAGAGGATCGGGTGGCCCAAGACAAGGGTTGCGGGTGAGACCCAGATCTGAAGGGATCAAGCCCACCGCAGGAGGAGGAATGGTCATGTGGATTGGCATTCAGGAGGAACAGGAGCCAATCAGAAGTAGAGGTGGCAAAGAGGGAGGACAAGACCCTAAAATGGGTGGTGACCAAATGATCATAAACTCGTCTGTGGAACCAGGAGAAGCCAAACCCAGTTGGCTGTGTCTCGAAGTTGAAAAGAAGCTCCACAACTACCTTTAGCTCACGGCAGAGACACATCAACTTCTACAGGGATTGCAAAGTGAACCAGAGGTGGTTGTACCCCACCAACAACCAGAGAAAGCAAGAAGAAGTAATGTTGAGACTTTGAGTGATGGGGAAGTACCCCAAACCTGGTGCACTTCATAAAGAAAATGCCACTCAGTGTGACTTGTTGAGAATAGACTATCCTGACACCTAATGTTTTGAGTTGGACCCAGGAGAGAACTTTATGTATTAAATACAATTCATTTGAAGAGTACTGGGATTTCATAGAAAAAAATAAGTTTGGTAATTTACTTTGTGGTACGTTATTTTGTGAAGATAAAATATGTATACCTAATGGGGTAGAGCATATAGCGGTTTGGAATAGGGTAGGGGAAAAGTGTGTATGGGGGAACCCCCCCCATTAAAAGGAATAAAACAAAACAAAGCAAACTGCCACAGAGTCAATTACCTCCTAATCATTATTTTTCTAAGAAAACATGTAGAACCCCATTTTAAGCAAAGAAAAGAGGCCAAAATGTTATATTAATGAATGTCACTCAGCTATGTGGCATTACTCTTGAAAGGGAAGGTTGCTGACTGATGCTTCAACTGTTGGCTAACGAGTCATTGGGCCTCATTCCGAGTTTGGAGGTAACCACGCCGCTATTTGCAGCATGGCTGCCTCCAAACTCGTTCCGATTCCGCCCTGGTGAATGGAGTAATTACCGGTCCATTCCAAGGTTGGAGGGACCGGTAATTCCCCATTCACCAGGGCTCTTCCCCATTCCCATTTGAGCCCCCATAGGGCTCAATGGGAATGGGGAAGGCGCTAATAACGGTACCGTAAATTACGGTACCGTTATTAGCACTAAAGTCCCTTTGCGGGTCCCGTCCTTAACGCCTGCTAAAAGCAGGTGTTAAGGAAGGACCGCAAAGGGAACTCGTAGTAGGGCGGTAAGGGTTTAACGGCACCAGTCTCGTTACCGGTGACCGTTAACCCTTACCGTCCTACTTGTAATGAGGCCCATTGATTGTATGGAAATATTTTGGGGGGCACAATTGGGTAGGGAAATGTTGGATAAAACCATTGCTCTAGAAGTGGCACAGAGCAGGTTCAGTGGCCACAGGTGCCCTCTTGACAGCAGCAGTGACACCAAGTCTCTGCAGAGCAGAGGCTGGATTTAAAATATGCACCGCTGTACCAAAAACTAAATAATCCTGAAGATGCCATCCTGGTGGCACATAAAACTGTAAATATAAGTCAGGCTGACTTGAGGTATGGTGGCCAGCATCTTTCAGAGTTATCTCAGCCATGTTAAATTGATTTTGCACATGTGTCAGCATGGCGCGCCCAGTTCAGCTGTGGAAGGATTATGTGTATTCCTCCCAGCCACGTCCCACCCTTGTCCACTAACAAGACTAGCCTTGGGGGATTGCTTCTCTTTGTTCCTTTGTAAGGGTAGGTAACACCCTTTCCCACAGGCAGCCACTCCAAGGACGCTGCACTGGGAGCCCAAAACAAGAGGCACAGCCTTTCACAGAAAGCCAGGCCTCACACCAGAGTGCTGCATTTATAAAGGCCATTTGATCATATTGAGCAATGGAGGGGACAGGGTTAGGATAGCCTAAGAAGGGTCTTTACAGTTTTTGGAAGATCCTGCCATCTTGATTCTCTCTGCCACTCTTTCTGTTTCCTGTCCCCTCCACTTTCTGTGGAGCAAAGCACTTTGGGCTGAACATCATAAGGGCAAAGTCCATGCATTTCAAGAGTAGGGAGTGACCCCTTAAAGCAGACTAGCTTTGGTTCAGTCACCTGGGGACTTTACCTTTAAAAGAAGGAGTCTCCACCCCTTATTTGAATCATCTGGGCTCATCATGAACCATCCTGAAGATTTTGTTGGACCCTGCTGCGAGAGCAGCCATTTCTAAAGTCTATAAATTGTGGGGTGTAGGCAGATGTTCCAAAAGCAGAAGCAAGAACTTCTCCCCAACCACCCCCAGGGACCATTGGCATTGAACACTACCGCCGGACAAGAAGACTACTTCTCTGCCAGCTAACTGGGTGCCTGGGAACTCACCAGGCTGCAGGACCCCTGAAGGTGTGTGCCAGCCTTCCCCTTGTTTGCGAGCCTGAGAATGGACTGGCATTGACCCTCGAAACTCTGCAGTGAGAATCACAGCACCTGAAAGCCAGAACAGCCGAGATCCCTGTTGTCAACGACGACCCACTGTGAACAATAATTGGAGTGTACCTTAATACCGAGCAGTCCAGCAGGACTCGTTGATGCTGCACTTTGGTGTCCATTGTTCTTTGAACTGCCGTAAGCTATTTGACCTCGTTTGCTGTCCCACTGCGCCAGCAAAAACACATCATTGACCAGCTCAAACTACAAAGTTCCACTGCTTTGCCTTGCCCGAATAGCCATCCAAAACACAAGCATCATCACTGCTTCTCCTGTGAGTTGACTGACCCGACCCTGGCAATTCCTGAAGCACGAGCTCCAGGCCGTCGCATTGAACCAACTCGCCTGCGCATCTTGGAACCAGCTGAACCAGACCTGGTAACTGCCCGATCCACACAGGTCGAGTAGACGCTTCGAGATCGCAGCTCCCCTTCTGTTCAACCCCACCTTGACGCCTGCTTGCCGATGGACCAGCAGGACTGCCACATCTGTGACACGAGCCAACATCACGGCCAATGCTGAGAAACCTGCTTTCACACTGCTGAACCCCCCAAGACATTTACAGAAGGCATTTGACTGATATCTGCCTCCCTGGTCCATCTCTTGGCCCTGAATACTGGCTAGGCCATTTCTATCCCTTCTTGCATCTTGTAGAAATATCATTTTCAACATTGTGGTCTTTTGAATGCCTTCCCCCCGACCCAACAAGTCCCATCACTGAGAATGCTGAATCTATTCTATCTGCGCATATTCTGTGTTTCTTCTTCAGGGGTCAGGATTTACGGTGTTTTCTAGTTAGTTAGTATTGTACATGGTGTGTCCAATGAAATCATATATTTGTATAGAACCTTGATTGGACATTCCTTTATTTTGGATTGTTGTTTGAGTTGCTACTGAACCACGTTCAATCCTTGTGAGGTTATAGCCTTCCCTCAGCCCACGTTGCCACAAAAGGCAAATGAGGTATATCTCTTGACTGTGCCTGTTTTACTTTTATGATTATATTGGCTCTTGGCTTGTGTGAGAGAGCTGAGGGGGCGTATTGGCCTCTACTCACCCTTGTACTCCTGTAGAGAAGAAATTCGTTTTTCACAGTTGTGTCAGTAGATTATTGGGCAGGTCCAATATTGTAAAATAATATTGAGGAAACATACAGGTTTTGTGTCAGTATTTGCTCCTTGCAGCAGAGCAAGAGAGAACAATCCCTTCTATTAGCACCTTTAATTGGTTTACTTCTGACTTTAGAACCGGTACCCGTGTATCATATGTCTACTGGTGAAAGTAAAACTCTGGACCTTCACAAATGAAGATGTCAGGGGTGGCTTATCCATAATGGCTGAGAGGATGGTTCCCTTCCACATCTTCAGCCCATTATGAAGGAGCAAGCGGGCTTACAAGACAAAAGTATGCAGAAATAAGCATTCAGGAGGACATTCTTTCCCGGCAGGAGGCCACACTGCAGAGCTTCCCCATTGGTCCATCCCGGTCATGTAGCCCCACCAGGCAGGCATGGCTCATTGTGAATACATTCCTACATGGATAGGGGGGGCTGCTACTCTGCTCCCTACCAGCACAGCAGTTAAAGCATTGGGGCATTATGTTTTCATAGCACTGATCATGCACAATGGCTGCATGCCTGGGGCTCTGAAGCTTTAGTTTCCCAATGCTTCCTGTTTCCTAGCACATAATTCAAAGCTGAAGACAGATAGTGGAGAAGAGTGATAAGGCTGGTGAGGAAGGCAGCTGGTAGGTAAGAATAAAATGGTGCATGAGTGTGCGTGGGTGTATGTATGTGTCTTGGTGTGAGTGTTTGAGAGAGAGAGGGAGAAAGAGAGGGAGAGAGACAGAGATAGAGAGAGAGGAATGCTCATGTGTGTAACTGCAATTGTTTTCTTTTTTCTTGATGTTTGAATTTGACAAATGTTTTCAACCTTTATACATAGAATAATTCACAGCACAGAAACATATTTACACATTTTGTTTAAAATCCTTCCAATTATATGATATAAAAGATACAGAAGAATGCAATTATATATTGTATGATCCAATATAGTTCATGATCTATAAAGATAGAAAGGAAACAATTTTTACCAAACTAAAAGAAAAACACTTGTTTCCCATTAAAAGAAAGAACAGGCTAGATAAAACAAAGTATAGAGAATACTCCAATCATTCTCTTGAACCTAATTATTCAAGAGTGTAGTATGTCCTTATGTCTTTCCTTATACACTCGCAGCGGCCACTCTTTAGGTTAGGTTGTATAGAATATGGTACATTTGTTTCACATAAGCGACATTTCTAAACAAGATATCCCTATTTTACATATTTGTCTTATTTAAAGAAATATTTTCTCCAATCAGCATTAAAGCTCTATATGAGCTCTGAAAGTCATTTGAATACTTCATTTAATTAGGTAGAACCCATTAACAACCTACTTCTGTATGATTTATGCTTAGCATTGTTAAAAAGTTAACAATTGCAATTCTGACACATTGTCTCTCCGTGCAAAGTAACTTTACCCATAGCACATCTGCATCCACAATGACTACGTCCTTAAAATTATGATTAAAATGCAAGATTCTTAGCTCCAGCAATGCAGAGCTTATCAATTAGAAGATGTCATAGGATTTCACAATCTCCGTGGCAACATCTGCATTTAATAACATTGTTCGGGATCAGTCCCCACTTTGCCAAGACTTCTTTGGTTCTCCATGAATTAAGCCTAAAGCGCAAAAAGGCAACTCTCTTTGCTGGATCAGGAGATTTAACCAAGTAAGAAGCCAGGATACCACGTTTCTTCTGTAGAAGGGGATTTTGTTTAAAATCTTTGTAAAGCAAGCACTTATCTCTTGTGTGAACCCAGTCATGCTGCCATAATTTCTCTTTAGCCCCGATCTGGATTTGTCATGAGGAGATTAAGTGATATATTGGCTTCTTCCAGGATATGATGCATTTTAGCGACAACTGTACATATTTAGATAATATAGCTAGCAAGGTAGTGGTGCCTGTTGCCAATAGACATTTGCGATGTAAACAGCATATTTTCCAGGTGTAAATGGCATTTAAGGAGAGTAGACCCAGCTCATATCTAATGATATGCATTGATACACTCGTATTTTCTTCCAATACCTGCCTTCCTATTTGAGCCAGAATGTTTCTGATTTCCATGCCTTAGTTTCGACCCCATATAGTAAAATCTGGGTAACTTTCTGTTTGTAGTATGTCATCACTGGAATGAGTGAAAACGTACCATACCTAGTATTAATTATCTGAGTTTGCGATGTGGCTTTGGACATTTTTTGGCCATTTTTTGTTTAAGATCATCTTTGTATGGTAGATCGGAAGAGTGATTGATTATGTTAAAGCCCAAATATGTTTACTCGTGATCCACCTGGATGTTGACATTTTACAAAAACCATTTATAGTTTTTTTGTTCTTCCTATTTCCGCATTGCACTATCTTTTTTTTTTTTTGTGTGTTGATGGTAAGATAATTCTCTAGGACATATTCACTCAGAGCTGGAAGAAGGATCTGCAGACCATTTGGAGTCTTAGACAGCAGGACTAAATCGTCCGTAATTAATAGCCATTTAATTTACTGATACTCCAATTTAGGTGAATATGTGATTAGGCCCAGGATTTATTGATTAAGATTGGATATGAAGAAATTAATGAGAGCTGAAGCAAGGATGCAACCTTGCTTCAACCCCTGATAGCTGTAAATAGGATCCGATAATTGTCCCTCTAGATTAAGTCGTATCTGAACTGAGGTGTCTGTATGAAATTGATGTATTAAGTTTAATATGTAAGTCGGGCATCGTAGGTTGATCAGTTTGGTGAACAATAACTCTCTCGGAACTGAATCAAATGTGGTTCTAAAATCCACAAAAGCCATATAAATTGGTTGATTTTGTTGATGTTTGTTCGCCTTGATGGCATTAATTCTGAGAATATTTATGTATGTACCAAGCCCAGAAAGAAGCCTGTCTGAAAGGGTTCTCTTAAGTTCTTATCTATAGCCCACTAATTGAAATCCCTTCAGTGTCGAACATGGCAATTGGTCTATAACTAGCAGGATTTCCCTTATCTCCTTTTTTGAATATGGGTATCTCAATTGATTTCCGCTACAAGGACGGAATAACTCCTGTAGCAAGAACATGCCTAAATATCAGCACTAAGATGCTGGCCCATGCATCAGGATGCTGCTTGAGCATAGAGTTGTTAAGCCCATCTGGTACGGGCGCTCTGGAGGTACTGAGCTTCGAGATGAATATTAAAATATCCTCCTTGTCAAAATATGGTTGAGGATTGGACACTTCACATTTTACCTCCATTCTAGGATCACTAAAAGGAGAGCGGTACAATTCAGTGTAGTGCTGATTCCACTGATGTTTGGAGATCGCATTTATTTGGATTGGAAGTTGGGTTCTATGCATTGTTCCATTCAGCAGAGTCCAGATCCCTGCAGATGATTTAGCAGTCATTACTTTCATCATAGCCTCTCCGTCTCTCTGTAGAATGAGTGCTTTTCTGGCTCGTCTCCAGTTCTTATAACCTGTCTTCAACTGCCTAACGTGTCTATATCTTATAGATTCTGGTAGGGTGGGGCTTGTCTTATAGCCCGTCTCAACGCCATTTTCCTGAGTTTATCTGCAATTGTGCACACAAGTGTATGTCTATGCTCAGTTCAAGACTGGCTTATGGTTGTGGTACTTTCAGCATCAAAAGTTGTTTTACATAGTGATTATATAATATATTGTGGTCAAAGGCATCATGAAAATATTGATTACAGTGGCAAAACTGGTTAAATTGTAGGTACAACCATGATGAAAACATGATTAAAAAAAACGTGTCATGCAGGTCAATGTTGGCATATATTTTGGACACAGGAATTGCAAAAATGTGCTTAACAGTTTCAATGCTGTCATATGTTCTGGGCACAGGCATCATGAAATCGTGTTGTATGGGCCAATGCTAGTATATACTGTGGCCAAACCCAGCATGAAATATGCTCTACTGGGCAATGCAGATATATATTTCAGGGAAAGGTACCATGAAAATATGTAATGAATGCAATGCTAGTATGTAGTGAATATAGGCATTATTAAAATATACGTTTTCTTGGCAATGCTGACCTATGTACTGGTCATAGGCATCATGACAAAGTGTGTTGCAGTGGCAAAGCTGACACATATTGTGGGCAAAGGCATAATAACACATGTTTTAGATAGCAATGTTGGCATGTATTGTGGGCAAAGGCATAATGAAAATGCATTTCAGAGTTCTCATGTTGGTAGATGATAGCAAAGACATTTTACACAGGCAATTCTCGTACGTAGTTTGGGTATAAACATCATGAACATGTGCTTTACAGGACAATATTGATATATAAGGCCTCAATACGACCCAGGCGCTAATGGGTTAACGGTGCCGTAAAAGGCTGCGGCACCGTTAACCTATTAGCGCCTAATTACGAGGTCCCTTTGCGGGATCCGACCTTAACGGCTGGTTTTTCCAGCCGTTAAAGTAGGGACCCGCAAAGGGACCTTGGTGCTATGTACGGTGCCGCAATTTACGCCACCATACTTAGCGCCTTCCCCATTCCCATTGAGCCCTATGGGGCAAAAATGGGAATGGGGACGGCCATGGCGGCATGGGGAATTACCGCCCCGCCAACCTTGGAATGGGGTGGTAATTCCCCATTCCGCCATGGCGGACACCGGCATGGACCATGGTGCTAATAGCACCATGGTCCTCCGCCTGGGTCGTAATGAGGCCCATAGTGTTGTACAGGCATCACGACAATGTGTTTCACAGGGGAATGCTGACTTGTATAATGTGAGGAAAGGCATAATAAATATGTGTTTTGCAGGAAAATGTGGGGCTATAATGTGGATACAAGCATGACATAAAAGTGATTTTCCGTTTCATTGCTCCGTTATATTTTGGACAAAGGCAACATTAAAGTTTATTTTACAGTGGCAATGCTGGCCTGTAATGGGTGCACAGGCCGATTGAAGCTGGGTTGAGAAATGCTCATATGCACTGTTGGTGTCCTGTTGTCTAATGGACTTTTTCATGTGCTATCCTACAGAACTAACTGTAAATCTTTGTATCCACTTTGTCTGAAATTAGAGCTGATAAAATTCCCATTTGAACCCATTATTTTAAAAATATTCACAGAAGGAGAACCCCCATCCAACCCCCCACTGGTTAATTTGGCCTTACTCTCTCAGCTAAATACAGCGAATACATTAATGGCCCCCTTGAAAAATTCACCAGCTGCCACTGGAAGAGGTTAATTGCAGCTGGGAGAATTTTGTATACAGGCAGGGATGCAAGAAGCAGAAATAGCGTGTGCTCAGAATCCAGAATTACAAAGGTGCGCTTGGCACGAGGCTGATTGTTTGAGAAGGATTTCTGCTTGGAGAGTTGAGGAGCACGGGCAGAGCTGTAACGTGATTCATTGCTCTGTCACTTTGTGAGCCTACGATTGCAGGAACAGATGTTCGCGAACCTCTAAATACCTACGCCTGGTGCCTTCGGGGTAACATGGAGACAATATCAAATAGGCACCGTGTACACAGAGCACAATTAATTGAAAGCGGGTGTCTTGGGACTTTAATGCACCCTGGCGGCCCGTAAATATTTGCTCAGCAACTGAAATGCTTGAAAAGAAATATATGAAACGTGTAACCCTTGTAATTCTTCTCCTTGCGCCTACAAGCCCTCATGTATAGATGCATTTATCAATGTATCAGAGCAGCAGAAATAGAGTTATGATTGCTGCCTGCTCAGTGAATTCGCATAACTGCAATTCACTATTGTGATGCGAGAGAACTATGGAAGCTGAAAGTGTTCCAATGTTATTGGCTATGTCTGTAAGTTGGTAGACAGGCTTCCCCTCAGGTGTGCCACGTGCAGCTCTGAAACCGCATTGAAGTTAGCCTGTTGCAAATCCAGCCACACTTAAGAAGTAGGATTGCCTTGCAGTGGGTTCTGCTGGAGGATCTTTCAGAGGGTGGGCTGTGCGGTATCGCCACATTTCCAGCGCATGCCAAGAGTGGAGGTAGAACGAAGTGTACCAGCGGCCCAGACATCCCCCATCCTCCTGCGCCTGAACAGTACACGCATTCATCACTGCTGGCCCCCGCTTGGGGGTCTGGGAACGGAAACACACAGTTAGGCCTCAAAGTGATGATGATTGCCACTCAGGGGCGTTGCTAGGGGGAGGCTAAGGGGGCTATAGCCCCTGATCTTTTGGTTGTAGCCCCGGATAGAATCTCAGGAGCTACAGCCAAAAGACTAGCTAGCCCCCAGTCCAACAGTTCCGACATCAGCTTAGCCCCGGGTCTTTTCCAGACCTAGCAACTCCCCTGTTGCCACTCCTTTTGAAAGTGCCGCTGGCTGACCAGGGAATCCTCTGAAGGGTCATAACATTGTGCTGCCATTTTGATGCCACTGTGTGCGCGGCCACAGCAGACGACGCTGATGCGCAATCCCACGTTATGGTGCTGGTGCTCCTATAGCTTTGAAACACTGGAGGGTGACAGCCGTGGAGCATATTTCTTCCTCTATGTTTACTCCACCATCTACCCCTCCACAAGGTCTCTTTCAAGCTAAATTCCTCACTCTGCTTCACTGAGCTATTGTTTATGTTTTCAGCACTGTTTGAAATACCCAGAGCTATTTTTCTGTGATGCCAGCTCTCATCCTAGGGGTGGACTGGCCTATAGGGAACTCTGGAGATTTCCCGGTGGGCCTCTGCACCCTGGGCCTCTTTTGTGTGGTAGTTACAAGTTGTCTCATAGGAAAAGCATTGGGCTTGCTGAAAATGGGTCATGTGGGGCCACTTTGAACCTTATTTCCAGGGCCTCTTTTGGTCCCCGGAAAGTATTTCCAGGGCCTCTTTTCGTTCCCAGTCCACCCCTGTCAACCTCAATTCAATGAATATAATGCAAGAATAGCTTGAATCATAAAGTGCCATATGGGCATCACTAAAAAGGTGCAATGAGCAATCCAGTTCCAGCATTGGTAGTGCTTGCAGAAATGGCAGAGGCTGGGTGCAGGGATGTCGTGGGAAAGTAGTGACTGTAACAGATAAACAGCATTGAGACAAACACCAGGATGGGTGGGTGTCTATATATATTCATTAAATGCCAGGAATCTTGGCTGTTTCATCGTGACAATGAGCTTTACAAGATGTCTCAAGCGTTCAGGTTTTCATTTAAGTAATAAGCCCCGAGCTAGGGGGGGCATTACTGCTTCAAGTAATGCCCTGGGGTCCATAGTTGCAGGACAGAGTGGTGACAAAGAGACATACGCATTAAAGTGTACATCAAAAAAGCCCAAAACAGTATACTTTGTCCTGAAAGTGGCTTGGGAGTCACCTGCCTTCTTGGAAAGAGCAATGGGGAATTGCCCTTTGAGAGTCATTCTTGCTTAACCACAAAGTGAGTTTACGGTTGACAATGATGATGCGCTTGGTGACAAGTGAGCAACTGAGGATAACTTCCGTAGTAGCTACACACCATGGGGGCCTGGAGGCTCGAGAATTGCACAAAACGTGGGACCATTTGCAAAGCACTGAAGAATTAAGAATAGATGTGGCACTGGGGTAGCACTGACACACACTCAAGGCGCGTTCACTGAATAGGAAGAACCAGTCTTCAATGTTTTTTTCCTGAAGCAAAACAACTTGATTGACAGCTCAGTAAAGGGACCATATGAACCATACCTTAGCCCTAGTTAGCATACTCAATGGTGGGGGGAGGGGAGGTCATCAGAGTTGTAGTCCAAAACAGCTGGAGAGCCAAATGTTGCAGACCCCTGCTTCAAGTTATAGAATTGAGAGTCCACAAACTGTGGCAACTTCCTGTCTTTCTAAACTCATAAGAAGTTCACATCTGCTGAGTTCTTGATGGAGAGTGGTGTGTGATTATGTGGATCAGGTATCAGGGTCTTGTGGCATTTTACAGACGAAGGACAGACCCCTAAAGTCATATTATGTGGTTTGTTGAAAAGAACGTGAGCAATAGGAGTGTAATGCAGACTAGCCGGCAGTGAAATTGGGGCATTAAAGCAATATGGGCAAATACCCCAAAGGAAACATGCTCCCCTGAATGCAAAGTGCGCGTCACCAGGAATCAAGTGCTTTAGTACCGGAAACGGACATGTTGCCATCTCCTCTGAATACCCATCATGAGAATGTTAGCCGAAAGGGGGATTTCAATTGTGTTTCCTGTATTTCTGGCCGTAGAACATAATGGCCCCGATGATCAATGTAACCCAGTTTACATGAAGGGATGTGGGACATAGGTTTTGAAAAATGGCCCAGTTGCAGAAATGTTGTTGCTTCAATCAGGATAAATATGAAATGATAGGGGATTCTAGAATGGCTGGCAGTGGAGTAGCAGCTTAACTCCAGTGCTCTGGACCTCTCCCTGGGGACATTTACAAGATAATACTATGAATTCAAAGAAAAAGATAGTGGAAGCTGAAAACCCCGCTTCAAAGAAATCCAAGAAAATTACTGAGATGGAAGATACCCCTAGCATCCAGGATGTCTACAAGATCATTCTATAGGTGGCCCAGGATGTTTGTGATATCAAACTGACTATGGCTGAACTCAACTTAAAGACTGGTCAACTTGATAGCAGGATAACTGATTTAGAGAAATCATCTTTGACCATGAGCATTGAAATTGCTGGGAGTTTTCAGGCTTACAATAATCTGAAATCGGATTTACAAAAGGAAAAGGAGCAGCGCCTGTAAATGGAAATGAGGATGAGGGCCAAGAAATCAGACTCGTTGGAGTGGAGGATCATGCTGGGGACACAGAGGATTTGTCTACCTTGGTCATTCAAGTCTTCAAGGAGAGTTTTCACTGCAACCTGATTAAGATTGGTGACATTGATAACACTTATAGGATTAGAAAACACATAGGGGCCAAGGCTAGACATATCCTGATCTCCTTTTTACATCAGAGATCAAAGGAGTGTTTGTTGAATGCTGCCAGGCAGGTGGGGAATGCCTCATTCAAAGGTAACTCTGTGTTTATTTATCCTGATTTTCCTAAGGAGATCCTGCTGTTGAGGAGGTCTTTTAGAAATGCGAGGGATTTGGGCAAACATCTTAACTTGAAAGACTTTTTTACTAAAAGGAATGTCTTTACTGTTGTTATTCCGGATGGGGAGAAGAGTACTTCTGACCCAGCACAGGCTTCGAGTTGGCTGGAACTTTTTAGAAAGGATCTTCCTGTGCCTACATTTCACCATTAGGCCTCCGATGGGTTTACTCTTGCTCCCCCATGCTTATTTTACTGGTTTAATACAGTTTTAATTTTTTCCATGGCATGTTTCTTATGCTTTTAATGGCGCCGGATTGAATTGTCAGTTTACGTTTTTTGACTTTGAAAATATACATTGGAACCTTGTGGAATGTCGCCATGTTCTTGAATTTACCTAAATACTCTGGCTCCTGTGATGTACTGTAAATGGTATTCCGAATGGAACCGCAGCCTTTATCACCGCTCTGTTTGTGTTTCTTTCGGCACTCTACTGGACGGAGTAAAGGACCTTCATAGTGTGACGCCCGCCTCGATCAGCTGACCCCTGAGTGCCTGCCTTGTCATTGGCTACGTGCGCGGCTCGGCATCAGATGTCGTTCTGATGTGGAAGCGCCGTGCCTTAATGTAAAGGGGGAACCCGTCATCTTGGGCACCCGTCAGTCGGGATATAGGGCTCGTCATGGAACAGAGACAGCTATGCTTGATCTCAAATCTACACTTGCTAGCATAACTGACAAAAATCAAGCTGCTCTGCTCATGCTATTGGACCTCTCCGCGGCCTTTGACCTAGTTGATCACAGCTTACTAGTGTCAAGGCTCGGAGAGGTTGCCAACTGCTCTGCAATCGCATCCAAATGGATCGCTTCCTTTCTGGGTCCCAGAATGGTAAGGGTTTGTGTGGGTGATAAACAATCTTCCCCTATCTCTCAGACATTTGGTGTCCATCAGGGCTCCTGTCTGTCACCGCTGCTCTTCAACCTATACATCCGGCCCCTTCTCGATCTTCTGAACAAACTAGGAGTCCAATATACAAACTACGCCGATGACACTCAGGTTGTTATTCATTTGAGTGGCTCATACAGTAGTGACTCGGTAACTAATAACCGAATATATAAAGCCATACAAGATTGGATGGCTTGTAATTCCCTGGCCCTCAATGATAAAAAGACTGAACTCCTTATTGTGGCATCTAAAAACACCCGGGCAAAACTGGATCCTAACTACGCCTCTTTTCATATTGCCAACAACACCATCACAGTTCAAAAGAAAGTTAAGACCTTGGGAGTAGTTCTTGATGAGGTACTCTCCATGAAACCCCATATTTCTAGCATAAAATCTAGTTGTAGTGCTATAAACAAGAGAATCAGATACATTCGTCCATTCATATCGGAAGAGAACTGTGCTCTATTGTCCACTGCACTGATAAATTCAAGACTGGACTATTGTAACAGCCTCCTGGTGGACACCACAGCCTCCAATATTCGGTCCCTGCAGGTGGCACAGAACAATGCCGTGCGTAACATCTTCAATCAGTCATGTCGAACACACATCTCTACTTTTAGGAAAAAACTCCACTGGCTACCCGTTAAACACAGCATAACGCATAAGATGCTTACTACGACCCATAAATGCCTCAGTTTTAGCAGCCCAACCTATCTGTCATCCCGTATAGGCATCAAACCCAACGTGAGGAACCTTCGCTCTTCCTTGGCGGTCACTCTCAATTATCCCAAATTCAGGACAGCCAAATTTGGAGGCACAACACTGGATGCTCAGGGTCCCCATTTGTGGAACACACTTCTAGCAGGTATACGGCAGATCCAGAGTTACACCGCGTTCAAACGTGCCGTCAAGACTCACTTATTCCTGTGAGTCACTTAATTTCCTGACCCATTTCTCTTTTTGCACTTTGCTTGTTTGTCCTCGTCTTGTTTTGTTCAATGTGCGCCCTGAGGCCCACGGGCATGTTAGTGCGTTACAAAAATTAAAATAAATAAATAAAATAAAATAAGGTCTGCCATCTAGGGCCGATGACAGACTAACACCCGTACCGCATTGCTCCTGCACATGATCTATCCTGGTGCGGTAAGGGGCTGGGGATTACGGATCTGGTCATGGGAGTGACTTGTTTTTTTGGAACCTGCTCATGCATTGCATGTCTGGGGGACATTTACGACGCCTCGAGTTTTCCTGCAGTATCCGGTTCTCAAATGGTGGGAGTGATCCAGTTGAATGACATCTAATGAAATTGCAATGCTTTTGTGGGAAAACCTTTACTCTCACGATTGAACTTGGGGCAATGACTATGCTGTAATAATTGTGTCCCCCGCCACTATTCTGTTTTTAAATGTTACATTACTGGTGGGGCTTTAGTGTTTGCCATAGAATGCTTCTTAGGGGTTGTTCTTCTAGCTGCTGGGGTTCGGGGAATGGTGCTTTTCGCTGATTCAATGGGCCTCATTACAACCCTGGCGTTAAGGGGTTAACGGCGCCGCAAAAGGTGGCGGCGCCGTTAACCCCTTAACGCCTGATTACAAGGTCCCTTTGCAGGTTGGCGATTTTAACGCCTGCTTTTTGCAGGCGTTAAAATCCAACCCGCAAAGGGACCTTGGTGCTAAGTACAGTGCCGCAATTTGCGGCACCGTACTTAGCGCCTTCCCCATTCCCATTGAGCCCTATGGGGCAAAAATGGGAATGGGGAAGGGCCCATGGTGAATGGGGAATTACCGCCCCGCCAACCTTAGAATGGGGCGGTAATTCCGCCATTCACCATGGCGGACCCCGGCATGGACCATGGTGCTAATAGCACCATGGTTCAGCGCCGGGGTCGTAATGAGGCCCAATATGTTGTTTTATGCCTGTATGATTTTTGTTTTCCTTTATTCAAGGTTTGGTTTATTGGTTTTGATTACTTGCATTTTGTTAGCTTTGTTGACGGGTGATGCAGGGAGCTTGGGAACCTTTGGAAATGTAGTGCTTTTGTATTTTTATTTTTTGAGGAACACGGTTATTACTTGTGTGGTGGTTTAATGGGGTTGGCTTTCTCTAATGGGTTATGTTTGAGTATTGATTGGGATTTGGGAGAGGTCCTGGGGATGGTTTCAATGTTTCTTTTGGATTTTGTTGATCTTAATAGACTTCGGAGACTTGGCTGTTCTTTGTTTTTTCACTTTACCTTATTGTTTTTATTATTTTTCTTTCGTGCTTCTGTTTCTTGTTTTTCCTCCTTTCTTTTTTTTGTCTCTTCTGCTGATGTATCAATGATGACTTCACCACCCTTTGGGAGTGCTACTGATCTCTCTGTTGTCTCTTGGAATGTTAATGGGGTCAATAATGTACTGAAGAAAAAGAAAGTCTACACAATGCTTCAGGACATGAAAACAGACATTTGCTTTCTACAAGAAACCCATATTTTAGGTGATAAAATCTCTAAGTTGGAAAAGGAATTGGTTGGTTCAGCTTATGGTTCTTCTTTCACTTCAAGATCCAGGGGTGTGGCCATCTTAGTTCGGAAAAGATTTCTGATGAAAGTTTTGCGTGAGCGTGCTGATTTGGATGGGAGAATGATTGCTTTGTTGGTGGAGATGCAGGGGGTTCTGGTGACTCTCTGCAACGTGTATGCTTTTTTAGAATGGTGGCTCAGACTCTGTTGGACTTTGAGACACCCAACATTCTTCTTGGGGGCGACTTTAACACTGTTATTGATCCATTACTTGACCGTAGTCAAGTTGGACGGATGGCACGGTGTGACCATCATCATAGGGCACTCTTATCGCTCTTGTCAGAGCACAATTTGAAGGACAACTGGCGTCTCATGAACCTGGATAGACGCCAATATAGTTTTTTTTGGGTGCCCATGGGGTATATTCCAGACTGGACATGCTGTTTACGGGCGGGACGATGACAGAAAGTTTTATTTCTTGTGCGATTGGTAATATCCTTCCGAGTGATCATGCCCCGGTGGAGATGCGGTTAAAGCTTAAATATCAATATGGCAGGTCTTTTTCATGGAAACTTTATTCATCAATTTTGTTGGACAATGATATTTTGGACCGGATTGTGTTGGAAGCTGATTATTTTGTTAAAGAGAATCGCTCTGAGGAGATCAGTTTAGCATCAACGTGGGAGGATTTTAAATGTAGTATGCGTGGTGTGTGCATTGGACTGTCTAGTGGTAAACTGAAGAGGGAGGAGAGGAAAAGAATGGATCTTGATAGAAAAATTGGTGAGGTTTCTCGGGATTTGATGCTGGACCCATCTGATACGGAGAAGCTGGTTAGTTTGAAGAAACGTAAGAGAGATGGAGGATATTTTGACTCTTCGGGCGGAACGTAGTTTGTTCTATTCTCGCAGTGCATACTTTGAAAAGTGAGAGCGGTGTGACAGGTGGCTTGCTTACCGATTAAAAAAGAGGGTTTCTGAGTCTGCTATTACTTCCATGGTTGACGGGGGTGGCCAGCTTACTTTTGATCCTAAGAAAATCAATTCTATGTTTCGTGATTTTTACATGAACTTGTATAGCAAGGAGGATGGCATCTCTGGCAAGGGTAGGGACTTCTTTTGGAATTTGAATCTTCCAAAGATTCAGGATGTTGAACATGGCCTTCTTGGCGAGGCTGTAACAATTGATGAGATAAAAAATGCAATTTCAAAGTTGAATGTAGGGAAATCCCGGGTCCGGATGGACTTCCATGTGAATTTTATAGAATTCTTCCGGTTTCGGCACTTGAGCTTTTGAAAGATATGTTAGCATCTGGTAGATTGGGTGGAACGCTACCTGAAAGTACGAGACATGCTTCTATCTCTGTTTTTTTGAAAAAGGGAAGAGGCAGCAGCTGCCCGGCGAGCTACCGTCCATAAGTTTGATTAATAATAATACAATTTTGGCGAAGGTCTTGGCCTTGCGCTTGGAAAGATTGTTGCCTACTTTGATTGGAGTCGAACAATCTGGTTTCATGAAAAACAGGCGTAAATCTAGCAACAATAGTGTTTTGTTACTTACCATGGAGATTGCAGGTGCAGCGGACTGCGGGGCTGCTGTCCTGTCCCTTGATGCTGAAAAAGCTTTTGACAGGGTTTGCGGGGACTTTTTGTATTCTGTCCTGAGGGAGATGAACCTGGGTGAGGAATTTGTTTCTTGGGTTGCTCTTTTATATGCCAATCCAACGGCGGACGTGAAAACTAATGGAGTTATTTCAGAGTGCTTTAATTTGGAACTGGGCACCCGTCAGGGATGTCCATTGTCGCCTCTTTTGTTTCTTTTAGTGATCAAACCCTTGTCTATTTGTGTCAAGAATGAGCCAAGTTTACGTGGGATTGGTTGTTGGGGTGTTATGCAGAAAGCATTGTTGTATGTGGATGATCCCTTGCTAGTGCTTCAGGATTTGGATGTGTCCCTTCCCTGTCTGATGCGGGTGCTTGCAGAATTTCATGACTGTTCAGGATTCAAGGTTAATTGGCAGATGTCCGAGGTTTTGTCTTTCTCCAACGGCTGCAATAAAGAATTGGTCAGGGATTTGGGTTTTAGGTGGTGTGAAACGCGCCTGCGCTATTTAGGTGTTTGGTTGACATGTCCGGTCTCGCTCATGGTTGATGAGAACATGCGTATGGTGGTTTGTGACTGAAAAGAGGATTTGGACAGGTGGTCTCTTCTCAATCTCTCATTATGGGGTAAGATGAATGCCTTAAAATGACCTTAACTCCGAAGATCAATTTTGTGGCTAGTATGCTTCCTTTGAGAATTAAAAATTACTACTGGAAAGAGTTGAACCATCTGGTTCAGGAATTTCTTTGGGACAGGAAGCCCCCGAGATTGGCTTTATGGAAATTGCAGCTCCCTGTTCACCTGGGTGGATTGGGGTCCCGAACTCCAAGGCCTATCACTTGGCCTTTTCGTCTTATTCTTTTCTTCCATTTTTGAATGAAGGCTTGGACCGCTGGGCGGTGGCGGAATCGAGTGCCTATGGGTCGCTCGGTCCTGAGGCTTTATTGACCACTGAAATGAGAGGTACGGGTGTCAAACTGTTGGTGACGTCCTTTTTGCGCACTTCGTGGAGTGAAGTGTTGATGTTGTTGGGCCTTGATGCTTTTAGATGCCAGAGGGCCTCTATTTGGCTGAATCCAAAGATTCGGGATAACAATAGGACGATTTTTTGGTCTGATTGGTTCCTGGTTGGTATTAAGCAGATCTAGGACTTGGGGAAGGATGGTAGGTGGTTAACAGCAGCTGAGATGAGGGAAAGATTGGGTCTTGTTAATATATCTGATTCTGCTTATCAGTGACTACAGATCTGTGAAATTGATTGGTCAGAAACCTTGGATTTGAACATCTTCCAGGGCAGTATGAATGGGAGGGAAGGTGGTTTGGCCAGCAGACTCTATAAATTATTTGTGTCACAATTTCAAAGCAATGATAGACTTCGGGAAGTTTGGAGTGAAAGGATTGGCTCTAAAATTGATGCTGTTTGCTGGCAGAATGTGTGCAGAAATGTATCCTGGTGTTCATTAAATTTAGGTGAAAGGTCTCAGCAAATTAAGATTCTCAATCGTGTATACTGGTGTCCGGAAACATTACATAAAAGGGGCATGTCGGACAGTGATGAGTGTTAGGGGTGTGCACTGGAGACTGGATCATTGGAACATATGCTGTGGAGCTGTGTGACGGTCAGAGGTTTTTGGAGTGATGTTTGTGAAGTGTGTGATAAGATCACTGGTGGAGGATGCAAATTGGATTTCATGGCTGGGATCCTTGGTGATGATGCGGGGTTGTCTGACCTGGGATCTGGCCTCAAAAAAAGTTTTTTTTTCGTGCTACCATTGTGGCGAAAAAGATGGTATTGCAGGGTTGGAAGAGCAGGGTGCCCCCTTCATTTAAGATTGGTTCCAAGAGATTCACTGCTTATCGAGAACTGAAAAATGGATCTACAAATTGAAACATAAGTTGTCATGTATGAGAATATTTGGAATTTGTTTAATGGCTCCTTTTAAGCAGATCATTTGATGTGTTTTTTTTAATAATAATTGTAAATATATAAATAAAATATATATATATATATGATAGCGAAAGTTATCTGCAAACCCAATCTGTCGTTGATATTATAAAACGTTTTTTTTTTTAAATCACACCTGTTTGTTTGCCATTGAACTCAGAATAGTTTTCAGCCGTCACCACGTGACTAATATTTGCTATTCCCAACTCCAGCTTGTTTTTTATATTGTTTCATTAGAAAATCCATAATCAATAAACAGGTTGACAGTGCTGCAGCATGGCGTTTGCTCACTTAACACGCATCAAATAATCAATTCTCATTTAGGATACGCAGCTGCTGGACGTGTATCATTGGAGACTCCTTTGTATGGCATTTAACCCTTTGACTGCACTTAGGATGTATGTACGTTTGAAAAAGTGTCCCATTTTGCCTATGACTGCATAAGGGTTGGGCCAGGGGTTGCAGCAGAGGATGGAGGAATACTCCTCAGGAAAAAGCCCAAACCTCTATTACAGGATTCTCCAAGTCCACTCCTAAAAGCTCCAACTGCACCAGATTTTCAGGACAACCACTCACTATGTAAATACCTCACATTCCGGTACATTCTACAGAAGCCTGTGTTCAACGACTATCCTGAAAGCATGGCATGAATTTGGCTCTTGTGGAATAAATTGGACACATTGCCTAAAGCACATGCATTTTTGATGCTCACATTTTTCAATTTACAAACATCACATAAAATGTTGAATATTTTCCTTTAGTCAGATCACTAACAATTGTCAAAAACATACTTCTTCTAAATTGTACTGGCAAAAAACAGCCAACAGGAAATATAACGCATCGCATGTTCGTAGTTTCATTCATTCTTAGCATCAAAAACAGATTTGAACCGATTTTTACAGAAATGACCTTTAACACCGAACATAACTAGTCAGTAGTTTATCAGAAGCTAAAGGTGCACAGACACTAAGATTTGAGACGTATTGAATCGATATTGGAATCATTCCCATAGACCCAAGGCATACAATCAAGAAATGAGTAAAACGCATCACTGCAACAAAACAAAAAACGTGGTGGGGGGACCAATCAACGAGTTGGAAAGATATTTCCCACAACATGGCTTTCGGCGCGAAATAGACATCCACGACGTAAAGTGCCTGCGTACTTTACAATCAGCACAGAGGAGCCCAACAATAATCTCAAAACAACTCATCGCAGAAGATACTGAAGTACAAGACTAGAGAGATATACGGCAGGGCCTCTGAACATGTCCAGGATGCTAAAATGCTAGAGTGCAGCAAGGGCTTTCAAATACAAGAATGCAATCATTCCCCTCAGCTGCCACCCCGAGCCTAGTTGCAACCACTCTACAATGTATCTTTTGAGACTGAGACAAAGAGCAAAAGAGAGAGGGAGAGCGAGACAGAGAGAGCAAGAGACGGGAAGAGAAGGAGACGGAGTGGGTTGGACAGTGGCAAAGGGAGGAAATGAAAAATGGGGCTAAATGCAGAGGCCAGTGGTAGGAGTGTTTTGCTATTCCTAGATTTTATTACAGACCATTACTGTGAATCCGATTTAATTGCATTTTTTAAAACTAGTTTCACCGAAAACGTAGATGGGGGGATTGGGTTGGGATATTAATTAAGGTGAGGGGATGTGGGGAGTCTGCCCCCACTTTTATTGTTGGTGAAATTCATAACAAAAAGAAAACATGATGGAATCGGAGTTGAAGTAATAGATGCAATGATATCACGTAGTAGATCTGTTGTTTTTCCTTTTTTCATCACTTTCTGTGACTTCTAATGCTGTGTTATGCCTTTAAACCCTTGGCATGATTGTTTTGTGTATTACTACGCCATTTTATACTTGCTATATGTGGCTTCTTGACTGTCTGTGCCCCTCATTAGCCATCTCACCATTTGAGGGGCCGATTCATGGAATTATTTGCATGGAAAATCAGGGATTTGTGCGCCATTCTGCGTGCAAAACCCTGTTTGTTTTTTTCATGGAATCAACTGCGCACCAGTTTTTCCTAACTTGCGTGGACTTTGCGCAGGTTAGGCACATCTCTGGGAGCAGTCAAGTGCCTTGCACAAGACTCCACTCAGAGAGTGGGCGAGGCCTGTGCCGAGGGCGCAGTAGGGGCGGAACTCGGAAAATGAGGAAGAACTAGGGAAAAAGTGCCCATTACGAGGGACAAGCAGCAGGCAGTCCATAGCATGCCCACAAATGCACACAACAAAACATATTCATGGATGTGACTGTGCAACCTCCCGCCTGCAAAATTCCCACAAAAATCCCTCCATCTCTCTGCCACCCAAAGGCAGGCACAGCAATCGCAGCACAGAGGTGGTTTTGTATGTCGGATATGGGGGTGCGTGTACGCAGCCAGCAATCCGATCTGGCTTAAGTGTGCACGTACACAGTGTAATGTGGAGTAGGAATGGTTTACGTGAGTTTTGCATGCAGATTTTCAGAGTTTTACCTGAGTTACGATACATCGCACGCATGTTGTTGGGATGCCGGTAATATTTACTGGGGACCCCTCGCAGGGTCCTTGAGCTGCAGGCCCGCTTGCGGGGGACCCCACGAACTGTTTGAAGTGTGCGTGTATTTTCCCCCTGGGAAGCTCACAAAGGTGGCTGTATTAGCTGTTATCGCTTTATGTGGGGGCGTGTCGGGGTGTTCTGTCCGCGACTTGCTTATACGGTTACTTTGCACAAACAATTCCATGGATATGCAGGTGTGCATTTTTGATTCGGCGCGCAGGCTCGCGCAGTGTCGTTCTCAGCGCGGCCTTTGCGGGATTAATGGTCTCTTTTCCATGAATCGGCACGTTAATGTCTACCTTGTAGTACACTGCCCCCAGGTGTCCCATTGCAATTCTGATTCCAGCTATCCCACTGATTTTTCTCCAAAGAGTTCCACCACAATTCTGGATCTAGCTGTTTAACTATGATTCTACCCATTGGGTATTCATTGTATCAGCTCCGCAAAGATAAAAGAAAGTCCAAATTCGAGTAAATGCATGTTTTCTCTTCTGACATACAGCAGTAAAGTGCATGCAATTAACTGCTGAATATTAACATTCTAAAACCTGCTGAAGTTAGTAATGCAGGGAGCCACTGTCCAATTTCTTACCTAACATCACCATTTCATGCACATTCCTGTTTCTTAACAATATGCTTGAATAGAGCTCTCAAATCATGTTCTGTGTGTCATGGTGCTTGCAGTCATGCTGTTTTGCATCCCTGTACATATTATGAATGCAGGACAACATGTACCAGAATGCAATATGATGTGCACCTCAACAACAGGATTGGTTTATTGTGTCAAACCTGCCATGGCACAACTTGAGATTTCAGCTTACTACCATCTAGAGTTGTACTAGTTTCAATGTCAACAAGCATGTGTGATTGCCACCTCCTTGCAGTCTTTGTTTGACACATGCAAGTATCTTGATACTATGCATACTGTGCATAACATTTCGAAATCAGAAATAAGGGTGTTTAAGCCCTCTCAACCGAGGTTTAGCCACTTGCATGTGTCTGAGTTGGGAATATTAATTTATTCCTGGACTTTCCTGGTGATATCTAGCAGCAGAGTTCCCCAGTGGGTTCCTTTCAAGTCTAGGGCTTTATGTGGGAAAGATGGTTTCATGTGGACGTGCAGGTCATGTGTGGACACTGTAATATACATACAAAAAAGGTAATTATTTTTCTTTTTTCTTTTTTTTTTTTGTGATGATTTAGTTTGTTTGGAAACTTTTTCATCATTTACAGAAAGTTTGTTAGCCTTTGAGTTTAATGCTTTAGGGTTTAGAGTCGGTGATTGTTTTTTTGTTTAGTTCCAATATAGCGCTTAGAAAAAGAACAATTGTATAGGTGTACTTATTATTATGGCCACTGAGAAGGGCGGCCCACCTTTCTTCCGTGGACATTTGTTTGGTTGAAAGTTGAAAAAACGTTCCAAATTGTTTACGTTGTGGGGAGAGTTCTTTGCATTCCATGACTAGGTGAAAGATGGTTTCAGCAATTTTTTGATCTTTGCAGAACCTATAGTAGTTGTTTTCAGCATCAATCTGTCTTGTTGTAGATAAGTATGATTTTGTGGGAAGAATGTTCAGACGTACTTTTAAGAACGTTGTTCGAATGGTTTGGTCTGGGAAGATTTGCAAGTAAGCTGGTGGTTCGTGGATTTTCCTATTATCATTTGTACATTGGAGATTCTGTTTGTAGGTATTCTTTTTTTGAATGGTCTTTATCCAGTCATTGTGCAGAAGTTTCATTTTTGCATGTTGTGGGCGGAGCGTGAGAAGTTCTTCTGTAATATCTTCGATCTCCATTTCATTTCTCATTGAAGATTTCCATTTTTGAAGTATTGTGGTATTAAAGGTGTTTTTTTAGCTCGTAGAGTTTGGATTGCTGGAGTTTTTTCGCCTGTCAGTATTTTGCGGAAAATGTCTAATCTTTTCCATTGTACAAAGGATTCGATTGACTGAGTTGCCATTTCGTAGCATATTCTTGGCATTGGGTATGTTTGTGGAAGTCGGAGGATTTTACGCCAGAAGATTGATTCATATTTCGTCCAGTTGATTTTGCAGGCATTCAGCATTGCTTCTGTTCCATATGTTAAGATTGGGATGTACTTCTGACTGTAATAGGCAATAATGGGCTTGAAAGAGAACTTGCCATATTTTCTGTGAAGTATACAGCCTTGCCTTGATAGAGTTTGAGCTGTTTGGTCAATTTTGTCTATCCATTGATCTTCTGCTTTCGATTGATTTATTGGGATGCCAAGGTATTTAAAGGATGTCACATTTTCAATTTTGGAGTCGTTGATCATAAAGCTCGGTTGGTATGATTTTTTTCCGTATGGTTTGGTGAGGGTCATTGTCTTAGTTTTTCCAGTATTAATCGTTAATTCGTTTGTTCGCATATATTGGCTCAGGGCTGTCAGCGTGGCTTGTAGTCCAGTTGGTGTGTTATCTAGTAGGACGATATCGTCTGCATATGCCATAGCCGGAACTGGAATCGAATTGATTTTTGGAGGGTTGGTTTTATTGGATGTTAGGTGCTCTTCGATGTCAGCAGTGAACAGATTGTAAAGTGTTGCTGCCAGAGGACAACCTTGTTTTAGACCGTTTGCTGTTGATATGGCAGATGTTGTGGCTCCTTGTTTTGATAGTCTTACTTTTATAGTGGTTTTTGAGTACAGTAGAATAATTGGTTCAAGAATGTTCGGTGGACAATTCCATGCTCTAAGTTTCGACCATAGTTTTTCGCGTGAGATTGCATCGAAGGCCATCTTTAGGTCAATGAATGCTGCATATACTTTAGAGTTGGAATTGATAGCTTCATGTTTGATTAGTTGCAGTAGTATCAGATTAAGGTTTGTTCCAACGTTAGCTGTGAAACCTCTTTGCCTAGTCGAGAATTTGTTGTTTTTTGTGGCCCACGTGGTTAGTTGTTTTAGTAGTACTGCTGCAAATAATTTTCCTAGTGGATCGAGGAGGGCAATCGGACGGAAGTTTTGGGGATCTTCTCTTGGTCCTTGCTTGTGAATTGGTACAATTATTGCTGATCTCCATGAGTTTGGTATTCGATGTAGTGTGTTGATCAAAGTTGTGATGTGACACAAGAAGTTCGCCCAGGCAATCGGGTCTTGTTTAATGACAGCATTAGATAGACCGTCAGGGCCTGGTGCTCTGGAGGTGTTAAGCTTTTTGATCAGTTGAATGAAGTCTTCGAATTCCGAATGTACTTTCCATGTTGGTTCTATTGCAGGCAGTGTGTTCTGTAGATCTGTTCTATGTAATGCATAGATGGTGGCATGTGCAGGTCATGTGTGGACACTGTAAAATACATACAAAAAAGGTAATAGGCGCCCCTCTCTCGAAAGAACACGACATGATAACCTGTTCAGTGGTTTTTAACCACTTTGAAAGTTTGCAGCCATCTGCTTTTTGCACACTGTACCTTTCACAGATGGGAAATATCCATTTGCATATTAGTCTTTGTCCCGTCCACATGGGCAGTCCAGCACCGAAATGCTATGGCAATTCTCTTCTGAACAAGAGTACCAACAGCAACCCCATACACCTGTTTCAGCCTTGTTGGGCCTCATCAGTGAGGTGAAGCTGTGCCTCTCTGAGCACAGTGAGCAGGGAGTCCACGTCTGGTTGCCCCCAGGTAACTTAGGGTGACCAACCCCAAGTTCCTTCCAAAAATACAAAAAGGGTAGCAGGCGCCCCTCTCTCGAAAGAGCACGGCATGATGACCTGTTCAGTGGTTTTTAACCACTTTGAAAGTTTGCAGCCATCTGCTTTTTGCACACTGTACCTTTCACAGATGGGAAATATCCATTTGCATACTATTCTTTGTCCCGTACACATGAGCAGTCCAGCAACGAAATGCTAGGCAATTCTCTTCTGAACAGGAGTACCAACAGAAACCCCATACACGTGTTTCAGCCTTGTTGGGCCTCATCGGTGAGGTGAAGCTGTGCCTCTCTGAGCACAGTGAGCAGGGAGTCCACGTCTATTTGCCCCCAGGTAACCTAGGGTGACCAACCCCAAGTTCCTTCCAAAAGTACAAAAAGGGTAGCAGGTGCCCCTCTCTCGAAAGAACACGGCATGATAACCTTTTCAGTGGTTTTTAACCACTTTGAGAGTTCGCAGCCATCTGCTTTTTGCTCACTGTACCTTTCACAGATGGGAAATATCCATTTGATGTGACAGCCTGGGGGCTCGCAAAAGAGAGCTGCACTCTGGCCCTCGTGCCACAGCCTGTCTACACAGCTGATGGTACCTATTCAAGGCTGTCACAAAACAGCACATTTGTAGATTCAATGATGACGATTGACAAGAATCTCTACAAAGCAGGAAACTAAAATTAAATGTCTAATATGTCTGGAGTGCAATACGCTTGCGCATTTGGCAATTGTATTCATTGGGGGCATGTCAATGTCATCAAAGGTACCTTGAAGAGGAATCAAGGGTGCTTCACTCTGTCTGTGCATATTGCTTCGATGTGACTCTTAGCCTTAGCTTTCTCTTTGCTAGCCTGCCAGGTCATTAAACCTTTAATGTTCACCTTGGAATGAAGCAAATGGAGGCAGACTTCGTGAGCAGCCCTGCGATGGCATGGAGGAAAGGACCTCATTGAAAGAGAGATGACTATTACATTGTTAGACATAGGAAGGACACTGGAGATCCAGCTTAAGGGCTAGGCCAGTGATGATGAGGCTGACGTAGGCACAATCGTTGGTAATGGTATGTTATACGTGGGCCTGACCATGCCAATGTGGACATGAATGAGACTTAAGAGCCTTGACACAATACAATTCAAATGTACTGTGAAGGGAGTAAGTATCGTGGAAGTGGGTTACACCCTCTCTGAGTGTCAGGTCTAGGGGTGGACTGGCCTATAGGGAACTCTGGAGATTTCCCGGTAGCCCTCCGCACCCTAGGCCTCTTTTTTGTGGTATTCCTAAAAGTTCCCATTGGAAAAGTGTTGGACATACTGAAAATGTGTAATATGGAGCCACTCTGAACATTATTTCCAGAGCCTCTTTTTGGTTCCCAGTCCAGCCCTGTTCAGGTCTGTTGGTGGAAGACTTAGGCAGGTTTTCAGCCTTTTCCAGATTGGGACGCGAGGATGGGTGTGTTACAATATTCTAGGATTTGCATCGCATATTTGTGTGTAAACTGACACAATTTTGTGGAAGTCTGACTTACGTGAAGGTTCAGGATAGAAGACCAAATGCGTAATTGGACCAGAGTGTTCATAGGAAGCTTTATCTTTTTACTTGATTGTTAAGGCAGAGGTGGCCTAACTTTTACAGTACGCCGTGTATGTAGCATTGTGTCTCGAACTGAACGCATTGTCTGGTGGTCAGACATTGGAGGGCTTCGACGGTTGGGCTATTGGGTGCTGACCAGTAGAATCCACAGATCAAGCAAGATGCACAATTTAAAAAAGCTTCGAGTTTGTAGGTCTGTTGTTGTGGAAGCCAGCATTAAGAATGCCTCAGTGCTCAAGGCGAGCTGATGGACATGGTTAATGTTTCTCTAAGGTGAGGCGGGAGGCGTTTTATAGTCAACAGCAAATGCTAAAAATGGCTGTTGTATTTACTTGGGCTACAGATTGAAGCTGCAGGTCGATCATGGCCTCGGGATCATTGACTTTGTAAAGTGGTTGGAGTGTGGGCGTCTCTGTGGTGGCCATGTATGAGATCTGTTGTATGAGATAAAGTCGAGTACACAATGCATTATATGCTTTGGTGTTACTTTGAATTATAGCACTTGAAAGCCTCATTTAAAAGATGTTTTTCAGCTATGACTGAAACATGTTGAAGTCGGAGCTAGGGTAGTCTGGGTCATGGCATCAATAATGAAAACACCTATACACTAAACGTTGGAACCTTGGACAGTAGCATTATACTTGCACGTTGTGAGGAATTCGACCATCCGCATGGTGGGCGTGTACTTGCCCGGGATTTTCTGAAATGTTTAACTAAATGGAATGAATGATGGTAGACCAAACTCAGGAAAATGAGTGGGGCTAATCCACACACATTTTCCTATGCTCACACCATGACAAACATATAGACCTGTGTACTCTGGCGTGGACAGAGCCTACAGGCGCAGTCTGCCCCTGTCATGTTTAGTTGGAATGTGACAGCCAGGAGTGCACAATGTCATCTCCAGGGAGGGGGAGGACAACCTTCTGCCTGCCATGGTCAGCCTGATTAACTGACAAAAACTCCATGGAACCACCCTGCTGTTTTGCTAGGCCTTGCATCTGATGGCAGTGGTTAACATACCAATAGAGAGTACTTAAAACAGGCCCACCTACAACCAATGACAAGGACACTGTCTGCAACACACTCCTCAGTTTTGGGCCATCAGACTTAAAGAACGACACAAGCCCATTGCAGAAGCTAGGAGAAGTGCATTGAATGAGGCTGAGGTCACCCAGGCCCCCAAGAAGCTAACTTTGGAAACCAAGTGTCTGATGGCATATGGCAGATGTGGCAGGCATGAGGGGAACAGCCTAGCTTCACCACTAATGGCCAAGCCTGCAATTCTGATAAATGTCATAGCTATATACAGACCTTTTCTTGACCGCTGATGAGGCTGCATAGTTTGTGCCTCCGGGGAGAGGAACCTTGTTTGGTGCACACATAAACTGCACATTTCACAAACCATATATAAAGCAAAAGGATTCAGGCCTGTGTCAAACAACTGTAGAATAAACAATTTGAGCAAAGTCACACAAGCCACAGAGCCATCCAATAGCAATCACTGGAAGTTTTACCTCCAGATCAGAGCAACATGAGCATTGTGGGTATGTAAATTAGCCCAAATGCAAGCCTTTAGCTCCAGAAAATTGTCTTTGCCTTACAGGGCAGTGCCATTTTAGGTGTAGCTTTATCAACCCAAGACAAACAGTTCTCAAGGCTGCAGACAGCTGCATTGCAGTTTCACCCTTAGTAGGGATCATCAGTGTAGTAGAGCCTTGTGGTTGGAGAATTGGGGCATGTGTAGCAAACACCAGCAACATTTTGGTGTTTTTTCAAAGGCTTGAAAAAACACTTCCACCTGGAACGTTAAAGTAGAATAAGCCATTTGAGCCAAGTCAGACATGCCACAGTAGCCATCACTGGAAGTTCACCTACAGTTCAGAGCAAAGCGTTGTTGGTACTCAAATTATCCCAAATGCAAGCCTTTAGCTCTAGAAAAAAAGGTATTTGTCTATAGGGCACTGCTTTTTTATCATAGCTTCATGAACCCAAGACAGACAGTTCTTAGGACTTCAGACAACTGCATATGGGTTCCACCCTTATTAGGGCTCATCAGTGCAGAATAGTCTGACAGGTTTTTGGTTGGAGTATTGGTGCATGGCTAGCAAACACAATCAGAGTTTTGTTGGGTTAAGAAAGGCTTGAAGAAATACCTTACACCTGAAATGTGAACATAGAATATGGGCTCTTCTGGAGGCCAGGTGAGATGGCTCATCCGTGAGGCAAGGTTCTGGAATGGTCCATTCTACCTTTCATAATTATGCAATGAGTACCATTTAGTCGAGTTATAGTAACATGTTGTTTACATAGGGATGAAGGTAGCTAATGAAAGCTTAAACTTTAGCTGGCTTGCAGGGGCACACAAAAGAAAACACTAATTAAATAAATATATCTATCGAAGTTTAAGTGGACACCTTCTATAGGCCTGTGCAAATAAGTCGCTGACCACCCTGTTGAGAAATTCAAGCGGCACGACTGCAATTTTCTTTCAAAATAATTTCCCCAGTGATGCTTTGCCAAAACATACATGTCTGAATTTGTCAAGTTAATGCTTTTGTTTTGTCTGTCACATTATTTGAAACATAAGTAATAAATTACAGTAAGTAATTGGCTAATGCCTGGATTACTTACCAGTAATCTTCATTACTCCTAGTCCTACTCTTCCACGTCCAAGTACTCAAGAATGAGGTGCCCTACCTCCGACAGGAACCCCATTTCTATTTCTATTTCCCTTAGCCACGCCCCACCACTCACTTCAGGTAAAACAACCCACCTCCCCCACCCACAACAGTACATAACACTGCTTGAAAGGCCCATTCCACAATGGGGGAGGGGAGACGGAGGGAAACTCGTACTGGGACGAGGAAAAGTAGAACTATGAGTGATGAAGATTACCGGTAAGTAATCCAGGCATTACCTCCACGTCCACTCTTCCTCATCCCAGTACTCAAGAATGAGGCATGCCAACTCCAGAAAGAATGGGCCGAGATCACAAACACAACAAACCAAAACTGGGATATGCAACCCAACCAACACCAATTTATTGCAGCATACAGTCCAAGACAGTATCAACAAAGCAAATCACAGAAGTGACACACTCAAGACCCCAGCCCTGAAAGTCCCAGCTTCCTTACAGTGGAGGTTCAAATGGTAGTGATGAACAAATGTGTCAGTGTCAGACCAAGTGGCGGCGTGACAAATATCCTGAAGATGAACCCCATGCACCTCTGCCCAAGAGGAAACCGTCCCCCTTGTTGACCTGCCCTGTACCCCAGACAGAAGGGGAGAACCTTCAGAAGAATAAGCCAGGGAGATGGCATCCCGCAGCCACCTACTGATCGCGGGAACAGACACCCTCTTCCCAGGTGCAGCGCCACCAAACTTGACAAACAGGCTGGAGGAGGAATGAAACACCCTACTGCGTTCCAAATAAACCTGAAAAGCCCTCCTGACATCCAGAGTAGACCAGCGTACCTCCTCCAGGGATGAAGGAGAGGGAAAAAAGGCAGGTAGGACAATCTCCTTCGAGACATGACATTTGGAAACCACCTTAGGAAGGAAAGAGGGGTGACACTTAAAGAACAGGGCATCAGGGGAGACCACCAGATAGGGCGCTTTGCAGGAGAGGGCACCAATCTCACCCAACCTCTGCACTGAGGTGACAGCCACCAGGAAGACAGTCTTAAGGGTCATAATCTTAAGAATCACCACCTCCAATGGCTAAAAAGAGAGGACTGCAGAGACGGCTGAACCAAGGGGAGATACCCGGGGTAGGGCAACCCAGAAGCAGAGATAGGCCTAGCCAAAGTTAAACTCTTGACACCAAAGAGTGACCACCCACATCAGGACCCCCAAAGGAGCGGATGGCATCCCACTGAGCATACAGAGCGGAGACAGAGAAACCCCTGTTGAAGCCTTCCTGCTGAAACTGTAGAACGGGAACCCCAGGCAGAGGAACAGCCATGAGCCAGGCACCAGGACATGAAGTGCTCTTAGTGACGCTCAAAGGCGTTTAAGGTGGAAGGGTGCCGGTGCTGTTGAATGAAGGACACCACCTCTAAAGAGAGAGCCACAGAAACTAGGCGAGCCCTCTCAGTTTCCAAGCCCCCCAGACTGGGTTCCGTGGACCCACCATCCCCATTGTGCAGAGCACTGGATCCAGTCCTCCCAAGAGAGAAAGAATGGGGGATATGAGGTCCAGCAAGAGGGGGAATCAACACCTGTGGGGCCAAAGACGAGCAACCAAGATGACCTCTGACTGAGAATCACGGAACGGGAGCAGCTCCTTCTGGATGAGGGGAAGGGGAGGAATGCATACAGAAGCCCCACTGGCCATGGGAGGTCATGGCATCTACCCCCCATGCCTCCGGGGAGAGGAACCTGGAGACGAACCCGGGAAACCATGGCGGACACGGGGTGAGGCAAACAAATCCAGAATCATAAACCCCAGCACCCTGCTCACCCTCAGGAATGCCACACCCCTCAGCACCCAATCCTTTGAAGGGCACACACTACTGAGGCGGTCTGCCACCACATTGTCCAACCCCTGACATGACATGCCAATAAGGACAGATGATGACACTACATCCAGGTACACAAACGAAGAGCCAAAGACCACAAGGATGGTGATCGGGAGCTACAGTTGAAACCGGTGACCGTGGTTGTATTGTCCGACAACAAGAGGACTGCCTCCTCTCCCCCACAGCACCAGGGCAATGGCCCGTAGAGCCCCAAAGGCCACCACCAGCTCCCTCCAGTTGGAAGACCCGGATGCCTCCATGTTGGACCATAGTTCCTGGTGAGTCTGTCCCAAAGAAACCACTCCCCACTCCAACAGGCTGGCATCTGTGGTAAAGATGATCGGAGAGTGCCGACAGAGAGGAAACCCCCTCAACAGATTGGTCAGACAGAACCACCACTGGAGCATGTCCTGGAGGGATCCACAGGAATCAGGGCATTTCAGTTAAGAGAGGGTTCCTTCCAGAACCGGTGGATTTGGAGCAGCAAGGGATGAAGATGAAGCCTGGCCCAGGGGACAAGGAAATCACTGGCCACCATGTATTGCAGAGCCTGAAGGAAGTCCCTGCCGGAACCATTGCCCAAGAATGAAGAAGAACCAGGCAGTCCCTCAACCACTGAGCCATTACGAGTGGAACCAGCACACAACCCCTTACCATCCAGAACCAGGCCCCAATAAACTGAAGGTCTTGACATGGCTGTAGGTGAGACTTGGTCCAGTTGACGAGGAAACCCAAGGAGTGCAGGAGAGCTCAGGTAACTTCTCATGATGAAGAGCAGAAGGACCTCCAACTGGGCTTTCAGGAGCCAGTCGTCAAAATACGGAAAAACCTGAATCCCCTGGAGGCGAAGAGCAGCAACGACTGGCACCTGAACGTTGGTGAAGACGCAGGGTGCAGATTTCAGGGCAAAAGGCAAGGCTCGGAACTGGAAAAGATCCCTGCCCACAGCAAACTTGAGAAACATCTGATTAGAAGACCAGTTTGGAACGTGAAAGTAAGCATTCTGCAGATTCAAGGATGCCAGGAAATCCAAGTCTCTCACATGTGGAATAACACGTTGAAGACATTCCATCTTGAAACGTTGAGTCCGAATGTGATGATTCAGGGACTTGATGTCTATGATGAGACGGTATGACCCTGAGGGATTCGGCACCAGGAACATCACAGAGTATACGCTCAGACCCTGCTTGCTCTGTGGAACCTGTCGAATGACCCTCTTGGATGACGCAGGGCTACTTCTCATCGGGGTGCCTGGGGAGGAGCGTCCAAATCATACCAGATGGAAGAGGGGAACACAAACTCCAGCTTGTACCCCTAGAGCACCAGCCGATTGACCCAGGCATCTTCAGAAAGACAGCTCCAGAAAAACTTCAGACAATCCGCAACCGGCATGGCATTAGAAATTCTGCTGGCATTGAGGGGAGACCCAACTGGTGCGCCATTTCCGTCCCATCACAGGACGACCCACCACATTAGGACAACCCCTAGAATGCTGCAGCTGCCAAGCAGGAACAGGACCCCTAGAAACAGGTGCAGACTTCCTTCACAACTGCCCTGCATGTTTGTCAGCTTTAAAAACCCTGTGCACCTTGTATGCAAGGTTATCCCCAAACAACATGCAACCTTCAAAGGGAATCTTCAATGGCTGGAAAGACTTCTGCCTAGAGTCTGCCCTGCAATCCCTGGTGTGAAGGTGCCTGCGACCCTTGACAATGGAACCCATAGACATGTTAGCAGCCTTCACATCATCATGCGCACGGTCCGACAAACATTCCACCTGAGGCTTAATAACTGCAGAAGCAGAATCGTGTTAGAGCCATTCTCTGCAGCCTTGATGGCAGAGTTCAAGCCCCAGAGTGAAGCCTGTGTTGTGTAAGAGGAGTAGGTGGCATAACGCAATGCCAGATGGGAACCCCCATAAGCCTTCTTCAAGGCGGAGTCCACCTTCCTATCAGTAGGGTACCTGATGGCATCCTCAGCAGACATTGAAGACCTCCCCACCAGGCTAGGGATGATGTCATCGACCAGGATGACCTGCGGAATGGCATCCCCCTCCCCCTGCAAGAGGTGCAGTTTAGCCAAAAAGCGGGGGACCGCAGTCTTATCTGGTTCAACCCATTCCCTGCGGACTTCAGGCTTAATATCAGCCAGGAGGGGAAGGCCTCTCTTAAGTGCTTGAACTAGGGCAGAGACGGCCTTGTATGCCCTGACACAGACGTCAGGGGCTCAGAATCTGGGAACCCATATAGGGGACCCTTGCAGCAGAACATCAGCCGTTGCCTCATTGTCCAAGTATTTTCCGTTAAACTCTGCAGAGCTGGAGGAGGAGAACCGTCCAAGCTGGAGGAGGAGGAGGCATCAGAGGAGGAGGAAGAAGAAGAGCATACTCCCCTACTGCGGTGACCCTGGATACCCTCCCCCTGCAGGGCTTTTCTAAACATTTTTAGAAGTTTGTTCTCAGGTATCCTGCTCCCCTTCTCCTCTTGGGAGGGGCAGAGGAAGAGGAGGAGGATTGTAAAGGGGAGTGCAGCTCCACATCTCTCAGCATTGTAGAGCGCTTCCCCATGACGGGCCCAACACTGGAAACGCAGACAGAGACACTTCCAGCCAACCAAGACACATATGGCACCAGAATGCTGGAAAATAGCGTTGCAAGGCAACCACCGCTCAACACCTCACATCCAGCCCACAAATCCAAAAGCCCCAGAAGTCAGGGCAAAACCACTGAACCCAACCCCCAACTCCTTATCTCCGCCCGGGGCACTATCACCCCGGGTCAGCAGCTGCAGCAAGCCGATCCACTCTGTGGTCGGGAACAGCTGGGGACTGTCCGCAACAGGGACAGGCCTCTTCAACCACCAACCCCGACTATGCCGGAGACAGTGGGAGGATCTGACACCCCACCCATCTCAACAGAGGGTCCCTGTCCAGCAGGGACCCTCAGAGTAAACATCCCCCGACCGAGCGGTCCACAGCCCAACAGGGGACAGTCGAGGCACAGGCATCAGGAACAAAAGAACTGTTGTGGCTCAGGGGAGGCGGCGTTATGCCCGGAGGTGGGTGGAGGGGTGTGGCTAAGGGGAATAGAAAAGGAGTTCCTGTAGGAGGTGGGCCACCTCAATCCTGAGTACTGGGACGAGGAAGAGTGGACGTGGAGGTAATGGATCTTCCAAGTTACACGTTATCCCCTTGTCAGTGGGAGAGCGGCCGTGTTTATACAGTTAACTCAGCACGCGCGGCAAGATGTAGGCCCTCAAGTACACATATGCCACTCCAATTAGCAAACAAGAACCTTCCACCAGATGAAAGAACTCCTTCAGTTAAGGAAGGGTGCATATCGTTGTTGCGCAGATAACCTTTGCAAGAGCCACTCTCGTTGTTCGGGTTGTGCTTCCTTGGCGCAAAGCTGTCACATGAGAAACCAGAAACGAGGCGGCGCTGCTGTAGCTGCAGCAAGCGCATTCCCACAGTGCTGCGCTCTTGCATCTGACCGGTATTTCTTTCCTCCAATACCTGCTTCCCACCTCTGACATTTATAATGTCAGTTCACCCCTGGGCAGTCCCACACCTGCCAGCAGCCCTGCCTGCTATAAGAGTGATTTATCTGTACATCAGACTGGAAGGTCGCTGGTTCAGAAGCTGCGTGTATTTTCCCGCCACTGTGGAGGAGATATCATCAATGAAAGAGACATGAAAGCGGTTGAGGAAAATATAACGGATGAAATAAATATATTTGAATGGTGACATGCTGCCATGCGTTTCACACTTCCTGCTTCACTTAGTGGTGGCATTTTTTGCATGAGGGACATAAGATCGCCATGCGTTTCACACTTCCTGCTTCACTTAGCGGTGGCATCGCTAGGTAGAGGCTGCATTTATTATCTTAGCCTAAAAATGTATTGCTTGGCACTAAGCAGGCGAACATTTTGACTCGCTCAGATATGTAAACCAAATAATGTTTGTTTATTTGTTTGTTTATTTATTTGATATAGCGCAGCCGAGACCCTCACGTAGCTGGGCGCAAGCATTACAAGGAGACTTAAAAGCTTAGTTACAGGGTAGTTATATACATACATAGTTATATACATACATAGATTTCTATATTTTTCGCGTTTGCTAAAGTTATCGGGGCAGTCCTGCGCATACGATGTCGATGTGCATTGCACATGGCGAGAGTGTGTACGTATTCATGTTGACATTGGACGGTATATTTATATTCACATGTTTCCTGCGTGCTTATAATTTTGTGTAGAGGTTCAATTCATCCTATTACCTTCACTTGTGTATTGCTCAGAGGGAATACAATAAAATGCTTTGAAAAAAGCGCCCCCAACCCCCAACGTCACCTCAAAACGGTTCGTTTCTTTGCAGCAGTCCACCCAATGCGACCATATGCAGGAATGATGTCAGCCATTTGTAATGGGGGCCCCAGAAGAGGAAGGCGCTTCCCAAGCCGCGAGCTAACATCCATGTCATTCCTGCACAACCGCCCGTTATCCCGAGAATTACACGGTAGCCACCGGGAACAAAAGGCCAGCCGGGGGAGCCGGGCCTCCTCCAGATTGATGGGCTTTAGCCCAGGCAGCAGCATAAAGGAAGGCCGGCAGAGGGTCACTGGAGACGGGGAGGTTCAAGACTGTTGACCCACATTCCATTCTCAGCTTTATAGCTCTAGCGTGTCAAAGTCTGCAGCCATTTTATGTTGTCTTTGGAGAAAGCATCTGACTGCTTGATGGGGATCGGAATTGTTGCGGTCCTCAGAAAAAGAATCAATAATTTATGACATGGTCTAGGGCTCTTGCTTGGGACATGTTCTAATACAGAGGCTTCTCTTTTCCCTGTTCCCCGACTTGGCTTCGTGCTGCGTGCGATCCTGTGCCAAACACCAATACATAGATAAAGGAGTACATGAAAAGATGCAGTTACAAAAAAGATAGCCAGCAGATGCATGTGCAACAATCGCAAAACATCTTGCGCAAAAGCAGCAGCACCCAAGATAGGAGACTCAAAGGAGGGTGAACGTGTTGCGTAAGGGCCAAATGACGGCTTCATATTATATTTATTTATTTATATACATATACAAGAGGAACAATGCTCTTTTGATCACAAAAGAATGTACAATTGATAAATCAGATTTCAGGGAAGCAGTGAGCTTCTTACAATGGGGTGAGTTTGAGGGCCATTCTGAACAGGTTGTGGAGGGAAGTAAATGGAACAGTCACCGGGAACAAATACATAAGTGGATATACATTAAGGCCAATGAACATTGGACATTTTTAAGTGAAGGTGGGTGGTACAGCCAGCTGTGCTCGGGATGTGACCATGATGGTTGTAGTGCTAGATTGGAGGCAGAGGAAGTGAGGGACAGAAGCAAGTTAGAGGCGAGGGAAAAATGTTTACCAGGCACATAAGAAGTAGGTTAAGAGGGTAACTCAGAGGTGAGGAGGTAGGCATTCATTCCGGTTTTGAACAAATCTGTGTTGACTGTTTCTCGAATGTCCGGGGGAAGAGAATTCATGCAAGTCGAGCAAATAGAAAGAGCGGAAGAGAGAGGCAGCACAGGGTGGGCGAGGTGCCACAAGGGTATTTGAGGAGACAGAGCAGAGATTATGAGAAGGCTTATGGAGTTGCATAGAGGAGGATAGATACAATAGTGCCTTACTGTGCATCCAGCCTGGTGACAGTACGAGTAAGTAGATGTGAAGTGAGGGACTTTAAAGATAGTCCTGGTAGCGAAGTTGATGACCTTGTTGAGAGGACAGAAAGCATAGTTGGTGAGGCCAAAGAGGATGCTGGGACAGTAGTCCAGTTTAGAGAAGACAAGAGTGGTTAAGAGATGCTTTGCTGTGTTGAAAGATTTTCCTAATCAATCAATCAAAACTTTATTCGGCAATAAAAAGTTATACAAGTTCATCATACAGTCATAAAAATAAGAGGTAAACATAAATACAAAGGTAAAAGTTGCAAACATAATCATAAAAAGATGTTAAAACAGTCCAATATACAAAAAGGGCTATGAAACGGGTTAGTGGGAGTGTACTTGCAGCCCTAATGCCATTCTTTGAACTTTTTTCAGCCCTGGGAGCATAAATGTATTTTTCAATCAGTTGCCCTGACACACAGTTTCCCTCAGCATAACCAGGACCAGTGAATATGATAATACATTCAATAAAAATGCTAAAACAGATCAAAATGTAAAAAAGGGGATGTAAAAGAAACATGGGGAGAGAATACTTGCAACCCTAAAACCGTTCTTTATGCTTCATTTATTTATTTTATTTGTAGAGTGGACACAAACCCGTGGCCTTCCGGGTGCTTTTACCAGTTACATGGGGCCCAGGATTGGCCGTAGGCATAGATACGGATACATTGTTTCAGGTATGGTAACACAAATACAAGTGTAATTCTAGACATGTAGCATTCATGCTTCATAGGGGTAAGAAGGTCAGTGTTAGGCGAACAGACAGGTTTTGAGGGCTTTGCGAAAGATCCAGTAGGATTCTTCCGCTTGAAGGGCAGGTGGGAGCGAGTTCTAGTATTTAGCAGCAAGGACTGGGAAACTGGACCCTCCAGCTTTGGTTCGTTTGAACTTGGGTTGGACCAGCCTGTGGGAGTATGGAACTCTACTGGGCCTACTAGATTGGACTTCGGCAATGTTCTGAACTAGGTAAGGTGGGGCTACATTGGAGATGGACTTGTGGGTGATAGAATAGGATTCTTTCATTAATGGGTAGCTAGTGAGCAGCTCAGTGGGTGGCCGAGATGTGCTCAGATTGTGGGATATTGAAAGCAGCGTGCAAGGAATTATTCTGGATAGTTTGGAGTTTGTTTATGTTACGTGTGGATGTTCCAGCGGAAAAAGGACATTGCAGTAGTCTTACCTGGCGCCGATCACTGCCCGGGCGATCGATAGACAGTTGTCTCTGGATAGGAATATCCTGGCAGCGTTACGCAGTTTCGTTGAGTAGGCTGCTGCAGAGGAGATGGCATTTACTTGCCGAGTTAGGGAGAGAGTGGCATCGAGATGGACTCCCAGTATTTTTACTGAGGAAGAGACGGAGATCACTGATCCGTCAATGTTGAAGGTGGAGTATTGAGAATCAAGGGTTTTCAAGGCACCTGTCGGATCAACAATGAGAAGTTTGGTCTCCTCATCATTGAGTCAGAAGCCATGGGTCGCCATCCAAACTTGGACAGTGGTATAGGTAGGGATGAGTGTCGAGGAGTCTTCATGGTAGGACCCTGAGAGCGGGAGAAGAATCTGTGTGTCGTTGCATAGTTAGTGTAGGCAATGCCGAGAGTGTCCTGGTGGTCTTTGTGAAAATGTTAAAGAGAATGGGCGAGATGCAGGATCCTTGCGGGACCCCGCAACTGATTGGGGATGGGGTGGCACAGGCATTGTCAGCAAAGACTTTCATTACTCTCCCTTCGAGGAAGGATGTTATCCTGGCAGCAGCTTCCTTGGAGAAGGCTGTGGAGGAGATGAGATGGTGATATAAGATGTTGTAATTGACTAGATCGAAGGCCCCAGGCAAATCAAGGAGAAGAAGCATGGCCAGCTTTCCTTTGTCTCTCATGGCGTCTAGCTGGATTGTCAAGTCCAGGAGAGCAGACTCAGTGCCGCGGCGGAAGCCAGATTGGCGGGTGCTTAGAATTTGGTTGGTTTCTAGATGGCGTTGAATTTGTAAGTAGGCTGTTCTGTCTAGGATTTTGAGGAGGAACGGGACGGTGATAATGGGCTGCTAGTCAAGCGTGGGTTTCTTTAGTAGGGGGAGGACCCAGGCTTCTTTGAGGCATGAAGATACTACACCTGTGTTGAAGGAGGCATTGATACATGCTGTGATGAAGGGGGCTAGTTCAGGGGCACATTCTTTAATTAGTGGAGCTGGCAGATGTCCCCTTTACATATTGAGGTCTTTAAGCTTTGTAGGATATGAGATGTTTGCTGAATGATGACTTTATTGAAGCTGAACAATGGGGCATCAAGAGAGTGGGCTAGTGACGTGTGGGTGGATGGGGATTGTAGCATGATACATGTTTTTTTGGCCTGGATTTTTTTTTAGCTTTTCAATTTTGGTTAGAAGGGTGTTCTGGATGATGTTGCACCAGGCAGAGACCATGAGGAATGTGGAGAATTGGGGACTGGAGTGTCCAGTTCTTTAAGGATGGTGAATAATTTCTTAGAGTCGGAGTTGGCATTGGCAATCCTAGTGTTAAGGGAGGAGGCCTTGGCAAGTAGAGTGGCTTTTTTGTATTTGTTTGTGAGGAAAGCGAAACCACGTTTGGATGTTTTTTCAGAGGGAGAGTTTTTCCAGCAGGACTCAGCAAGTCTTCTTTCAAATCTGAGGGTGGCGAGTTCTTGGGTGTACCAGGTGTTAGTGTGGATTGTTGGTTTGGCTTTTTTAGCAACTAAGGGCGCAATAGTGTTGATGGCATTGGTGAGGGTAGTGGAGTAGTGATGCGCTAGGAACACTGGTCAGTGATCTCTAGGCTGTCGGGGTTGAAGGCTTTAAGGTACTGGGTGGGGTTTTCCTTGGTGAGTTTTCATGAGCTGCGGGCAAAGGTGGAGGGGCAGATGGAGGGTTTGGCAGGTGGGCCTGCTGGGAGTGAGAAGGTGATATGATGGTCAGACCAGGGGCATTCTGAATTAGTTTTGATGGCAAAGCAACAGTTTGTGTCAGCCAGCCAGTCTAGTACACTTCCTTTGTTGTGAGTGGGATTGTGAACATGTTGGTCTAAGCCAAGAGAGGCAGTGGCAGTGGCTAGTGAGGTGGCTGGTAAGTCAAATGGGTCATTGAAGCCCAGGTTGATGTCCCCTAGAAGGTGTATATGTGATGTAGGCTTGAGGTTGCGGCTTAGAAGGATGAAGGATTGGACCTGTTGAGCGATAGTCGAGGTAAATAGAGATTGTGTTAGTGGGAGAGGTGGTCCATTTGAGAGAGAGGATGTCGCAGTTGATATTAAGAGTCGAGGGTACTTGCTGATGATCTGGTGGTCCTTGACGATAAATGCCACACCACCTCCTCTTGATTTTTGTCTGTCACTTCTATAAATGCTATAACCTGTGCGGTGGGCGAGCAATAGCCTAAAAACATGACTACCGTATGCCTGTGTTCTAATACACACAAGAGTTCTAAAGCATTTAAATCAGAAGAAATGTAAAAGTAACATAGTTAGAATAGACTTGCAGCCCTGAGGGTCATTCTGTGTGCTTCATAAGACCTCTAGGCATAGCTACGGTGTACCATCAATTGATCTAGTACACAATTTTGTTCTGCATAACCAGGCCTGATGAACATATTGGGCTACATACATTACTATTGAATGATGTGCAATGCTTTTGCAAAGTTCGAATGCAGCCTGCAAAGTGTGAGTGCCTGCATCCCTCAGAAGTGATCTCAGGTACCATACTCTTAATGGTTTCAACAACTCGCATAACAATGAAAAGTGTACAGGTGTCTCCTCGCCCATGCCAAAGAGAGGGCACACACTTGACCCTACCAATGTTCCAAGACTTTGTGACACTTGTGACATGTAAGACACCCATTCTAAAGTTTACATGCAGGATTCTTGCGTACGGTGGGCTGATGCTGTATAAATACTCCTCAGCACCGAAATTCGGTTTACATGCCAAAAAACAGACCTGATTTCAGCATACTTGCTGCCTCTATCATTCTCCTCCTGGAAGCAACAATAGATTGACTCTTTAACCTATTGCATGCTATCCTCACAATGCTTTCAGGGTTCTCCGATAGATCCACTTCATCCATATCGTACAACATTCCTTTCACTTGGGCAGCCCCAGGAATGCATTTCCCCCCTGGTAAACTCAAAAGATGTTTTAAAGCATCACAGTATTTGCCCAACCCTTCTGTACAGCAAATTTGCACCCGATATAAAGCTGGAAGTAGTGCGGCTTGGTCCACGATTGAGCAAATATCACGTTCAAGATGGAGGAGTGCATTAGGTGAACATATGGGGACTTGGACCAAGCTTTAGAAATGTTTATTTTCTGGATTTTCTAAATTGGCTACATTTACATAACTCCAAAGTTCTGCGCCATATAATGAGGCTGGGATAGCTTGCCTACGATATATATTTCTAGTTATGGGCTGATCGCACCGCTACCATGACTTCTGAAAAAATTCCTATGTGTACCATTGTATTCCCTAGTACAGCATAAGCCTTGACCAGATGTCTAACCTAAGTCCTGTTTTTATGAAACCTAATTCCTAAGTAGTCGTAGGACTGCACTTATTCCAGGAGGTTTCCACCCACAGAGATGCGTACTTTGGAATATTTAGAAAATCAAGGCCTAAAAACTAGCACCTTTGTTTTACCTCTATTCAGGTTAAGTTTGAATTTTCCTAATATTTAGGAGGTTTAGTCAAGCTGCTCTTCCAGTTTTGGATCTGAAAGGTGTGAGAAGGGTCAAAGATGATGCTGATGTTTCTAGGTGAAGAAGAGTAGGGGGGAGTGTCAGGTGGGAACTTGATAGGCAAAGGAAGAGATGAGAGAGAGAGCTTTTGGCAGGGAAGAAGAGCAGCTCTGTTTTGGTAGAGTTTAACAACAGTGAGTGTGAAACCATCTAATATTTAATAGCAGAGAGACAGTTGGAAATTTTGATAGAGAGATCAGAGGAGAGTTCAGGAAAAGAGAAGAAGATTTGGGTGTCGTCCATGAAGAGTTGGTACAAGAACCCAAGTGAGGTGATTAGTGTCCCAAAAGCAGAATTGCACAGTGTAAAGAGGAGCAGACCCAAGACAGAGCCTTGTGGAACACCAGCAATTTAGCGGAGTAAGTTGAGAGCTGTTGTTGCTCCAGGAGACAGAGAATTGGCGAGGTGCAACGTAGGATTCAATCCAGGCAAGGGCTTGATGTCGAATCCCAAGAAGAGGGTATTAAGGAAATCAGAGTGGCTATCAGTGCCAAAGGAAGCAGACAGGTCAATGAGAATTAGGATAGAGGAAAGCATTATACATGATTATACATTATCCTCTTCATTTACTCGTCCAGCAGCAAAGAAAACATATCCTTTAAAAACGTTTCTCGGCAAAGCATTCATAGTTTTCAATGCAAAATCTGTAATGGAGCCTCCTTATCGAGCCAGGATCGTGACCTCAGATGAGCCAATCCCCGAGTCCCCAATACCCAAAGGACCCAGCACATAAACGAACCCACATGCAGTCTCTCTTCCTTTTTTTAGCGATCACACCTTGAACCTTCCATCGAAAACCCATACCTGGAAGGTAAAATCCCAGCATCCTGCACATGCTCACTGTTGTATCACCCAAGATCGGGAGCCATCCCACTCACCATTAACTAAGTAAAGAAAAAAACATGCAGGCTGAGTGGGAGGTACAAAGGATGGAACAACATCTGTTTGCTTTATCTTCCCAGAAGCAAGGGTATATCAATACAGTGAGGTCTTTCCGAATACACAACTGAGTAGCATGCTATAGGTGGGGAACGTTGTGTCATTTATTACATACCTAGAAACGGAAGACAAAAGATAGAAAAAAAATACAGAACGTAACTCATTCCTATTGGTCATGGAAAAACAGTTCTAGATAATTCTCAAGATCCAGCGCATTGTCATAATCATGCTGCAATTGTGCTAAAACTGTCACAGCAGAAATATGAGCGGGAGGGGTGAGAAAAGGTAGAAGATAGCAAAGGGGATGTAACTGGTGGAAGCAGGAGGAGGTGGCAAAGGTGATCTGAGGACCAAGAAAAAGATCCTGATCAAGCCTGATCCCAAAGATACATGCAGAGGTGACCGGAAGAGGACATGGTGGGAGGGTGTAATAACTTTATAATAATAAAGCACTTGAAACCAAATATGTCTCTCAGCAGTTGTAAATAACACCTCCCTCTGTGATGGTCAATAGTCTCGTAATCGATGAAGGAGAGAATTACCTAAAAACCCCTCTTAAACCCAGCCAAAAGGCTAGGTAGAAGTGGAATCTCCAGGGAAAACCCCAATAGGGGAAAAAACCCTATGATGCGCTGCTGGGGTGCGTGGGTTCCTGCAAGCAGCTGGTGAAGGATCACGCTAGTTTTAATGTGGTCCGGATTCCTGTCAGGAAGGATTCTAATTAAAACAGAGTAGAAGTGCAGGTAAGTAAGAATATAGTTTCCCAGGTCTAGTTGAATAGTAGAGGGTATAGAAAGGTGCTTACCCTGACAAGCCTATTCCCTACCAGGTCTTTGTATTTCAATTTGATGGTTAATGTTGGCAAGACACCTAATAGAACATATAAGGAGTAAGAATATGTCCAATTGTATTTGACACATGCGAAATGAGAAATGCAGTAAGAGATTGGGATCTTACCCACAAGCAGTTGCCCCAGGGATGAATAGTAAAGAGCAGATTACAGGTATTGAACTCGAAGGAATAGAAGGCTGTAAAGGATGTCTAAGGCTGGTTCCTAATGTAGATTGTAAATAACAACAAGATTAGGCGTGAGGAAAACCCTGTGAGAATCCCGAACTCTGTCTAGCTAAACAGACGTAAGCTACAAACCAACGGCAGCAGGAGCAGTTGTTGAAACTAGGAGGTGGCTTCCTGTTGATTCACAGAGCATAGAAAAGGATCGAGAATTCTAATGTTCAGAACGAAAATGGAAAGAGAAATGAATGACGGAAGTGAAGTGAGCAACTCTAAAAAGCAATTGTAGAATAGAAAAGGTAACGAATTTACGGTGCGCAGCGCGACTCTGAATAGAGAAGCAACGCGTAGTACAGAAGTTCCAGTATCTGGATATTCCATTCCGGAAGTCGGGGGCGGGGCTAATCGCTCGGTCTGAGGAGCGAGAAACACTAGTGTGCTGCTTACAGTTTCGGGCTTCTCCATGTTGCGAGTCCCGATTCTGGGCAAAACCACGGGCAATGGCACACGGGAAAGTGAAGCAGCGAGACCCCACTGGACAGCTGTTAAAGAGGGTGGATGGCCTGAACATACAAGTTTGGTAGGATGTGGACCCACCACTACAATAACCTGCATTTTGCTGGAGTTCAGTTTGGGTGTATCCTGTGGCACCCAATTCGACACATCAGACATGCGTGCCCAACAGAAGGATGCAGAATGCCTCAGGTGCCTGTTCAAGCAGATTAAGATCTGAGTGACATCTGCCTATGTGAGTAAACAAAATGTAATCCAAATGATTCGCTCAGAACAAAGAGAGGCAGAATGTAAAGTTTAAGGAAGATATAAGAGAGAGAAGAACCTTGGGGAATACTGTGAAAGGAAAGAAGAAAAAGGTGAACATATGAATAGAATCCACTTCAAAGTGGTTGGCAAGAAAAGAAGAAATGCTGTCTCAGGCAGATCCTACAAGTCATGCTGCAGTGACATGATAGGGACTGTATCAAATATGGCGGCGAGCTTGAGGAGTTGGACCGGCCACACCTGTGGTTTTGATGAAGATCGTCCCAAACAGCAATTAGTACAGACTCCATGTCCCTGTCAGGATGGAAGCCAGTCTATTTTAATATTATTGCTTCCTCTCACTTTCAACCCTCCACTTTCAGCAGTCGACAGCTGACCCCATAACTTCTTCCCCATCTGTCTCCTGTTTCTGCCTCTCAGCAGCATAGATGCTAAGGTTTTAACAAGACCATCTTAAGAAATGTAATGTTCAGAACAGATGTTCACGAAAATGAAAAACAAAAATGAACAGGAGGGTCGCACAGAAAGGTGTAGTCATGCGCAGCTGGATTGTGAAAGGCAAGAGGGGGTATCCGCCATAAAGGATACGTTGGTGATAAAAGAGGGGTGGAAGGTTCGGGAGGGTGCTGTTGGGAAATATGTCTGCACATCTGCATAGATCCATTGGTTAATGTGAATCAATTGAAGGGAGGGAAATATGCCCTTTGGTCACATGCCTCCTATTGGGCCATGGCACTCGTGCGTGATGTGGTAAAGGCCATCACAGGGCATCTGTCTGGCACCTCTGTCCTTAGGAAATGCTTCCTGGGGTGAAGATCATTCCTCCCAGCGTGACTTAAAGGGACAGTCTACATGGGCACATAAAACCTTGGCAGTCACGCTTACGCTATGAGTGAATGATGATGATGCTATATTCGCACCCGTGGAAGGGTGCAGAGCCAATCAGGTGACTGGAACAGTGGCAAAGAATACACCTTCTACGCCCACTGTTTTAAGCCACCCGAGGCGCTTCCCCGCGTGGCACCATTTTTTTGTATAATGTGGGGAGGCAACAGGGAGCCTCTCCCTGTTACCTCCCCAACCCCAAAACAAACAATACCCCTTCATCACCCCCACCCCTCTGTCCCCACTTACCTGCTTGACCGGAACTTTGTGCTCCGATCCTGCTGGTCATCACGTCTCACCGCCAGCATAGTCCCTTTTCCCTATGTCAGTAGCCATCTTTTTTTTTTCCCCCTCAGGAGATTGGCATCGCTTGCGCAGCCAATCTCCTGGGGGAAAAAAACAACATTTGCACTCCAAATAAATGCTGGGGTGCGAATGACTTTCACCCCCACTGTGGGGGATGTCATGGCCAGTAACGGCCCACAGCCCTCGCCGAGACCCTCGCTTTGCTCAGGCCTACCGAGGCTCAGGCTGGCCATTACCGGCCATGTCCACCCGCCACAGCGGGGGGTAAAAGCCATTTTGTACCATGAGTGAGTGGCAAATAAGCTGGCTAACATGAAGCAGTTTTAAACCTGTAGAATCCATTAAGATTTTGCTGTCCCTGATTAGTAGTTCATTTCTTCACACATTTTAGAGCATCCAAATGTAGCCTCCTTCTTTGCAAGAGCCACTGTCGTTATTACAGGAATACAAAAAAGACAGCCTCCCGAAAATCGAAAGATGGAATTGCTTTTTTATTTGCATTTTGAACTCTCTATGAGTTCCTTTTTACTTCTCCTTTCACCGTGCAACATTTCATTTAGACCCGTTTTACCCTCTAACATCATCCTCGCTGTAAATGCATCAAGTCAAATGCTTTTTCTGTGTCTATATTATTGCCAAAACCCACACCCTGATATCAAAGTTTTTCTTTGCTCACACACCAGCTGAACCTTTAGCTCTGGCCTTGAACAAGAAAAGTTCCTCTCGTCCAAAATATATTTTTGGGGAAAAATGCTTACCACATTGCTCGCACCATGAATGAACTGTCTTTTCTGAGTAGGTTTGGGATGGATATGTTTGCAGCTGATAGTAGTTCAGTGAAGTCACTTAAGAGATGCTTCAGCTCAAAAAACCTCACCGAGTAGGAACATCTCCTCTAAAAGTAGTTGATCCGGAAGCCCAAAGTAATATTCAGATCTGAAATGCATGGAGGTGTTTAATGGGAGGAACTGTTAGAGAAAGGGCCTTTGCTTGCATTCATACATTAGAAGGTGAGTGGGATCGCTTTGCAAGTTCGGCTGATCAGTAAAAGTGGAGGTACACCGTTGCCATAATTTTTACTGATCCTTCAATTTTCAGTCATTTGGACGTGGACTTGACGAGCGGGATGGACAAAACACATATGACTGCTTTTCCCACTCTGCATGGCAAATACACCAAGTGTTAATGAACACTGGATATTACAATCAAGAATGCAACAGACAGTTAGGCGACACCACTGTATATGCCAGATTGGAAGCAAACCCCACATTTACAATAATGACGAATTTGGCAGAAATCCTGACTAAAGCTGAAGACCTGGGGTGGATAAATCCCCACACTAAGAAATTCATCCACACATCACATCCAAGAATTCCTAACTTTTATACACTTCCAAGAATTCATAAACATCCCACCAATCCACTAGGGAGACCGATCTTGGCAGTGATGGAGAGCATCCTGCTACTGCTGGGGAAATATGTTTACTTTTTCCTTCAACCCATAGTCCAAAAAACAAGCACATATATTCGAGACATAACTCAGTTCCTACAATAATTGAGCCAAGTTCCCCACATTTTAAGCTATATTATGTTGACCATTGACGTAAAGAGCTTGTACACCTCTATCCCACAAGACATAGGCATGGAAGCCATAGAATGGTTCCTCATGAACAAAGGGGTCATTAAGGCGTCAAAGGAATTCATCGTCATTTTGCTACAGTTCATCTCTGAGAACTTGTACTTTCAGTTTAAAGACAGCTTCTATCTCCACATGTCAGGCACCTCAATGGGGGACACCATAGCTGCCACATATGCAAATTGCTTCTTGCATAAGTTTGAAAGAGAGCATGTCCTGGACCATGCCATTGGTGCAATTACCTGTCCATGTGGGTATGTTACATAGACAACATTTTTGGAATATGGAAAGGGACACTTGATGAACTAGAGGAATTCACCGTATATCTCAACACCATAGATCCCTGCATACAATTTACTAGTGAGCACTCAGAGTACTGCATACATTTTTCGGATGTGAAGATCAAACCACAAGAGGGAAAATATACAACCAACATTTTTTCAAGGAAACTGACTGTAATAATGTACTACATATGTTATGTTTCCACAACCAAGCCTTATAAGAAACCTGCCCTTCAGTCAGATGCTGCGGGCAAGAAGGATTGTCAGTGACCCTAAGGATATGAAGATGAGATTACCAAAATGGGAGAGAAATGTGATGCCCGAGACTACAAACCAGAGGAGGTCGATGCTGCAAGCGAACGGCTATCCACGCTCAAACAAATAGATTTACTCACTGTAAAGACCGGAGGGGGGTTCTGCACTTCTGCTCTCTATATGGTAGAGGGGAGGCAGAGAGACCCCTGCCAAGATTCTCTATTACGGTAGCAATGGACGAGCAATTAAGGCCTAGCTTCTCGGGAGGTGATGCGAGCTGGTTCTTAAGTACAGTGTAGTCTCCAAGCCCCCACGAAGGAATATCCACACACTGTATCGGTTAAAGCACAATCTTTATATAATTAATATTCAAAGTCATATACACGATCACGAAAGCTCACTTTGTACTCCGAAAATCCACAATGGTATATATGTACAATTCTAAATTGGTACCACTAACGTTATTAGATCTTCTTAAAGTGCATACGGTCAGAATGACACACAGATCAAAATAAAGAGGAAACCAGCAGTAGAGAGAGGAAGGAAAGCAGGATGGTTGAGCAATACGCAGAATACCGGTAACTACCGTTAAACACAGCTCTGTGTGGAGATCCCCCCACCTGGGCAACCTGTAGAAGAAAGATACAAGCCAAGTCCATATATTGTTCACCCTTAGACTTCCCAATAGTTCTGCAAACCCAAAGTACCTTGGTGTTGTAGCGTTCCGAGTCGGGGAAATCGACAACCCTTCTTGAGTGTCCTCCCTTTCAGGCAGGAGTCACGGTTCTTCGAACGTCCGACGGAAAACAGGTCGAGCTACGACGGTGAAGTGGCCGCATCGTTCCTAGCGGTGCTCGTTGATGAGGAAGCGTAAACGTCCTGCAAGGAAGAGGAGTGCGGGGCACCTCGGTGTCGATAGTTCTGGACCGCAAAGAGTTGAAGAACTGTGGCCCAGCAAGGGTGTCGAGTCGTCGGCGTCTCTGGGGTCTTTGGGTGGCGGGAAACCCACCAGTGGATGCTCTTCTGCGCATTGACGTTCAGACCTTCTCCAGCAGGATACAGCAGCGACGATGCGGACGAGAGCATCCTTGGATCAATCAAGTTTCTTAGGCAACGGGAGCACGCCGGCTCCAGTCGGCGATGGCGGTTGGCGACAGTGATGGACAACAGTCCGGGCGCTTCTCCTTGGAGTTCCACAGCAGTCCCTGTATCGGGTCGGCAGCCTGTCGAAGGTCTGTCTACCAGGGAGCTTAGGCAAAGATCAGCTGTGCATGATGCTCTGTCGTAGCTCGGGAAGAGGGTGCCTTACCAGGTCCTCTCTGGGTCAGTTCTTGAAGCACAGCAGCTTTCATATTGCTAAGGAGAGCAACAGCAATTCTTCTCATCCAGCAGGGCTCAAGGTTAAGCTTCACTACAGTTACTCATCGTAGTGGACTTCAGCTTCTGAACACGATTCCTAGCAGTGAGAGGTCCCCAGATATACTGTTCATCTCCCATTCATTCCGCTGGGTCGCACTCAAGCATCCAATCACGACCACGGACATTCATGCAGGCAGGCAGCCAATCAGGCACACAAGGTATTCAGGCCATTCACTTCTCTCCAGACACTAACAACAAGTTATGTGTATTGGGACAAGTACAGAGCCATTCAACACTCCAAGCTGCATTCATAACGGTTTCGGGCAGGGCTGTCTTAACCATTGTGTCAAACACCAGATACTAGACAGTCACAACATAGAATGTATATTCGTCACACACTCCATTCACCCAGGTCCCACCCACAGGTGTACCCACAACATACGGTCGTTGAGAAGGCTCCAGCCAGTCTGGTCGGCACTTCCCCACACTACCATATACGGAACTTCCACCCAACAGCCAGTCAAGGGGAAGGGACAGAGGCAGGGCTTCCCGGGACTTCAGGAAGATCAGGGTAACAGGTGATGGAAGGCAAGAGACCATAGGGGCCATTTTGTCTCCATCAGGAATCTACCGATTCCAATGACAGGGCCTGGGCATCCCAAAATGGAGGATGCTCAGGGCACCAGTCATTTCAGCACGGAGCTGCCACCAGCCCGTACCCTGCTCTGTGGGTCACACACAGGTGCCCAAAAACACTAGGGGAACAGGGTTGTACCCCTACCAATGGGTGCCATAAGGGTATCGCCTGGGTCTGTTCTCTAAACCAAAAGAGAGAGAGCTGCACCGCCAGGAGTCCCACATGAACTCCTGTGTGGAAAACACGACAGAACACACAATAAAAAGCAGTAAAGGACAAGGATATGGGGGCCCTGTCCCTCCGATGCATTTCCAGCATCACACTCACCGAGACACGTAAAGAAAAAGTACCCCCAGCATTGGTATCCATATAAAAATATTCAGTCCAAAGAGGGCATATTAAATCGGTCATCAAAAAAGAGTTGGAGGACCCTTACCTGTGACACAAGAGTAGGATATTTATTCCAAGAATTATGCACATTTGCTTATAAGAGAAGCACAAACCTGAGAGACCAACTGGTTAAAACCAGACCAGCTAGAAGGCCAGCAATGACCAAACGGACCAGCACTTCCCCTCTTTGCATTTTTCAAACTATGGGTCCGTAGCAAAGAGCAATATAATAAATCACCCACGATCTGGAGAAAAAATGTACAGCAAGAGCTTTGCTACATGTGATACGAATAATGTGATTTATACCATTAAATGCCCCTGTGGGGTATACTATGTCCGACAGTCCAAAAGACCATCTAAACAAAGATGGAACGGGCACTGGTCCTGCACTAGGACTAAGAATATGAATTCACCAGTGGCCCAGCATTAGCTGGAAAAGAGACATAACATCTCTCAGATTCGATTCCAGGTGGTGGAAGTGATCATAAAAGAAGACACTCATGAAGATCTGGCAAAGAGATTAGACCAAAGAGAGACTTTTTTGATTGAAAGATTGGACACCATGACCCCTGGGGGAATGAATGAAGAAGTCAATTACACATGCTCCATATGATGAAGTTGTAAACTGTAAACTGTGTGTCTTTTTAAGACAATGATTTGTGTGATAATAATTATGACAGTATGATGGATTGTATTGCCAAGATTGCTAATTTTGCACTTTCAAAAGGTAGATTTCATAACTGTAATGTATTTTTAACCGACATGTTTTATACATTTTCAAGGAATAATGTGTTTAATGTATTGACTTGAAGATGTATTATGTTGAATAACAGTATGTTGACTTGATTATTATAGAAATCTCTGTTGAGGAGAGAGTGAATTACAACCGGATGCCTCATATGTCTGATTTCATTTTTCAAAAGTTATCGAAAGGAATTACCAAGAGTGATTTGAAGAGATTTGGGGGATTATGTTAGAGGTAAAGCTATGGTGAAGACCGGAGTCCATCTGAGGTGTATAGACTTTGTTGGGATTCCTTTTCTGATCTTTTGATCAGACTTTTCCTGGGCAGATCTATTTACACGTGCTTCACTATGAAAGGGAAAGATCCTAGACAATGTTGTGCAGATAGGTCTGTTGCTTCCCTAAAGGAAGCTGGTGAGTTATTCAGTAATGTTTTTCCTTGCCTCTTTGATAATGAACCCATTGGCCTTGTGCAATGCGGTGTTCTGCTGAGTCGAGACTCCACAGAGCATGCAAGAGTGACATCAATGATGGCGGATGTGCCAACTTATAGGGACTCTCAGATGACCCTCTTCTTTTTAGTTTCTGAAAAGCCCTTTCAGAGAGACAACTGGGAATTTCCAAGACAGGTCATTAAGGCTGAGAGATGTCCAGGTACAATTATTGAGTCAGTCTGTATGCATTGCTCTGGGGATGTATGTCCTGGTGTCGCCAGACCAAGAGCAATGCTGCGGACGGGTGCCGACAAACTGGCCACAATACACCAGCTTGCTCTGTGTTCTTCCCCTGCCCTGTTGGGTGTCTCTTTTGGGTGTCCTCCGAACCTACTGTGTCACTGCCCTCCTCACCATACACTCCTCCTCCACCGTTCTGCCCCTCTTCTCTCTCCCCACCCCCTACTGGCCTTGCTTACCTTTTTACCCTACTAGAGAGATGCCTGGCCCACTCTTGAGCGTCAGCCTACACAGGGCGCTGTTTTGTGGGTCAGGCTAGACTGGTAATGTGCCCAGAGCTACAGTGATTTGGAGGCGCTACAGTGTACACCCTTCCAGAATGAACAAGGGCACCCGGGGAACGCCCATCTCTCCTCTTCTTATTGCCACTGGATTGAGCTGTGTATTCGTGCTTTTCTATCATCTCCCGCTATCCACAGCATTCTAATAAAAAAGTGTAGCTTATGCTGACAGTTTCATGGTTATGGCTGGCAATCCTTCAGTGGCTTATTGATTGCCTGGCTGTCTGCGTCTAAGAATAACGGGGTGACTCACACCATGGTTTGGAATCTCTCAGATCACCCCTCCACGAGTCTAGCAGGAAGGTATTTGGATGTATCGATTCCTCGTGATCATAAAGAAGTGATATAAGGTAACTTCAATAGAACAGTAAATCCCTGCCACACTCTTCCATCGAAACTTGCCTGACGTCCTATTTCTCTTCTGGGAAGGGTTAACCTTATTACCTTACCAACATTTTTGTATTCTTTTCTGTCCCTTCCAGTTTTCTGAGTATGCCTTCATTTGATTCTGAATAATTGTATGATAACAGTTTTTATTTGGAATAAAGGTACAGATGGAATAAATACATAATAGCAAAAAAATCACCTAGTGCGTTTCCCAAATGTTAAACTGCCCCCTTGCAGGGCATGTGAGAGATGGGTTCATATGTATTTATTTATTTATTGTAAATGTTATAATGTGCTACGCGCCCATAGGCCACAAAGTGAAAAGTAGTGGGTGGACGTGGTTTTATGTTTGATTTCATCATGTTATCAACTTGTTTATAAGTCCTGTACCTATTTGATACTTTCTTATACACACGGTTATTGAAATATATACATATATATATTGCTGGAAGTGGACGCAGTTGCAGTAACGAAAACGAGTACATGAATTTCTAGTGCTGCTAACCTTTTGGAACTGCTGAAAATCCACCATGATAAGGAGATCTTTTTCACGCACTACCCGCCAACCAGGGTAGCCAAATGGTGCCTAGGTAACGGGTTGGTCTGCCTAAGATGTGGGTTGCCATTAGCAGCTCACCATCATAGGTTTGGTGACTGCCCTTGACTTGGTCAGTTCTGCAGTAGGTTGGCTGAATCCTGGCTGCAATGGTGCACAGCGATACACTACCAGCATGGCCCGAGATTGCATTTGATAGATCTTGTGACTTAAGGGATTGTCACTATAATGTATGATGTTTTTCATAAAGCGATTCCTGCTCTGCGGGACGAGTCTGATTTCTCACAATCAATGGCCTAAGGAGGTGATTGAGGAGTTTTCTTTGGAAAAATCTTTCTTCACCTCAGTGGTTACGCGCAGATCATTTGTGAAGATATGGGGGAGAGCAAAAGCCAAATAATGCAGTGTATGGTTTTCTTGCCTTTGCTTCTTTGTTCCCTTATGTTTAAAGGTTTTAAAGCATTTGATGAATTGATCATGTGTTTTCCGTTATTGAATACTGGTATTGTGAATCTGAATTTGCCATGAGTAAAAAATACACAAATAAATGAAAAAAAGAGAACAAAAGTGAGAGACACAGTGCAGCGCTGCTCCTGGGCGCTGTGTGTGTGCCCTGAAGCAGCAGGAGCGTTGCCTGATGGGACGCAAATCACCAGCTTGGCCTGGGGGCAAAACCGGTTTCAGTTCAGGGAGTGTCACTATGTGAGGTTGCAGGCTCCTTACCGTGGTCTTGGCCATTTGTTTTGAAAATGAAAGACCCTGCTTCACTTTTCTGCTGACACCCAAGTCCCAACCCCCTCGCACCCAAAACTAGGCTGAGGTGATGCGGAACATAGTCTGTTCTCTGTTCGATTTTCTCTCTGGGCCTCACATATATGTATCCCTCCCAGTATACCGATTGTGCTAGCAGGGAGGAACCCAAAAGGCCTGATTCACTGGTCAATGATTTCAGGTTAGCGATCCCCCCGCAATGCCAAACAGAAAAGTGTCCAAAGTCTGGGTCACTGTAGTCCCTTTTTCCTTTTCATTGTGGAAATGCTGAGCGGGTCAGGTATGTTTGTGAATATTCACATACTGCAACATGAAGACTAGACTAGGCAAGCATGGAGGTGAGCAGAGGGTGGGCCAAGCAGGGAGGGGGCGCCGGAGCTATGTGTTTAGAGAGAATGGTGGCATCAGGTGTAACCCCCTATTTCAAGAGAGAGAAAAGGTTGGGCCAGCAGCAGAAGGGTGGGTGGGTAGAGGTGTAGGTCGGGAGGAGGAGTTGGGGTGCAGGGAGGCCCCAATAAGTAGCAAAGGGAAACAACTTTGGGGGCATTGGCTGGGGGAAAAGGAATAGGCATGATGCATTCAGTAAAAGCGCTGGGAAGCGGGATTGGGGAATGGTATTCCCCGGGTGGAAATAGGGGGCAGGCGCATCGGTGCGGTGAAAACCAGCCACACCACATAGAACCCCTGGCAGTCCTCTCTATTGCTCCAGTCCATGGTAGGTGCTGCATAATGCTTCTGACAATCTTCATGAGTTCAGGATAGGATGCCAAGCTATGCATCAGCAAAGCGAGAACTTGATTTTTGTCCTCACTCCGCCTGTTGCCTCCGCCTTATTGTTGGACAAGCCAGAAAGCTTGAATGCTACCTGATGCTGGGAGAGAATCACTGCACCTGGAGTGTAGGAGAGAAGGAAATACTTGCTATTGCATTATGTCAGCAGCAGTACAATTAGTGATCAATGCTTGTTGGGCTTTCAGTAGTCACCAAGGGTCAAATCGAGGAAACACATTTGGTCTCATTACAACAGAGGCGGTAAGGCAACAACGGTGCCGGTAGTGTTACCGGTGCCATTGTTGCCATGCCACCACATTAAGAGTTCTGCATGTGGGGGGATCTCTGCACGCCTGGTCAGAACAGGCGTGCAGAGCGGCACCCATGAGCAGAACAGGATGGGAGCAACAGTACCGTTATGAACGGTACCACTGCTACCATCCTCCCCATTCCCATTGAGCCCATGGGGGCTCAAATTGGAATGGGGACGTACCGGCTCCGGGTCCCACGAAAGGGAAATTACCAGGCCCTCCAAGGTCGGAATGGCCCAGTAATTCCCCTTTCGCGGGACCCGGAGCCGGACCCGAGTTTGGGGGTAGCCATGCCCTTATTAAGGGCATGGCTACTTCAAACCTCGTAATGATGCCCATTGTCAAATGAATGCGTGAGTGTCTGTCAGAGTCTAAACCAAGAAAAAGTAATTCTGCCAAACAATTCAGAAACCCATAAGTAGTTGAGGAGCATTCCCCAAACACCTACAAGCTTAATATCCAGCAACTACTGCCTCATCAGCATAACCATGCCCACATAACCATGCCCACACCCCAAAACAATTACTCCAATCGACGATATGAAACAGACCACAAACATATTAAACACTGAACGCTATCTTCGACACTTGGTAAAAGACTAATCCCCAAATCGTAGTCATGCACAAAGCAACTTTACCAAATGAACAAGCACACAAGCAGCCAATATCTGAACAGGAACACAGAGCTCACTCAATGAGCATAACACAAAGGAACAGTACAGATGCTTGTGACAAAATGCCTCTGAGTAGTGGCTAAACCGCCTACTCAGCCCCAAGTTACTACTAAACCAACCGTGATCCCCATCAAGGTAAAATAGACACAATTTAACGGGTTTACCTCTTTCGCCTTCTGTGGTAACATCTCAGGAGGAGTGTGAATTGAAGATAACAGTAGCAAACCAAACAGCAACAGTACAAAGACTTTAAAATAAAAGAATGTCAAATAAAGGGTATATAAAAGTCGAGAATTGTAATTAAACAATAAATATGCAAATAAATAACTAGAAAGCACAAGCAGAACCCACCCCAGTAAAGAGAAAATTCAGACTGCAAAATAGCATGGCAATCTGGGTACTTAAGCAGAGGTGTTCAGGCAAGAAGTTGCAGCAGTGTCACTTTTTAAAGGATATACTTGGAAAAAACAAGGTGGAAAGGAGTTCTTTCAAATCACTAACGTATCAGAAAATGGGCCAGCGGGCCAGGGACACTTCACAGTATCTTGGTTTTGTCTTTAGGGATTTCGACAGTACCAAACTGGTCTTCTTGCCACTCTAGCTCTGGTCATGCTATTGTTGATACGGTCCTAGTCAATGCGATCCCACTGACCGTTGGTGTCAAATTGGTTTGCAGGTACAGGCTCCTGAAGGATCACGTTGGCTTTCAAGTAGGTGAGTCGATGTCTTTGAACGGTTCCAGTATCAGGCGAGTCGGGAGCAAGATGATGGCTTCAGCTGGTTTGAGTCAACACTCGCAAAGGCATATTTGATAATGTGCAGCAGATCAAGTTGTTTGCCTCTGGTTGGATCGAAGTGCAGTGAGAGGTTAGAGGTTGAGGACAGTGCCAAAAGCAGCACAGCTGGTCCTGTTATGATTTGAAGGGCATCACATGCTGTCAAAACATCTTCTAAGTGACAAACCAGTATTCCCTCTGCCTTTGGTCTTTCTGGGCAGTGTGAGTCCTAATCCAGGGGCTCGAGGAGAAAATTAGTTTTTCTTGCATGACCCTCCCAGTTCAGAAAGCATGGCTGGCATCTGCCGAAATTCCTTCACCTCCAGTGATGAGCCTGCTTCCAGTGCGGCTGGCAGAGTGGCAGGCTTTGGTCCACAGCAATTCATCCCTTCTGTTCCTTTACTTTCCTTTCCTTTATTCAATTTATATAGCGCAGACCTCTAAAGATCCTGTACTTCTTAACTCGGGAGGTAAATCATTCCAGGCCCTCGATGCACTAGAATAAAAGGCTCCATACTTGGCTTTCTTAGTTCTACACTTCGGGTGATGGTTAGGGGACGAAGCTCTCCTCTGACTTGGAAGTCTTCTATCATCACCTCAGTGTTGGAGGCATTTGGAATGGACTGCACTGCAAATAGAGATACAGAGAATTCTTCTGTTCTTCTTTAAAGTCCAAAGATGAACCAAGGAAGCAGTCAGAGGCCCCGCCCTTATAAATGCAAATTGTCACTGGGGATTGGAAAAAGGTAAGCCTGCTGAAAGGGGTCCAATACCTCTTGCTGTAAGAATTGATCCTTACTGTATACCTTCATTCTCAAAATGCCTTGTCCTGCAGTAAATGCAAAGGCAGGAAAGGAAAGACCCCAAACATAAAAGTTAAATGTAAGAACACCTTCCTCTGTCCACTTTTCCTTCTCTGGCTGTGCTAACTCCACCTCTTTCCCATGCTTGCTGACTTCAAATGCCCTCTGTAGTGCAGCATCATGGTGTGTGGCTGGCCTTCGTTATATGACAGCTCCTTTGAATCAGGGTTCCCAGGAGATCTCCTGGTGAGAGCCTCTGTGCGTCACCCTTCCTCCTGAGGAAATAATAGAAGCCAGCATCCTGGATATTGTCTCACTTGTAGCAGTAGAGAGAGTGAGCCTTGACATCACTGACCTGGGCTCACAGGCTTGACACTATCAAATCTGGGTGGGTTTAATTATCAGTTGCATACCATAACCAGTTATAGCTTATTCTTACAGTTTATCCTGCCATCGGAATGATGAGGCAGCAAATATTACATTTTAGTTCAGAGGTGAAGAAGTTAAAATGCTTTCTCCGGCTTCAAAGACTTATGGTCAAAGAAACTGTCAGGGACGCACCTGTGACCTTTGAGTCGGTCCTGTGCCACTGGAGAGCAGGAGCTGCAGATGTCAGGAGACTGGTGCAGTAAATGTACATGCATACACTATGTTGTTGGCATGGTGCTTTCTGAAAGGGGTGTATGATTTGCAGACTCACCTTTCAGAAAAAGAATAACTTGTATCATTTTATCTCAATAGAAATAAAAAAAAGCTAGGGTTCCACACCCCCGCCAGATGGCATTCTGTCACAATGCTTTATTACAAAAGGGAATGAACCCAACCCAGGTCAGCACTACAAGGCAGTATATTAGCATCTCAAGAGCAAAATGCACATCTCTGGTGAGCATAAGGAAAAGGGGAAAAGACACAGAAATGAATGTAGAAAAAGCTGAAATACATGAGGCACACGTGACAAATATGACAAGTAATACACGTTAGTATCTTCGTTCCATCAGCAATCCTCTCACCTAACAGACAACACAATGGAACATCTGCAGAAATGAACTTCACCGCCCATGCAGACATCTCTGCCCACAAACAAGTTAGACATATGACCTACATCACACCACCCCCAATCACTGTACATCTAATCCCGTCATGACACCTCTCTGTGCACACATACAGCATCGTGAGTCAGAACACATGGACATAATGCCACTCTGCTGTGAAATATTTCTGGACATGCCGACAAATGCCACACAGTTACAGAAGGTTCTGCAGAACACGGACCTGCTTCACTGACAGATAATACAAACCGAGATACCAGTTACAAAAGGCCCTTCTACGGCACATCCAGCACATAAAAGAAGACGACTTCTCACCTGGAAAGGTAGCATAAATGACACGTCAGTAGATTTGAAATTACTCACTGCACTTTTATTATGCAGCAGCCACACTGCAATGCATCATAACCAACACACTGGGATTCTGCACCTATTTCCCCTGACATGGCCACAGGGAATATTGGGAGCCCAGGCTAGTACCATAGTTAGAGACACCTACTTGTTATGAGAAGCTGTCTGACGATTCATCTAAATCAGTGATGGATGATGCAAAAAATCTAATCAACAAGCAGTGGAGATCTGGAACCCTTACAGATGAGGAAAGGGCATTTTTAACAGTGGAGCATCCCATAATGCCAACTATTTACTTTTTCCTCGAGATACATAAAGCACTTGAAACCATACCTGAGGGAAGACCCATTCTCAGTGGGATTGGGTGGGTAACTTAACTCCTGGCTAAGTATATTAATCAGGCAATACATAAGAAAGTGTCACCATGCAGACCCTACAAATGTTACAGACTATGAATTGGGAAGTTAACTCTTTACTTGTGACATTAGACATCAAGGCATCGCATGCGTCTATTGAACACACTCTGGCACTTGCCACCATCGACTTCACGTTCCAGAATGAATCTACATCTTACTTTACACATATGCAAACGATCAAACTATTGCTGGAATTTTCCCTTACAAATAATGTATTTCGCTTTAGTGGCCAATACTACCGGCAATCCAGGGGTATCGCCATAGGAAAAACGTATGCACCAGAATTGACAAATTCATTTATGAAAACATTTGTGATTGACCATGTATTTGCCAATCTAGAATTCAAAGTTAATGTCATCAAGTGGTAGCGATAGATTGATGATGTACCCATGATCTGGAAGGGCACACAGGAACACCTTTGCAATTGTGTTACCTACCTAAACACTAATGCCTTTGGAATTCAACTGACATGTACAGCTAGTGAGACAGAGATTGATTTTTTGGATATAAGAATCACTGTCATCCAAGGTGTACTTCACACCCGAACACATCAGAAGCAAATGGAAGTCAATGCAGGCTTACAGGCCACTAGTTGCCATAGGAGAACTGTTATCAATAGCATTCCCAAAGAGGAATATATCAGGGCTAGAAGGAATCACTCAGAATTGAGACATTTGACTTGGAAGGTCAGTCTCTTAAGTATAGAGTCACAACCAGGGGTTATTCCCCAACTTTAGTGGAGAAAGCGGAAAAAGCAGATATGAATATTCAGAGACAGACATTACTTCAACCGAGAGATACAGACTCCTATATAGAGGACTCATCACTAGATACAATACAGATACTCATAAGGTCCAACAGATACTTAGGAAACATTGGCATCTTCTTCTACTTGATGAAGACATCCATCAATGGATTCATTAATTTCCCAGTGTCTCTTACAGGAAAACACCCACCATTACAACACTATTGGGCCCTTCATATATGCCAAACCTATCTCATGACAATTCAAATTGTTTATCAAACTCACAATCTTTTTAGTTTCCGAAAATGCAGGTCTTGCTCAATGTGTCCCTCTGCCCTTAATACCAGTCGGTACGAATTCCTCACATTGGGCAGACATTGCATTCAACAATTCATAAACTGCAGAACTAAGTTTGTTGTGTATGGGATCATTTGTGTATGTTGACTATATATATTGGGGGCACGATAATTGAGTTAAGAATACAAATATCAATATGTTGGAGAGACATAACATCAAATACCCACTGGTCACGCATTAGCAGGAAACACATCAAATGGTCAACAAGGACCGCATCAGATTTGTTGGAATGCAAACAGTTAATTTTGATGTAAGAGGTGGAGACTGCAAATTGTAACTCGCCAAGATGAAGCACGACTGATATGCAAATATCAAACTATGATTCAGGGTCTCAACACCGAACATGAATTCAATGTATTTCCATAATTGTCATCTACTTTTCATTATCTTATGGATCTACATGAAGTAAAAATATTCCTCATCTTTCCTCAATAATGTGGTTATATAAACCTCTCATCTCTATATTCCTAGTAGGTATCTGATATAATATCTTGAATTATCTGCCTTGGGGCAACCTCTTCAAGCGGTCAAGTCATAACAAAGTTCATCCTCTTGACATAGCTCAGAGGATGCTTCTCAGATCTACTAGCATGTTCTTTGCCCTACCTGGTCGTTTACTATACTGTATATTTGGATTGTACCTGTCCCGCCCAGCATGGGTACATTTAAATAATGACTTCACACATATTTGGGCACATTCCTGTTCTGCCCCCTGGTGGGCACATCGAAATTTTACCTTGCACGCTTGCCGTGTTAATTAATGTCTAGTTACACAATGATTTATGTAATAGCCAGGATTAATGGTCCAGTATGTTATACCATTGACGTTCATATTAGAACGTATTAATTAATTGTATTAATAAATCAAGGTGAAAAGGTGGCTACGGGCCCAGTCCTGTTAAACTAGCATCTTCAATGCATCAAGTGCTGGACTCCCCCACTATAGCTGGTGGGCAGCTCTCACTCTGGATCTTGCTCCCCACATAAACATGTGCACCATGCGTTGTCTGCTGTGCATGCAGTAAGTTCCTCACATATACTAACACAGACATTCCTTCTGTACTGGCAAGAGGCAGCATGTGACCAATCTTTTGGTTGCATTTGTCTGTCTTGTCTGGGCCATTTCATCTCAGAATTATTTATGGACCCTTGGTGTTCGTCCCTTTCCTGCTCTGCTGCCTTTTCAGACTGTGTAGCTCATCTCTCGGACACCACCAGTGATCTAAGTGAGGGGGAGCGGATGGGAGCGGTGCTCCTGTACTTTTTTTTCTCCATTACCATTCCTATACTTTTATTTTAAAAAGAAACCACTCCGGAGCACTCCTTTTTAAAGTAAAAGTATAGGAACGGTTGCAGAACTGCACTGTCTGATGCAGAGCCTTGGCCCACACCTGCGCACTGCGGTGCAGCGCCGTTCATTTCTGCACGTGCCCCTCAGTATGCGCAAGCGTGGGCCAGTGACAAGCAGCCTCTGTCAGAGTTGGACTGTGCCAGGCCTAGAATTTACCTCCTGCAGGCTACGCTGCCAGACAGGTAGGTAAAGGGGGGGACACAGACAGAGGCGAGTGTAGTGGTGGGCCGGGAGAGAGTGACGGTTCAGTGCCGTCCCTTTCTCCCGACCTGAGCATTTTTTATTTCATTTTGGTGCGGGCAGGAGGGAGGTCACAAGGCCAGGCCAGGTGCTGGGTCGGGAGAGAAGGACAGTTCCGTGCTGTCCCTCTCTCCTGACCCGAGCAGCATATTGTATTGCACTGCAGTAGTGCAGTGCATGGTGCGGCAGGAGGTCAGGGGCCAGCCAGATGACTAGTGGGTCGGGACAGAGGGATGGTTCAGTGCCGTCCCTCTCTCCCGACCTGAGCGTTTTGAATTTGATTTTGGTGCTGGCGGGAGGGAGATCACAAGGCCAGGTCAGGTGATGGATCGGGAGAGAAGGATGGTTCAGTACTGTCCCTCTCTCCCAACCCCAGCATATTGTACATTGTACTGCACTGCAATAATCTGCAGTGCAGTACAATATGTCTGCAGTGCAGTGTGCGGGCAGGAGTGCAGGGGCCAGCCAGGCCAGATTACTAGTGGTTCGGGAGAAAGGGACCGTTCAGTGCCGTCCCTCTCTCCCGACCTGAGCATTTTTTATTTGGTTTTGTTGTGGGCGGGAGGTCACAGAGCCAGGCCAGGTGCTGGGTTGGGAGAGAAGGACGGGTCAGTGCTGTCCCTCTCTCCCCACCCAAACATATTGTACTGCATGCACTGCAGTAGTCTCAGTTCAGAGGATATCGCCCAGAAGCGGCGTGTTTCCACGTCTGCGGCAGTGAGAGACTTTTTGGGCCAATATGGGCCACTTTTATGAGTTACTTAACTATGCAGATAGTAGTTTTGGCCAGTGTTGCTGAATAAATATTCATTCAAATGCACAATTTTTGTCCCATTTAAAGTAAAGACCTCCCCCTTGGGTAAACAGTGTCACAAAAGGAATGAATTGCCATTTTCTACTGTGGGCCACTTTTTCATTGGTGCCAAAGACAATTTTATGGCCCAGTCCGACCGTGGGGGAAAATGAATACAATTGAGAGCGGATGGGTAAAGCTGGCGACCACATGAACCCAGAGCATTTGCAGACTGAGGGCATCCATTGCTTTTCTTAACTATGCGAGCATAGCCAGGCGCCTAGAAGCTATCCAGCAACCTGGTACTATAAAATACTTCAAAAATAGAACAAACACACAGGCGAATAATTAAACTGCATTGCACTGGGTAACACAAGCAACCCCCGCACCACCTTTTTTACAATATAATGGGAAATGCAGTACAGCTCTAAGTAAATGTTTATTAAACATGTTCAAAGTCCTCTGTAAATGGAAAGTGATTCTTACCTTAATCCGGTCCCATGCAGGTGGTAGAATGAGAATAATTTTTAGGGGGGGGGGGGGGTTGCTGAGATAGTTTACTTGTGTTGCCCCTGAGGACACTGATCCAGGGCCCCCCAAGTCAGAGCGCCAACGCCGTCTCCTGGGATGAACAGCCTCTTCCTGGCAGGGTGTGGGCAGGAGTTCAGGGGCCAGCCAGGCCACCCATAATGTCTAATAGTTTGATGCTAAAAACTAAAGTTTGCTTTGATGTCCTTAGTTGAATATAGGGCATAATGGGGATGGGGAAGGCGCTAATTACGGCACCGTAAATTACGGTGCCGTAATTAGCACCAAGGTCGCTTAGCGCCTTGGGCCCTCATTACAGGTCAGGCGTTAAGGGTTTAACGGCGCCGTTAACCCTTAACGCCTGATTCACACTTTAACGCCTGCTTTTTGCAGGCGTTAAAGTCCAAGGCGCTAAGCCTTACGGTGCCGTAATTAGCGCCTTCCCCATCCCCATTATGCCCTATGGGGCAAAAATGGGAATGGGGAAGGGCAAATGGTGAATGGGGAATTACCGCCCCACTCACCTTGGAATGGGGCAGTAATTCCGCCATCCACCATGCCGGACTCCGGCATGGACCATGGTGCTAACAGCACCATGGTCCAGCGCCGGACTTGTAATGAGGGCCTTGGACTTTAACGCCTGCAAAAAGCAGGCGTTAAAGTGTGAATCAGGCGTTAAGGCTTAACAGCGCTGAAGGCGCCGTTAAACCCTTACACCTGACGTGAAAGCCAGAATAGTAAGAACGCCACATTCCGACTGATGATAGCAACAGGGCACCCTGGAACCACTGGAGATTAAGAGGCAGCGGGACCCTGGATCCTGTGCAGGGTGGTGGGGGTATCCTAATGCTGGGACTGATGTTACATATCCGATGCTCAGAAGAGACATTAACTCATCTCGTTACTAATAATAGCATATCCTCATTCGTGCCCCAGTCCTGTTTGCAGGGCCTTGTGGTTTCATCATACGCTCATGTCCTTATGCCGAGATTGCTTGTTGGAGGAGAACACACCCCTGATCTAGAATAGTAAATGTATTGCAAGAACCATAACGCGGACTGTACGTCATACTCCTGCAGCAAAATAATCCAAATAGTTCACCCCTCTCGCTCTCTTTCTCTCCATCTCTCTCCTTATCCCCCCGCCGTCTCTCTCGTACACTCTCTCTTCTGTCTGTCCAACCTCTTCCCTGTTACCGTCCTTACTTCTATAACCATCCTCTTTTATCTCATTTTCTTCCTGTTTTGCCATGTTTTGTAATCATGAGACAGAAAACGAAAGGACGCCGGAGCTGTGTCAGCAGTGCCACCTAGTGGCAATCTCCAGACCCTTGCAATTAACTTGGCCTATTTCTTTTGCTTGTCTTCTTGTAAGATCAGCATCTTCATGACCCACTTGTCCAATTACGGTAATGACCGCCTGGGCCTGTACACCTTCGTCAACCTGGCCAACTTCGTGCAGAGCAGGACCAACCTGAGGCTGCAGACGCTGCCGCCGCTGCAGCTCGCGCACAAGTACTTCGAGCTCTTCCCGGAACAGAGGGACCCCCTCTGGCAGGTGAGACACGTTAAGGGAATGAGGTAAAACCGGGACCCTTTACGGTTTGTGTTGGGTGTTGTGTCATGTGATAATAAATAGCAATTGCACACTTTTTGCGTACTGGGACATTTGTCAGTGGGACACCTCTCTCGTTCGGCACCTCAACGAGGATGTCCAACGGGAAAGGTGTCCCGCTGGCAGGACAATTTGTGCTGAGCAATTTCTGCTAAGCACACTCATTGTCCTGGTAGCAGACACCTTACCCTTTCCAAACGGGAGAGGTGTCCCGCTGCCAGGACTATGTCCCAAGGAGCTCCAGGCAGCAGAGGGGCTCTCACGTTGCTCTGTGTCAGCATAGCATTACAGTGTGAGCCATTAGGGACTAAAGGGAGGGTGGGGACTATCAGCAGAGACTGTTGTCTCTTTAGAAATGGGAATGGGAGGGAGTGATCCAAAGTGAGAAGGGTGCATAATGTTGCATGCTTTATGACATAATGACTTTGGGCCCGATCGATGAAAAGTGCGCATAGATCCTGCAAAGCCAGCGTGCTGAGAACGTTAAGGAGGAGTTAAAACGCTGGAGGAGTTAAAACGGCAGCGTGCTCTTTGGGCCGATTCTTAACTTGGCGCACTGAACGTGCTAAAGAGAGCGATTCACTGCTCCAAATCAGGACGCCCAGGCTCCACCACTATTCTCAGGTGGGCCTGGGCGTCCTTGTAGTGCAGGACAGTGCAACTTAAGCATTGCGTCTGTTGTTGTCTTAAGGGGCGCAATCCTGAAATCTCAGCATCATTTTTGTAAAATAACAACATATTCGTTATTTTACAAAACTGCTGCCGAGAACACGGGGTCTATATGAACACTTTCATATACACCAAAATAAGCAGCTTCAACGTTGCAGGATATAACGTTGAAGCTGCTTACTTTGGTGTATACGGAAGTGTTCATATACACCCTGCACTGCAACAAGGATTCTTGTGGCACTCCTCCAGAATAATGGTACCGTATATGTGAGACACTTTAGCGCACATATTAAACTGGAGGAGTGCCACAAGAATACCAGTCTAAAGAGGCAGGTAACAAATGTGGCAGTTGCTAGGTTGGTTTCCAACCCATCCTAGCAACTGCCACATGTATTCCGAAAGTGGCGCATTCCTACCAACTTCGGAAGAATGCCCCACCTTCAGAATAGGTCTTAAGTACCGAAAAGGTCATTAACGCTTTTAAGGACCCTTTCAGTACTTTACACCAGTTGAGAATCGGGCCCTCTGAGGCATTTTGCTACGAGCGTCGCTCCATGTGATCGCCACCACCACCCGGAAGCCTGCTGAGCTCCCAGTTGGGCTGTTGCAACGACACAGAATCACTGCACAGCAGCCAAGAGACACTTTCCAAGGGATCCAAAATGCCACATATGGAGGAGGGAAAAACAACCTGTCAGTGCTATTTTAAAGTCACCTCAGAATAAAGAAAAATAGCAAGAAAAACGTGCAAGATACAAATAACAGAAATGTTGGTTGCACAAAGGCCCCTTCGTGTGGGACGCATAGGTGGGGCTTGCGGGTGCCCCCATTGTGTTTATCCAAGAGAGGACCACTTAATATAGGTTCTCCTGAATCCAGTGTGCGAATGTGGGTCTGTGGACTTTGAACTATGCATGCGCAGCAAAATATGTCAATTTTTCAAATTGAAAATAAAATACGCAGCGAAACTAATGGACGCCACAATGTACCAATAATGAACAAGAAGACGCCACTGGCACCATACCGAATGTTCCCCATTGCACTTGTAGACATTCAAAATCCCATGTGCCACAAGTGCAGCCGGTAGACACCATTTGTAACAGGTCAGCTGGGATTTCAATACTGGGCCGCGCGCGCTTTAAAATGCCACTGGGTTTGTTGCATGTCTTTCACGGTGGACCTCATCCCCCTCGCATGCCACAAAGTGATTGCTCGACCATGTTACGCGCATCAAGGGTATGGGGGTGGGGGTGGTAAAAGTCCACCGTTTTGACAGTTTGATGAATGCATTTGTGTGATGTGTGCGGCCATATTCATGTGAGCGCGAGCCCAGTGAGGTGGGCCTGCCATAATTATGTGCATGAACTCTCTTTGCACCCTACAAAAGTGTTGTGTACTACGTACACGTAGTGCGCATGCGCGAGGCTCTAGGGGCTCGCGCATGCGCGGTTAACAAATAAAGGCGGTGCTCGGCAGTTGCAGCCGGAGACCGGAGCCATCGCACGTCTCCGGCGTGCGTTCTTGGTGTGCATGTGTGTACGAGTGCACGCGTGGGTTGCCTGACTTGCGGATCGCCGCGAGTATCTAAAACTGGCGACGAGGAGGAGACACGACCCGCGACCTCGTTCCAAAGTCACTGCAGGAACGAACGGAGCGCGATGCAGTCGCGGACCGCTCGAAAACAGCCGGCGGCCATTTTGAGCGCTTGAGTGAAGTCGTCACTCGCGGTGGTAGCGGCCCGTTCTGGGTGCTCGTGCGCCATCTGTGAGTCATCAGCCATCACACTAGATAATTTTTGGACACTTCACAGCCCAGCAGGAGCAGGGCTGTGATAAAAGAAGGGACAAAGGTCAACACAGGAGATCTTCGCCACAGCCTGGAGTCGGATCACCAGTCTTCTGTCAAGACCCAACTGTGAGTACCCAGGGAGATGGGTGATGAAGAGGGTGCCGCCGCCCCGGAAACACGCAGGGTGCGCACCACCCTAGCGCCCATGCCCGAGTTCGACACTACAGGCCCACCATCTAAACTCGGCCCCAAATGGCTCACATGGGTTAAAAGACTGGAAATGATGTTCAGGGCCTCAGGGGAAACAGAGGATGAGGCAAAAATTGCCATCATGATGTACTCGGCAGGCACGGAGGTCCAGAAAATATACGACTCCCTCGACATTCCGGTGGCAACTTACGACGCAGTTAAGCAAGCGCTAAGGGATCACTTCCTACCACTTGCGAATGTCGATTTCGACAGATTCGTTATGGGGGCTGAAAGACAACGCAGCGAAGAATCGTTAGACCAATTCTGTGCCCGTCTGAGGCGTCTGGCGAGCTCCTGCAGGTGGGCAGATGAAGAGGAAATGGTCAGAAACCAACTACTGCAAGGATGCTGCTCTGGAAAACTCAGGAGGCAAGTCCTCAGAGAACCTGGACTCACCCTCCGGCAGATCCTAGATATGGGAAGGGCGCACGAACTGGCGGAGGCCAGAGGATCAAAGATGGACGCAGCCAGCATACCCAAAGGGGAGGAGGAAGCGCTCGCTGTCAGGCGTTTCATGCCGGGGAAGGTCAAATGGACACCAAAGACGGAGGAAAGGACCACGAGATCGAACTTGTCTCAATCTTGCTCGGACTGTGGGTACGATCTCCCTCACAGGGGTGAGTGCCCAGCCAAGTCGAGGACATGTGGCAGATGTGGGGCCCCCGGACACTATGCCAGAATGTGTAGGGCCACTGTGCCCGTAGCAGCCAACAGGGGACCAGAGAGGTTCATGAGGTATGGGGCCCGCAATGTGAAGGGCGTATCCTCTTTGGAACAAGAGATACAGAACATGAACATCGCCGAAGAAGAGGAAGAGGAAGAAGAAGGTGAAATCTTCTGTATCTCCAGCATTGCAAGTGGCCCCGGAACTAGACGAAAACCCACATGCACCGTGAATATTGGGGAAGTCCCCACCCCAGTCCTCATCGACACGGGGGCGTCGGTGTGCGTGCTCGCGGACAGACACTACAAGGCCCTCGCGGGCCCACCGAAACTTTCTCAATCAAGAGCACAAATATATGCGTTTGGTGAGGAGGAACCCCTACCTATACAAGGAGTGTTCATAGCCCCAGTGTCCCACGGCGGGAACAGCATCAAGGCGAGATTTTTCGTCACAAGTGTGAGCCCGCATTCTTTGCTGAGCTGTGCGGCATCGGAAGCACTTAACTTGGTGCACTTCACATTTGCCGTATATCTGTCGGACCTGAATGGCCTGCTGGCACGCTTTCAGGAACTCTTCAGTGGGATAGGAAAACTCAAGGCGGATCCTGTGCGGCTGCACATCGACAAGTCGGTCAGGCCAACGGCGCTAAAGCATCGCCGTATCCCTTTTCACCTGAGGGCCCAGGTGGAAAAGGAACTTCAACTCCTAATAGAACGAGACATTATAGAGAAGGTTGAAGGGCCGACGCCCTGGGTTTCCCCGATCGTTGTTGCCCCAAAGCCAAAGCAACCGGAAGCGGTGCGAATCTGCGTCGACATGCGACTGCCCAACTTGGCTATAAAAAGGGAGCGTCACATCACGCCAACTCTGGACGACATTGTGGGCGAACTCCAAGGAGCTAGAATCTTCTCCAAGCTGGACTTGAGAGCAGGGTACCACCAGCTGGAACTCCACCCGGAGTCCAGGTATATAACGACCTTCACAACCCATGAAGGACTATACCAATACAAGAGACTCAGTTTTGGGATATCCTCCGCGGCGGAGGTATTCCAAAACTCCATCAGAGGAGCCCTGTCGGGGCTAAAAGGGGTTATAAACATGTCGGATGACATTCTTGTATTCGCCAGGTCAGAGGCGGAACACATCAAGCGCCTGGAGGACACTTTTCGCAGATTGCAAGACCTTGGCCTTACGCTGCACCAGGAGAAGTGCGAGTTTATGAGGGACAGCCTGGAATTCTTCGGATTCATTTTTCACGCTGGAGGCATTTCCCCTGACCCGAAGAAGGTGAAGGACATCAGAGAGGCTTCGTCACCCACGTCCCCGGCGGAAGTTCGCAGTTTTTTAGGCATGGTGACGTATTGCGGACGGTTCATCCGGGACTTGGCCTCTATCTCCGAACCGTTGCGTGCCCTCACCAGGAAGGACGTGGCTTGGGCATGGACGGGCAAAGAACAAAGGGCGTTCACAGCCATCAAAGAAGCCCTGTCCGAACTTGACACCATGGCTTACTTTAACCCAACCCGGGAATCGGAGATAGTGGTGGATGCCAGTCCCGTGGGACTGGGGGCTGTTCTCCTACAGGCAGATCAACAGGGAGCGATGAGACCCATCGCATATGCCAGCAAGGCATTGACCAGCACCGAGCAGAGGTATTCCCAAATTGAACGTGAGGCCCTCGCGATATTATGGGGCTGCAAGCATTTTCGTTTGTACATCTTGGGGAAGCCAGTTGTCGTGGTGACAGACCACAAGCCATTACTGCCCATCCTGGCGGGAGCATCGTCCAAGCCACCACCGAGGATCGAAAGATGGATGCTGTCCCTCATGGAGTATGGGGTCAGACTGATCTACCGCCCAGGAACCAACAACCCCGCTGACTACCTGTCCCGTCACCCCTGTTCAGGGCAGTCAGGGGCGACCACAGAAGTCGCGAGTTGTGCGGACTCCATTCATCTGGTTGTTGAATCGGCACTGCCTGTGGCACTTTCAAGGGAGGCAATCGCCAACGAGTCTAACTCTGACGAGGCGTTTCTGAGGGCAAAAGAAGCAGTAACATCAGGCGCCTGGAAGGACCTCCTCTTGAACAACGCCAGGAGGAACGTGGAAGTGCAAAAGGACCTACAGGCCTTGTGGAGCGCACGTCATGATTTGTCCGTGACGACCGACGGACTGCTCCTGAGAGGACACAGGATTGCGATCCCCAGATCTCTCGTTGGGAAGGTCCTTCACCTCGCTCACAATGGACACCAAGGAATGACCAGGATGAAGGCACGTCTCCGACTGAAGGTTTGGTTCCCGGACCTAGAGAAAAGAGTCGAAGAGTTTGTGAGAGCGTGCATCCCATGCCAGGCCACCAGCCCAGCTGACAGAGGACCGCCAATACAGTCCATGGCGAGAAGTGAACTGCCCTGGGGGACGGTCCATGCCGACTTCGGCTCCACCGGTCGAGGACTGCACTTCCTGGTTGTGACCGACCAGTGGTCGCGGTACCCGGAGGTGGAACTCGTAGAATCCACGGCCAGCGATCACACCGTTGCAGCACTGGACAAGATCTTTGCAACCCATGGTTTTCCGGTGGAGTTGTGTTCAGACAACGGGTCACCCTTCCAGGGGCAAGTTTTTGCAAGATACTGCGAAGAAAAAGGGATAAAGCATCGGAAAGTCACCCCGTTATGGCCAAGGGCCAACGGCGAGGTAGAGCGTTTCATGCGCACCCTAAACAAGGTCTTTCGAATTTCCGAAAATGGAGGGGAAGACCTCCGGAGGAACTTGTTTGAATTTCTCCGGGAGTATCGGACAACCCCGCACCGATCCACGGGAGTTGCCCCGGCGGAGGCACTCTTCAGAAGAATACCGCGAGGGCTCATACCAGAGACCGAAGGGCGAGACCCGGGTGTAATAAACAACGAGCAGGTGCAGCTGGATAGAGTGGCCAGAAACGAGAGAGAAACGGCACGGAGACGGCTACCCGAGAAGCAAATAGCAGTAGGGGACACTGTCTTAGTACGAAACCGAAGGTCGGAAGGAAAACTATCGACAACATACGAGACCCAACCGCTAGGTGTAACTCATGTAAAGGGCACCATGATCACTGCAGCCAATGCCAGAGGCACGATTACACGGAATGTGTCGTTCTTCAAGCGCATCCAGACAGCAGAGGATGACGCGGCAGCGGAGAGTGCTCCGGCACAGGAAAGTGTGCCAGGACCGGCAGAGGGTCCTCCAGTAGCCGACATGCCGGCGCCAGAAGTTCCGGAGGAGGCGTCGCCACGGTACCCGAGCAGGGTAGGGCGGAGACCACCTCAGAGGTTCAGGGACTTCATCATGGACCCGGCTCCCTAGCAGAGACGGCTAAGACATATCCTGTTCATGATGACAAGCAAGTTTTTGTGTTAATGTTGCGTTCATGTTGAACTGTTCTGTTTCTGGGGGAAAAGGAGGAGTGTTGTGTACTACGTACACGTAGTGCGCATGCGCGAGGCTCTAGGGGCTCGCGCATGCGCGGTTAACAAATAAAGGCGGTGCTCGGCAGTTGCAGCCGGAGACCGGAGCCATCGCACGTCTCCGGCGTGCGTTCTTGGTGTGCATGTGTGTACGAGTGCACGCGTGGGTTGCCTGACTTGCGGATCGCCGCGAGTATCTAAAAAAAAGGAACTAAGTCTGGAGGGGCCTTCTCAGCCAGCACAAAGGAAGTGCATATCATTTCGAGTGGATTCGGGGGCCATTTGTCTGCGCAACAAAGTGTAGCGCTCTCTCTTCCAAAATGGCTTGCTCTGCTGCCGACGCTCTGCCCTTTGAGTGCTGCACGCGAGCGCCGAGTGCACGAGCAACCTTCTGTAGATAGAGAACTAGAAAGATAGAGAGAGATGGTGAGATACATAGGTGGGCAGACAACACAATATATAGATAGATAAACCCAATGCGAGATACATGAGATGTGATAGAATGATGTAGATGTACGGACACAACAATAGCTAGATAGACAGACACAATGATGGATAAGTGATAGGTGATGGGCAGAGTGAGCAAGAATGTTTAGAACATTGTGTCAGTCACATGAGGTTTGATAAGCAAAACAAGCTTCCCCCACACGTCGCCCCCTGTCACGTTTCGCATCACCAATCACATATGGGCCACACAATCAATCATTCTATTAATGCCACTGTTCTTTTCTCCAATGAACACAGAACCCCTGCGATGACAAGCGCCACAGGGACATCTGGTCCAAAGAAAAAACCTGTGATCGCCTGCCGAAATTCCTGGTCATTGGACCCCAGAAAACAGGTACGTGCGAGTGAGTGGCTTAATGAGAGGGTGTGTGGGAGAGCCAGAGATTGAGTCAAATCATGGTTATGTGATATATTGAGTGAGTTAGTGAGTGAGTGAGTGAGTGAGTGAGTGAGTGAGTGAGTGAGTGAGTGAGTGAGTGAGTGAGTGAGTGAGTGAGTGAGTGAACAAACAAATGATTTTAGCGCAACTGTAAACATGTATAATGGGCACTGCGTTTTTAGACACAACAGATGTATGTCTATGTGGAGATCAGACTTGCGCCTTATTAAAGTTGATTTTAAAACTCAGAAATTGCAGGCCAAGCTCAGTACATATGCTGGTGTGGGGGTCTTTGAGTGAGAAGTAGTTGTTTCCACCAGACTCTGATTTGTGAATTTGGATAGCCTTTGTACATGACATAATGAAGTTGGTGTGACTAATTAATAGAATATTCTTTTTTTGTTTTTTTGTGATTTGGTTTATTCAATACCTTTCACAAATACAAAACATAAGTATGTAAAGAGAAAGAAAGAGTAAAAGAGATAAAGTTAAGCATCCTACACAACCTGATATTTACATAACTAAAGCTGGAGGTGTAAACTTTACAGCAGCAACTGTCAGTGAAGTAAAATTACCACTGAAAATGTGCTTCTAAAAATATAGTGAATACTGAGATTCCTGGCTATGTGCAAATCTTAAAAGATGGCCACATCTAGTAGTGTGCAACTCCGTGCATCCGTTAGAAAAGATGCTGTAAGGTTTCAATCAAATGAGGGTCTTGACAGAATTTCCCAATCGGCAGGTTACGTGTGATTGTTTCTCACGCCTAAAACATCTTTAATGGGAAACACATTGAGCCAGAGTCTTAAAAATTAATTTGTCCCCTCCAATTTGGACATTTCCTTAAATAAGCCGGCAACAGATCGTAAGGTTTGTTAATAAACAAATAGATAAATACATTTTATATTTACCAACTTGAGACCTAGTAGAAATCCAATCATCGTGCACCAGTTTTTTTTTACCTCTGTCGAGTAATTAATAGGATCGGAGGATGTGCACTCGAGTTCATGTACAATAGTCTGGCAAGACCCAATTCAAGGAACAAGGACTGGACGGTTATGGAGTAACTTTAATTTATACAAACTTGGCAATAGGGAGGAAGTGGGAGGATTCACAATTATAGCCAATAGTAATCTCTTTTTATGGTTGCACATTATTTTTCGTCGTTGCAAATCTGTTTTGCAAAAGTGGAGGTGTTTTGTGGATGATTTGGAAGTACAAATATAGCCAAAATGCACAGATTCCACTTTTTGGGGAGAGGTGGATAGCATTGCCCATCTCCCTGAGTTAATAAGCACCTCCTGGGCTGCGTGAATCATGTATAGTGCTATTTAAGCTAGAAGAGATGTACCTTAACTGTTTCATTTGTTTAATATAGTGAAAAAGTAGCTCAACGCCATGATTACAGTTCAGACTGTTGCAACAGTTCACTGTCAAGTGAGAAGCATGGAGCTGGGCCATTCTCAGCCAAATGGATGAAGCATCATCTGTGCCTGACAAAGAGCCTCACAAATGAATGAATGAGTACATGCACACAGAGCGCACTCCCCCAAAGGGTCTCTTGCCACTGTCAGCGTGCATAGTGGAATTTCACAGTCTTTCTTATGAAATGGTGAATGAACAATATACACTTGTAGCCCTCTGTATTTAAATTCCAGCATCCAGGCAAATATAAAACACTAATTAAGCCAAACAATAGCCAAGGAACACCGGTAGCACTGGCGGCTCTCTAATTGTGAACACGTGCATGCATTATGAACTAGTAAATGACTCACAGTATGTTACAATCAAATCTGTATATCTCCTTTAATAATCATAAAATAACATCTTTATACATGAGGCAGACACATCAAGTCAATGAATTTCAGACTACAGTCCTTCATCAGGGCATTCTCTGCAAGTGATACAAAAAGTACAAAAAAGCAACAAATCCCTACAATTAGCACTAAGACACATTTAGCTATTGGATAGAAGTGTAAGTGTAATCTCTAAAAAAAAAAAGACAATTTCAATCTAAGCCTTAGAAAAAGTAAATAGGAAAAGGGATAAGAAACAATCAGTGCCCGTATGATTACTCTGTAGGCTCCTGGTTCATTGCAAGTATACCTTATTAAGGGGAAACTTAACAAAGATTATATAAAATATTCTATTATAGAACTATAGAACTATGATCTTTTTTCCTATCACAGGTGGTGTAAAGCCTGGTAATTCAAAAATGAAATAAAAGAATGTGCTTGTGCTAATGTGCATCCGTGGAAATGTTATGGGAATTAGAGAGTGGACAACCGCCAATATGGAAACACTGACATAAATAGTTCTTCCTGTGGTGATCACGTGCACACATAAACGTGATGACGTTGTCGTGTGGGAAATGCGATGATGTCATCGTGTGACCCGGAATCAGCGATAATATGAAAATAAACAACAGAATAAAAAGAATAACTCAAAGTAAAAAATATTCACATGAAAACAGAAACTTCTTCTTATATGCCATCCTGAGAATCATGTAATGTTATATTCAATAAATGGTACAATCGGGCAAACACAGTTGGCATATTGTGTGTGGAATACTGCAGCTTCATCATTGTCTGGAGACAGCACCTAACAGTAAAAATGTAGAAAACTATAGTCTAGTCTTACATGTATTTCACAAATGCGTAGAGTTTTCGTATAGGACATATATGCATTATTCTATTTTACGTTTCTAAGTACCACTTTGTTATTATAAGACAGCACTTACTGTTTTGTATAGTTATATATATATTCTAGTTATGTTATGCTAAAACTGTATGCATTTGTGAAATACATGTAAGAGTAGACTATAGTTTTCTACATTTTTACTGTTAGGTGCTGTCTCCAGACATTGATGAAGCTGCAGTATTCCAGAAAATTCCAGAAATTAAAGGCTGTTGTAAATGTACAAAGGGCAGGGAAACCAAGTTTTCCAAGGATCAGGTCTCCTGGCAGTGATGATCCCAGATAGACCCTCATTATGAGACTGCCGGTAATCCACTGGTGCTACTGGTGGGTTAACATCAGTCTCGCCTTACCGTTACCAATGCCCAATATCCCGGTGTTACTGGGATATCATGGGCCTGGCAATGGCGATAAGTTCCCATTTTCCATGGAGTCCCATAGGACTCCATGGAATGGGAACCACTGATGCACCGGCATCGTTCTTAACAGTGCCTGTGCTTCACAGATTTTTCTACCAGTAGGGACCTAAACTACCGGCAGGTCAGGCCTGCCGGTATTTCACTGCCCCTACTGGCAGACTCGTAGTAACCTGGTCTGGAAAAAATGCCAGGGTTGGTAGTTCCAGACATTTTACTGCAATTCTTTCTGGACCGGGTAATCGTTGCTAGGAAAGATTTCCCTTAGGTGCAGTTTTCTCTCCATTTGTGAACCCCCCAAACTTTTAGCTTTTGTTTGGGTTACCTAACCTGACTTTTTCCAGTGGAGCACAGCCTTCAGCTGCGCTCCTCTGGGCTTTCGCTCATTTGTTATGGAGAAACGGACACATCCTTCAGGCTGTCAGTACTGGGAAACTATGTTTCCCCTAGTCTTTGACTATGTTGCCATCTCTTGGTAACGGTTTATCTATGTGCCAAGTACCTTCCAGTACCGCGCGTAGGGGCCCTCTCATTTTATGGCCCTAGCCAGCCTCTAAGGATTTTTTGGTGTTTGCACAAATGTGCCTAGGACGAACTGGTGGCAGCAGTTTACTTTTAAAGTATGTTTCCTTCATTTTTATGGACCATATAACGTTTACCCCGCTTGGCCCATGACTGTGGCCAGTGCCGAAAATGGCCGTGCCACAAAGTATTTTGTTCTGTCCTTTGGCCACTTTGTTCCTTTGCTTCCCCCAGGTCGAGAGACCTGGGTATTCCTTATTTGGGCATGCAGCCTCCCGCAAAAACTGCATCTTTTGCAGGCTCCTGCATATCACGTGTGCTAGTGTCCAGGAAGAGGGTCGGGTCTGTCGGTTCCCAAACCAGCCTACTGGTGCCAGTATGCCTGGTAGTCCTGAATCACTGGAATCACCATGGGCCATGATTGGCCCACACCTGGCGTGCATGCAAGAGAGCAGATCTTTCATTGGCTAGCTGAGATTTGAGCACAAAACGAATCTTGAATAAGAGAAGGGGCACTGCATCCATTCCAGGTCGATCTACTGAAGTTCACACCGAATTTCATAAGGAGCCAAGTATCCTTAATGAAAGAGCAGACTCGAGGAACCGCCGGTGATGTGCTAGGAAGGTTTGGCACCCTGATCCCTCTGGTGTCCCGTTGGACCCCTGCTTTTGTATTGTACCAAGAAGGCCTGCAAGGGCGCTTCATGCCTTTGGAGTAGTGGGAACAACTACTCTCGGAACATCCTCCTTACCCTCACAGAAGAGCCTCTTCAGAAGTGTTCCTAGGCCATCCGGTGAACTGTCCAGCTTGAACCCAGGGTATCGCACAGGAATGCTGCAGTCCAGAGTTAAGACTCAAGACTTTGTGAATCACTTTCTTGTGGTCCTGGGCCCTTTCGTGCCATGACTCGCTGTCCTAGCTCCTCTGGGTTGCAATTTATGATAGTGCACCATGCTGCAATCATTTGCAGTCGCTCTGTCACTCCGCTGTGGTGACTGTCACTCTAAGTGCCTGCAGACCTGCCCACCATGTTCTGAGACGTGCTGCACCAGAACTATCCTTCTCCTTTCTTCGAGAGCTGAGAAAAGGCTACTGTCCCACCAAAACGATCATCCCGTCCTGCAGCTGCTGAGAGCCAGAGCATCCTGAAACCTCAAGGTTAACGCCTACGAGCGAAGTGGGCTAGGCTGCCAGAGTTTGGTCCAGACTGTGTCCAGGGCCGGTGAGTACTTTCATCACTTACCGGTGGCCCCCTGGCACATCCATCTGTTCTTAAGCACGAGAATCCCTTAAAAGATACTCACCTTGGCTGGGCTAGTCTGCACTCCCCAGCTATTCCTGAACCCCAAAGGTTGCTCTATCTGCAAGGGTAGACCCTCCTCTAGGAATAGTAACTATTCATCATTGCCTCAAGCCCCTTCCTGAGCAGCTACAGCCCCCTGAAGAGAACCCGCTTTTCGTTGTATGCACAACCGCATGTTATTAATGGACTATAGTGCTTTGAGTGCTAGGCTCCTCACTTCATAGGGCTCGATTACATAAGCTAGGATTGACTTCGAAGAACTGCGTAGTTTGATATCTGTGTTGAACTTACCATTTTCTGTTGCAGGTTGTGGTTATTTTCTCCCCTTTGATCAGCATTAGGCTAAACACATTATTGTATATATGTTACATAGTGAATACGCGTGTGTCGTAATTGTTTTCTTGATAGCTGTGGTTTTATCGTATTTTGTTATAAAGGCCTCTAATAAATGTATTTTTGATATACATCTGTCTAAGGGTAATCTGGGTAGATTTACTGTGTGTGCTCATTGTGGGTTTCCGATCACTCTCACCCCTCCTGAGACATAGTCTTGACCGCCTGCCAAGCTACCGTAGATTGGTCTGGTTTGTCCAGACGGTTCCCCTGTTCCACTAAACTAGGGAGGCCTCCTAAACTTCTGCCCATCAGGTCCGAGTTTAGAAATCCGTCTTAACACTCGTAATGAGACCCTATGGTCTGCATGGTTACTGCAATGTGGTGTTATGTAGACTGAACACTCAGAAAGCAGAATCTATACCAGGACCATTTGCTGGGCAATACTTTCAAATGTATTGGGTAATAAGAATGTGATGCATGAGGCAGAAGATGAATATTGTGTGTTTAAAAAGTCAGCCTGATGGATCCTCTGTGTTCAGATATCTTTTTGTGGTATCTGGTTTATTAAAACCTTTACAAAACATAGATCTGACAAATACAGCATATGTGAAAACATGAATAAAACAATGCAATTTAGATTTTTAACTATTTAACAGTGTAGCGCTGGGAAGTGTATACCAAAGGTTTGTCCTTCCACCTTGACATGTTTCTCCACACGGCAGGTACGACCGCCTTGTATTTGTTCCTGATAATGCATCCCTCCATCATCAGCAACTCGCCGAGCCCCAGAACCTTTGAGGAGGTGCAGTTCTTCAATGGGAATAACTACCATCGGGGTATTGATTGGTAAGCCCTACTCTGAGATGCCTCTTCTGAGCTAAATGTAAAGCCTTGTGTTGATGCCACTGTATACAGTCTGCCTCCCCAATGCCACCCTGCCACGCCCGTGCCACTGATTCTCCCATCATGCCCTTTGTGGAAACCACTTGCCCACCAACATCCTCTGACCCTCCATCCCTTCGCATGGATGTGGAATTAGCCTAGAGAACTAGCAGCCTATGCACATTAAGATGCTCGCTGCAATCCTGTCCAAGGAAGTTCTGCAGACCCTCCCCCGCCACCCTTTTGTATAACATAGTAGCCACTAGTGCACCTGACTGACGCCTTTGTCATTTGTTGTCTGCCCCTTTAGTGCAGTGTGTGTGGGTGTTAAAGGCTTCCTTAATACATTAAATGCATACCATTTTTTCAAGGTTAAACTGCACCATGAGGGCCACAGCACTTGACAATATTGAACATTTCACACAAATAGCCCACGCATCTTTTGAGTATGGGGGACAACATGGGATGTATACAGCCAGTCGTTGTGCGGGAATACACATGTGCTCAAGCACACAACCCCTATGATTTCAGTTACACAATGTGCCAGTGTCAGAAAACAGGCGCTGCCGCCCTCATGCTGGGGACAGTGGATCATTACATTAAATGGAATCCTAGATAAGAACCATATGCATGTACTTAGGGAGTGTTTAACCTCAATCTGAACAAAAAAGTGTCCACTTGCACTTTGTTAAAGGTCTTAACCTGAGTTGAAAAGCCAGCCTGTGCTACGTTTGCAGGGTGAAGCAGGCTATTTGTAGCATCTATCATTAGCCAGTACAATGGCTCAGCGGGTAAAATGCTCATTGCTATGAGCTGTGCTTGATCTGAAGGGCGTGGGGCCGAATTCTGGCATGGTCAACGCAGCCTTTCATCCTTCTGAGATCGATTAATGAGTACATATTTCAATTGGGTAATAATAGTAATGTATGTAAATATGTCCAATGCGAAGCGCCTTAGATTAACATGCTAAATAAAAAAATATATTATTATAAATTATTATTATCACGTGCCCCCTCACCGCCCTGCATACGCTGACCTCCATGGACACAAGTTCTTGAAGTAATCTGTCAGTTTGCAGATCCTGGACTCATGAGGTCTCGCACTACCTGAGAAATGGCTGAGTGGGAAGAGAGTTGACCAATCAAGGCATTGCCCCATGTCCCAGTAAGGCCACATAGCATCATACCAGCCACTTGGAAACAGCTTAATTTCTTCAAAAGATGCAGTCTGGGTCCAAAGAAGCATGCATGTTCAGGATGAGAGCCTGTTTGGGTACAGGCGAAGGATCATGTCCGTTTGCATGCTGACATCGCACCACAGCGAGTGGTTTTGATGCTCTCTTGACCTTTTGAATCTGGTAAGAGAAGTGGTGGGAAAGGTTCCTTTTCTTAAAATGTTGAGAAATGTTGGTTGGTGACTGCTGCTAAAAGGGTAAGGAGAGGCAGATTGGAGGACGCATGCTCTGCTGCGGGCAAGCATCTACAGTTATCTATTCATGTGTGTGTTGCTGTGTGGTGATCCCCGGTGGTTGTGTTGTTTGATGTCAGTAGGCAGCTGGAGACATCATCCTGCTGGTCGGGGATATGCACGGTTAGACTTTGGTGAGTATATAGTGTGGGGGTCAAGGACAAGGAGAGCATGTGCATTAGATCTGGCTTTAGTCAAAGGGTGGGTAGTATCAGGCATGTGGTGGATTATAATGGAGCAGCTGGGTTCATTGTTGGGTGCAAAGTAAAAGCGCAAGCATTGCACATTTAACATCACATTGTAATTGCATATCTTTGCATAGATTGCATAGAGTTGCAAAGATTGCATGGCGTAATTCAGCATACAGTAGCACATCATAACAAGGCAAAACATTGCATAGAGGATTACAAAAATGGCATAAAGCTCCTTATGCATATATATATGCAAAGTATCTATGCACATATCAAAGGGAGTCAGGCCATTCAGCTGTGAATGGGCAGTTAAGCGGTGGCACATGAAAGTTTTGATGAAGGAACAATATAACACATGACACAGCATAAGGTTCAACATATTTAGTGGTAATCACAAAATGATACGTGGGATGAACTCTTATAGGGCGCAGGAGTTTCACCTAAACTCAGAAGGAATTAGCAATACTGAGGCGTCAGAATGGAGAACCCAATGGTGAAGGAGTCTAACTAGAGGACTTCAGGTCCTCCCAGATTTCCCTAGTCTAATTCACAGCTTTCAGAATACAGTGCCATTTGCTTTTTAGCTCCAAAACTCACAGTATCAGTGTTACATCATCTAGCATGCTTCTTGTCTTGTCAGGCCCTGGGATATAGCACACAGCACGCCTCCTGTTAGACCTAGTCCTTCCTCCTATCCTTTGATACACCAGCAAGTTTCCCTCACTTGCTTTAGGGCATTACCTTGACACACTCCTACCAGCAAGTATAGTTTTTGTCAAACTGTGAAATGATCACCCACTAGACATGGGTCGCCCACCTGGGCCAAAGCTTTCAGCCATTAACAGGCTCTTGATTCTCTTTCTAGGTCCCTGCTTGTCAGGGTCTGGGATGTAGCCCTAAATTGGCACCCGCGCGCATGTCTCTCTCTCTCTCTCTCTCTCTCTCTCTCTCTCGCCCCCTCTCTCTCTCTCTCTCTCTGTTTCTCTCTGTTTCTCTCTTTATCTGTCTCTCTCTGTCTCTCATGGAATTCTCGTCCGCTCGACTCCATGGTGGTAGCCTGATCAGTGTCATTCCCTGCACAAAACTGTGCACACACAGTTCTCGTGATCTGTGTGAATGATCAGTAAAATTGCTGATTGGTGTAATCTTAACCATGTGTTAGTCTGACTGATTGATTGGTCTACATTAGTTAGTAGCTGTGCTTTGAGTTCTGCCTATTGGACTTCCCAGATGGCAATAATCCCATTTTGTCTCTTGGTAACAGGTTTCAATTAATACCTTCTCCATGGTGGTTGTGGGTTTAATAAAAGGGCGCCAATTTGAAGCCAAGCTGGAGGGCTCTGGCTGCCATTTTGAAGCCAGGCTGGAGGGCTCTGGCTGCCACAGAGCTCATGCAGGATTGTGGTGCGACGTAGATTTGCTCAGTGCTTTTGCCGGTGCTCACTATTTCTTTCCCTTCCTCTCAGTGCCCGCAGGAATTAGTGGATCAATGAGGTTTGATGGGGTGGGTGAGGGCAGGGTAGGTTCTGTGTGGATTAAAGCTGTAATAAGGAATGTGTAGGACACAGGGGGCTGAATGCAGAAACTGTACCTGTGACAGACCTAACTTACTTGCACGTTTTCTGGGGACAAAAGATAGCCTTATTTTCCTTCTGTCTGACCCATCATTGCGAACTAAAGAGTGCAGGAATGATATGCTGGATTTAAGGTGTAATTAGGGTTTGGAATGTCTGGAGGGACACTGAGAGATGCCACAGATACCTCCTCTGGGTAGCACATCAGATAGCTTTTGGATATTTTCAGCCCTCGGTTTCCTTTTACTCCGACAGCGGGGTCGTCCAATAGGATGGTTTATAGTCATAATGTAGAAACCAATAATGTCGAAAGTCATTTTTTCGAGAAAAAAAAATGTCGAAAAAAAAAATGTCGAACCACCCTTTTTGAAATTTTTTTTTTTGTTTTACCCATTTTTTTTATCCCGAACCCCAAAATAAATATATAATAAAAAAAAACGGAATTCGACATTTTTTTTTTTCAACATTACTTTTTCGAAAAAATTGTCATTCGACATTATTTTTTCGAAAAAATGACCGACCACCCAATAGGATTCTGTGACATAGGCTAGGAGTTATGGACTGCACAGAATAATCACTGTACCTCACTGTTCAACACTTGCTAAAATAATCCTAGTACCTGTAAGAAAAATATGGTTCCTTACACACAAATACAAGGCTCATTTCTTAAAAGGGTATTGGGTAGCAACCGTTAGAAATTGTTAAAAACTAATCAAATACATTCGTGAAAAGTAAGTATATTTGCCCGCTGGTTTACAGAAGCCTGGTCTAACTGTTTTGAAATGAATGCTCCTTTGCAGGTACATGGATTTCTTTCCCCTCCCGTCCAACATCACCACCGACTTCCTGTTTGAGAAGAGTGCAAACTATTTCCATTCGGAGGAAGCGCCAAAGCGAGCAGCTGCTCTTGTACCCAAGGCAAAGGTCATCACCATCCTCATTGACCCCTCTGACCGCGCCTACTCCTGGTACCAGGTAAGACTCCATCTTTAAACCATTCTCCAGATGAATGGATTGATATTTGGGGTAAGAAAAAGCCAATTAAACCACAAGGGGAGTGTCAGGGCCACACAATAATGGGAAAGTGAAGGGGAAAATGGCAGCTCCTTTGGGCGATAGGGCCCCTTATCTGCCATACTTGGAGGGTTTTTTATTGAACAATATCTTTCATTATATTATGGTATATTTGATTTTATCATGAGTTTTTGGAATGCGTTCAGAGCGGTAATAAGGACGCTTGAAAAGGAAACAATACACCAAGGAGGGCAAGGTCAGAAAGTCATTTGCGATGTGGGCGCCTCTTGAGGGATTTGCACAGCGTCAATCGATCTGGCTCCAGACAGAGGTAGAGCGGGGCAGGAGTTCCAAAGGGGTAGACCGCGGGTGCACAGAGTTCATTGCGCAGAAGAAAGACCTGTTTCTGAACAAATAAGTACCATCGTCCATCCATTTTCTTTTACATTGATCCTTTTCTTTGAAGCATCGCAAAGACAGCAACATACATTTGTCCTTGCAGGGGATTTCCAGTGATTGCATAGTGTGACAACAGCATTAAGGACCCGTGTGTTGCACTATTTATGCTGGTACACAATGGTTATTGCAATGTACAGCAAGTCGTGTTCTGTCGTGTCCCGGCAAGGCTGACCATCCGAGGGACGTTTGGCCGTAGATACAGGGATTTATGTGCAAACAGTGGAGACGACTATGCTGCAGAGCAATCTTTTTTCCAAACGCTTCAGACATGAATTAGTCATTAAATGGGGTTGTTTTGTTGGAGTTTTGCCGCAGTTGTGGTCTTGGTGTGGAATTTCGTACTCAATGATTGACTCCTTTCGTTACAACCTTTTACCACCTGTATTGTCTGTAGTAGAATGACATCAAGGAGGGATTAATCAGAATGTGGTCACAAAGAACAAAGAAAAGAAAACTCGAAGCACAGTATTAAAAAAATAACAACAGTTAAAGTTTTATGTCGCTTCTAGTTCAGGTCATGTAGATTACACAAATGAGATCACCTTGTTTCCTCAATATCCATGAGTGCAGATCATGAGAAATATGTTTAAGACAATGGCCCTGATTCATAAAGCGCGTTTCTAGGGATTGCGCCATTGTAAAAGGCTTTTGTAAATCAGGTCCGATGTATGTATGCCTATGCGTCAGCAACAATAGCTCCAGCTCTGTCTCAATTATGCGGAGTGACAGAATTGGGGGAAAAATCACTCAGCTGAACTTACGCCGGCCTTTCTGGAATTTTTGGAAACTATGCAGCTATTCTGTGGAAAGGGGGAAATGTCACTGTATCTGAGCTTATACAGACGTGTCACGTGCTGCTGCTGCACGCCACACAAGTGTGCTTTTCACCCCCAGCTAGAACATTTGTTGAGGTCTAATCAATTGTACATTGTACAGGCGACAGGAGATTGGGATATTTGGCCCCAAATTGTGGAATCAGTTACCAGGAGCGATCCGGGCATGTCAATCTGTGGAGGTGTTTAGAAAGAGGCTAAAAACCTTTTTATTCAAATAATTGAAGTAAGCCTCAAGCCAGATGCAATATCTACACACTCTAGTTCTTTTGCATAGTTAACATCAGCGCCCGAATGCAGTTGAGTCAGTTTGGTGCGCGTAATAAATGTGCAAAATCAAAATCAAACATCCCAGGAAAGAGAGTGACCAAATAGAGAGAGCGACGCACAATTATCTTTAATCAATCTTTCCCTTGGAATGATGTTTTACTCATGATTTTGCTGTTACGGCTTTGACAGTCGTGCAAAAGGTTCCAAAGAGGCAGACCTTTCAAAATGATTGGCACGATACCATCGCTAGCTGTGCCCTGTTTTTTCCCTTCAGAATCATAATAGCACTGTTGCAAATGTACATAAAATAATTATCTTGTAAAGCAAATGGCAGGCGGGTCAACAGAATAAGGATGTCTGAGTGTCCGCTGCCATGTTGGCGTTTCTCTCACATGCCTGGTAAGAAGACATTAGCCGTGTCCCTTACGGCATATTCTCCTTAGCATTGCGTAGCTTGAACAGGATTCTGTGTCGCACTGATTTGGCGAGGCTGCCTAACTCCTCTCCTCCCTCCAATACGTGATCATCTGGATGGGGGTGGGGCGCGATTTGGCATGGAAGACTCTCAGTTTTTCAGGTATATGCTGTGGCATAAATGCGTGTGTGCTTGTGTGGGTGTTTGCACTTCAGATTAATACTTCAAGGACCACATTTTGAGTATGAGGTAATGGTAAAAACATGTGGTATTTTTTAATTCCCTCCTATTGTTTAAATGTCACCTTAATAAGAGTTTGGATTGCAAAGGGTATTTATCACATTGAGGTAAACTGAAAGTACAGCGTGAAGTAAATTACGCAGATTTAACCCACGCTGTCCTTGGCATGTCCCCCATGTGGCGACTCGCCCATCCACTCCCAACTCCCTATCAGTTTGATTCCCGAGAAGACTATGTTTTTCTTCACGTGTGTGTCAATAATCCATCTCTTCCATGTTGCTTTCATGTTGCTTTCATGTTGGCCTGGGAGCTTTCTGAGCCCGATGGCTCATGTACTGGACATGAAAAGCAGTAACTCCGAATAGAGGCGAATGTTGGACAAGGCAGCCATACGTATGTGTATTTGGGGAGCAAACTGTGGCTAGAAAACATTCAAATCTATTGCAAACCTCTGTTATTGGTTAGTTTACCCTGGATCAAGTACTTTCAAAAGAGTGACTTCCCTGGTAGCCCAGCACTGAAAGCTGAGTCTTTAAATCTGCCATGTGCCTTTTATTTTTTTTAATTAAGGTTCATAAAAGATTTTTTAAAAAATATCAGCGCAGTTGCAGCGTTACAGCAATAGCGCATGACAGGTCATGTGTAAAAACTGTGCCATATATGTCAATAGCCAAGGTTAGAAAATATATTAAGGTTAGAAAATAAATTAAGCATGAAGTTCGTCCTGCTGGGTTTTTATCCTTTTTTCCTACCAACTACATCTCGCTATAGGTGACTTCATCCGGTACAGTGCATAACATTGGTAGCCGGACACACCAGCTCCACTTAATTCCTAAATTCATTAATATGTCTATGCCCCTCTCGAAGAAAGGTCCCTGTCCTTTCCTTCTCCTACTTGATCTATAAGGCTCAAGTTCTTCCCCTTGGGGGCCCCTAGGCGGGGCTACTCCGCCCACCCCTTACTGAAAGCGCTCCCCTCACCATCACTCTGACATTCTGTCACCGGAGCTTCCTCCACTGCCACCCATCTCAACATGTCTCTCTTCCACTTCTCAACCCAGGAGCAGGGAGATCAGTGTTGCAGTGTTGGGCCATTATTCTTCCATAGAATAATAATCATAATGCAATCAATTTCCCATTCATTTACTCCTCCTCTTAAATGGCAACAGACCCAAAACACATACTTTAATAGAAATGAAATGGGCCCACTTACTCCATGCAGTGAAATGTAATTATTTTTGCGCATTGTCTTTGTAGCGACAAGTTTTTGTAATTGCGTTTGCCCATTTTTTTGTAGGGACACGTTTTTGTTTCACTTGCACGCATAGCCTTTCCTGACAGGGTCATGAGATTCCCGAGAGGTTTGGGTGTGATCTGGATTGTGGCTTTCTTGCCACCTCTTGCCACAGGGCCGACTTACCTGCGGTGCCATGTCTTTCCTCTGTGGCGGAGGTACCCTCGTTGCAGACTGGGGAGATCAGCCGCTGCACCACAAGCACAAGGTGCAGTGAATAACCGGTCCCCTAAACATGCTTATAGATCTGTGCAGGGGCCCGGCAGTACGGTACCACGCATTTGTATTGTGCATACCATGGGCAGTTTTCCCATAACAACCACTGCCCATAACAACCACAAGGTGGGTCGGGAGCCTCGTTCCTACGTCGGTCTCCCATAGAATCCTCTGAGGGAAACAAACTGAGTGTGTCACAATTCCTCCTGCTCCGTGCAGGTGACTCTGGGTTCTGTCTGTGGGTCTGCTCCTGGATTGTTTGCCTGCTTATGCCTGCCACCTCTGCCTGGTCCTTTCCCTTTTGCCTCTCTTTTCTTGTACCTCCGCCATACTTCTTGTCCTTTCTCTTTTTGTTCTCTGGGCTGACCTCGCTCAATGCTTTACACTGTCTCAACACCACGTAAATATGTGGGTGGTCCTACTACGTGGTGTTAGAAGGCCTCCCCTTTTCCCTGGACAGAGTCCACTGTACTCAGCCCAGGGATAGGGTGTGTTTTCCATGCTTCTCACATATAGGACCCGACCGGATGGCCATGAGTACCATGCTATGCTGGACCTCAGGAATAGCTGGATTAAGAGCTGAAAAGAAACAACGGTGGATGTAGCGGGTGGGGGGGTGCACCTTGACACCCCTCGAGTCCAGTGCCATTCTTCCCATAAGATTTGATAAAGGCCGTTCCGTTGGGTAATCTTGCAAAGATTCCTGAGCGCTAGTTTGCAATTAAGAATAAGTCAGGAGTTGACAACCTTACTCCTACCTAATATGCCCTTGTAAATGAAATGTTCCTGACAATAGCATGGCGTTTTGCTAACTCAAACCAGCACTGAATTCTATTCTGCATCAGAAAATGCTCCCTATTTTCTGAACCAGTAACCGCTATCCACTGCAGATTTCAGTCCCAGCCCCCCAGAACATTGACATCCAGTGGATCATACATCTTTCAGTACTTGTCGTCAACATGTGTAACCTTGGCTGAGACAAGAAGTGGCGTTTGACTGACAATGATAGGCTGCATAATGCTCACAGCCCACTCAATTTCCCGCGCTGCCAAACAGCGGGAAAAACAACCTGGGAAACAGTGGTGGCCATCTCGAAATGGCTATTCCAGCCAGTCTTTTAGCAGCTTATGCCAAAGGGTTTACTTCAGCAATTGATTAATTCCCTGTATCATTGTGCTTTTATAACTATTTTAGAAGTGGTGTTGGAGCCTTTTTTTTTAAAAAAAATCGGCTCACAATCAAATAATATTGATTTTGTAAAAACTATGTAAGAAGGTTCTTCAGTACATATCTTGTTAGTTACCATGTCACTTTACCATTTTCTCATTCTCACAATGTTTCTTTATGTTTGTAAATGATCACAGGAACGATAGATTGTCAATCCGAAATAGAGGGAGAGATGTTTTGTGTACTGATTGTTCTTGCTTGTCATTTGGACAGCTGCAATCTTGATGAAGGTCACTGCATTATCTGCAGATTGCTTCCCGGTCAAGGTGGCCATTTTTCCTAGGGATATCTCTCACTGGAATTGCTCCCGCAGACAGGCATTTCAAGTGAGACGAAAGAGCAATATATTCAAATGGCACTCTTAAGTACAGCACATGAACCATACTGATGGGTTTGCAAGCTCACGCTTCCTCTGCCATCGCTCTGACGCCGCACACAACAGAGGACCTTTCTTTCTCTTTCAGCACCAGCGTTCTCATGAGGACCCCGCTGCTCTCAAGTTCTCCTTCTACGAGGTGATAACAGCCAGTCACCGTGCCCCCTCTGAGTTAAGAAGTCTACAGAAGAGATGCCTACTGCCTGGCTGGTACGCGACCCATATGGAGCGTTGGCTCACATACTTCCCGCCTGCTCAGGTAATACGAAACACAACTGACCGTTAAAAAAAATCTACGAGCAATATATGCTGCCTTTGACACTGTTGATCACCCCTTACTTCTCAATACTCCTTCTTCCTTTGGTTTCAAGGGCTCTGTCCTCAACTGGCTCTCTTCTTACCTCTCTCACCCCTCTTTTACTGTCTCTTGGGGCAGTCAATCCTCCCCTACTTTCCCCTTGGCTTACAGTGTTCCCCAAAGCTCTGTCCTCGGACCCTTCTTATTCTCTCTTTGCACCTCCCTCCTCTCCCCTATCATCTCTTCCTTTGGGATTTCTCACCATTTTTACGGTGATGACACCCAGCTTTTCCTCTCCTTCTCTTCCTTCACCCCTGAGTTACACCTAAATCTCTCTTCCTGCCTCACCACCATTGAAACCTGGATGTCATCCCACTACCTCTCTCTCAACACTGATAAGACTGAAGTCTTATTATTTCCCTCCAGCACGCTTCCTCCGCCCTCCCCACTCTTTCTATTAATTTTCCCCCTTCTAATCCTCCTATTTCTACTCATGCTCGTAATCTAGGCATTCACTTTGACTCCTCCCTCTCCTTTACCCACCACATTTCTCTCACCTCCCAGGCATGTCGCTACCACCTTTTCAATATTCGTAAAGTCCGCTCTTCTCTCACCTTCCATGCTACTAAATTTGTAATCTCCTCCCTCATCTTTCTCGTCTCTTCTATTGTTCTTCTCTCCTCTTCGGACTTCCTACTTCCCTTCTCGCCCCCCTTAAATCCCTCTACCACTCCGCTATCTGTACCCTCTGTCTTCTCTCTCCTCAAGACTCCATCTCCAACTCACTCTCTTACCTTGGCTGGCTTCCCTTCCATTCCCAACTTAAATTTCACTTCCTCTGTCTTGTCTTTAAATCTCTTCATGACCTTGCCCCCCATACCTCTCCTCTCTTCTTTCATTCTACACCGCCTCCCACTCACTCCGATCTGCCGATCTCTTCCTACTTTCTTATCCCCACCATGTGCCTCACCTCGTTTCCACTCCTTTCAGCTCCTTGCCCCACTACACTGGAACTCCCTACCTCTTTCTATCCACTCCATCCCCACCTATTCCTCCTTCAGTGCCTCCTTGAAATCACTCCTCCATTCCCCGCCTTGAAACTCTTATCCCCTCTTCCCCTTTCTCTCTCCTCTCTCTAGTACCCCTTCATACTTCCCTTTGCCTGCCCCTTTCTCTCCTACGTCCTCCCCTCTTCTTGCATCCTCAATCTATTGCCCTTCTCTCTCCTTCTTCATTTCCTTCCCCTCCCCCTCCTTCTTTTTACCTCATAGGCTAATTGTTCTACATACTGTTTTACTGGTTTGATTCATATTTTGAAAATTGCTTCTACTGTTATCATGTTCTATGTATTCATGTTGTTAACTGTAAAGCGCTTTGGAGTAAAGCGCTATATAAGAATTATAAATACAAATAATAAATACAATACAGGTTATTGTAGTGCTGCTGTGGGTCCTAGATGCCACAACACCATTGCTGTGACCATTGGGTGTATGTGGATGTTATCCCTGCTAGTGCCTATGACCGATCACAAAGGGTTTCCTTCTACAGGCTGGATATTGACATACATAACAGTCATGCACGCTGAATGCCCCCTTATATGTATGGGTTTTTGCATTCATTCAAGCAGATAAGGAACCCTAGATCTCGAATTCTCATGGCACTTGTCATCCTAATTTCGCACTTTTTGAAAATCTTTTCATTTATTTTATCAGCCCATTGCCATGAAATGTAATAGTGGCATGGAATATTCCAGACAGTAAAATGAACTAGTGATTTAAGCAACAAGCTCAAGAGGGGTGGCCACCCTAAGCATGGAACTTCTGTGCCCTTCATTTTGTGTTATGCCAGCCAAAGTGTTCCCAAGATGGTTGCGCTCACAACTGTGAGGAAGCAGTCCATGCCCAGCTGAGACTCGTGTCTTCCACTTTGCAGAACTAATCATCATCGTTTAAAAAACATGTGCCAAGACCCACAAAGTTCTTCCGTGATAGTGAAACTGGTGCAGGGATGGACTGGGAACCAAAAGAGGCCCTGGAACTAATGTTCAAAGTGGCCCCATATTACACATTTTCAGCAAGCCTGACCCTTTTCCTATGGGATAAATTGGAAATACCACACAAAAGAGGCCCGGGCTGCAGAGTCCTACCGGGAAATCTCCAGAGATCCCTATAGGCCAGTCCTCCCCTGAACTGATGGAGAAAGTGGTGACACGTTTCTCAGGTCAGGCACAGTAGAAACAGATGTTCTTCAATCGGGGGTCACATCAAAAACGTTTGCCACCCCCACCTGTGCCAGGCCAATTGTGGTTAGAATAGGTGCCTTACATCTGCAGGGACTGTCCTCTACAAACCAGAGTAATTGTTCTTTCTACACGGCAACACCATGTAAAATGTTTGCAGAAAGCAATTGCCAGTATTATGTTTGTGCTTGTTAGCCCGTGATACCTTGTCACCAAGGACACATGTTTTACAGTCTTCTTATAACAGGCAAATGCATTCTTGATGTTGTAGTCTCTCTCTCTCTCTCTCTCTCTCTCTCTCTCTCTCTCTCTCTCTCTTTCTCTCTCTCTTTCTCTCTCTCTCGCCCTCTCTCGCTCTCTCTCTCACCCTCTCTCTCTCTATCTCTCTCTCTCTCTTTCTCTCTCTCTCCCTCTCTCTCGCTCTCTCTCTCTCTCTTTCTCTCTCTCTCTCTCTCTCTCTTTTTCTCTCTCACCCTCTCTCTCGCTCTCTCTCGCCCTCTCTCTCTCTCTCTCTCTCTATCTCTCTCTCTCTCTTTCTCTCTCTCTCGCCCTCTCTCGCTCTCTCTCACCCTCTCTCTCTCTCTCTCTATCTCTCTCTCTGTCTCTCTCTCTCCCTCTCTCTCTCTCTCTCTCTTTCTCTCTCTCTCTCTTTCACCCTCTCTCTCGCGCTCTCTCTCGCCCTCTCTCTCTCTCTCTCTCTCTCGCCCTTTCTCTCTCTCTCTCTCGCTCTCTCACACACACACACAACGCACGCACACCTCCTACTACCCCTCTGGTCCCCAGGGTCAGACAGGGCCATAAAAGTGTCTGGGCACCAATAAAAAAGTGTCCCGCAGTTGCTAATTCCTAGTTAGTTATTTTGTGACACTGTTTGAGTAGTGCCCAAGGAGGAGTTTTTTGATCAAATGTGATGCAAATTGAGCATCTCAAAGAATATTGACTCAGCAACACTGGTAAAAACAAATAGCGGCATTGTGAAGTAACTCATCAAACTGGCCCACATTGGACAAGCATGTGGCGCACTTTGACCAAAAAAACAGCCACACCAGCATTTTGTGTTTTTGGTTCGCCCTATAGGCCAGTCCGAGCCTGCTGATCCTACCCCTGACGCAGCCCTCAAGAAACAACCAGATGCAGCTGCTTTGTCAAAAGATATAAATGGTGTGTCATCATGTGGTTACTGTGTTCTGTGGCTATGTTGTGTGAAACACAATCCAAGAGTCAACCCATGGCTTGCCTTAGATGCACCAGGGGTTATTTTTCTTGATGTAGAGCACATGCAGAGTACTTGAGAAGGATGCATCAAAAGTTGTGCGCACGTTTTATATGCGCTGCATGATTTTCATGGATGTGTGTGACAGAGCAGAGGCGCGGGACGGAATTGCTGATTCGGCCACCCCATGCACTTCATCAGGAAACCGCAGCAGCAACTCGGCCCGGGCCTCATATTGATGCAGAGAGAGATGCTTTGGATTCCTACGGAATCTGCATTCATTTGCACCTGCCAAAAGCAGGAGGATTCCATAAGAACCTATGTAAATGCATCCACCCATGCCCCTCAACAAGCAAACAATCAACATTACACAGAGAGGGCTGCTAAGTACACACATAGGCGCTCCTCTGCGTGCAGAATCCAGGCTCATTCAAAAAGGGCCCCATTGTGTTTGCCATATTAATAACAAAAAGGGGAGGCTTTGACAGGATGTGTAAACTCCTAAAAACAATGCTTTTTTGTTTCATTCAAATGAACAATTGTTTTTATATGTTGAAATTCTAACAGGCGCAGAAAGGCACACAGGTGATGAAAGTATATATCTAATGAACTACCCTGTTTTCTGCATATAATGAACTACCCCGTTTTCTGCATATAATGAACTACCCTGTTTTCTGCATATAATGAACTACCCCGTTTTCTGCATATAATGAACTACCCTGTTTTCTGCATATAATGAACTACCCTGTTTTCTGCATATAATGAACTACCCCGTTTTCTGCATATAATGAACTACCCTGTTTTCTGCATATAATGAACTACCCCGTTTTCTGCATATAATGAACTACCCTGTTTTCTGCATATAATGAACTACCCCGTTTTCTGCATATAATGAACTACCCTGTTTTCTGCATATAATGAACTACCCCGTTTTCTGCATATAATGAACTACCCTGTTTTCTGCATATAATGAACTACCCCGTTTTCTGCATATAATGAACTACCCCGTTTTCTGCATATCCACCCAGACTCTCGTAAATGAGATTGTCGTTTTTTATGTGCAGTTGCTTATTGTGGATGGGCAACAGCTGAGAACGGACCCGGCTACTGTGATGGACGAGGTGCAGAGGTTTCTCGGAGTCACCCCGCACTATAATTACTCGGAAGCACTTACGTGAGTTCACTGTACACTGCCATTGCACATTTATACATCTTCGGCATTTCCTCATCTGCCACACACCATGAACGCTCTGCATGTGGTCTCCTCTCCGCCGCCATAAGTCTCCATTGTGTTTGTGTTGTTCCAATCGCCTTTGGCAGCTCTGCATCCAGCTGCGAGGCGATGGAAAGTCATTATCAGCTGGTGGCTGTACAGCGACCTGCGTGCAATAGGTTGGTGGTCTCGGTGCATTTCTCCTGCTGGCAGGTGTCAAGATCCCTGCAAATCACTCTCGGCACTTATTGACAAACTTGTTGGCATTTCCAGGAGCCAGGCCACCGACTGCAAGGACTAACTCACAATTCCCTGGTCTCTGGAGCTGAATTCAGGCACGTTAACAGATCTTGTCACATGCTGGGCCTGGTCTGTGCAAAAGAAATGGGGTTGTTTTTAGTGCCTGACTGAATACACTTCAATAGTGCCCACCTCCTTAGTTAGGTCTGGTGCGTGTGACGTTCGAAACTGTGCCCACAGGAGAATGCTTTCAGTTGGTGCCACATGGCATGCATTAATGATGGTACATGCAAATCTTCTGGGAAAACATTCCAGGTCAAGGCAGAATGTATTACGAAGCAGCAAATATTATTGGGATACTGCACCCGCTGCACCCACGCATGAGCAAACTGCAGGTCACAAGTTCACATCCCAGTGGGTTAACTCCTTAATTCTTTAAAGTTCAAATATTCTAAGGCACATTGAGCCAGGTAGAACCCAATTCTGAAGATGGTTGAATTATGAGGGCTGGGAAAGTAAGCATGACTGTAAAGCCAGTTACTCAATACTATACTTATGCAATAACTGTGGCTGCTGCCTGTACTGGTTGGTAATGAGCTATCAGCCTAGTTAATAGGCCTAAGGAATGTAGGGGCCTTTGACAAATGCTGCAGCCCTATTACCAGACATTGCAATACAATACAATACTGCTTTTTTTGCAATGACTAAGGATGCATGTATTGGCAAAGATGATTTATACCTATTCTCTTAGTGGAATTAAACACAAGCACACTCAAACAGATGTTTGCCCAATGGGGTCACTCAACAATCACCCTGTTTGCAAACACAAAAAATGCAAAATGCTGAGGACATGGCTATGTGCGTCATCGACTGAGATGGCTCCCTAAGAGCCTTCGACGCAGAGAAGGAGAAAAATGTGGGAAAACCCCTCCTCTGGCTACCCAACATTAATTTAAAAGGCAGCTGGGCGTAGGGCGAGCACTGGAGCTGCTAGTCGGTACTTCATCGCCCTCTGGCAGCCCCCGGAGCATGAAGATCAAGAGGGATGTGTTGCAGACCACGCGGCTACGATATGGCACCCCCCGGCCTGGCCCCGGAGTACAGGAGTAAGCAGAGGGAGCTGTGATAACTGGTGTCTCAAGCGGAGAAGTGTTGCTGGAGCTCACCCTTTTCCGCACCTGTCCCGCGCTCCTTCCGTGGTGGCACTTCATGGTCGAGAATGGGCGTGCACCCTCAATGTGAGGAGCAGTGCCTGGGGATAGTCCATGAAGGCTTGCCAGCAAGCAGCGGCCCGGTACCTGAGAGGCAGAAGGAGTCGGCCGGTGCCTGCTGGCACTCTCCGGCCCATGTGGGAGTGTGGGCCTGCCTGCATGAAGCTTTGTCCGGTGAAGACAGTGCCGCAGATCTCCTTCCAGCGGTGGCTGCTGTCCGCCTATCCTCGGAGTTCCGGGCCACAGTGAAGGTGCATTCAAATTGTGCTGGGGAAGCTAGCCCAGTGCACAAGAAGGGCCTCCCTCTGTTGGGCAAATTTTAGAGTTTTTGCCCATGAGGGAGGTCTATTGACCTCTTACATAACTAAAGAGCCCCTGCACTGATATCCTGGCTGGTGAAGGTGGGCACATGTGAAGCCCAGCAGCGTGCATACACTATCTGACTGCTCCTGTCAGCCACACATTACACTTTTCTTTGCCCTGTTGTCTCCTGCCCCGATCTGGCTGGCAGTGGTTCTACTGTTGGCACACAGAAGTGCACAGCAGAGTATTTGGCTGTGCAACATATCTGGGCTGCATTACATGAATATGACAACCTAAATTGAAGTTCCAGCAGCGACAACTCTAGCAGCCTTTACCACCCTAATCTGCAACAGCACCTGGGGGTTTGTAGCAACCACTCTTCCCATTGTGTCTTTGTGTATGGTAAACGCCTGTGCTTACCTTAGTTCTGGCAGGGGTATAGCTCCACCAGAGCCATTTGGGAGCAAGGAAATCCACAAAAGCACAGAGGAGCTCTCCCACAAGAAGCTTTCACTAGATAAGAGGGTCTCAGAAGCTGGGAAGCGGGTCTCAGAGGTGGAAGGCACGTCATGTGAACAGTCCTATGAGGTTGGTGAATGTTCTAACAGATTGGAGGCCTGGGAGGCACACTGCGGTGCCCTGAAAGATAAGCAGGGGGATGGGGAGAATTGCTCCCACAAGAATAACTTCCAGATACGTGGCATCTCCTCGGGGTGAGGGACAATGAACTTCCTGATTTTATGGCAGACCAAAGGTGGGTGGTCTAGGAGTCCTGGATATATTCCACTATAATTTAGCAACACATATTTCTCAAGTGGTCACCTGGGGGACGCCAGTATGCAGCCAAAATGGAAAATAATCGAGCAGGCTCATTCGGCTGTGGGGTCGATCTATCTTCCATACGTAGAGAAAAGATGCGTGGTATTGGACTGCGTATTTTCACTCCTAACCACAACTAGGAACTAACTTTACTGTATGAATGGAACAAACCAGCCTTTCAACCAGTGTGTTATAGGAGAAGATTTGGGGCATAGATGGCCAGGGGTGGTGGGGGGGACTTTGCAGCATATATACAGTGATGGGTGCCCACTGCCCTTTCAGGAGTGTAAGGAAGCCTTTGTCTTGCCTGAAACTGAGAGATCCTGATATGCGCAATTGTGACACTGGGCCTCTCACCCGCCAACTAAACCTGGGGCAACTAGGAAGCTGAATGCAATTGAGTTGGTCTTTCACAGGGGGTTCTCTCAGGGCCGGTTCTCACAACTATATAAGCTGTTGGACACAGGTGAGCCGGTGGTGCGCTTGCCATAGATGAGTATGTTGGAGGATGACCTGGCTGGGCCAAATGATGATGCTGCGTGGTTCTGCATGTGGGCGAGATTGCATAAACCCTCTAGGTGTGGCACAGATAGGGATTGGTTCTACAAATCCTGTCACAGGTGGTACCTCACACCGTAAAGGCTTCACCGCATGTCAGCTGATTACTCTGAGAACTGCTGACATGGCTGTGCAGCAGTTGGTTCTCTCTTTCACATGATGTGGACTTGTGGGTCTCTTCCGGAAGGCGGTGCTGTCCAAAATCAATGATATCACAGGGCTAGTTCTCCCCATGTATCCCAAGGTGGTTTTAATAGGTGATACAAGCAATGGGATATTCCCTCTGATGGTACCGATGGCCACCCTGATCGGACACTTTCTATTGACAGCCAAACTGACTATCACCCGAAATTGGAAATCTGTGTAGGTTCCAGTGGTCCAGAAATGGTGGGTAAATATTTGGGACATCCTGGTGGTGGCAAAATGACTGCATTGTATGAGGGGAGGTACAGCAAATATGTGTCTGTCTGGAAGCCCTTTATTGACTTTGCGGAAAATCACCTAGCGATAATGGTCAACCCCCACTGATGCAGCACTTTTCATTGTTGTAATGAGCTTGGTGTGTAAAGCGGTGCTAGGGTTGAACAACTCTAAGGTTTTATGGTGATGTGGGATTCCGGATTGTGAGATATCTACCAATGCACAAACATATGGCTCTCTGTACTTCCTGTCATTGTGTCCTTTTGAAATCTTATCTTTGTGTCCACGTATACGTCATTTGCCACAGTATGTTAAATAAAGGTTTTTTGAAGACCAGAAATGTAGGTACTCACAACAGGGGTTTCTAGGTGATTGAATTGGTCAGGGATATTTGCATACGCTCCCCCTCCCCCGACTCCATTATTGAGCAAGTACTGCACAAGTTGTACCATGAACATGTAAGAATGATACCCATATTGCCTCAATATGGCAACACAGCTATGTTTCGCCCATCTGCTGAACATGCCACTTTCCCCACCAGACAAACTGCCAGCATGATGTAACCTGTTAACACAGCGGGATCAACCAATCACACGTCCAAAGAGGTATTCGACAAACTTAGCATTTCTGCTCTTGAGATCATAGAATTTGGCCCATCTAAATCTATCAACAGGTTGTATGGAGATCTTTAAAGAAAAGGGAAAACCCTACACCAGACTCTACTATTTCAACAAATGGAAAAGGTTTGTTATATGGTTTTCCAAAAAATAACATCAGTCCTATTGACTGTTCCTCTAGTAACATACTTGCATGCATTCTCTTGTTAATATACTCATGCCCAGTTTTCAATTCACAGAAGGTGCATTTAGCTGCGTTATCAGCATAGGCTAAATCTCAACACAAAGTGCCTTGGTGGAACATTCCTGTTATCAAGGCATTTATGGGAGGGGTATAGCACATTTAACCACCAATAGCCCATCTGCCACCTGACTGGGATCCAAGCATTGTGTAAAGCAAACTTTTGGGGCCACCTTGTCAGCCTACGCCTAAGGCTTCTTAAAGAAAAACCTACATACAAGGTGGGACGTGTAATTACCATCAATATGGAGGTTCATTGAATTACAGGCATTATCTGTGTCAAGCCCATTTGTGTCCATACATAAAAGCATAGTCATTTTAAGGGCACACCCCAGGTTTTTCACCTATATTTCAAAATTCAAACATGTCAAACAGTCCATAGAGCTGATAGCCTTCCTCCAAAATCCCCAAAGCAAAGGGGAAAGGGCAATTCATACACTTTATGCACTAAGAGCCATCGTGTACTACCTCAATAAAACAAAGAGGTCAGAAAATCAGATCAATTATTTGTCTCAATGGCAATAGGAAGGAAAGGAGAATCAGTCACTAGAGCAACTAGTGCGAGATGTATCATGAAATGCATACAACACTGTTACACACTGTCCAATAAAACACTTAATTTCACACCAAGTGCACATTCAATACGTTATACAGGAGCTACACTCGCTTTCATTGCACATTTTCCTTTAGAAGCCATTTGTAAAGCAGCAGCATGGAGCTCTGTGCACACATTCACACAGCGCTACTGTGTAGATACTCACTCACTAGCAGGTTCTCGAGTGGATCAAGCAGTTTTAAGGCAATTATTTGCAACTGTGCCTTCAGCTCCTCCACCACCTTCTTCAGGTACTGCTTGCTAACCTATGAATAACTTGTGAGCCTAAGCAGATTCACAAGCCCCAGAAGAGAAATATTACTTACCATGTAACCGTCTTCCTGCAGCCTGTGTCTGCTTCGAATCGCCTGCACCCACCCATCCTCCCCTTGAGGGAGCCGAGGGAGCAGTTTAAAATAAAAATGGAAAATATAGCCCAGGTTTTAGTTTAAGGGGATGGGTTATTGTTTTTCTTATTGCTGATTCTTGCTCTAGCAGGTCTTGTTGGTCTTTTATGTCCCTTTCTAGGGTCAGGAATTTGTCTATAGTTAGAGATTGTTAGGGTTCGAGTCTCCTGATGTTTCGCTAAAGAGGTTCTGGAAATGTTTCCCACAAATGCTACATATATTAGGCTTAATTTGTTGTTTCTGTGTTTTTTTATTCAGAGTATTCCATTTATGTCAGAATGTATTTCCATTTATGTATTCAACTATTTCTGAGAGGTGTTTCAATTTATATATCTCAACTTATTCCTCTTTGAAACGAGTCACATTTACCCAAAGGAAAACCAAAAAGATATGGATGGCTTCACTCCTTCCCTGCTCATTGTGAAATGTCACATAGTTAATCAGATGTGCAGCATTGCTGCTCTTGGGTAGATATAGGGCCTCAACACGAGTTTGGCGGTAACCCTTAAATGCGGCGGCAACGCTGTTACCACCGCATTTAAGGGTCCCCCAGATCATGCCCTTGGCTGATTTCCCCCCAGCTCTGAGCTGGGGGCAAATCCTCTGCAGATTTGCCAATTTTCTGTGCTATTACCACCGGTGGGAAATCCGCCGGAGGTAATGGTGTGAAAATTCCCCATTGGGCCCAATGGGGAATGAGGAATTCCCGAATGGGCCCAATGGGGAATGGGAACCAACCGTTCGCCAAACCCCTGATCCGGCGCTATTAGCGCCGGGGGTTTTGGCGGTAGCGCTAATAGCCCCAGCGCTAATAGTGCCGGCCCTACCGCCCAACTCGTGATGAGGCCCAATGTGTGAATCCCTGTTTGGGTTATGAGAAATACAAAAAGCAGTTTATAGTTAACAGTGATACCTAGTGATTATTTTGAGAAAATACAGTCTGCTGTTCTAAGAATTATCCTGTGTGTCCTTGTTGAAGTTAATATGTGCAGCATTTCATTTGAACTTTTTCAGTTTCCTCACACTGAATTTCTGCTGCATGTTTTGAACTGTCTGCATGTACTCCACCTGTGTTATATTGAACCTTATTTAAAGGTTTACCCAGTGAACTGTGTAAGTTATATTTTCATATTATCTTGCCAATGTCAAAGTAAGCTACATTATTCTGCCTTGCTGTCTATTTACATTCACCTTTCATATTATTTTGCCAAGTTGATTATTTGCTTTTATCTTGCGTTGTATACTACCAATTCATTTTGGCTGACATCCCTAATAACAGCAACCACTACTGGAATCCGTACATATATTCGAGAAGAAAAAAACGAATGGGAGATTTGTTCGAAAATCAGCTGTACCAAAACTACATACAGCCGTAAATTTCTAATAAATCCCTCATTTGGTGTAATTGTAGTGAACAAGGGGAGCGAGGACTGCAGGGGTGTCCCCCGCATCCATGTTCACTATAATGCCAGTGGGGGTTGTGTGTGTTCCCCGCTCCCGATTAAACAAAGTTTTAAAAACCGGCATCGCAGAGGGATGCAGGAGACAGCGGCACACAGGGAGATGTGCTGCCAACAGGTCAGTAAGGGGGTGCGGGTTACCAGAAAAGTTTTGGGGGAGTGAAAACCGAAAGTCATTTTCATTCAAATGACTTTCGTTTTTTTCTTCCTCAAGCATTTCTTATTCGATCTATTCATGGACAACCACCACTACCTTGTGCTTGAAGTCATTCATGTGAGCACATTAAGGGCCCGATTTATGGAAAAGTGCAGATTTCTCCTGCAATTGCCATGCGCCAAGACCGACACTGCATGAGCCTGCACACAAAATAAAAAATGTGTGTCCTGGGTATTCATGGAATGTACTGCCCAAAGTAGCAGTATTCGCAAAGTCACACCCGGAATGCCACCGGCATGCCCCCATGCAAAGTATAAACAGCCAGAACAGCTACCTTTGTATGCTACCCCAGGTGTAAATACACGCACCCTCCAAACAGTCCGTGGGGTCCCCCACAAGCAGGCCTGCATCTCGGGAACCCTGTGCAGAATCCCCCGTAATTGTTGCCGGCACACCAACAGCATGCGTATGAAAATGTGTAATTCGGGTTAAACTCATAAAATCTGTGTGTGAACCCCCTTAAACCATTCCTGCACCCCGCTACACTGCGTACATGCACCCCTAAGTTAGATCAGAACCCTGGTCTCATACACGCACCCCTAAATCTGACATGCAAACCCACATCCGCACTGCGATTCCTATGCATAAGTGTTTTTATGCCTGCCTTTGGGTGGCATAGAGATCAAGGGATTTGCGTGGCCATTTCTGTGATGGGAGGCTGCACGGGTGGTTCCATGAATACGTATCGTTTGGTGCAATTGTGGGCATGCGAGGGACTGCCTGCAGCCGTCCCCTGGAATTCCCGCTTTTTCGCATGTTTTTCCTCATTTTCTGGAAGAACGGTCCTGACTGAGCCATTCATGCCTGGCATTGTGAGTGATTGAGGGGAGTGGGCTTTGTCCCATTTGGGTACTTTCAGAGTGTTCATGCAAGAGCAGGGGATCCAGACGAGTAAGAGTTTTGGGGTAACACATTGGGGGTGGGATAGGGGTGGTGAGGTTAAACTACAAAACCCATAATGCAAACAATGTAACTGGGTTGCATTGAAATACTCTGGCACTTAAATGCATCCTAAAAAATGTCTAAAATATTAAAGAAATATGTTAAAGAAAACTTGAATTGACTTAAAGTACCCCAATTAACAGCAACATGAGCCTAAAAAATGCCGTTTTGGATTTCACAAATATACCTTTGAAGACACGCAACAAAAGATATTGTGTGACTCGCAACATTGAAGCTGATTGGGCGGCAAGCAATTGGGATGTTGTGCTTGATTTCTAGCCGAATTGGGCTACAAGTGGATTAACATTTCTGGCAACCATGGTCAGATCACCTCTCAATTTTGCATCCCACTTAAAGCACTGGTAGCCACCCATTTGGAGCACTGTTGCCAACCCTAGTTTTAGCAATGAGTATCCTGTGATTTTAAACAGCTGTGGTTTTACCCAGGTGGTGGCACTTTAAATACTCTGTGATCCGCATCCTCGTCCACAAAAACACGGAAAAGGGTGCTTTTTAAAAGGGTAAACACAGAGGTCTACCTCCTTGAAAACCTAACAAAAGGTTTTTTTGTTGCATACTACAGGTTGGCACTAACATACCTTTATGGTAAAAGCCATAGCTGGGCTTCACAGGCCACAGGTCATTCCCCAAGTCTGTTTCTTTGATGTCTTTTATTTTCTTACTGGGCTCGGGCAGACACAAGTGTGAAATGGTGAGCACTAATGGCCCCTTTCCCTGACAAGTCACAGTTCACTGGGAAGGGGCCATTAGCACCCAAAGCCCTTCATTCTCTTATAGACTGCCTGCACTTAATAAGCCTGAAACTCTGTAATGCATGCACACTTGTTCATTTTATTCAGAAGATGCGTGTGTGAAACAATTCTGTGATGTGAAGCCAAGTAGGGCAATACACAGAGATGTCTAATTTGTCCTGCGGCTGCAGCAAACACAGTCCGATTCTGTTGCAAACAAAGGGCATTGTTGTCGTGGGTCCTTCATCTCGAGCAATGGACATTATTCCTGGCTGCCCCGCCCCCCCTCCCGCCCTGCAGTCTCGCACTCATTGCATTGTCACTCGTAAAATCGAATTCTCTGGCCCGGCCTTGATTTACTACGCACTTTTTTTCTTCTTTTCCCGCTACTGTTTGCAGTGCGCGTACAGTGCTCTCAAATGAATATAGATCAAATGGTCACAGTCACTCAGTCCTAATCTCTGCGCAAACACAACATGACCGAATTGAGCCTTCAGCGAAAGATAACGCTTGATCTATGCGCGATTTCTCTCCCTCATAACAAGCTCTTCGGCACACAGCAAACCCGCGGGCTCAGCAGAGTGCCGCAGTCTATTCTCTTTCAACAAATCACTGCTGGAAACATCCAGCTGCAAAACATGTCACTGTCGGAGAAGGCTCCTTCTCCGTCATGCAAGCCGCAAGAATGGCCCGGGGACGCCTCCCTCATCCCTGCGTTTAAAGCCACTTGACCTAAAAGGCATGGTGGCGACCGCGCGCTGCTCTCTTGGATGTGCGCGCATTGCTTATTTATAAGCCTGGCGGTAAAAGGCGGCCTTCCCTGCCCGAGCTTTGCTCCTTTGTGATGCGGTCTCTTTATCCATGGCAGCCTGGCTTCTTTTTTGAAGAATAGAGCCCGCTCTTGTTGTGAAACAGTGTGTTTTCTGATGCGATGACTGAGGCAGGTGGATTGTACGGCCTTAATCCCTCCACATTCCCGGGCTCTTTCTCTGCGTGCGGCCTATTATCACCGAGCGCCGGCGGCTCGCTTGAAGCCTCGTCCGCTAAGCTTTCACAGGCCCTGAGATCTAAGGTGCTGCGTCATCTGAGGCAAATGCGCGGCAAAAATAAAGGCACTTCTTGGCGAAACAGCATGAGGCACCCGGGTGTGAGGAACAGGCGTGCATTGCTGAAGGACTACACATTCTCCTGGTAGCAGACAGGCGGTGTACCTAGAATTATAATGTATGGCGTTTGCTTAGACATGGGCCTGGAAAGATACACATGCTAGCAGGTTTTATGGGACATGCCATCTTTTTGTGTGATATACGTACAGGATCCAGAATTATGTCTGCGTCAGGGAATCCACTCCTGCTTCCAGGCTGCAGTTCTAGATTAAATGGTTGACTTCCGGGTTGAACAGTACATTTACAGTCCCTGCTCTATAGCCAAAACTGCTGCCAGTCAATGCCAGCTAACTAGTTAACCATGGATGGAGAGCCTTTAACCCCCGTTTTATTCCGTGTGCTGACTCCGCCTTGCAGCACCGTCACACCTAGCAGGTTATCTGCACACTGCGGGTCCCCTTGTGAGACCTTTGTAAAACATGAACATTATAACTTGGATATGTCAATGCCCAATCAGTGTTCCCTATTTGCCTAGCAATTGTACTGGTGCACAGCATTAATCCTCATTAATAAATATGCCACGTTTAGTGATCAATCCCTGACCTTGAAATTGCAACCTTTGCCATCAGCAACAGACACAACAGAATTATAGGCACCTTGAAGGTCTCTGACCCTGCCCAAACTTTAGGATTGCAGGCATGACTTTTTTAATATGTTGGGGGCCTTCCCTTGCCAATGGCATTAGATTGTCAAGATGCTCAAAATGCGATTGCTGAATTTCAGGGCTTTTTTTGCGTTAAATCTGATGACCTTAACTTTCTCTTAACCAAGGTTTTTTTCACTGAATTTCAAAGGTTTTGTTGCCTTGTATTTTTCACATTAAATCTGATTACCATAACGCTCTCCTAACTAAGTATTTTTCACTGAATTTCAAGGTTTTATTATACTATAGTTTTATTCGGGACCCACTAGCATGGCCTTCAGCCGTGGCCACTGTTCATGTTGCACCACTAGGTTTCTTTGGGACCCACTAGCCATGGCATTTAGCCATGGACACTCTCCATGTTGAACCAATAAGTTTCTTTGGGGTCCACTAGCCATGGCCACTGTACATGTTGCACTACTAGGTGTCTTCAGGCCCACTAGCCATGGTGGCCTTTGGCCGTGGCCACTGTACATGTTGCACCAATAGGTTTCTTTGAGGCACATTAGCCATGGCCTTCGGCCATGGACACTGTACATGGTACACCAATACGTTTCTTCTGAGCCCACTAGCCATGGCCTTCAGCCGTGGACACTGTACATGTTGCCCCAATATGTTTCTTCGCGGTCCACTAGCCATGTACCTTGGTCATAGCCAGTGGCCATGGCCTTCGTCTGTGTCCTCTGTGCATGTGCACCAATAGGTTTCTTTGGGGCCCACTAGCCATGACCTTCCGCACAGAGACCCATTGCTACCTGCCTAGTAGATGTGATCACTGCAGGTGTAAAATTACTTTTTTATTTCATTCTCTCCCTATTGCCATGGGATTCCCCTGACATTTTGTTATCTATTTTTCATTAGCATTTGGCGTAAAATTGAACCTTTTGCCATGCTCACTTTTGACAATCACAAACATGATATCTCCATCAGTGAGCAATCACTTTAAGATTCAGCTTCTTAATTTTGACGATTTAGACACTTTGGCAGTCTTCTTAAACTCATTCAGGTACGGTTATCTTTACTTTTTAAGAAGTCGCCATTAATATAAAAAATGTCCTTTAAAAAGTTGGCCAATGCTAAAGTCAATGACACTCGCTCCCCCTGCATGAATCTGCAGAAAACTTGTTCATTGATGAATTTGCCCAGTATTTTCGTCCTGAGTTCCGTAAATGCAGAACAAAGCAATATCAGGTGCTGCAGGGATTCTATTGAGTCTTCGCACTTGCTTAGTCTACATGTCAGGTCAGTCTTGCTGGTTCTCGATTTTGCACCCACGATTTTGCACCCAATAACTCTCTTGTAGGATAGAGGTTCAAATGAAAATGCATAAACTGTGATCGATAAAGTCTGTTCGGGAATTCTAAGAGGTATTTAGGTAGTGTATTGTATCTGCAGGCTTCTGGAAATGCTTACGCATATAGTCTGTTTGATTGCTTCTGTTTTTTGCTTCTCTATCCAATTTTGGGTCCATAATTTGTGTTTTACTAGCAGTGCTTTTGCGATGAAAATTTCATCTGACTTCTCTAAATTGAGTAGGATTGAACAGCAGATGCTCCTCCATTCCCTCAAAATCAGTTCAGAAGCTCTGGTAACTACTGCTCCTTGATTCATTTTGAAGCCTTGTATTGGATTTGGCAATATGCATTTCCGGTACAAAGCTAAGCTCTCATACCACTGTTGCATACATCGAGATTAAACCCAGTTGCATCCTTTTCACTTGGATCAGTACGCAAATTAGTAGATCTAGTATTTCTTTCCAAAACAAGCGTTCTAGAACTGCCCACACCTGCGCAGGCAATACAAAAACTGACTCAGCTCTGTAAATCAGAATTGGTACCACCTTCATACAATATAAAGAGATTACTGGAGAGATGGAGAATCCACAGTACCTCCTTAGTATTATTCTGCCCTGGGTTGCTAGGTTCCTTGACTTACTACGTAGGACTAATTCTCTGGGGGCATCTCTCACACTTGCATTCACGCATATCCCTAGATATACAAAAGAGTTGACCTTGGTTAGCTTCTCAGTTTTCAGAAACCATGAATATTTGTAGCTTTGGTTCTTATTAGTGGGTTCCATCACCAAGATTCTCAACTTTTGCAGGACATAATTCTGCAGTGCGTTTAGTTGCCTTTGCAGATGAATTGGTGTTTGGTCTATTAATACCAAATCACATGCATATAATAATCTGTCCAAAGCCCCTCCGTCTATATTAGGGTGGAAGCTTCTCGCCTTCTGTCATGACTCCTGTAAGTCAGAGATGAATAGATTAAAAAGAGCTGAGCAAGTGGACATCCTTGCTCAGTCCCTTCTCAGTTGCTATTGGCTCAGAAAGCACTCCCCTCATGCCCAATCTAACTCAGAGTGAAGTGCCCGAGTACAAGTCTCATATTGCCTCCACAATGTCCCTTGGGCAATCCCAGGAGTTAACCTTTGCCCAGAGCCTAGTGCGATCGATAGCATCAAAGGTCTGAGCCAGATCTATGAAGGCTAAATAAATCTTAGTATGTTTTTTCTCCCTTGTCCGTGCTTTTAGTATATTAATCAAAAAGTAATTCACAGCTGGACTACTCCTTTTACCACGCCCGACTGCATTAGGTCCACATTTCCTGTTGCTGTGCTCTAATTTGAGAGGGCCTTTAGGACTAAAGCTGTGAAGATCTTTTCTGTTACGTCGAGAAGAGCAATTAGCCTATAGTTTTTAGGATCAGACCTATCGCCCTTCTTAAAAATTGGGACCACCACAGAGGTTTTTCATGACAACGGTACTCTTCTGGTCTTTTTTACATAATCAAATAGTTCTCACAAAAATGTCACCCACAATGCAGGATCTTTTTTCAGCATTGCGTTTGTCATTCTGTCTGGCCCTGGGGCACGTGAATTGCTTAATTTACTGATCAGTTCCAGGATGTCTTCTTTGTCAATAGGAAATGACTAAACATCACACAGCTGGCTCTCATCCTCCCTCTCAGTTTGTTCAGTTATTGCTAGTAATAAGGAGAAATGTTCATCCCGTGCTCCTGCCGACAAGGCATTGACTGTCAATGCCACCTGCGGTGTATATACTGAGATAATGAGTTGCCATATTTCACGCATATTTTTAGCAGCTATATTTCCCAACATAAGTTCTGAATCTCACTGCAACATCAGCTGTTTTCTTGTCCTCACCCAAATGTGATGCTGTTGTTTTTTTTTAATAGAGGATGCTGAATCTTGCTTCTTATTGCATCTAACATTTCTCAATTTTGATCTTAAGGTCCTTTTTGCATTCGCAAGATCTTTATCATATGTGTGCACATGAGCAAATGAGCATTTAGATCTAAATGTTCTAAACTCGATCAAGTCCATAAGGATTTTGGAGTAATCGGGGGCCTGTAGACCGTGGTCCCCATTTGTCAATAGGGACTCGGCAATACATCTCTTTGTCAACTGCTCAATTCTTGATGGATATATGATCAACCTATTTCTTCCAGGTGTCAATCCCAACATTACTAGTTAATGTTGTAGTATTCCAGATGTTGATATATTGCAAGTAAGTTTTAGTATATTGGGATCACTCGGCCTAATCTGCACAATTTCCAAAAATTTAGCTTGGGATGAACTTATTGCGGGACACAAAGATGTAATCAAGGATATTGCTTTCCACTCTTCTTTTCCACGTGGTTTTAGCTAGAATATCTCCCTCAATTTGTCTATTCAGCAATTTGATGTTCCTTAAGTTTATGCCTTCTCGTCAGGCATACCCCCTTTCTTCCGCTAGCGACGAGGATGAACGAGTGTTTTTTTATTGGAATGTTGTCTTTGTTAAAGCAGTGGATGTTCTGATCATCGCATATTATTATTAGCGGACTGACCATATTTTGAGAGAGCTATCTAAGAGGTCCATGACAGTGGTTGGAAAATGTATGGCCCACTTGCAGCAATGTTCCAATATAGATTGAATATGATCATCGTTTTTTGAGTTTTAGAGTTGTCTCCCTCAATTTGTGCTGTTGAAATCTGAATATAAGTGTTAGGATTCCGAATTGTCAGTATCTTCATTTTGGTTTTGTGTTTTAACGCTATTAGTAGACCTGACATTGGTCTACCTTTCAGCCCATTCAAAGCTGGGTTCAAGTAGATAGTATACCCATCTAGTACTGGGGTTTCTCTCATCCAAGTCTCTTGAAGGCAAATAATATTGTAACAATCATAATCCATTTCTCCACTTCCAACCAGGTGCATGAATCCTATAGTATTTCAGTTTCCCAATACAAGGTTTTTTTATTATACTATGCTGGCTCAGTTATGGTCTAGTTCTTTTTGTAGTTAATGCCTCTGCCAACCAATTCCAATGTTGTTCCTCACTATTGTGTTCTGTTTTTGTAATGATCTTCCATTAACCACTCGAGTACCTTCCACTGTAATAGTCATTGTGGTTTCATGTTTTTTTAGATGCCCGGTTCTCTAAATCATCATCTCGATGATTTTAAGGGGTAGTCAGGAGATCCACCTATCTCTTCTTTCTTTCAATCCGCATGGTCTCTAGTTACTGCTTTTTGCATTACCGTATGGTCCTTGTTCTGAGCAGTTAAGGTGGTGGAAACTTCCCTCAAATCGGATCCTAGCAGTAGCAGTTGTGTTGCCTCGTCCAGCAATAGCTGTTTCACTAGATTAGAAGCAAGGTAGATTATAACCTTGTCAAGCCTCTCTTCTTCTGGGAATTTGATTATTGTTAAATCCTTAGTCGGTACCAGGAGTAATTATGGGCTATAATGCAATAATCTTAAAACATGTGCTCGGTTCATTGTGAGTCCATCATCAATATGTAAGACCCATTCCACAATTAGGCACATTCTATCTGGTAGGGATTTTCTTTGTCTACTTTGTTTAGTTGTATGAACTCTGCTGGACTCACAATTACTGCTTTCATTTTCATCTCAGTTTCTTCCCATCTACATAATAAATCCTGCCTTTTTTGTTCCAGGGTTCGAAAGGGGGAGCATAAGCTTCTACTCTGGCAGGATCCATAGACTAGGTTACAGATCACATTTGACACTGTAAGCCTTTTCTCAACTTCCATTTTCTTGTTGTCTAGGTACAGCTTAGGCAAACTGCAGGACAGTTCTCTATTTGGTTCCACAGGTCTGTGGTTTGTGTTGCTGGCCAGGTCTTCATCCTGGTATTGATCAATAGATCTAACAGATGCCTTCCCAAGTTTGGATGACCAATTCTGGTGCTTCACTGCTCTGGTTGGTGAATTGAAGTCAGGGTATTTAATCTGATAATTATTTGCTTTGCTGGAGGGATTCGGAATGCAAACTTTATGCTGTAACTGCTGTTACTTTTCCACCCGCTCCTCCTCGTCATCCTTGTTTGTATGAGCTGGTTTGCCTTTAAGCACAGTCTTTTTTTTGTTTTCCAAGGCTTCCTGCCTCTCCTCCAGCAATTCATATTGATGAGGTCTTCTAAGTTTTTAATCTTGCCAGTGGATAATGTTTTTCAGAGTTGCCAAACCATGCTTATACTGCACAGCCTGTCTTTCTTGCTCTAATGTATGAAAAGGCGTTACAGGATGAAAGATCCGGTCTCTGTTTCCAACATCACCTGAGGTAGTGAAGTTGACTGGTAGCTGTAAGTTCCTAAATGCACCTTCTAATTTACCATCATTAGATGTACTCTGGTCTGTTTTTCTCCCAAGCGGTATTCCATTTGCCATTATCGTCAGGTCTCCTTAGTTCTCAACACTAGATTGAGAACAAGTCTGCATGTTATTCTGTTGTTGGTCATCATTCAGGCCGTTAAAACAATTTCCATCATCATATTCTTCACTGTCTGACATTGTTTAAATCGAAAATGTCCATTAAGTCAGACACAGTGTTTTTACTTTGGCTTGGCTTGGATTGTCTACCTTCTCTACATTTCTTTTGTTGGCTTTGTTCAATTTCTTCTATTCTATATTTGAAGTTTTTTTTCTTGTCCAACAGGGGTGTTTCTGAGCTCTTTGGCAGTATCAGGTTTCTCATAAAGGAGCAAGCTTCATTTGATCTACCCTTTTTAGCATTTTTTTTACTTTTTTTGCATTATTTCTGCAATTTGTATTGTCTTTGTGTTTTTTCTTAATTCAGTATTTGAATTGAATTGCTAGTACTAGTTGTTGTCTTTGCGTATCCCGTTTTCTTCGCAAATATTGTGTATTCTTTCACTAGATCAGTCACCTTCGATGCTTCAGGACCATTTTCTTTTGACATCTCTTTTCTCTTGTTGATTAGTTACCTCCACCTCCTGTTCCTTGTTGATCGTAGTGTTGTTCTCTTGTTCATCAATCCTCCACAATACTTCTAGGATGGACTCCTTGTCAGTCCCGTTTTCTCAGGTCACAATTGTATCTCCCTCCACAGATACATTTAGTGTTACAGTATCAGCCGGGCCAATACTTGGTTTAAAGAATTTGTCTTCACAGTGGTAGAGATATTTTGCCTCTCTTCTCCCTTTCCACCTTTTTGGTGCCTTGGCATATTTGAAAATCTTTGACATCCTCTTTCATTTTTTTCCTCGATAATGGGATCCAAAATACTATGGAGTATGTTCGTGACTTGAGCAGTATTTCTATCTAGATTGTTTTGGATAGCTGTGATGAATCCCTCTACAAACAACATCTCGGAATGCATCACTGCCATCAGGGTTGTTTGGTCCTTAAATTGATCATTGATGTTTTCATGTAGCTTCATGAATGGCGCATAGTAATAGTTAAGGCTGCTACAGTACTTGCATCAATGTCGGATTTCACACATAGTCACCTTCACATTGTTGTTCTCTAATGTAGATTGGAAATCAGAAAGTTCCAGACCTCCTTCTCTGGGAGAGGCTCCTTAAGTTGTATGTTGTTTGTACTTTCCAAGAGGTCATTGTCTGGGACCTCATCCACTTCAACCCCACCACCCTCCCCCCCCTGATTAGTTTCGGGTGGAAAGTTCCACTTTGAAAGTGGTCTACGATAAAAGAATCTTTGATTTTTAAATGGCTCATTAGAGGTCAGTCGCGTCGGGTGCCAGTTCATTTTGGTTGTAATGGATCAACCCCCGCTTTGATACTAAATCCCTCTCACCCCCAAAGGTACTGATCCTTGTTGCTTTGCTTTGTGATAATGATAAAGTTGATTCATGCTCTTTATTAGACTTTGCCATATGCGCAACAGATACCCTTTTGCTTTCCATACAGTGCTGCGTTACCGTGCAGTCTGTAGATATTTTAACTGTAGAGCAAGCTTTGTCTTCAATCACGAGTCACTCAGGGGATTCCAGTAGTTCAGGGGAGGTACCGTTACCCGCCAACCATTCCTAGCCGCTCTGACTCCGCACCATTGTGTTCACTTTCACTGCCAACAATGAACACTGCCTTCTAACAATCAATGTACTGCGCTATACTGGCAGTTATCTTAACAACAATATCAAAAGGAACACAGGTAACATTGCCTGTATTCACATCTTTCGGCAATGACTTGAGTGCAGCCCCATACTCCAAGTGCATAATTTTAGTGTCAGTGGGAATGGTGGGCTCACTCACCTCCTCACTCAGCTGACACGGATGTCATTGTTGTGTTGATTCTACATCCCTCGCTATTTGGAGGAGTGTTTGCTCATCATCTACAGCAAGCCTGTTGTCAGACTGGTATCTCAAAAGGTCCTCCTTTATTTCAGCTTCCATTTCAGCCAAAAATTCACCTGCTCACTGCCAGCCGCCACGGACTGCCAATGACTGCTGTACCTCTGCAAACCTCTGTGAATGCGCCACGTTGGAGGTCAGGGTTTTGAACAGCAAATCCTCCTTCCAGTGGTAGGCACAGTTGACAGACTGTGAGGGACTGTCAATGACTGCTGTACCTCTCCCCTGATATTCCCCTGATAATGGCAATTAACTGCACCTACAGTGGCATTGAGCTACCCATGCTCACAAGATGCCTCTGGTATTCCACTGATAATGCTCGAAAATCCCAAACTCTTTCCTGTCCTCACTGGACACCAAGATACTCACCAAGTGCCCCCTCCTCTTTCCATGGTCCTCCCACATCCTCAATTGCTTTGTTTCCCCCTGGCCCTCTCCCGGCCATTACCCACTGTCACTGTTTGATTGGCGTGACACAATTTCTTCTCTGAAGTGGAACTGATTGAAATGGAAATGGGAGTGCAGAATTGCAGGGCTTTTGTTGCATTAAAGCTGATCACCTTATCTCTCTCTTAACACATGGGTTTTCAATGAATTTCAAGGGTTTTTTCTAAAGCTTTAGTTTGCTCAGTTTGCTCAGGGCCCACTAGCTTTGGCCTTCTGCTGTGGCCACTGTACATGTTGTACCAATAGTTTCCTTTTGGGAGCAGGAGCTATGGCCTTCAGCCATGGCCAGGGGCCATGTCTGAACATGTTGCAAAGTTTCTTGAGGTCTCACTAGCTATAGCCTTCCGCCGTGGCCTCTGTACGTGTTGCACCAATATCTTCCTTTTGGGCCTACTAGTCATGGCCACCGGCAAAGTCACACCATTAATTTGTTACCAAACACCCATTGCCCCCTTCCCGGTAGATGGAGGCACTGTAGATGTTAAACTTGTTTTGGTAACTCCTCATTCCTGTGATCATTTCACAGTAATCATTTCCAATACCAGAAATTCCTTCGCTAAAGTGGTGGACCGCTGATTCCCACGATAACATGAAAAAGTGATCAGAATTAAAAAGTCTTGCATGTACTCACTGGCAGTCAACTTGTGTTCTCCTTTTTTTTTACAGGTCACTCACTCCCCTCAATTTCCCTTTCCCTCCCTAATCGTCTCTGATTACCCCATCACTCACTGCATCACATGATGCACATGTATTTCTGAGCGTGTCTAGTGGCATAGCCGCTGTAATCTCGTGAGATTCACGTGGTCTTCCCCTAATAAACTGAACCTTTTCTTCCCGTAACTGGCTCCCCAACCCACCCCCAAATCCCCAACTTCACATGGTGTCTTCCCACTCCCGTACCTCTAGCCTGATGCGATTGCTATTGGTATTTATATAGCACCTACGGCCTGGCCATCTAAGAGCTGCCATTCAAAACAATGTGAGTTCCCCTAGGAGTGACTACGTAAACAGATAAGGATTCTCTTTCTGATGTGGAGAACATTATTAGACTTTATAAGGTCGTGTGGGAGTTCATTCCAAAGTTTGGTCCAAATCAGCGAAAATATTTTCACACTATGGCTATTCAAAAATTGCACTTTTTTCTATGGGAAATCGACTGGGAGTAGGCTGCCGAAGACTGCGTTTTAATGTAATTTTAATACCTTTTCCTTTTTTTGATGAATTGTTTCCAACATTTCCAGTTCGTGGGGGTGGCCCTTGACAAACCTTTGGTTTAGAAAATGTCATCCAAGTCCATCTAGCAAGTCAAAAGTTATTAGCCACTCTCAACCCCCGCTGCAAAGCACCAAGACCGATATAAAGGTTTTAAGGCACAGCAGGTACCCTGTTCTCTATTGAATGAACTATTGGATAGATCTACCTCAAACCAGTCAAGGAAATTAAGTTAACTTGTTTTGCTCACATTTCTTCTCGCTTGGTCCAAATATGCAAAGCGGTTTTCACGCTGCGGCTGTTCAAAAACTGTTCTTTTTCTCTATGGGAAAACGAATGGGAGTAAAATTAAAACAGTGTTGTTTTGTTTTCTTAATAACTCTTTCATTTATTGATGACATTTTCTCAAAATGTCCAGTTTTTTCGGGTGGTCCCTTGAAAAACCTTTGATTTAGAAAATATTATCGAAATCCATCCAGCAGTCAAAAGTTATTAGGCTCTCTCAGCCTCTCTGCTGCAGAGCACAGAGGCAGGAATCGGGGGTTTAATGCACAAAGGGGAACCCCATTCTGTGTGCAAACATTTTAAAAACTACTGGATAGATTTACCCAAAACCAGCAAAGGAAATTAAGTCAATGCTTTGCACCCAAATTGTTTCTGGTGTGGTCCAACTATGCCAGGCAGTTTTCACGCTACGCCAGTTCAAAAAGTGCACTTTTCTCTATGGCAAAAAGAATGCAAGTAGGCTGAAAACTATGTTTAATGTTTTCTTAATAACTTTTAATTTCCAACAAATGGTTCCCAAAAGGTTCATTTCAGGGGGGATATTAACAAACTTTATGTTTGGAAAATTTCATCCAAATCCATCCAGCAAGTGAATAGTTGTTAGCCTCGCTCAGCCTCTCTGCTGTAAAGGTTTTAAGGATCAGGGCACCCCCTGCTTTGTCCAATATTTTAAAAACTACTGGATGGATTTACCACAAACCAGTCAAGATACTTAAGTCAACACTTTGTGCATACATAGATTCTCATCTCATAGATTCTCATCTGGTCCAAATCTGCCCAGTGTTTTCTGTACTGCGGCTGTTCAAAAACTGCACCTTTTCTCTGTTTGTAAGAGGAATGAAATGAAAACGGTGAAACGGTGGGGTTTTGTTTTCGTAACAACTTCTTCATTTTATAACATATCCCCAAAATGTGCAGTTTGGGATGCCCTTGACAAACATTTTGTTTTGACAATTTCATCCAAATTCAGCCAGCAAGTCAGAAGTTATTAACAAAAGAATTATAGGAAAAAATGGTTGCTTTTTCATTTCTGAAAATCCTCTCAGCCTCTCTGCTGCAATATACCATTGGGGATATAGCTGTAATTCTGGGAGAAGGGGGCACCCCCTTCTCCATCAAATATTTTAATAACTACCGGACGGAATAACCACAGACTCCTGCCGGAAATCGAGGCAACACTTCCTGCCTAAATTGTTTCATACCTGGTCCAGTTCTGTCCCTCGGTTTTTGCTGTGAGCTGCGCAGACATTTATTTTGGGGGGGGTGGGTGAAGGGGAATAGGCCTACACCCAGCGTTATTTGATTTCCTAATAACTTCTTTCATTTCTTAACAATTCTTTCCCAAAATGCTCTTTCTGGGGTCCTATGACAAGATTTTTGTTTGCAAAGTATCAGCCAAATCAGTCATGCAAATCAAAAGTTATTAGCAATTCAATTTTTGGATTTCCTATGGAACTTGATGCACACCTTAACTATAGTGCGGCAAGCGTGGCACGATAATATATCTATATAAATTTGGAAGTCACAGAATATTTCCTACAGGTTCCACTGAATGGGCTCACTTAACACCCAGCGTGGGCCACGTGATGCCGAACTGTCCATGGTCCATTATAAACTGTGAAGCCACTCTCAGTCCATATAAACGTATAGCAGCACGGCAAGGCACCAAGAACCCATGGCTGTTCTTCCCGTGTTATAGTCCCTTCTACGAGATTGCTTCTAATTTAACATTGCCCAGCAATTTCATCTTTCTCTCAGCTGCATGCAGGAGTTCTGGCGTGCACTGTAAGCTTCCTTTGCCCTTCACTTACATTACAATCCTTTAGTATTGCATACGTAACGCAAATCCATTAGCTCCTACATGAATGCTGAACACTGCAAATTCTTCAAATACTGCAAAAACAGTTCCATCATGAAACATTGGGATGGACACACCTAATACTCAATTCCAATAGTTCCTATGAATTCTTTGATTCCTACATATTCCTTCTGTGGGTGTATTAAGGAGGGGCGGGTGGAACACTTGCCCGCCGCAAAAGTCGCAGAATGGGGAGGCATTGGGTGCATTATGTATATTTCCGGAAAAACCACATTCTGAATATAAATAACTCGAAAGACGCTTTTGGATGATATGATATTTTATTTATATCGCGCTCATAGACAAGTGTTGCAGAGCGCGACCAAGCAAAGGGAGGGGAATAGGGAAGAAGAAAATAATGATCTTACTAGGCCAAGTGACATTAAGAACGCGCAAGTGCATGGACAATGCAGTGCAAACTTTACTGCCATGAAATAACATGGCAACAAAAACGAAGGGGTTGATTCACAAATTGATGAATTGATTTATTAAGAACGTTTATGAAGTTCACTAAAACATAGGTGAAGTAGAAGGTTTTATCTTGTTTCTTAAAAGAGGTACGTGCATTTGTATTTTGTGGGCATGGAATAGGCACTGCGACCATTGGTTTTTCAATGCTCGAGCCAACTCCAAGTAAAACCAGCATTATGTTTTATTGGAAATGTAAGGTTTTCATTTTTATTTTTACAAAACAGATTAAGGCTGTCAGTTTTGTGAATATCTGCAGGGAGACAGTTCCAGAGTTTAGCAGTAATGACGCCACTAGATCTGGCGAATTCTCTGGAGCGTTTGTAGTGATTTATAAACAGAGTTACAAGTGGAGGAGCGCCAAGGCCATGAGGAACAGGTGCTATTTGAAGCAATACTAAAGAAGATAAGGAAGGGAAATTAAGAGAGCCACAGTGAGCAACCTGAAATTAATTCTTCATCTTGAAGGAAGCCAATGGAACCTCTGGAGGACAGGGGACATGTGGGTAAGTTTAGGAGTCTGAGTGACAATCCTGGCCTTGGTGTTCTGCACAGTCTGCAGTTGATAAGGGAGGGTTGCAGCAATTCCAGCGAAGACAGAGTAACAAAAGACTAATCTAGTGCCCACTCGGGCACTGGCAATGATATTGAATTGATATTCCGGAAGCTACACACTAATTTGTCAAAGCAGCATCAAAAAATAGTATTTTTTGCAACTCAATTAAGCTAAGGCACCATGTATTAGAAAACATCAAAGATCATGCCCAGGGTTTTGATCTTGGTCTGAAAATGAATAGTATGATATCCCAAAGTAAAGTCGGGGTAAGTTAGGAGACATTTAGAACGATAGAGACAAGTAAGATTTCAGTTTTACTATGATTTACTGCCAACCAGTTTTGGGCCTCAATGCTTCTATGTATATAAAGATAGCTTGGATTTGTAGCACTAGCATGTCATAGGGAAGGAATAGTAGGGTCGTGAATATCAGGATTATCATAGATAGATAGAAGGAAGGTTTTGATCCGATCTTTGATCAGCAGAATCAAATGCCACTTGGTTTTACTCCCACATAAGCCTTTCATGCTGGCCTAAACCCAATTGGTTTCTATGGAATCTGCCTGTTTTTATCGCAGGACTCCATTGTAAATGCTCTCTGTCTTGTGTAAATGGAAGGCAACATTTAAACGTATTTTCAAACTGGAAGGCAAATACAATGGGTAAAGGCAATTATTATTTTTTTACTTTGCTTTTGCACTCCTTTTTGCAAATGATGGAAATTGCACAGTGAGCACTAACAGCATGTCAGTGCTAAAGTTATCGGTTCCATGCATTAATAATAATAATTTGACATTTATATAGCGCTACGAACCCTTAGGTATCTGAGCGCTGCTTATTATTACCCACGGTGTGTGGTGCTCATTTATCGACCTCGGAAGGATGAAACGCTGAGTTTGGCGCTGCCGGGATTCAAACCTGCGTTCGCAGGCTCTGCACTGATGTCAAAGCGAGCGCTCTACTCGCTGTGCCACTAAGCCCTTTTATCAAATGACCCTGGGCATTATTTTATTCAACCAATTATTATTCAGGAAAGAATATGTAAAAGGGTGAAAACCTGTACTATCAAACGTTGCAGTAAAGTTACCACACTTGTCCATACTTTCAAACCTTATACAGCATAGCATACCCACTCTCGTTCCATCCCACCACCCCCACGGGTCCTGTGTCCAAAATTGGAAAGAAGATTACGAACAGTAAGAAAAAATGTACTTTGCATTACATGTTGTTAGGCAGAATTACATGCAGTACCATTTGGGAACACTACACAATTAAGACTACAGGTGTAAATACAATCTCACCTTTGGTACAAGCCTGTAGTACACAGTTATGTGGTAGCAGTGGCTGAGCAGCCAGACGTATCTCAAGAGGGATGTGAGCAGTACAAGATGTTACACAAAGGACTTGCAATCAAAGTAGTTCAAACAAACACTTACTCAAGGTTTCTTGGTAAAATAACATATATTTATTTACACATTTGGTTAGAAAACATTCCACTAGTAAGAAGCAGCTCAATATCGCACACTAATACCCTACAATACTAAACCAATAAGTTTCTGAACAAGTTAGGCTCCCCTGAAGTAGGAGCAAAATGGCACTTCAGTGACTTTCAAAAGGGGTAGAAAGACACAGGTTATAAGAATCAAAACACAGTTACTTTCATAGGCAGGGCAAATAGATTCAGTTCACTACAAGAGGCAATTCAATTCAATAGGCCTGGGCCAAAGTCAGTGGTTCAGTACCTTGGATAGGATAGCACAGTTCTGTTTGTAAACAGTTAAGTCTATGCCAATGTTCTTGGAAGTAGTTTGCATGAAAAAGAGTTATAGGTCGGTTTAGGACCGAACAAGACTCCAAAGTTGGGAAAGTTTCACAAACTTTCACTGCGGCAAAGAGGATTTCTCTACCACATTTGTACAGTACCTTATGGAAGAAGAAAAGCTGTAGCTGAGGCATTTGTTCCTGGCAGTTCCTTCAGATCTCGCTGTTCCTGAGCCTCAGTCGTGGGGACAAGAGGGAGGACATCGGGAGGTTCCTGAACCACACAGGGAAGAAGCCACAAGCTGGGCAAAATGTCGGCTTAAGGTGTCTTAAAGTCCATAATCTAGTATACTTCTCACTGGCTATTTTCGACAGCACTCTGATGAAAATTCGACCAGTATGGAGATGGTTTCTAGGTGGCTTGTGAGTTGGTTGTTCCCACCAGCTCAAGGGAAGAAATCGTCTTTGAAGGGCTTCTCTGTCGAGGGAGTTTCAGGCAATTCGGACCTGCAGCAGGGCTTCACAGGGCAAACCAACGGTCCAGGAGTTGCAGCAGTCTTCCTTCAGCTCGTCTTCGGTTCTTTCATTCCAGTGGTCAACTCTGCCTTCAAAGTCCCAGAGACCTTCTTTAAAACAGTTTTCTCCCATTCATTCCAGCCTAGCTGCCACTCAGCAGGGTGGCTGTCCTTGCTGGACAGTCAACCAGCCAATCATGCCAGAGCGCATTCAGGTCTCCTAGGAGACTAAGCACAGGGAGTTTCGGGCACCTCCCTTACACCCTGTCCACCCCAGACACTCAGGCGACAGAGGAGGGCTTCAGCACTGAAGCCCGTCGAAGGCCAACGAACATAGGGACTAGACCTGGTTTGACGCACAGAGACAAACACTAGAAGGACCTTTCCAAAAAGAAATGGCAAAAAAAGTTGATTGGAACCTATTTTTACAGAGGGGGCTCAGACGCCATCTTGAAAAACATGGCTCCGGTGGATTTCAGCTACCGGAGCGTTTAAACAGGTTGCGTTCGGGGAAATCATGGTAATACCACTGCCACCAACCATTCTAAGGGGAAAGGGTAGCTTTTGAGGGCTACATAAGTTTTCTAGGCATAGGGAACACTAGGTATTCCCTCCAGCACTCTGCTGTAAGGCAGTGTGTGCTGGGTCTAGCAATTTAAAAAGACTAGTAAAGTTAATTTAACTTAAGATTCACTGGGAGATAGTAGTCAGTCCCAGAGAAGGTATTTAAACCTTGGAAAGTCTAAAAGACATCCCTGTGCCACTGCATGGAGGGTGCTGTGTGACACACAAGAAAAAGATGATGCCTATGGAGTTGTCAAAAACTCCATATCCAAAGAACACAAAAGTAAAAGGCTGAAGAGTCCGCGTGTATGCTAGTCGGCGTTATTCAGCCACAGCTGCTCGCCGCGTGAAGGCACTCCCGATGCACCTCCCTGCATGATACGGCGCTTTCTGTTTCCGCCGGACGCTTCAGCCTTTCTCCACATTCTGGCTAAGCGTGCAAGCAACCTCTGTGCTGCCGCTTTCTGGCCGTGCTATATCAGTCTATTCTGGACTGATCTGTGTTTATCACAGCACCTCTACCCAGCACTGATGGACATCGTGCTCCCAGTTGCTGGACTTACAGCACAGCAAGCATAAGTACCAGCCCTAGCTCAGTCCCCTCGGCTGTTTTCACAAGCAGTATAAGAGTCTTGATACACCGGGATAACAGCCCCGCGGAATTCCCCTGCCCTCTATACATATAAAGGGGATACATTTTCATATCACATTAATACTGCCCTGAGGAAGGCTCCAACCTCAAAAGCGTGTCTAGGCTCGCCGAAACGTGTTTTCCATGCGCTTTGTTCCCCTTCGTTCTGGAAGTACTTTGGGAACAATTCTTCGATCTTTCATACACATTGGCAGTTAATTACATGGCAAGACAACCATATGACTTAAGTTGATTGAATAATTTCGCTCTGTCTAAACCAGGGTAATTTTTTATACACCCTGGTTACATCTAGTCCACACGTACAATTGTCTTCCTGTCGGGCCCCTGTTTTTTCATTAATTTGGTTCTCTGTTAAATATCCTATCTCATTTTTCTGATGAAATTACCGCCTTTGGCAAACCTGTTTCATGTTCTTGTTTCATCTTTTGTTATGTCTTTTAAACCTGTGTAAAAAGCATTCTGAAATTCTAAAAAAATGTGTTTTGTATAATACATTTATTTTATGTACTCCTAGGACTTTTCTTTGGTTTTGTTGTTCCTGTGACTTCCTTGAAAGCACACACCCTATATTAATATGGAAATTTAACCTAAATAATTGACAGAATTAAGGACTGTCATAGGCGTGGGTACCTCTTTTGGTTCTTTGTTTTGAATATGACATAAATGAAGCAGGAAAAAACACTTTTCTGGCACCTCTCACTTTGAATTCAGGCAGTTTTCATTTGCGCTTGATACTCCCATGCTACACAGCAGGTTGAAAGGAAGCTCTCCTAAATGGTGCCCAGAAATTGAATTGTGTAAAGCTTTGCAGGCCTTTCAAAATCTCAAATATTTTGCTTCCTTTGGTTAATTACTTTTAGATCCCTCAGCATTGTAAGACAGTGCTCAACCTGTACCTAATGCTCACAAAATTCCATAATTCTGATTCACATATCATCTAATCCACTACTGTAGAAGCCTAAATACAGTGCAGAAATGTACAGGAAAATTGGCAGAGTAATCCCGTCCCATAAATGTGGCCCCTGAGCACAGAAATGTCAGGGTTTCTATGGGGGTTTTACACAATGAGTGTGATACAGAAGAGTCAGTATGATACATTAAGTTGGTTACACATTAACAATGGACTGCCTAAGAAAAGCATCCTTTGACCATAGAGGGCGTGGCTTTACAGCACCATTGGAGACCTGTACGATTCTTCTGGGCCGACCCACGTGACACAAAATACTGCCTATGATGAATCGTCACATTTCAAGCAGTAAGACCTGGCCCAGCATCTCATGCCCATGTGATCTCTGTTCCGGTACTCAGGTGGTACAAAACTCTCTCCTTGATGATGCTGAGTGTTTCATTGGACGTACTCAGGGCTCAAGGCGAGGGTACACGCGGGGGGACAGAGTCCCCCACTTTATTCAGAGGGTGGACTCAGTCCCCCCGAGCTAAAAGAGACACATTGGGTGTATTCTTTGAATTTATGAATTAAAGCAGAACTCGGGGATCAAGTCGTCAGGTTTGTAGGCCGGACACGTCACCACTGCACTATATAACATGATGAAAAATAAACAACTAAAGGTGAAATATCCCATTTCGGTACTGCGAGTCCCAGGGAAAACATTTGTATTGGTCCTTGGAGTTCATAACATGCACACATTTCAATGTTTTCAAAAACACTATTAGAAGAAAATATCCTGCCTTTGGTTTTCAGTGTGTGTTGATTTTCTGAAAGGCAAATGACACTCGTCCCGCTCATTATGGGTAGTTATGCAAACCAATTTAATGAAATGTGCATATTTCACCTTTATATACTAATTCCTAGCGACGTCACATCCCATTGCGTTTGTTGATGAGTCCCCCCACTTGAATTTTTAGGACTTGACCCCTGGGCGTACTTGCAGCTCAGGTAGAGGCTAACACCACACTAGTGCATCGCTTCTGGTCTTTACATACTGAGCCCCCTCCCTAAACATGGCGGCAGTCACTGCGTCATCTCTTAGTTAAGGCGGTGCCTTTGCGGTGTCCGGTGTCTGTGTGCCATGTGCATTCACTGCTCAGAAGATATAAACTGCTGTTGTCTCAGACATGGCATACCGTGTGCACCAGGTAAGTGCTTTACCAGTCATGTATTCGCCAGGGTGCACAAAGACTGGGTGACTTGGTAAATACTTTGCACTTGCCATGAATATAGCGTTTAAAAATTCATTAGCTGCGCAAAGTCTCATCACATTTATTGGCACATTAAAGTGTGATTACATTTCAGCGCAGCGCTGCTTTCGGAAAAGCAGGCCTTCCGGTTGCATGAACTCTGGAACTTCACGAATATCTGTGAAGACTGCCTGACAGTGGGTGCTTGGACCACCTTAATTGACTGCTTTGTGTTTAATCAAAATTCCTTTGCTTTTAAAATATGCTAACGGCACTGCATGACACTTAAATGTAAGTTAACGCGTTGCAACGGGGGACACTATAGCGCTGGATAATACGGCCAGTGTCTCGTTTGCTGCATTGGAAGTCATTGAGCATTGCCCACGCCTCCATTCGCTCTGGGCAATTCTGCCCCGCCACATGAACATGTATTCCCTGCTCTGCATTACAATCATTAGCTGCATCAGCTCCCGTCCTAATTCCTGCTGATGGACTGCTGCCACTGCCAACAATGGTGTCACTGCATTGCATTAAAAGGAATTTATTGCATTAACTTAAAATTCCAAGACGGCCAGATCGACCATAAAATTGATTTGCTGCATTGCATTAACATGCATTCTCTCCATTACCTGAATCTAATTCTGGAATTTCTTAAACGGCAGTGTTATTCTGCCATATTAAGCAAGATACGTTCTTGAAATAGAAAAAAGGAAACGTATAATATGAGTGAATGTGATCAAAATCTTCCGGTATGTCAACTCATTTCCAGGATCAGCGAACGTAAGCATTGAAGTGTTTGACATGCATAGCAAATGGCAGCCCAGTGAACTTAGAAACCCAAGATAAGGTTGCCGGTCCGGTTACAATGGTACCGGTAAGCTTGCCGGTACCATTGTTAGCGGACCGGCAAACTACGAGTTCTGCTCGTGGGTGCCTTACCACCCGCCAGGTCCGACCTGGCGGGCGAACAGGCACCCGCGAGCAGACCATCGCGGATGCACCGGCACCATTCGCGAATGGTGCCGGTGCATCCAGCCTCCCCATTCCCTTTAGTCCAATGGGACTCATATGGCAATGGAGACTATTATTTAACGCCAGGGTCATAATGACGCCCAATGAATGCAAATTGCATATAGGGCAATAGGGCAATGCCCAAAGGGTAGGTCCAACATGTTAGTGGGGAACAGTTATTTTTGGCAGAGTGGGCCAGTTTATGGCCACAGTGGGACAGTTTAGAGGAGTTACTTATTTTGCAGCTAGTACTTTTGACTTGTGTTACTGAATAAACATTCTTTAAAATGTACATTTTGTAACTTCTTTGACCAAAAAACACCCCTTTGGGTGCTACTCAAAAAATCTTCTACAAAATGATTTTCCATTTATGACTCTGAGTCACTTGTTCACTGTTGCCTGAGCCAATGCTATGCCCCAGTCTAACCCTTTACGTAGTCCAATTGAATGGATAACATTGTTGGTTGACTGCTGGCAAAATACTTCACTGCAAGTGACAACAGGCCACCATCTCCTAAAATGGTGGACATATTGCACGCCTCCCTCTGTATGCGGCACGAACTCACCTTAGACGCCAGACAAGGTTGTTCTAATATTGACCTAAGCATGACACACTACCAACTTCTGCTGGCCAAAAAGGTGGCCACTGTCGACATCACGGGGGAGCCCAAAACACCTAAGGTAAAGTAATTGTGGGTAGTAGTCCGCAACTATATCACACGACATTGGGTCTGGGTGCAAAGGTAAGCACTTGTATTACCGCAAAAGAGAGGAAGCCAGAGAGGCAGAGCCAGGGTGGAGGCACAGAGGTGAGAGACAGACATTCACAGGGGCGTGTGATGGACAGAGGGACATGAAAGGCACAGAGGTGAGGGTGAAAACAGTGGCACAGAGGTGTGAGGGATCAGAAAAAATGATGAGGACCAGAGATTAGAAACACGGGGGTCAGAGAGAGATTGGAGTCTCACAAGTGACAGGTAAAGCGGTACAGAGATCCCCCAGGGACACAGACGTTTGTGGAAGAAGGACTTCAAAGAGAGAAAACTGGGGTAGAGTGAGGAGCAAAATGCGGAAGTGATTTAGTATCAGGAACAATGTGCAAATCAGAAAATATGCACATGTCCCCTCTGACACACAGCCACATACACAGAACTTACAAATAGGTGTGAAACGACACAGACATCCTACAACATGCACAAACACAACACACACTCATGAACCTATGCCGCTACAAATAGCTTTCAGCATGTGGCAAAGGCAGGGGAAAATGTCTCACCAAATAGCACAGAATTCCTAATACCAAAAAATGACACCGTTTTCATCCACTAAATGGATGTCTCTATCTGATCCCATCTCCCAGGTCCCTTTTCTCAAAGTCTTCCAGTCACTGCTCACTCCTATCCCCTCTACATCATTCCCCTCATGGGGTTATTCATTTGACTTCCCATCCCACTGCCCGGCCGACACAGCCCACCATAGTCCCCATGCCCCTACGTCTTCAAGCATGTCTCCTTGATGTACTCTCCTAACGTCCTTTTTTTCGCCACTCCACTGTTTCTTCACTCCTCAGCCTCTCCAATCCTGGTTTCCCATGTCTGCACATTCTTATGTCAACAAACTGCCTCTCCCACCCCACTGGCATTTCTTGCTGCTGTCCATACACTCATTTTACTGATCGTCTGTCTCCCACCACCTGTGGCACCACTCCAGTGTTTCTCTCCTGTTTGTCTGACCTGACCATCCCGTTCCCGCTCCCTTCCCAGTGTGATTTGCTGCTCCTTTCTTCCTTTTGCCTGGGAAGTTACCAGAGAAAATACTCAAAAATCAAAGACTGCAATACAGGGGATGTATATATGAATAATAGGGAGCTTCCCTGCACCTGCTTCACATCATGGGGGCTGCAGTGAATAGGAGTGTAATTCGGTAATTCGTGCAGCGCTTTCTTACAATCGCATGATTGCGCACTGTGTGGGACATGCACAATGATCTGTTTGCGCTGCTTAACTAAATCATAACTAATGAATATTCATTATTAAACACACCTCGAGATTGTCAAGTGTCAAATTGCTGTGTACAACACGGACGCTCGGCAATCGAACCGGAGATTAGACGCGCAAAGCTATCTTTGAAAACCTCATGCTTCACACCAAGGAACTTCATTGAAAGCTACCACTCACAGCATTGTTATTAGACTTCCAGATCTCTTCACAATACTCACGTGAAACAGGCTGCTCAAGCACCCCAGTACAACTAAACAAATACCAACAGCCGAATTGACATTTTTTCTTTTTTGAACCACTTCCAATTCAATAAAACCCCTGAAGATCCAGCATACACCAGACGGTGAAACACGTGTCAGGTTCAGAACTAAAGGGTATACGAATTTGCACCTTTGAGAATAACTAAACTCTGTGATGTAACAGTGTTTAGCAACAACTTTGTATTTGAATGGAACCAAAACTGTGAAGTAACAGTACCTATACCACAAACGAACTTGCACCTTTTTGGCATAGCAAAATTCTGTGATGCAACAGTGTTTATTTTGCCTGCAATTTATAATTTAAACCATTTCCTGTTTGGAATAAAAACCAAGGCTAAGACCACAGAAAAAGTATTTGGTCCAAGTTATTATTGCAAAAGATCTTGAAACCACTATGTGAAATATTTTTTTTTTTCTTGCTGACTGAGTACATAACCCTGTTTTCTGCAGAGCACGAAACCCTTTAAGGTCTAAACAGGCAAGAGGTACATTCATTTCCCTTTACAGTCTAAGGGTAATAGACTTTAGTTTTGCTGCTTTGCATCTACCTCATATGGACACGTTGAGGAACGCCGGAATCAGCTAAAGACTGTTCCAATTAAATGCTGTGTACGTCTACCATACATGCAGACACACTCTGATCTCCTCTCCCACCCTACCCTACAATCCGTTGGAGAGGAACCCATTTCTGGGATCACCCACCATGGTGCTAGCTGAGTTACGGTTCCTTTAGGTACCTTCGATTGGGATTTTCTGGGGTTTTGGGTTTTGTGCAGCAACCATGATGCCCTTTTACTGAATTTCAATGTTTTTTCAGATCACCTTAATGACACGATCCCGTTATCCGAAGTTCTTTCACCGATATTTTTTTTAATGATACTATCTATATGTAATTCTCTAAGGATATCTGTGCATTGGTGTCTGCACATATGCACAGCATTTCTTACTGAGATCCTGCTTCACCTCCCATCTTTAGCTCTGCACGGGGAGAGGAAAGATTAGCACCAGAAAGAAGCAGCAGGGCGGCGCTCTGGCCCAGTGGAGTGGCAGATGCTGCATCCATTGTATCCTCAAATACCAATCCAGAAGCCGTCAGAATCAGTATATGTTGCTTCAATGATACGAACATGTTGGGGCGAGTGTTGGGAAAAATGAAATGAGCACCAGGCCCTGTTTGCATTGTGTACTTAGTGATTCAAGAATGCATTCCTTTTATCACAAGCACATTCGTCAAACATATAGACCTGCCATTCCTATCTTCCCAATGTGCTATTTGATGTTATGCAAAACAGCTGGGAATCATCATTGGTGCTCCTTGCTCCCTACCCCTTAATCGTAGAAGTATTTTGAAAGGGTGCAATAGGAGTGTACCACCTTGCAATGATAACCTTCTATCAGGAAATACCTTATATGCTTATTTTAGGTTTTAAGAATGTATAACACTAAGACAAATGGCATATTGTTATTCTGTGTACAATATGTCCTGTAGGTGATAATTACAAATTAATATTGTACACTTTTAAAACAAATAAATGTACAGTCTTATCACAATTAAATCATTTATTTTTATTTATTTTTTCTTGGGACATTGTAGGGGAAAAGCATGTCGGTTTTATTGGTGATACTGGATTAAATATAAATAAGTAATTACATTGTTTTTCTTTTGTCCATTTAATGGTTTCTTTTGTGAAAAATCACAGACCACGCATTTCAAAATATCTATCTTTTCATTTTCATCTGGTCGAGCTAGTGTCAACAATGGCTGGGGTGGCTTTAGCAAAGAAACACCAGACAATGTGACCCTCTCCTGAACAGAAAGAGACAGAGACATAGAGCGAGACATAGAAACACAAAGAAAAAGAGACAGAAAAGGAAAGATGTAGAGAGAAAGAAAGCTCAGAGAGAGCGAGAGAGAGATCACAATTCCGATGTAGCCATTCACCAAGACGCAGATGATACTCGGGTATACATGAGAGTAAAAAACCCACAGGACAACAATCATCTCCACAATTACCTAGCCATCATCCAGTCTTGGATGTCAACTGCCTACCTCAAACGTAACCCCCCCAAGACTGAATTGATCCTCATCAGTCAACTTGCTGAACAACAACTCGTCCAACAATAGCTCAATAATTTGTACCTACAAAGATTTGATCCACAACTCTCGGATTCAGCAGAATCCTGAGGGTTCACCATCTATAGCAGCCTGTCCTTCCAAAAACACATAGCAAAGAAGGCTCAAAACTACTGGCTCTAAATCACCATCCTTTCAAAATCAAACCATTCATCGTGCTACAAGACTTCTGAACCTCAGTGCAGGCTGTTGTGGTTGTGTTCTTCAATGGAGGAAATGCCATCCTAAGGGGTGCCCAGCTTCTTACATGGCTCCCCTAAAAGCAGTCCACCATGCTGCAGTACGCCTCATTATGGGCACACCAAAATTTGACCAAATCACCACCATTTTATACAAAACTACACTGTTTTGCTCTCGAGGCCAGGATACTGTTCAACACTGCATGTACCATCTACAAAGCAGTCACGAGCAGCACACCAGTGTACCTGGCGGCTAAGCTCCACATAACTGGTGGCACACGCTCCTCAAGCAGCAAACTGACCAACTGGCTTGAATCATAAACTCGCCTGCAAAGAGAGGGCCTACAAACTTTAAATTTCTTGTCACGCACCCACTCCCTGGAACTTAATTCCTGAAATAGCTCTGAAATCCCCCACAATCCCTCAAAGATCTCAAACGTGGATTTTTCACCAATACTGGACCAAGTGTTAATCCCAATGGAAGCACACTACACTCTTTACAGTTCTCTGCTGCTCTCGAGCTAGGTCCATGCTTTAAAAAATAAAATCAAATGGAATAAGAATACACTAGATCCATGCATCATAGGCTGGTTACTGCTAGTATACACTAATACTATTACAATGGCCACATGGCACACATTCTGAGCCGTCACGTCAAATCCACACATTGCACCCACTCAGCAAAGTCTACTACCATTCCTAGTGGAAACTGTGCTGGGGACAAGGCTGTAGGCCATGGCATGGGCTCCTCTAAGAGCCTCTTCTAGACCCTGATGTGTAACATTGTGCTGGACACATCGTGTGGTCTGAGGTGCCCACAGGTCACCAGCAGCCCCATGGATCCAGTCAACCACCTGAAAAAGCACTCACCATAGCCTGCAGCCATGCCCAGTGACAACATTTTCTTCAGAAATGCATTTTCGCCATTCCCTGGGCAATCCTAGGGACCATGACGGATCTGTAGGCTACCGCTAGCCCAATGGACAGAGCCTGTAGGTTTTCACCCTGTGGGGACCGCACTGAGAGAGGGTGAGGGGGCACATGGGAACGGAAAAAGGCCACAAAAGAAAAGGAAACGGTGCTTTATATCGGAGGATCCACTGGTATGTTTCTTTTCATGCGAGCCAAGAACAAGTGGTCATTTGTTGTTCATTTAGTTGCCCATATTCCATTCTCAGTGTAACTAGGGTGAGAGGGACCTTCAGAGGGCTGCAATGTCGCCATCTTTAAAATATTTGCAGCATGGTGTCCAGTGAACCCTGCATATATTTGCAGACCACAATGGCAGCCATTAAGACATTTTTCCCGCTCCCCAAACTATTCAGATTGGCTCTCTTTAAAATTGCCAATCTAGTTGCCATCGCTCAAATTCACAGACCAGTCCCAGCCTAGATCTCACAAGTGCAAACTGACAAGTAAGTGCCCATGACAAAGACATGTGGGTCTACAACAGACGGTTACATCTGTTGACAGCATTTTGGGTGAATTTACAAAAAATGCTAGACGGATTCAAGTCAAACAAGCAAAAGCAATCTTATTTGACCAGACGCCAATTTCTCACAGACGTTTAGTGCGAATCCATGCAGAGGTTTTTCCTGCAGATAGCAGCAATCTTTGCTCTGTGTGAAATTGCATGGGAAATACACGTCTAAGGACCCCCCATAACTTTGCCCTCCCCTGGTCAGAAATTCCCAGAACTGTCCAGAAGAATCACGAGAATGAATGTATTGGATGGATATTTCTTTTGGAAAGTATCTTGCAGATTCGTTGAATGGTACCAAGGTTATAAGCATCAGAAAAAGTGGTATTTCAATGAAGAGTCCATCTTAATCATAGTATCGCTGACTCTGTAACATTATTTGTACTTTTAATATAGAAAATGATGTGTACTATTGTATTGCATCACACACATTGTATTACACAGACATGCAGTTCACTTCACATTTGGCATACAGTGGCCCTCATTACGACCCTGGTGGTAGAGGGTTAACGGCACCGGTAGAGCTGCTGGTGCCGTTAACCCCCTACCGCCTCATTACGAGGTCTGCTCGTGGGTCCCGCGAGCAGACCAGGATGCTAACAACGGGCCCGTCATTAACAGGCCCGTTGTTAGCATCCTCCCCATTCCCATTGAGGCCTATGGGGGCTCGAATGGGAATGGGGATGTACCGGGTCCGGGTTCCCTGAATGGGGAAATACCGGGCCCTCCAAGGTCGGAATGGCTCGGTATTTCCCCATTCAGGGAACCCGGACCTGGTACCTGGTATGGGGGTAGCCATGCCGCTAAAAGCAGCATGGCTACCTCCATAGTCGTAATGAGGCCCAGTGATTTGTATTAGTCACATGCAGATTTGGCATAAACATGCAGGCTGTTTGCGGCCAGTGTGGGAATATATTATTCCCTGTGGTCCATTTTGGGGGCATCATAGGATGGTTTGGGATATAAAGCATGACTGTTATCATGGGGTAGGCCATTCATCCAGTTATCCCCCTTATCCCTGTGGAGTAACTTTGTTAAGTCTTTTATTTCATCAAGTGGTGCTTTGGCCATTGTCTGTGGTGCATGTGGGAAGTGTTAGCTTGATGTCCTTCTTGCGTGAGGTTGCCTGGTTTAGAAGTTGTGCTCGTTAGAACCATAGAGGTGTTCAAAAACAGCTATTAAAGACTTTTTTTTAATAATGGACACTGTCTGTGGCAGTGGTATTCAAACCTTTTCATACGGAGCCCCACTTGAGTACAAATATTGTTTCTGGGCCCCCTCATCTAGGGGCTGCCCCCACCCAACCCTAGGGCGCCCAAAGGATTTTCAGGAGGGCAGGCTCTTTAAAATATAAGACGATTGTCTACTGCTTATATTTTCTATTAAAAGCAGTCATCTTAATCCCTTTTTGACTCCCCGGCCACCATTTGGGCCCCCTACGGCGGCCAGCCCCCCAGTTTGAAGATCACAGGTCTATGGTAAAGACAGCATCTGGATGTGGATGCCGGAGTTCCAAGACCTGTGCAGCAATACAAGAATATTCCTGTTAGTTAGTCATAGGGAGTAGAATTTCCAAATATTGAGAGGAAGACAACCTGACATTGGGCCTCATTACAAGTTTGTCAGTGCAGGAAAAAATGGGTGATAATTCCATTACCACCACTTTTCCCACCAGGAGCTGGAGGTAAATGAGGCCCCCACCAGCAAAAAACACCTGGTATTACTGGTGCTGGTGATACCGACAATCCCCCCCACGGAGTCCTTTGTACTGCAAGGAATGGGGATTTACCTACCATTGCCAGCACCTGTAATATCCCAGAAATTCTGTAATATCTGGCACCAGTAATGGTAGGTCCGTTGCTGGTACCGCCCGAATTACCTGGTGGGATACTGGCAAATGTATAATGGCGCCCAATTGTGTTTTGGAAAAGTTCCCAGGGTTTAGAGTGTTAAGTAAGTGGATGCAAAAGATAATAAAATGGCACAAATGTGTCCTTGCATTATATCTAGATCACTGGAGAGTGTGTAAACCCCTATGCTGTGCATATTAATGCATACATAATGCTCGTTAGTGAACTATACATAGTTTTGGGATATTCCTAGGGACACGTAGGGTGGTTTTATTGGGGATACTGGAAAATGGGCATTTGAGATGGGGTGGGGCGGAGTTGAGTAGCCACGGTGCCTTGCTCAATTGGTATCATGCCAGTGGAAAATTGGTTTCCGGACAGTGTGGGGCCTTCAGTGGGTGAGTTGCATGGAGGAGAAGTGCTGCTGGCTAGCTTCAGTTGGCAGGAGAGAAGGCATCAGGTGGGGTTGCGATCAGGGTCCCGAAACTTTGCAGCAGAAAGGAGAGCTATGTGGCTCTTGGATCAGCACTGGAGAAAGGGTCCTTGGTTGGAGAAGGCTGGAGGTAGTGATCTCCAGAAAGTGTGGGTATTTCCATGCCTGTGGAAGTGCCAGGGAGGGTGCCAGGGAGGAGGTTCACAATTTAAGGGCAGTAGAAATATCTTTTAGAACCCTCCAGTCTCATGATTTTACTGTGGTATTCGCCTTTCGTGTCGCCCCGCTTTCATTCAGGACACAGCCAGCCCTTCGCTCTGTCAGATCAGTTTGTGGGATTGGCATTAGAGACCCATCGAGTTCTCCTCTTGAGGGAGTTCAATATGAATATCTGATTAAAGCCCCCACGACTCATAGGAACTATTCAGCCCACATCCATAGCTCAATTGAAAACAATTCCAACATCACATTACACCATTCACCACCATCATTAATCCTAGAGACTACGGTCTGGTTTGCATCATGGGAAGGGTCACAGTTTGCCTCCACACAGACATGTTTTGGCAAACCACTATGGTGGTAATGTATGCAGTGTAAAAGCAGCTTAACAGAACATAATTGCATAAAGTACAAAGGAATTTCCTGAAGAAGGCAAGCAGTGCGAAACATTTGAAATGTCACTACCCAAATATATTTGTTGAAACGTGTTGAAAAAGGCAGTTGTGATTTGGAGTGAACACAATTTGTTTATGTAACTTATGAAATTGATGATCGGAATTGGTTTTGTCCCCAACAAATATGAAACGTGTAAATAATGTCCGTAGGTTCTGTAAAGTGTGTTGGAGACGAATAGGTGCATTTATTGATGTGCTTGCATTTGAATGGAGCTGTATCAACGGGAGGTTTTGCAAACTGCTTTTGAATGGAATTCAATAATTCAATCAAAATGATGTATTCTACTCAAAGAGTAGAATCGTTACTTAGAACAGCAAATGAAATGCCATTTTGTAAAATTATGTGTAAAGAAATGTTAAAGGTTCAGTGCGAATAGTTGAAATTTGATATGTAACTATTTTGGAAAGCAATTTATTTCGGAATTTCAGGTACCTGCATTTCTCTCCTCGGTTCCTTGTTCTTTGACTCGTGCCACGATGCACAGAGTGATGTCACATCACGTGACTTCATTGGGGTATTTTGTTTGCCTTCACTCTTCCAACTTGAGATCTACTAGCCACACGATGGCAGCACAGAGGTTAGGAGGCATAACCTACAGGAAATCGCAACAAACACATAATAGCACAAATACAAGATTCTATCATAATAGCAAAGTAAACAGAAAAACAGGAGAGACCAGGTGATGCCTAAAACTAAGCATTAAAGGAAAACAACTAATCCGGCTAAGTAGGCCAAGTTTGAAAGACAGCATGACAATTTATGTGTTGAATTATATACAAAATGCCCAATGATTGTGTCATATTTATCCCTGAGCACAGTACCTAATTGGATATTCTTTTGAGTAGCAGATTCAATTGAGTGCCTTGAAAGGATATGACACGCTGCCATTTTTCTTCGGCAAATTGCACCGTATTTTGAGTGCAAAAACAAATAGCTGCATCCATAACTGCGTATGTTTGAAATAGAGTCGGAATTAGAAAAGTAAGTCACATGTCCCAAAGAAATTGCTATATGCACACAGAGAATGTAATTGTTAAGTTCGGCTGCATTTCTGTGGCGGAGAAGCTGAGAGCAGGAGCAGCTATAGTAATGGATTAGGGGCTCCTATCTCTATATCCCCTTTCTTCCTCAACAGCGGGCAACTTCGTGACGTGGTTTATGCTGGAAAGTTCTAAACAAGGGCCAGGCCCTCCATCTGAGGAAGTACATTTTCTTCAATGGATACATCTCTATGAGCAGTTAGTGACAAACAGAAAGGTTGGCATTTTAGAGGTGCAGTTATTAACTTTGGACATATCTTCCAGGGGTGACCTCTTATAGACAACGAGAGCGAAGCTCGAATTCCTTATGAATGATGAAGGAAGGATGAAATGGAACTACGGAATGGATAGACTAGTTTATGTGGATGAAGGATCGAGTGATGGAATGGATGGAAAGACTAGTAAATTAAATGACGAACCAGATGAACTGTATGAACAGACAAAGCTGAATGAACAGACAGAATGAATAAAACGGATAGAATAGACGGTACAGATGAGCGCTCGATCTCAAGCGCCTTACTGATAATCACCATATCACACTACCACACTTACTCTCTCCTATACTCCACCACTCAAATAGAACACAGCGATACTATGACATATTCGGTATAGCTGTTCCCGTATTAACACCTGTCACATACTCCTCATCACCCTAATTAAACACAGCAAGCTGAGCACACAGAGCCAGTCTAAGCATTCTCCTCAGACCTAACACAGCCAGAAATCAGTCTGGGTGTCAACCCCCCAGAATGAACACATACACCAGACCTCCCAACCGCCACACCTACCGCTAAGAAGCAGCTATCATGAAACTACCACACCGGCTGCACACATATCCGGTGCACCCACGCACCTTAGGACCATCTCTCTCTCAACTGACTTGAACTACGGTTCCTGAGGGCGTTCAACCTACCCACGCTCTGAGATCATACCAATGATACATAAGGCGCTATATAAATGCAAAGTAACAACATAACATAATATATCCCTCAGAACGCTAAGGTGGAAACCGCACCGTATTTAAAAGCTACGTGTCTTTTTTCTTTTGTTTTATTGGTTAGAAATGCATTCAACCTTTAACAATGCACTTGAATACATAGTCATAAACAAAAATGAGAATACATAAAAGGTAATTGATATGAAACATTTATCAGTTCAAGATAAAATAATCACAAGAGAGATCAAAATACTTTAACAGTCCACTAAATATCCAAGGCAGGCGTAATGAAAATAAAAATGAGAGCACTGCATTTTCTGTTGAAGTTGTTCTCCCTGACAGATAATATTTCCACATTTGATCCAATGAATAACTTGTGTTTTCGTAAAAGTGTTTTTTCATTATGAAACTCTCTGTCCCTTAGCGATTTCAGTGCAACACACGTTAATAATATATGCTTTGCATTTTCTCTTGTCGTCTCTATCCTACAATAGATACACAAGCCAGCACTTTCCGTAATCAGCCCACATTTTAGCAATGGCTCCTTTGTGCGCAATATATTTAATCGAAAGCGCAAAACGGTAGACCGTGTTGTTTTACTTGAATATATCGACAGATACGGTGCTACCCATTTACAATTCTATGTCGCTTTCCAACTCCCTGGGTTGTCTGAATTGAGCAACTTTGCAGGGAGTAAAGAAGAGAGAAAGGTAAAAAAAAAACGCACAGCAACCCAAAACTGAAAAGAAATGCCTGGCTGTGATGTCATGGATTATGAACTCCATATTTACCTGCTGTGACATCATAGCGGGAGGAAACAGCATTCGGAAAGGGGACTAGTGTACACAGCAGATCTTTAAGTGCCAAGAACGAGTATGCATTATCCTTTTTGCATAGACTTGCATACTAGCCTGGCACTTACGGGGTTAAGATCATGCTCATGTCAGATTCATCTACTTCTGCAAAAGAGCAACAAAAAACAAATAAAAGTAGACTTGTAGATTTCTATGCATTAGTGGACATTGCTAATTCAATGTTCCCTCTCATTACCAGTCTCTGGTGTGCGTGTGTGTGCTGTGCTTCTGTATGGGTGGATTGTGGTGTGTGTGTGTGTCACTGTACAGTGATGGCAAGAATATAACGAAGTAACCAAAGGGAACTTAAATTTAACGAATCCAAGAAAACAGGGTAACCGCATAAACTGAAGGGCATGTCATTTTATGTCTGGGTAACCTCGGTTTCGTGTTGAGACTTTTACAGGCCGATTCATGGAATAAATGTGCGCCGAAAATCCCGGCGCAGAGGGGCCAATACGTGCGCTGCGCCGAAAATTAGCGAAAAGCGCAGGGAAACCAGCGCACGTCGATTCATGGAAGTCCGTGCGCAAGAAAAGCAGAGGACGTGCGCTGAAAAAGCGCGCGGCGCAGGCCGGCGCACAGGTCAACCAACGTCGTGCGCCACGGCCACTGCGCTATCACTCCGAGCGCAGCGCACAGCTCTAAAGTAGGCGGAACACAGGGCGGGACACTCGGAATGGGGAATAAAATGGGGCACAACACTCGGAATGGGGAAGAATGTGGGCGGCACGGGGAAAGTATAGGAGGTAAGTGTGCGGAACGCCCACACGCTCGCATACAACACGTATTCATGGAATAGAATAGGGCAAAAAAGCGCACGCTCAAAGCAGCGCACAGGCACAAACAGGCACAAACACGACCGTCACAAGAAAGCAGGCGGTAGCGTCTCTGCGCCTGCAAGAAATGTGCGCTAAAAGGTGCGCCAACAAATAGCACCTATATACAGACATGATCAATGTCCAATACTGTGGCCCTCCAGGACAAATGACGTACAAAGGGGTACCCACAAACACAGACACGCGCTGAGAGAAAAAATAAACATGTGCGTGCATACCGGGGTGCGCGGGAAGTTGCACACGCGATATGGCCGGGTACGTGGATTACAGGGGTGCGCGGGAAGTTCCACACGCGATTAGTCAGGGTACGTGGATTGCAGGGGTGCGCGGGAAGTTGCACACGCGATATGGCCGGGTACGTGGATTTCAGGGGTGCGCGGGAAGTTCCACACGCGATTAGTCAGGGTACGTGGATTGCAGGGGTGCGCGGGAAGTTCCACACGCGATATGGCCGGGTACGTGGATTTCAGGGGTGCGCGGGAAGTTCCACACGCGATATGGCCGGGTACGTGGATTTCAGGGGTGCGCGGGAAGTTCCACACGCGATTAGTCAGGGTACGTGGATTGCAGGGGTGCGCGGGAAGTTCCACACGCGATATGGCCGGGTACGTGGATTTCAGGGGTGCGCGGGAAGTTCCACACGCGATATGGCCGGGTACGTGGATTTCAGGGGTGCGCGGGAAGTTCCACACGCGATTAGTCAGGGTACGTGGATTGCAGGGGTGCGCGGGAAGTTCCACACGCGATATGGCCGGGTACGTGGATTTCAGGGGTGCGCGGGAAGTTCCACACGCGATATGGCCGGGTACGTGGATTTCAGGGGTGCGCGGGAAGTTCCACACGCGATATGGCAGGGTACGTGGATTTCAGGGGTGCGCGGGAAGTCCCACACGCGATATGGCCGGGTACGTGGATTTCAGGGGTGCGCGGGAAGTTCCACACGCGATATGGCCGGGTACGTGGATTTCAGGGGTGCGCGGGAAGTTCCACACGCGATATGGCCGGGTACGTGGATTTCAGGGGTGCGCGGGAAGTTCCACACGCGATATGGCCGGGTACGTGGTTTTCAGGGGTGCGCGGGAAGTCCCACACGCGATATGGCCGGGTACGTGGATTTCAGGGGTGCGCGGGAAGTTCCACACGCGATATGGCAGGGTACGTGGATTTCATGGGTGCGCGGGAAGTTCCACACGCGATATGGCCGGGTACGTGGATTTCAGGGGTGCGCGGGAAGTTCCACACGCGATTAGTCAGGGTACGTGGATTGCAGGGGTGCGCGGGAAGTTCCACACGCGATATGGCAGGGTACGTGGATTTCAGGGGTGTGCGGGAAGTTCCACATGCGATTAGTCAGGGTACGTGGATTGCAGGGGTGCGCGGGAAGTTCCACACGCGATATGGCCGGCTACGTGGATTTCAGGGGTGCGCGGGAAGTCCCACACGCGATTAGTCAGGGTACGTGGATTGCAGGGGTGCGCGGGAAGTTCCACACGCGATATGGCAGGGTACGTGGATTTCAGGGGTGCGCGGGAAGTTCCACACGCGATATGGCAGGGTACGTGGATTTCAGGGGTGCGCGGGAAGTCCCACACGCGATATGGCCGGGTACGTGGATTTCAGGGGTGCGCGGGAAGTTCCACACGCGATATGGCCGGGTACGTGGATTTCAGGGGTGCGCGGGAAGTTCCACACGCGATATGGCCGGGTACGTGGATTTCAGGGGTGCGCGGGAAGTTCCACACGCGATATGGCCGGGTACGTGGATTTCAGGGGTGCGCGGGAAGTCCCACACGCGATATGGCCGGGTACGTGGATTTCAGGGGTGCGCGGGAAGTTCCACACGCGATATGGCCGGGTACGTGGATTTCAGGGGTGCGCGGGAAGTCCCACACGCGAATTGGCTGTGTGCTCCCAGGCATTACCTGTACACCCTCCACGGCCCCTGCAGGCAGCACACACCACAGGGAACTACCCTGCACACCTGCTCATGTCTCCCACCACCCCCACCCCCCATCCACCAGGGACACCCTCCACCAGGCCCCCACCCATGTCTCCCACCACCCCCACCCCCCATCCACCAGGGACACCCTCCACCAGGCCCCACCCATGTCTCCCACCACCCCCACCCCCCACCCCCCAGGGGCACCCTCCACCAGGCCCCCACCCATGTCTCCCACCACCCCCACCCCCAGCACTGTGGGGAACCTGCCAGCAGGCCCCCACCCATGTCCAACCCATGTCTCCCACCACCCCCACCCCCCATCCACCAGGGACACCCTCCACCAGGCCCCCACCCATGTCTCCCACCACCCCCACCCCCCACCCCCCAGGGGCACCCTCCACCAGGCCCCCACCCATGTCTCCCACCACCCCCACCACCCATCCACCAGGGACACCCTCCACCAGGCCCCCACCCATGTCTCCCACCACCCCCACCCCCCATCCACCAGGGACACCCTCCACCAGGCCCCCACCCATGTCTCCCACCACCCCCACCCCCCATCCACCAGGGACACCCTCCACCAGGCCCCCACCCATGTCTCCCACCACCCCCAGCACTGTGGGGAACCTGCCAGCAGGCCCCCACCCATGTCCAACCCATGTCTCCCACCACCCCCACCCCCCATCCACCAGGGGCACCCTCCACCAGGCCCCCACCCATGTCTCCCACCACCCCCACCCCCCATCCACCAGGGACACCCTCCACCAGGCCCCCACCCATGTCTCCCACCACCCCCACCCCCAGCACTGTGGGGAACCTGCCAGCAGGCCCCCACCCATGTCCAACCCATGTCTCCCACCACCCCCACCCCCAGCACTGTGGGGAACCTGCCAACAGGCCCCCACCCATGTCCAACCCATGTCTCCCACCACCCCCACCCCCAGCACTGTGGGGAACCTGCCAGCAGGCCCCCACCCATGTCCCCCTGGCCCCAGGTCCTGACGATACACAATCATGGCAGTAATGGCCAGCATACCCAGCACAAACACCCAGGCAAGGATTGCATGCACCCACATAGTGAATGCAATCACATGACACAACCCCAAAGGCAAGTATGCAAAAGAACACATGTCCGTCACACACACATACACAATGGGTGCAAGTGAATGTCAAAACCCATATCATGACATGTAAGAAACCAAAGAGAAAATAACACAAGTGTAAGATAATATAAAAATGTATTAAAAACAAAAATCAAGTAAACCAATAAAACATACAACTATGTGGCAAAGTAAATAAAAGGTCCATGTCCGAGAACAAAAATGATAAACCAAAAAACAAAGGATTAAAAAATCAATAGAATTTGTCCAAAGCAAAACCATGTAGTAGGAAATCAAAGAAAAACCATTACGTCATGGTGTAAACAATAAAAAAATTAAAAAATGTATCTCCCAAAATATAACAATATATACAGGAATGTTCCAGGGTCCATGAGCCCAACACCACAAATGAAACCTAATACTAACTAATAAAATAAATATGTACAAAAAAGTGGCCATTGTCCGAGCGGTCCAAAATAATAAAAATAAATAAAGGAAACCTAGCACTAACTAACTAAAAAACTATATACAAAGGCAGCGGGCTAGTCCTGCGGCTCACTTGGTGATGCTGGCCAGGGCATCCTCGAACTCCATGTCAATGTCCTGGAGGCGGGACTCTGTCCTGGCCCCGAGGTCTCGCAGGGACAACCCCATGTGCTCACCAAAATCCCTGCGAGCCTCCTCGAGGCACTCAGCCCGCCTCAATGCCCGACGCATGGAGATCTCCGCCCTGGCCATGGCGAGCCGCTCCTCTTCCGCCCGCTGCCGCTCCGCACCTATCCGCTGGCCAAACTCCTCCCACACGGAACACACCGCCATGCCAGGGTTGCCCTGCCCTCCGGCCGATGCCTGCCCCTCTGATCTTGATGGCCCTGAGCCATGATGCCTCCCACGTCGAGCCCGCTGCTGCCTCCGACGCCACTGCCTCTGCCAGCACGACGGCATCCAGGCTGATGGTAACCACCGACGCCGTCGTGCACGTGCCCTGCCCGATGATGCCGGCACATCTTCCATCTGCTGGGGTCCACTTGCTGTGTCGTCCACCCCTGCTGGACCTCCGACTCCCAACTGTGGCAGGGATGGGATCCCCACCGAGCTGGCTGCATTGGTCGGGGCAGGTCCACAGGGGGCCATGGTGGCATCTGGGCCGGAAGACGGCAAGGAGAACGACCGGTGGATAGCCTGCACAGAGGAGGAGAGGGCCGTCAGATTGGCCAACACATGCAGGAACCCCCCGAACATGGCCGATCCCAATTGGGCCACGTCGGCACGGTGCACTTCGTGATGACGTGCGTGCTCCTCCCGGGAAGCACGCACGTCATCACAAATCACAGCCGTGCGCATCGCGACCCCAATCAGGACCTGCTCCACGCGGCCAGGGGTTCCCACGGCCGCAGGTGGAGGGGAGTCAGTTGACATGGACATCCCCACTACCTGCGGACGGGCCTGGGACGGGGCATCCCTGCTGGTGCATGGTGGTGCACTCACAGGGTCAGGGACAGCGACATGCACAGGCACCTCCACGGTGACCTGTGCTGCCTCCTGCCCCTGGCCCTGGACTGCACCACTTGCACCAGCAGGGATGCTCCCACCAGGCCCCATGTGTGCACCAGTGTCGGCCTCCTCCTCCTCTGTGCAAACCACCAACCTGGATGGCTCCTCACCGTCTCCCGCCGTAGCAGGCCCCTGTGGGGGCTCACCCACCCCTTCCGCTGCAGCCGTGGGGGCATCCCCGCCGCCTTGCTCCACAGCGCCGTCTCCGCCCTCTTCTTCACTAGCCGCTGCGTAGAGGGAGACAAAGGACACAAGCATCAGGCTACTGTAAAATGGTCCCCTAGACAGGAAGCAATAGCAGATGAGCACCCCTGTCAAAGTACACTTCCATCATGTCCCTCCACAACACATGGGTCAGTCCAGGCAAAACACACACAGTAAAAGGCATGGTGCATGCCATGCACATTTCCATGCATGTCCAATTGACTCTTGAAACATTCAATGATATGTAACTCACATGCATCATGGCTCATGCATATCACATGCACACACTTCACCTCAGTCACATCCATCTGGCCCCAAACACAACGAACACAGGCGAAACAAGGGTAAGTTGGGTGCGTCACAGAATCTGTGCATTGTCACACACATGTGTCATGCATCCATGGCATGCACAAGTCACAGACACGCAGGTCAGGCACACAGACATGGCTACCATATATGTACCTGGCATCAGCACCCATCCTACACCCCCATCCATGTCCAGGTACAGAGACTGGCATGCTCTCATGTCCTAAATCTGCATAGGGCTCCCCATGCCACATTTCAACACATGCAACAACCATGTGGGTCACACATCACTGGTCGCACATGCATTACCATGATGTCCCTGCACACATACATGCATACATGGCCCATGGCACACATACAGGCAAGTATCATAGAACCAGCACACCGCAACATGCCCTGTCTCACACAGTAATGCTTGCACACTTATCGCTCAACTCCAGACGGGCCTCCCTCTCAAGGACCTGGGCGTGGAGCGCTGGGCGTACGCGTTCCAGGACCCTCTTCTGGATGGAACTCATGCGGCCCCGGCCCCCCTCCACGAGGCGCCGGGCCTTCACAAGGGTCCTGGACCTCAAGTCCTCCCAGCGCTTCTTGATCTTCTGGACGTTGCGGGTTGCCACCCCCTCCGCGTTGATGGCAACCACACAGTCGGCCCAGATCCTCTCCCGTCCTTCCTTGCTGGCGCGGGACGATCCAAAGAGGGCATCATACTGCCCCAGGACATGCTCCACCAGGACACCAACTTCGGTGGCAGTGAAGCTGGTGCCCCTCTGCCCCTCTGGCCTGGGGTTGCCACTGGTGCCAGATGTCGAAGTGCCCGACATGGCAACCCCAGAGGCAGGTGTGGGTGGGCAACTGGGTCCTGGGGCTGGGCTGTGGAGCGATGTAATCCCAGTTGGGAGTCTTCAGTTCCAGCAGGGGTGGACACAGCAACTGGACCCCTGCAGATGGCTGATGTGCAGGCACCAAATGGCAGGGCACGGTGGCAGCAGGCAGGCAGGCAGGCAGGCAGCAGCAGATAGCACGTGGGAGGCTGCTCAGGGCACTGGGGGGGCAGTAACTCGGCCTTCTGGGCAGGAGCGTGGTGTTCCGTGTGTTTTCGGGTGGCCAGCTTGATACGGAGTGATTTGGCACGTGAAATTCCTGCACGTCAGCGTGAAATCCGAGGAAAGGGCCTTAGCGCGTAAGTGCGTCAGCACGCATATGCGATTCTATTGGACCAGAGTCCCTCACCGCGTAAGCGCGTCTGACGTGATCCGCACGGGCGTTCCCCACTCAGCACGTGATGACGGAGCACACGTGGAAATACTGCACGTCAGAGTGTCATCGCGTGTAATTGGCCAAAAGTGCGCGTACACGCGATTGGCCAATGTACGTGTATTACATCGCGTGTAATTGGCCAAAAGTGCGCGTACACGCGATTGGCCAATGTACGTGTATTACATCGCGTGTAATTGGCCAAAAGTGCGCGTACACGCCATTGGCCTATGTACGTGTATTTCAGGGGTGCGCGGGCACTTACACACGCAAGTACGTCAGCGCACCTGTATGCCTGCTGCGTGGGAATTTCCACACGCTATTGGAGTGGGAACTAGATTCCAGGGGTGCGAGGGTCACACGCTCGCCTAGAACACGCGCAAGGCATTAATTTGCGCACTTATCAATAAACAAGCCAGATGCCAGGATGAACATACCGTTCCTAGCAGCAGTGGCAGTGGGCTACCAAAGGAGGAGGAGGAGGAGAGTCAGGGCCAGAATATTCACACCCAGAACCAGCCTATTCGGGATGCCTGATGACCAGGTGTATGGGAGGTACAGGTTTCCAGCACACATCATACTGGACCTGGTCAGTGAGTGGGAGGATGACCTCACATCACCCACCCTGTGCTCCCAAGCACTCAGCCCCCTGCAGAAGGTCCTGAATGTACTGCACTTCTTGGCCACTGGATCCTTTCAGCGGACAAGTGCCATAGTGGGTGGTGTGTCACAGGCCACGCAGTCACGCTGCCTACACCAGGTCTTGAACATCATCACTGCACGGCCATCAGTCCGCAGGCACATATATCTCCCCAGGACTCATGCAGAAAGGCGGACGTGCATCCAGGAATTCTATGGTGTGGCTCAATTTCCCAAAGTGCTTGGTGCAATTGACTGCACACATGTGGCTCTACGTCCACCCAGGGCAACAGAGCACATCTATAGAAACCGCAAGCACTGGCATTCCATCAACGTGCAAGTTGTATGCAATGCCAAGGGAATAATCACATCAGTATATGCCAACTATCCCGGGTCCACCCACGACAGCTTCATCTACAGAATGTCTACCCTATGCCGGGACCTAGAGGCTGGCCAGCATGGAGATACATGGCTGCTTGGTGAGCATGAATGCCACTGCACATGCATGCATGTCAGATACTGGGTCATGACACAACACCACTAATGATACCCATCACCACCTCCGCAGGGGACAGTGCCTACCCTATCAGCCCCCACATGATGACCCCAATCCGGAACCCCACCACGCCACCCAAGGTAAGGTACAACACAGCCCACATTGCAACACGGGGCATAGTGGAGCGCACATTCGGAGTGCTGAAGTCACGCTTTCGCTCCCTTGACCGTTCTGGCGGGCAGCTGTTATATGCTCCCCGAATAGTGTGCAGGATCATAGTGGCAGCATGTGTCCTGCACAACGTTGCAACACGCCGGGGCCTGCCCGTGGACATGGTGGTGCCCCCACATCCACAACCACATGCACGCCCGCTGCGCATGGGAGGGGAAAGGGCACGGGGGGAGGCAGCCCGTACGCAACTGGTGGCCAACTTCTTCACCTAGGAATCACAGTGCTGGCTAGTGCACACTGCTCTGGCACATACCATCTGACAATCAATGATGACACTACCTGACAATGTCACAAAATTACTTGACAATAAACTGTCAGATACACTTCAGCCTGAGATTGTTAACATGGAAGTGTCACTATGTGTGCACCCCTACCTACACATACACCAGCAATGCATCACAACGAAAAGACACAACTCCATCAATCAAATATGCATTGCCACAGGCGATTCACTACATGACAACATTGCCATGTCACCCATTCCCTTCACAGTCCCGCCACTGAGGACACCATGTCATGGTATGTGAGAGCAAACAAACTGGCCATCACAACATGACACCGGTGTCACAAATAGCAGTGCCCCAAATGGTACATAGCCGCACTTGAACAGCTAACCGCGCTGGAGCCACTACTACACACCTGTGTAAGAGTAATTTCAATCAAATTACACACCAACCCACCCTGAAGCCCACCCAAACAAGACACAATGCATGTAATCAATGGTAGTCTCATTACCTGATTCTGCTGGTATGTCCTCACCGTCCAGATGTACAGTGATGGCGCCACGCAAAAGTGTCAGTGCACATCTACCGACATGTAGTCTGACTCCAGAGAGTATGCCCGTGTGAAGAACTGTGTGAAATACCTGCAAAACATGAGCAACATATGTAAGTAGAGGCACATATCAAACCATCATGCATAGTTAGGTGCAACAACAATGTACACTATGAATGTCTACACAGTATTGACTATGGACTGGCCAACAGCTCATGGGAGTCCAATGTCACCGTGTAATTTGCTGTCACTTGGGCACACCCTTTGCAAGCCCATGGAAACGGAAGCAGGAGGGGTGTGGATGTCTGCTACCCAAGCATCGAAACCAAACTCAGGACAAGCCTGCATGTGCCCAGCCACAATACAGTGTATGCCCAGGTAGCCACACAAGGCAACACTCTTGGAAAAGAAAAAAAAATATTGAGAAAAAATGGCCATGAAAGGGCCGGCGGGGGGGGGGGCCACCTATGAGGTCCGAGGACAGGATGCACGCCACAATCCACCTGTGTGGATCATGGGAAACTAAAACACCCCATAGGCTCGTGGCCCACACGGCTACTCTGTTGTGGGAGATGAGTCGCTATCGCTCTGGCCAGACCCTGCAGCTGACTCAGGAGGTGGGGGAGCTGCCTCAGAAGATGGTGTGACAATGGGAGGCAGCCCACGCAAAGCACGAGTTTGCTCCTCCATGGCTGCAAGCAGGCGGGTCTGGTAGTTCTGGTTCTGGGTTGTAATCATGCGGAGGTCCCCATGCAGTAACTTCCGGGATGACCTGACCTCCGCACGAGTTGCCTGCATCTCGGCCGAGAGCGTCCGTGTCAGACGCTCCAGCTGCTCCTCTGTCCTTCTATGGGATGAAGCCTCAAGCTCTAACAGGGTCGACCTGAGGTGATGGAATTCTTCCCTCAGGCCTTCCCTGTGGCGCTGGGACTCCATGGAAAGTGATTCCCGCAGAGTCGCCAGTGCCGCCCGCCTGTCCATGTTGGACGCCAACATATCCTCCCTGTGTGCCTGGCAGATGGACTCTGTAGCCTGCTCCAGTCGCTCCATCAGCCTTTCTGGGGGGACAATGGAAGTGGCCACCCTATCCATGGCCTGTGCAATCATCTCGGATGATGCTGCCTGTTGGTTGGCCATACCGTAGATGGATTGCTCCCAAGCGGTATTGCCAGGTGGCATACGGCCACCACGTTGACGGGCACCACACCTGCCTGGGGCAAGGCGGACTGCGCCTTGCTGTGCCGGCAAGGCCTCAGGCTGCAGGACTGCATTCCCTCTCTGATCTGCAGCCCCAGGAACAGGATCAGAGATTGTGTGGTGTGGCCCTGCATCCGTAACCACCGGAGGCTGAGCTGCCGACACTGACATCCCCATTGAGGGCAATGGCCCGGCTGCAGGTGGGTCGGACAGAGGAGATTCTCTCCCAAGAACACTCACCTGCGACTGCACATAGGTGTCATCCTCCGAGTCTACACCTGAATACTGCTCGGGGGAGGAACCCCCAGAGACACCCCTCGACAGCACGACCTGCAGCACTTGTGGGTTTTCACCCACAAACACACCACGTCCCTCACTTGTGGAAGGTCGGCCCGGGTTGCCCTCCTGGGACGGCTCAACCACCACATCCCCAGCATCAACAAGTGCTTCGTCCCCTGCAAAGACATGAAAGAGAAAAATGGAAACAGGCATTAGCACCATGGCATGCAACAAGGGCTGATGAACAACAGAGGCAGTAGTTCTACGACACATGTCCCACATGACTGGGAGACCTCCTATGCATTCACCATCACTGGGTCTGTAGGGGAGGCTCAGGGCATACAATGTACAGATTGGAGAGCAACGCCTGCTCACCATGCTGCCTAGCACTGCCATCACACATTGGCCGGTGATTGCCATGTCAAAGGCACATGCCATCACACACATGGCATGTGACATAGCCACCAAGTGAAGAGGGAGAGGAGGGCAACTTTTTTGGATTTCAACCACTCTGGTCCTGACATTGCATCATCACATCAATAAGTTAACATGTTGTACATGGATCTGCTAGTCCAAATTGGCCACGATGCACAGTGCCTTGTCTACATCAACAAAATGCAGTAAACAATGAGATTCCACCTCCCCATCACCTGTAAAGGAATCATATAGCATTCGTGAAGCACCGGTCCAGAAATGTATGAAGGTACAGCGGAGCACTGAGGGGTGGTGGGGCAGAAGGGGATGCCAGTCAACAATCCTACTGGTGCTGGTGTCATTCATGTCACGCAAGTGCAGGGGTGGGTGGCACAATGAAGTGCAAGGGGAAGTGGCGGCTGGAAGTGCTGTACAAGGTAAGTAGGACTTAACGTCAAGGGCAGATGGTGTTAGGCGCAGACAAGTGCTGGGGGGGGTGGCCTATAGGGGTACAGATACAATCATGCAGTGCTGTGGGCTCGGAGGGGACAGGGGAGGTACACACTGCATCTGGCTCGGCAAGGTCCTTGCAGATTTCTATGTGTCCTGCAGAGTTGTCACATGCCGCAGATATGTGCCCTTGGATTGGGGATCTCATCTTGGTGAAAAGGGTGAGGCGCTATTGCCTTTGGAGCATGTGGCAGGCCAGTTTGCCAGAGGATGAGCATGATGCAGGACATTCCCTCTCTGCCACCCGGCACCTGTGGTCTGGGTTCACAAGATCCGAGTCATGCCAGGACTCTGCATTGGCATGGGGCTTCAGACAGGTGGTCATGACCGTGGCAAAGACATCCAGTGTACCTGACATAGAGTGGAGCATGGAGTGGGCCCTGTCAGGATGGGAGTGAGCCTAAGGGGGAGCTGGATGGGGGGGAGATCTTGGCAGCATGAGCCTCGACTGACACACACTTCATGGGTTGGAATACCAAGAAGGTGTGTGACAGTGGTGAGGGTGGCTTTGCCTGTGGGGTGGTGAGGGTGAGCTGGGAGGAGAGGAGAATGTGATCACTCCAGGAGAGAGGAGTGCAGAGATGGACGGAGAGGGGAAAGTCAGATGAGATCAGAGCATCAAGAGTGTGCCCTGCAGAATGAGTAGGGACAGACGGGAGTCTAGAGGGTGAGAGGGAGTTGCTGAGGTCACAGAAAGGTCACGTGGGGGGTCAACAAGCATGCAGGTGGATGCGTACAGCACCAAGGAAGAGGATTTCTGTGTCTGGGGACATGAGTGAGGAGGAGAGGTGAGGACACTCAGAAAGGAAGTAGTACATTTGACCAGTTTTCCCAGACACAGTACGCACAGTTTGTGAATGTCAAGGTGTGGTAGAGAGAGACGTCACACAAGCCATTCCAGAGTGGAGTAGGTCTAAGTAGGAGTGACAGTGGCAGGAATACCCTCAGGGAAGCCAAGGGCACACCCCCCCTGCACAGTAGTGGCGGGCCAGGGAGAGGGTCTCCTGAACATCAGGTAGGAGTGTGTGAAGGATGCAGACAGAGCTGGCCGTCAGACATGTTTCCATGAGACCAAGGATGTCAAGGTGCATAACCTCATGTAAGTGACAGATATCGGAGGAATGCCTGATGCAGCCGAAGTGAAAGGAGTGTAATTGTGGAGGAGGTTGACAGCCTTGGAGGACTTACGGGGAGTGCTAGAGATCAGAGGTGCAGCATGTGTAGGAGTTGGAGTGGGAGGCGGAGAAGGATCATGGGAGGGTGCAGGGAGGCAGTGCAGGATTGATGAGGAGAGAGGAGGGGGGACAGCAGGAGAGGAAAGGAAGTTGATGAGATGTGGGTAGCATTTCTCAAGGAGAATGAGGTTGGCCTAAGGGCCTTGGACTGAGATGCTCCCATTACCATGCACATCAATTGTGGCCTCTGAGGATTGGAAGGAGGCCAGGAGTACACCCCAACGGGTCCCACCATTGATGGTGGAAGAGGAGCAAGGAGAGAGGACAGGGACCATGTGAAGGGTCTATGGGACAGGCAAAGGCATGTATGAGCAGATGTCAGTGAGAGTTAGCTTTGAGTAGGCTCAGATGCACTTGTCAGCAATAGGGTGGGTCGCATTGGAGGGCAGGGTGCCCTCATTTGACTGTTAGCAAGCAGGTGTCGTGAGTAGGGCACGATGGTCTGAACTGTAGAAGTCAGGGAAGATAGACCATGAAGAGCAGCATGGAGTGTGAGGGAATGGGGCTCGAAACCAGACGGTACCAAAGCACACAGGTAGGAGGTGGATGTCAAGGCAACATCCACAGTATGACAGCATGTTGGTTGGCATTTATATACAGAGGACGCATTAGCATGTGGTATCATTGCATGTCAGGCATGTGAAGATGAAACTTGAATGGCTGGGGGAAAGTATAGGAATGGTATGTAAGACATCAGATGAATAGACAGGGGAGTATGAGCAACAATGTAGTGACAAAATGACAATTCAAGGGCAACTTCCATGGTGTAGGGCCATATGTGCACTGTTGCCAGTTGGGATAGTGCTGTGGGCAGATGGTGTTGCACTGAACATACTGGATGAGGCACATGGGTGCCACTATCAACTCTGCCACACACCCCCTTGACAGGCACCCAACATGAATGCTTCACACACACACCATGCACATGGATAATACACACATGCATGTGCACTCACCGGATGATGCCTCATAATCAGGGAGATCTCCCACACCTTGGAGTTGTCCCTCGGTGACGTAGGATCCAGCTACGGACTCGTGTGGTGTGAGTTCTATTTCCTGTGCTGGGGACCCACCTCCAGTCACCAAGGTTGCGGCATGACTTGAGGCCAGCTTATCCTTTGCCCTGCGCTTAAGGTCATTCCAGCGCTTCTGGCAATCACTAGCTGTGCGCCTCACTACTCCAAGGGCACTTATTCTGTCAGCAATGGTCTGCCAGTGTGCCTGGCGTCTGGCATGTGTGGTCTTGGACCCTGCAACGATGACCATTTCCCTATCATGATCTGACACATACTGAACAAGTGCATTCAGTTCGGCGTCTGTGAAGCTTGGCTTCCTTGATGGGCCGGACTGTGCAGCCGTGCCTGGGGCATCAGCCTGTGCCGGACGTGCACTCTTCCTCTTGCGCTTGGAAGGGGGTGGGGATCCAGAGTGTCCTACGCCGCTGTGGACACTAGGGGCAGGAGCCGTGGTGGACTCAGTACTGGGTGTGTGGGATTGCACACTCAGCATGGGAGTAGGTGCAGGCATTGGGGGTAGTGGGATGGGGTCAGGCCTGATCTGAGGTGCATGAACTAGGACCGACACAGTCTTGGCAGGGTGTATGAGAGGTGGGGTGGATGGAGCCACACCCTGGCTACGGGGGCCAGCAGATGACCTATCTGGCATAGATGCGCGTGCCCTGATGACACCAATGTGCACCGGTGCACGTGCAGTGGACCTGCTGACCTGGATGTCAGCGATGGGATCACCCTCGGACAGGTCTGGTGCCACAATGGGCTGGTCCGACAAGGGCTGATCAGGGTTGGTATCAGCCACATGACCCTCAACTGGGGGGGGGGGCATGGGTGTCCCTGACTGGTCCTCCAGACTGGGGGGGACAGGGGCACCCTGCAAGTCACAACCACGTCCCCTAGTGGATCCTCCACGGCCACCACGTGTGGCTCGGCCACCTTTGCCACCCTTACGGCTTGCATGCCTCCCAACCATGGCACTGATGTTATTGTGCGTATGGGAGTCAGTGTGCACAATTGTCCTGGGCAATTGGGAGTCAAAGGGGTTGGGTACCAGATGGTATTCGTACCCTAGTGCAGTGGCAAGGCTATATGACACCCCTGGGGAAAGATGACGGGTCACGCAACGCACAGGCACCCCAGAAAAGTTAAGGAACGTGCACAATACCCCTCCTAGACCACGTGTGCTGATGGAAAACCCTGCACTACGCTGTGGCATCCAGTAACACAATGAACGTATGCGTGTCACACGCAGCCTAGAATGACCTCTGAAGGGGTAGGCTACACACGGGGCAAGCACAGAAGTTAGATACGTGCGTGACTCACCGTCTGCCAGGTAAAAGAGCGTGAAAAATGAGCGCGTTTGGTTGGCAACACCCCCGCCAAAAGAAGATGTGTACGCTGTCTGAGGAGACAGGACAACAGTAGAAGGGGACACTGTTTGAGGGAACAGGCCCAGGTAAACCAGTACAAGAGGAAAAAGAGAAAAAGCTGTCAGAGGTAACAGGGAGTACGAACTGGAAACGCCGTGAAGTAAATCGCGTGTGAAACGACAAGAAGTACAGAATTCACCCACTCGCTCTCCACGAAAAGCACGTACAGGGAAATGGTGTTCTACACTACCTTATATACAGGCCCACACGTACAGCGTCACTTACGGCGTGTACGTGCTTGGCCCATGTTCACCAATCACACGCTTTGTCACTTCTGCGTGTGGATCCTTTTTCACCAATCACACGCTTTGACACTCCTGCGTGTAGCTCACTTTTCACCAATCACACGCTTTGTCACTCCTGCGTGTAGATCCATTTTCACCAATCACACGCTTTGTCACTCCTGCGTGTAGATCCATTTTCACCAATCACACGCTTTGACACTGCCCGTGCAGGTAACTATAGACGCACATATGCTGGTGACGGGTTTTCGCGCGATTCGCTGAGTGTGGAGTTTTCACGTGCAAAATCACTCCCTATCAGGCTGTCCACGCGTTCAAACACGAAAGACCACGCTCCTGGCCAGGAGGCCAAATTACAGTCCCCCAGAGCCCTGAGCACGCTCCCACCTGCCATCTGCTGCTGCCTGACTGCCTGCTGGCCACGTGCCCCACAGTGCTGGTGGGTGGGGGTGGTGGGAGACATGGGTGGGGGCCTGGTGGAGGGTGCCCCTGGTGGATGGGGGGTGGGGGTGGTGGTAGACATGGGTGGGGGCCTGCTGGCAGGTGCCCCTGCACTGCTGGGGGGTGGGGGTGGTGGGAGACATGGGTGGGGGCCTGGTGGAGGGTGCCCCTGGTGGATGGGGGTGCAGGGGGACATGATCAGGTGTGCAGGGTAGTCCCCTGTTTTGTGGGCTGCCTGCAGGGGCCGTGGAGGGTGTACAGGGTACACCTGTGAGGGCCCACCCAGCCTATTCGCGTGTGATAATTCCCACGCACCCCTGTAATACACGTACCCTGGCCAATCGCGTGTTGAACTTCCCGCTACCCCTGTAATACACGCACCCTGGCTGTTCGCGTGTGATAATTCCCGCGTACCCCTGTGATACACGTTCCCTGGCCTATCGCGTGTTCTACTTCACGCGTACCCCTGTAATACACGTTCCCTGGCCAATCGCGTGTTGAACTTCCCGCTACCCCTGTAATACACGCACCCTGGCTGTTCGCGTGTGATTATTCCCGCGTACCCCTGTAATACACGTTCCCTGGCCTATCGCGTGTTCTACTTCACGCGTACCCCTGTAATACACGTACCCTGGCCAATCGCGTGTTGAACTTCCCGCTACCCCTGTAATACACGCACCCTGGCTGTTCGCGTGTGATGATTCCCGCGTACCCCTGTAATACACGTTCCCTGGCCTATCGCGTGTTCTACTTCACGCGTACCCCTGTAATACACGTTCCCTGGCCTATCGCGTGTTCTACTTCACGCGTACCCCTGTAATACGCGTTCCCTGGCTGTTCGCGTGTGATAATTCCCGCGTACCCCTGTAATTCACGTTCCCTGCCTAGTCGCGTGTAGAACTTCCCGCGTACTCCTGATTTGAAGATTGCCCGCTTTGCTTTCCTTGTTTGCCTGCCCTGTGAAGTGGTCCAGGGTTAGCGCAGCCCTTAGCGATGATTTAGCGATTTTGATGGCTTTTCCTTGCGCGAGGGCGTTCTTGGGGGCGTTACTGGCGCTGCTGCAGGCTCGCTGCGATTCTCTGCGCCACGGCTGGTTTGGGAGCATGAAATCCATGAATACGCTGTGCGCGGAAATCAGTTTTAGCGCACGTGCCTGGCGCAGACTATCGCAGGCGCACGCTGTGCGCCAGCCGCGTGCGCTACTTGTGCGCTGGATTCTATGAATTACCCTGTTAATGTTTTAATCGATAACCACAAGTGATTGTACCATATGCAGACCTCATGTAGGAAGGTGGCCCCCAAATAACAGAATTTACTGTGATTTTCTCCAGATTTGACTCACACAAAGGATTCTGGTGCCAGCTGCTGGAAGAAGGAAAAACGAAATGCCTTGGGAGGAGCAAAGGTCGGCGGTACCCACCCATGGATTCAGAGGTGAGAAATGGCTGAACGCCACTGAGCACCAAAACGCGGAATTTTCAGGAGTCGGGCAGGATTCTAGAAAATACATGAATGTGAAACTGAGCATCAGCTCATCAAAATGCCAAAAGGACAACCATATGCGGTGGTGTATCGCTCTGATGGCAAGGGTTCAGGGTGAAGTAGAAGCGAAGAAAGCAGGGCAGTGAAATGTATGCATGCTATCATAGTTTCTGTCCGCTACTCAGCAAGCGAGAGGCATCTCCTCCAATCACGACAGGAAGCCCTGCCCACAACCTTTCCATTGAGTGCTCTCAGCTGACATGTACGGCTTGTGTTGTAAAGATGCAGCCACAGCGAGCCCCTGGTCTCATGGGCGCTCAGCTCAGGAAACACTTCCCACTTCACTCCGCGCGGTCTGACTGCCGCTGCACGTTTCTCAGGGGCGCACACAGTACAGCCCTGGCTGAAAGCTAATGATGAGTTGCTAAAACAAGGAGATTGAGCAGAGGGTGGCCGCATTTAATTACATGAATCAATAACTAATCAAGCGTTATTACAAACCATTGACAGGGACTCCCTTCCCTCATCATAAATCAGCATCCATAAGCAGGAAGCACTGTGCATGACCCAGAAACACTTCCCGAGACTGCGCACGATAGCAAGTGCGCCAATCCAGCATCCAGAAAAGAATCACAGCCGAGCCTGAGACCTGGCATCACTGCTTGCGACCCACTACTCAACCACACCCTGGAAAACATCAGGTACATGACAAATTCACGCTCTTCGTGGCACTACATGATGATCAGAGGTCTAAAGGTCAACATCAACAGCTTACATAAATCATGAATGCAAGCAAATGGCAAAATTTAATTATCTTGAAAACGCTCAAAATTAAGTTTTGCTTGTGCAACATAAAAAGTCAAACATAAAATTAATGCAGAAACATCAAAGCATACTATTCACACAATCGTACTGTCTTCAAACAGAGTAAACTAAACTACAAAACGCTAGGGAGGAGTTGGTGGGTCATCACTCTTAAGAGGTCCCATTGACAATTGTACAATCCAGGTCACGCACCAGGCGCGCTTTAAGTGAGAGTCATGCGCAAACATGACATACAGTGGTCTAGTTCAACAAGAGGTTAGGATGGCTCTATTGCCCACTAGATGAGTGGTCATTACAATGGCACCACCACAGCGCCAAATGTCAGGCCATAATACCTACTGCTCCGGTAGGCCATGGTGGCATCACCTTAGAGGGCACATAACCATAAGGTCGGGCTCGAAGACAATAATAGGGAGTTGGTGTTAAGATTGTTTCGAATGTACCTCCACTTAGAATTGATTCTGAGCGTAAGGCCCTTTGGATAACACAAATGCAATGGATGGGGATCCAGAATAACTCTGACACCAAATAATCGAACTCAGGAAGATGGCAAAGTTTATTGTTTTAATATCAATTGTCTAAAACAGCGCACATCAATGGACGTTCACTCGAGCTCTCGCACAGTTCACATAAAAACACATTTATATACTAAAAATGTGTCATATGTGACGTCATACTACGTGGCAAATGAGAAAAACCTATGAGGGGCTGTGATAGGCTCAAGGGGAACATCTAAGTATACTTTCTATAAGGGGTGGATTTGTGATTGGATATCTACTGTCAGGTGGACAACTTATGCCTACCTCTAAAATGTGTCATCTTCAACACTAGTAAGTACACGGTATATCATTGGCTCCCAAACTATAAAGCCCTTCATTATACAGCCCTCTATAATTGGTTGGCACGCGCGTGCCATGTCTGGAACATTCGGTTCACTTAGCAGCACATATGCTCAAACTCAGGTGCCAGGAGGTGGATTTGACTTTACCTCCCCACCCAATTAGCCCAACGTCTCTCATCACCCATGCCTTCTGCCATGAAGATTGTCTTTGAACTTGGCCTTGCAGAGTAGTCTTGTCTCTGGGAGTATAAGGGAGTTTGAGCACGCACTATTGTTGATCTACGGCTCCAAGCTCAACTCTATTTCCATCCTTGTCTCACGTGACAGGAGACCACGATTTGGTCCATTTTGCAGCATTTATATGTCTTAAATTAATAAAACTTGGCATGCTTGGTGTTCTTTATTTGCACCTTAAAAAGGGATGATTTAGCTTCTCATGTTCACAGCCTTCAAGAATAGATAACCAGCCTTGGCTGCCTTCAGCTTCGGTATCAGGCCAGACAGCCTCACCATTCGTGACCACGATCTCAGCTAATTCTTTGCAGCAACACAGTTCTTGGCCTTTCCTGTTCATGGGTCCGGGCTTACTAAATTCATGACACCGATATCCAGCATCTATACATTGGTGGTTTCGTCTGCAGTCTATTCACTATGTATAGCAAGCTCATATGATCACTTAGTCTACTTGAGTTACAGCATAAGTTTACTTGATTCTTAACTTCGTTATTAGTTTGTATAAGGTCCATGCATTCTCTTCAGCCAGTATTCTCAGGGCGTCACACTCGTCTTTTGTGATGTCACCAGCTCCTCTTTCACTCTTTTTCATATTGCTCCAGTGAGTTCCTCCCTCAGATTGTCATCTCTCTGGAATACATTTGATAGGGCTTTCTAAGAGGGTATCTTCTTTCGAATATTTGACAGGGTATGGTCACAACTGCTGGTGTCAAGCATGGCACAATCTCAGGCTTCCAACATTCAGGAGGTAGGGGCGGGACTTCCTGGAGAGGTATGCAGCTGCTCCGCTACAATTCCCCGTTGAACCTACTACAAAGTTAGGGGACAGTGAAAGCTCACAGTCCCCAAACCTCAGAAAATAAATTGTGCTTACTATCCCAAGCACCTCGTCAGCTTCATCTGACCTTATCATGCCAATGTTCACACCTTTGCAATACAGTATGATACAATACAGGATTGAGCGCAGAAAGGACCTGTTCACGTGTGGGCACACTACAAGTCACAAATAAATTGGCCTTAAAATTCGTAAAAGAACCCAGAAAGCATCGGTTATCGAACTCACTCAAACGCACTTACTCAAATTCACTGCTATGGGGAAGATAAGGTAATGGATTGTATTCCTGAAAGCGCCCAGTTCCCGGTTCATAAACCACTCCAACATCACTAATGTTCGGAGGATTGAAAGTGCAACACAGCAGAGAAAGGGCAGGGGCCCAACCCCTTAAAGGAGAGAGTTGTATCATCTAAACTCTGGTCGCAATCCCCATCCACAGGTTAACAGGAAAAACACAGGCCATCATTCCTCCTCATGCCGGACAGCATTACCAAGAAATGGGGTAACCAGAAATCGAGCACCAGAGCAAAAGCAATAAAACAGGAATCAAAGCGGACAGCACTGGAGTGAGTGAGCTCCTTGCTAAGGTGCCCAGACGTCCCAGTTTTCCCGGGACATTCCGGGGAAATCACCCTCCGTCCCGGGGTCCCAGGAGTTTTTAGATTTTATAAACCCTGTCCTGGTTTTGCCAGTACCCGATTTTGAACTCATGAAATCGGGTCCCGGTGCAACTCTTCCGGTGCGAATGGGGGCGTGAAATGCTTTTCACGCCCCCATGTCCTCCCCCTTCCCCTTCCAGGCACTCTCCTCCAATGAGAGAAGTGTGCCTGTGAGCACACCCCCTTCCCGCCCCGCGAAGCAGACCAACGACATAGAAGTAGGGCTAAAGTTTTATTTGTATTTACTTTAGTCCTACTTCTATTTCCATGACCTGCCTCGGTTTTAAAAAGTCAGTGAGACCTGGCAGTGCTTTAGGCAAACACCTGCTGCAAGTGAGTCTACGGTGCTAGTGGGTGTAGAGTCCGATCTCACAACCCCTTTAAGGGACACACTGCTCTGAGCCTTGATCTGCTCATTGTGCCTGCCAGTCCCCGCTGGCAAGATGCAAGACTGGCCCTGGTGCTCATGACCATTACCATGGGCCTGACAGTCCCAATCCATATGCTTAAACGGGTGCAGTTAAACATTCACAAACATGTTTGCATCCAGATTATCAATATTAATCCCTGGGTTTAGGAGCAATGAACCAATCCCCTTTGTCTAGTTGCAACAGTGAAGATCAGAAAACCTGCCAGCAGGCAGCCATGCTGTTTATATTGGGAGCTCACTGACCCTCTTCCAGAGGTGGAGTATGTTTTTGAACAGGTCAGCTGTGGCTTCATGTGGCAGCTGCTACACCTTATTGCCTCTCATCCGGAATGTGTAAAAACCATCAAATTCTTTTATAAATCTCCTCCTCCTCCAGCGCTTGGAGTAATTTAATAACAGAAGAGGAACCGAGCAGATCTGCCACTTATCTCTGCTGCTGTTCGCCTTGTATGATGAAACGTTTCTAATAAGACTAAACCAATGCACACATGCCCATCCTTTCCCGGCTTCTCCAGTCAGTTGCCCATCCTTTCCTGGCTTCTCCAGTCAGTTGCCCATCCTTTCCCGGCTTCTCCAGTCAGTTGCCCATCCTTTCCCGGCTTCTCCAGTCAGTTGCCCATCCCTTCCCGGCTTCTCCAGTCAGTTCCCCATCCCTTCCCGGCTTCTCCAGTCAGTTGCCCATCCTTTCCCGGCTTCTCCAGTCAGTTGCCCACAGGGATGAGCTTAGATGCAGCGCCTGTCCAAGTTTTCCTTTGGCCATAGTTCTTCTAACAGCCTATTGTTCCAGTGCTTGGAAAGCAGCAAAACGGGCTGTGACTTGCTGCTGGCCTTTTTTTCATTCATCTACTCAGGTGCCTGTAGGAGAGGGAAATGGAGGGGGAAATTCGGTCCATGCGGGAGTCCATATGGATCCGGATCGCTCTTTCGCATGGGAAAGAGCAGTTGAGTCAATAGGGATATGCTATAATCGGGGACCGTCTTGCTTGCTCAATACTGACCTCCGCCATGCACAGGTGCGTGCACACCAGAGGGCATTTTGTGCATCCACATGCAGGGGATTTAGGAATCAAAATCTGGGGTCTGCTCCGCTCCCCGGCCTGCATCTTTGTCATGCATATAATCAATAGAATCCAGCAGAGTGGCCCCCGGCCCCCGGAGCAGATGTGCCTTCATCTTTCTATCAGATTCTCTGCTAACTCAATAATGATATGAAGGGTTTTGGCTGGCTTGTGCATGTTTTTCCACATCTGTGCCATTTCCCAACCACTGGATAACGAGACTGTGTCAGCTGCTGCTTGATCACAGGTCTTCCCAATCACTGATGCCCAATTTCCAACGTACATTCTATTTTTGAAGTACACATTATTGTCTTGACCAACCTGGGCTCTCCTTTGTAAAATGCAAGGAAAAGATGTTGAATTTGTAAGAGACTCTAGAATGGCTCTAGAAGTGACACATCAGAAAAATCAATGAAACATCAGTCTCTTTTTGATGATGAAACACAACTTTATTCGGCGGTTAGCGCCATAAAAGCGTCAAAACACACAAAAAAGGAATATATAAAGCTCAATGCCACATCTTAAAATGCTTCATATAACATCACATTAAAACTAATCGTCACATCTTCAAAACACATCACTTTTTTAAGAACAAACTATAAAAGTAGGCGAATTGCAACAACATACAGTTGCACCGATTTAATAAACGTAACTAGATGTAGTTAGAAAGCACCAAAAGGAGGAGTATAGAGACTCACTGTGTATTAGATCTTCTTAGACAAGACCGGTGCAAACATTTTGAAACAGAAAATACAGCAGCCGGGTCCTTAGCATGAGGGCAGAGTTCAAGGGCAGCTTGCACTGACCTCACGTTCCTTGGTTAAAATAAAGGTAACAGGTATCCTAATCTGAGGTCATTGTATCTAGTGCAAAAGAACAAGAAATACATGATAGATTCATCGCTGGCACGACAAACTGCACAAACAGGGCTATTGGCCGACTTCCATTTTGCAGTGACAGATACTACTCTCAGCGTGTTAGTGTGCAGCTGTGTATATAGTGAGCGCGCAAAGAATATAGCAAGATTACAGCCAACATGTGTTTCGATCTATTCCGAGCTCTTTTTCAAGGCTAAAACGTTCACACAAGTACGATTGCCATGAAAGATACTTTAAAAACGAGTTGCAGCTTCCATCTTTTCAATTGTGTGAAGGCACCAGTATGTGATTAGCCATCGTCGAGGTACAGGCATGCAAAATAGACACGTCTCCCATGTTTAAACGTCCTTGTCACCAAAAATATCAGGCAGCAAAATCTAAATCTCCAAAATAGAGGATTATTTATTTTATTTATTTGTATTTGTCGAGTGCACTGCAGCGCACGGGCATCGAGGCGCTATGAGACAACTTAAGAAGGCTTGATTCAAGGTTACACGAATGCGGCCTCTGCAGAGAAAGCTTGAGCTTTGTTGCAGTTACACGTTTAACAAAAACAGCAGAAGGCATACATGAGTGTATACAGCATAAACGGCAGATGGCATACAAAGAGCCTAGTTTTGATAGCTTTCCTGAAGGTTTCATGGGAGTCAATCATCCTAATAAGGGGGGGTGGGGGGGGAGTTCCAGTAGCTGGCTGCATGTTAGGGAAGTTAGAACCGCCCGCCTGCACTCTGCGGGTCAAAGGGACAGTAATTCTGTTGATATAGGCAGCTCTCTCTGGTGGGTCTGGAGGGGGTGTGGAGGGAGATACTTTGAGCTAGATAGGGTGGGGCAAGGCCGTGAAGGCATTTGTGCGTCAATGCTAGTGTCTTATAGGTAATTCTTTCCTTCACAGGGAGCCAATGGACTTTCCTCCTGACCTCAGAGATGTGATCTTTTCTGGAGATGCCAGTTGCAGCCCTCAGGGCATTGTTCTGTACTAGTTGTAGTTTGGTCAGATTCTTTTTGTGATGTTGCCAAGGAAGCACTTACACAGTGTTGTTTGCAGCCCATCAGCCGACAAAGAAATCCAGGCAAACTCTTGCTATTGGCCCACAAATGGCCAAGGGAGGTGAGGTCTACTTGCAACCCTGCAGAAATAGCATGAATCAGTCGGAGTGCTGGATTCATGCACATGCAGCAAGATTCCCAAACAGGTCACACAACTGTGATTGCACACTGAGAGGGAAGTCTCCAATCCACTGCATGACTGAACACAAATGCAAAATACAAACGGCATGTTGTGTCGCAAAGTGCACCGCGTCCATTTGCATGGCCTTGTGGCACGGATCCTTTTCTCCGTGTGATTGCGGAATTCCAGGACTCTGTTTTGAAGTCATGGTGTATATCTGAGAGTAGGTGAGGGGAGGACCCCCAGAAAACGCACAGGTGCTAAAAGCTAATAAAGGTCAGTGGTAGATAACCAGGCACTATCTAGAATGACTCACTGGGGCACGAGGAAGTCACATACATGTGGGCATCTGTCTGCAATAACCGCAGTCTACTGCATGGGGAAGAGTGGCATTCTTATTTTGGGCACAAATTTCTCATTTTAGTGTGTAAGTGCATTGAAAGATATGTCCTTGGCACCCCTTCTATGCTCCATCACAAATTATTTCTTTGAAGCATGAATTCTGCATGGGTCACAGAATTCATTTGTGATGGAACATAGAAAGGGTGTTTTCTATTGCCTGTGTGTGTCTCTGTGTGTCTGTGCACGTGCGTGTGTGTGTGTGTGTTTGTACGTGCACAAGTAGGGAATGTGCGAATGTCATTTGGGTACATTGACATTTTATTACAATTTAGTTTCAGCACGACACCCAAGTTATCTCTAGTTCTGAAAAAAGGTCACTGCGCACTTAGATCTCTGCGAATTTTCATGCATCTACTCAGCCATGAAAATGCTATTGATTTCACTGGTGTAACTTGTGCACAGGTTTATAACTGGTGATCAAGCCCCCTTATCTTTGATATTGGGAATAGAGCCTGTAACGTGCCGGTCGCGCACAGATCTCTGCAGCACATGCGCATTAACTCCAAACAAGATCCACGAATTCCCTCAATCGTCACCATCTCTTTCTATGACAGTGCCTCTTTCTCTCTGTGCCCTCTCTTTTCTTTGCTCATCACAAACCTTGTTTTCAATTGATATACATACGCTGAAACTATTATCTCTAGCAATATTTGTTTAATTTCTGTGCATGTTCTAAAACACTTCACGACGCCTTTGAGGCTAATACATGGGCAGACGAGTCTTCAGTTCACAATAACAACCTTTTGGGAACCTCTTAGCCCCACTTGTGTTTGCCCTGTTGACAACTGAGCTTTAAGGAAAGAAAGGGCAATGCTGGTATGCCTGCTTCTAAGCGAAACTCACATCTTCTATTATCCTGCTCAGTCAGTGTGCCAGCCAACCAGGTTGCTCCAAAGTCGGCCAAATCCAAGCCTGTGTTTGGTGAAAGCTGCGAGATGCATGCAAGCACTGCCTGCCTGCCTCCTCACATACCAGGACTCTTCTGCTGGCTCTGCTGCTCTCCAAGCCCCTCATAACCCCCGAATCCAGCCCACCTGTCACTGCGGCCGCCTTGCGTCCTTGTAGATTGTCACTACAGCCACCACAAAAGGACATCAAAGAAATGGAAGAGTGGCTCCACACAGAGTCCCTCCTTCATTTCTTTGGCGACCATCTGGAGGGTATTTTTTTTGTCTGAAACAATGGGTCCGCCTGTATTTTTAGACAAAACAATTGCTCTCCACAACATGGCAATTGCCACCCCTCCCATGGGCTTCACCTTCACCTGCCGGTAACAGCACCAAGACCCATGTTTTTTCGTGTGGATTTATGGCGAAGTGAAAGACAGAAGAAGTAAAGACACACATCCCTGGGTGGTGTACCCCCTTTACTTTGCTGGAAAAACTCATGTGACACTTCCTTCGTCAGACACTTCTTCATGCATTTACTTTGCGTTTGGTGGGGATGAATATCCTAAGGTAGCTAGCTGCAAGGTGAGACTTGGGCTCAAAGAGCGGTTAGGGGGAAGAATATGGGTTAGAAAAGAAGAGGGGTGCAGGGGGTCTCCCCCTGTAATGGCAAAGCGAATGTATGGCGAAGTGAAAGACAGAAGAAGTAAATGCATGAAGAGGCAAATGTGATGAAGTGAATGTACGGCGGAGTGAATACTGATGAAGTAAACACATACATCCAGCTTGGTGATTATTGCTCTAATAGCCTTTGAAAGGTAAAAGCTTTCTTCCCTTTTGCACCCATGGAGAGCCATGAACAGGACCACAGCACACCTTCCATAAACAAGGGGGGATTGTCTCATGGAACAGCAAGGAAATGTGATGTATAGACAATAGACTCTTATTGGTGAAGGAGAGAGTAAGCTCGGTCAAGAGGGAACATTATATATTCATATTTTATTGGTATATTGCATACAATTCCATAAAAATAGACCAAATATGTGTCCTGTAGTTTATACAAAAATCTGGTAGTTCTAAAAACATTCCAATTTAATATTACACAAATAGAAGGTATATTCAAAGAAAAAAAATATTTTTAGTTTTTTAAAAGAGATTTTCCTATGCAACTAACCCACATAGTAGATGCTCTGTTACTATCATAAAAGTATTGAACTTCTCATATTAAACCTATTTTTCGTATGGGTCATAGCTGTGATTCTCTCTAGTAACTGGTAAAGTGCTAAGCAAGTGCATAAATGCTAACAGAGAAAGTGCTGAGTGTCGACTACAAGTATCTTCAATGAATAAATATATTTCATATCCCAAAATATCCTGTTGATCGTAGTTTTGACGATTATTTATATCTAGTTATAAGTGCACCTTCCCACACTCTGCTGCATCATGTGCTTTGATTGGCAGCTGTTGTAATCATCCCAAAACCTCTGCTACCATATATGGGTCACTTAAGGTACGTTATGGAAATAAACCCTCCACTGGGGTGTACAGAGAGCATAACAAGCCCTGAAAATATTCGCACATGATCTTCAAAGTGTAATCATACACTCCGGATGTATTGCCTGGCATCTGCAAATGATTCACATGTTTCAGCACTTTATCACCTTTTAACGGTGAAGGCACTCAGGGGCAACCCGCTCACCTTGGAAGCAGGATAACGTAAGGCAACACAGGTTCAACTCCGGGTCCGCACTTAGAAACCTCTGGGTATTAAGCATGCTATAAATAACCAATTACAATTATCGATCAAACCCAATATGTCCATAGAAAAAGTTATTAAAAAAATTAGAATATTTAGAATATAAAAATGACATTCAAATGACAAACATTATCAGTAAGGAAATTAACGTGGTGTATGTGAACACAGTTTTAATATTGGCTAAACTGCTGATTCAAACAAACCCTCTCCTAACTCTACTAGGCTCATTCCTGTGCACCTGGGCACATAGCAGCACTATCAGGTACCTCGAGTGAGTAGCTGGGCATAGAATGTCAATATGTGGCATCTTGGGGGTGGCATCTCGGGGCACTTTCTGTGCATTTGGTGGCACATTATGGCAATGTCTGACCTGTAAGGTAATACATGGGTATATAATGACACTACCTGGTACATTGTTTAAGTAACTCCACATGTGCTGTTACCACAGGGACTTGTGTGAAAATACATGGCAGTGCATTGGGCCATGATGGCAGCAGATGGTCATATGAGAAAGGATCTGCCGTATGGTCCCTGTAGCAGAGCCTGAGGCCTGTTCTAGGTGTATAATAAGAGCACATTGCCGTGTGAGACCACTCCACGCCCTATGATCTCAGCCGGTTCCCTACCACACTGATCTCTGTTGTCTCCCCTGCTTCCCCCGTGCTCCTGCCGCGCTGCTTCCCCACACTTCCGGTCCAGCCTTCTTTCCAAATGCTTCTTCTCTGTCCTTATTTATTTATTTATTTATTACATTTGTTACATGTCCAGACCCTGAGGTATCACGGCGAGGTTACAGACAGCTTAGAATAATAGTAAATACAATGATTACAATATACAACAATCGTTATAAACTATACAGTGGTTTGCATTATTGCGGCATTACAGAATTCATTAGTACAACAGTATTTACATTGTTGCGTAGTTGCAGCAAGCATTAGTACAAGCAGCGTGTGGCATTATTTACAATTAATGGGAGGTATGATTTTATTGGTATTGGTTGAATAACCATGTTTGTAGCAGCTTTTTGAAAGCCGTGAGTGATTTTTCTCTTGCTGATCGGGAGGGAGTTCTAGTGTTTAGGGGCTAGGCATTGGAAGCTACTACCCCCGGCTCTAGATGTACAATAGCGGGGTGTTGTCATTAGCAGTTGGTTATTGGATTTGAGCACTCGGGCATGTTCTTTTTTTGCAATGGCTTTGTTCAGGTAAATGGGTGCTTTTTTGTAATGGCATTTGAATGCGATGCATAAAGCTTTGAAGATGATTCTGGCTTTAATGGGTAGCCAATGGGAATCTCTTCTTATCTTGGAAATGTGGTTGAATTATTTTATGCCTAGGGCGGCTCGTAATGCTTTGTTTTGTATGAGTTGAAGTTTGCTAAGGTTACAATTTGAGGTTCCAAGTAGTAAGACATTGCAATAATCGAGCTTTGATAAAATCAACGCCCTGGCTAGGGTGATGCGGTTGGAAGGTGTCAGGAATCGCCAGCTTAGTGCTATTAGTTAGGTGGTGTAAGCAGTGGTAAAAGAAAGTGTGTTTATGTGTTTGGTCATGGTGAGGTTGGCGTCAATGTAAATTCCTTACCCCTAATAAAGAGGAGAATTGCACTGTACAGCTGCCAGCATCTTTGGTTTAAGCAGCCCTCCTTCAGAAATGCTCTAAGATTGATTGATTGATTGATATTTTATTTCTATCGCGCTCGTACACAAGTGTTTCAGAGCGCACCAAGGCAAGGGAGGGGAACAGGGGAGAACAAAACAGCGATCTTACTAGGCCCAGTGACATTGAGAACGCGCAAGTGCATGGGAGAGGGGGGAGGAGAAAAGTGCATGGAAGGGGGGAGAGGTGGAAAGTGCGAAGCAGTGCCTGGAAGGGGGTAGAGGTGGAAAGTGTTCCCAAAAAACTGTTCTCGGAGGCGTGTTCGGTTGGGTGTCCTATGCGTAGCTAGCGTTGTACGCCCAACTTCAATGCAGCAAATCTGTTTTATGAAACATTTACTTAAACAGGTGCCCTTCTCTTCATCGAAAACATAAAGTATGCATAGAAAGTATATGTAGTATTTATAAACCTGTGTGTACCCAAACGGTGCAGGAATTGTGTAAGGTAGAAGTGATTACAACTTACACAAGTAAGTGAATGGCCTGGCATGTCCCATACGTTTACGACCTGAATGTACCACGCCTAGTAAGCTCGTGTGTGTTGTTCTCCCTTATGTCTCCACCACCGTGTGCATGGTTGCGCTTTGCATCACTTGCATAATAAATAAACAATCAATTCAACTCAATTCAATATGTACACACAATAAATCTGTATTTCATAAAGTGGTTAGTTGCTTTAAATCCCTGGTAGTTGGAAGGGTTTAAGAAGTATGCCTATTTTACGTATATGTACAGCGTGATCCTCAATTTCATTTTCAAGCACACAAATAAAATGTGCATTGTTAAGTTTATGGCCATGAATTCACAGATGACTTCCTGCGAAATGAATGCATCCTACGTAAGGCCGCTGTGGCCTGCTTCTTGTCGGTCCTACAGAAGGGCCGTGCGCGCTAGTTTACTGCGCATAGCTATTATTTCCGGCATTAATTGCAGCCCTTATCACAGCAAGTGACTGCATATTGCGGATTAAGTGGGGCAACCTTGACTGCACGGGCGCACGGCCGCCGCCACCCGCAGCGAGTACAATTACATCTTAATGCAACCGCTAATTCCATCTAGTATACAAAACAGCTGGAAAGTAATGACAGTTTCTTCTCTGCAGATGCTTTAGGAAGAAAAGGTGTTCAATCTGAAACATGAACATCTGCAGCATATATAAGGTGTGTGTGAGTGTGTGGGTGTGTGTGTAGGCATCCATATACCTTATTAAAAAACTGTAAATTAAAGTAAGAAAAATTTATACAAATGAAATAATTGTGATGCAACATAGGACCTTTAGAGAAGCACCTTGCTTTTCCAGTCACACCCTGGGTGCAGTATCAAACAGCGCGCTCGGGGTACAGTGTGGGCGCCTGTGAACCTCCCTTTACACGCTTTCCGATATGGGTGACGCCCTTTAGGCACACCGTGCATCCATGGCTAACGGTCGGTGGTGGGATTGAAACCGTATGCACTGCTCATCTGCACAGCCCATGACAGTGCACACATGTTGTCACCAGCAGTAGTAAGGGAGTTTAGATAACGTTGGGTGGCACATTCACCCTAGCATATAAACCATCTCGCATTCAGCCCAGTCCTGGGGTTCTTTGATTACATGTTTTCAATGCATTCTTGTTTCAATTACCAGATGGAATACAAGTTATTTGGCGTACATTTATCATCATCATCATGTGACTCTGACCCACATATCCTTTGCTCAACTACGTACCATCATCCCAGAATAAGTTTAATATAACCAGGAAGGTTACTTTATCATTACCGCTGCAGTGCTTTTTTCTTTGCACTGCAATCATGGTCCTTGTAAATGCAGAGATTTCAAACATTTTTGAACCCTTGCCTCCTGGTGCCACATGACGTACTCCTGGTGCCACATGATGTACTCCTGGTGCCACATGACGTACTCCTGGTGCCACATGACGTACTCCTGGTGTCACATGACATACTCCTGGTGCCACATGACGTACTCCTGGTGCCACATGACGTACTCCTGGTGTCACATGACGTACTCCTGGTGCCACATGACGTACTCCTGGTGCCACATGACGTACTCCTGGTGTCACATGACGTACTCCTGGTGCCACATGACGTACTCCTGGTGCCACATGACGTACTCCTGGTGTCACATGACGTACTCCTGGTGCCACATGACGTACCTGGGCAATGTGTGTAGTTTAAAATACTAAAGCAACGTTTTCAAAAGGTTCACGTCTTTGTGTAAGTAGGCATGTATCACACAGAAAGTGATACATCTGCAAAGTGCAGGTTACTCGGGGCTTTATGTGGGTTTACAAAACGAGGGGGGTTTACGGGGCACGGCCTAACTATTTGATGGAGTGCAAGGGATGGCAGTTTTTTGGGAACGAGTCAATAGAAGAGGCAGGTGCTTTGCTAGTATTCATTTTGCTGCACCCACCTCTTCTTTGGTTTCTTGATCTGCTGCACTAATTCCTGCAGGCAACCCTTTCCTGAAAAGTAGAGGCAGGTGCAACAAAATGGAAGCCAGCAATGTGCCTGCCACCCCCACTGACCTTTTACTGCCACATTTGGTCCCACGTTTGCAAGAGGACAGTAGGAGAGGCAGACACATTCCTAACAGTCATTTATCGGCACTCGCCTCTACTGGTTGTTTTCTTAATGTGCCAGGTCGACTCTTGAGGCAGCCCTTTCACAGCACGCATGGTGAAAAGGCTGCTTGCAGGGGTTGGTGCTTGTCGTGGGAGCTGCGGCAGAGCTCTAGCTCAGCGATACTTTTTGAAGGCTGCCAGGACTTGACCCTGCTAGCCCCGGACTGCTTAAAGCCCTTCATTTACTTGTCAATGAAGGATATACTTTCAAGAAGGATTCAGGACCATCTTTGTTCCTGAACGTCCCCCCTATCAAAAGGCAAAACACTTCCCAGGATGTCTCTGTCAGCCCCCGGACTCCTTTAGATTCCCAGACAGCAAGGACCAGCATTCCCTCTATTTTGTAAAACTGCTGTTCAGGGAAAAACTTAAAATCCTTAATTTTCCACAGACCTGGACAGGTAGGACATTCATACGTGGAGAAATAATGAAAAAACTGGAAAATCCTAATTGTTAGGAGACATTATCTCAGAGAAAACTGTGTACTGATGAACTTGACTAGATCAGTAGGCTTTTAGCAGTTCGCCCAGCCTGACATCAGTGAATCCCATAAACACCCAAGAAACAGAAGCCAAGAGTATCCCAAACCCACAAGAGGCCAAGGGGCAAGACCTGAAACAGAACCTGTTGGTAACAGATCCCACCTTCAGACTTGAGTCAGTGAAGAACTAGACACAGAAGATAATGATGGGCAAAGGCATTTTAAATGATCAATTTTAAATGCCTTTAACCAATATAATTTTAGCGTGATACATTTTTCATTATAAAATATTACATTGCAATGTGTCATTTTCTTCTCTTATTTGTTTAATATTCCGAATTTTCAGTCAGACACATTCCCACTCTTAATTCGTGAGATCTGTGCTTATCAACAAATAAGACGAATAAATAACCCAAAGAACAAGAATTGTATTTTTACATTTATACCGCGTTATATATCTCTGCTTGCAGCGCTGTGGAAAAAAAATGGTACTGCTTGAAAGAACCACATCAAAATAAAAGGACTATTTTTTGAAGGCATTGTCCTGATGTCCTTAGAGCTTTCATTATTTTCGCTCCTGCTGCTGTTGCATCGTTGGGCTGATGACTCAGTGCTCAAGATCGCTGGCACAGATCTCAAGTGCGGTCCAGAAGACCCACGTTCATATATAAATGAGTGTTTGTTAGTTCCAAAGTGCCAAAGAACTAGGCCATATCACAGTCAATTGCCTCTGTGCCCATGTCTCACTCAGTGCCAGACATGTTCCTAATGAGTATGGAGATGTTCTCTGAAGACTGGAGAGCACGAAGGCAGGCCGAGCGAGAACAGTCGCCTCTCCAAATACCTGTGGAAAAAGAGCGACATACACATGAACGTCAACATTGCTACGGTACCTGAGACGTCACAATCTGTGATACCAACCACAGAGGTCAACGAAAGAAAAGAGTATCTTCTGTGTGCAGCTGCTTCACTTGCTCATGATTGAAGGTGGCATCTGTTACCGACCATTTCTTTTTCAGTTCTTGCCCCTTGCCCTCTTTGGGGATACGCTTGGCTTCTGCTTCTTGGGTGTTTTGAGATTCTCTGGTGCGTGCTCTGATGCCTGGTTGGATGAACCTCTAAAATGTCAACTGCTGTAGCCAAGATCAGCAGCAAATAGTTTTCGCTGAGATATTTTTTTTCCTATCAATCAGAGATCTTCCAGTTTTTTCAGTTATTTGTCGCTGCAGGCGTGTCCTAGCGCTCCAGGTCCTATATTACCAGCTCTGCATTCTCCTGTGTAGGATTCCTGCTTCAGAGGTTCTTCTGTACATTCTGCACTTGGGCTGGTAGCCTATTGTACTTACCTAGGTGCTTATTTATTAAATAGGATGGTGTGGCAATGAAGGAACTCAACAAGGTAACGTGAGAAGTTCCTTTATTAAGGGCCTGAACACAGGACTAATACCAGCCGCTACCGGTAGACTTCTCTCCCCAACCGCCAACTGCCAAACTCCTCCCTCCCCACGGGAGCACCTTGCGCCATGGAATAGAAGATCATAACACATCCCCTTTCAACAGAGCAGAAAGCAATAACACTGGAACATGAAATTGAAAGAAGAACTAATCATAACAAACATAATCTTTGAACTTGTTAGGACAACCAACATTGCACCTAACATGATCGAATTTCACATGCATCTTCAGGCACAGTAATTTCACTTTGCTGCCACCATCGCCAGGGCCTTCACCTTCAACCACACCAGGCACAGATTTGTTCAAATATTCACTATCACACCCTTGCAGGATCACCACACTCTTGTCCTCAATTGTATCTTCCCTGCTGCAGTGCTCCACTTCAGCCATTCCCCCACTCCTATTCAACCTGACAATCCTTTCTTTTTTCCAGCAACCATTCTTGCCCAGTTTGGTGGCACTGCGACTTGTTTCTGTGACAACATAAGGCTCGAAATACTGGTAATCTCCCTTGGTTACCGAAAAAAAGGTTTTTTTAACCCATACCACATCACCCACTTGTACATCACTCTCCTTGACACACATCCGGCTGTCAAAACAAACCACGTTCTTCCGCTGTGTCTCTTTCGCAAACCCTTTCCACAACCACCTGAAGCACTCCATCACCCAACAATCGACCAACCGAGGCTGGCACTAACTTTGACCCAACCTTCCTTCCTCTTAACATGTCAAAAGGAGAAACCCCAGTCACCACATTGGGTGTGGTCCGATATGCCCACAACATGTCACACAAAGCTGACAAATGGTTAGCAACTGGCCACTGAATACACCCTTTATCTGTTCTGTTTACCCTTTCCACCAAATCATGTGCCTGGGGGTATTAAAGAGCTGTTCTCCAACTCTGATTCTCATCACACTCAGGAAAATCTGCATTTCCCTCAAGGTAAACTGAAGCATGAGTCCCCGAAACATTTACAACAAACCTCTCTCAGTTCACCATTAATTAAATGCTCTGGTTATCAACAAAGTTGAATCTTGTCTTCTCCAGCTAAATAGGTCTTTATACTTATTCAGACCGAATTCCAGAACACCAAGAGCTAAGATAAAGCAGATTTGTATTTATTACATAAAAAATAAACACATCTTGATGGAGGGTGATGCTGAGCTCCATACCTTGATGCGCTGCCTGATCTATCATGACAGTACAGGGCGTGGCTGCCGAAAGCCTGGCCACTGACTGAGGTGCCTTGAAAGGGGGAGAACCGAGCACTGTTCATCAGAGTGCAGTGGGGGCCCATGCAGCAATACCTGGGTGAGCGCCGCTCTGGAGGCGGGGTTGGCAGCAAAGGAAATCTGGATGATGGCAGTGTGTCGGGCACCGTCTCGACGCCTGGCATTTGGATGAGGTGGCCGAACCTCTCGAGCCTCTGCACACAGGATACCCGCCAATGCCCAACAGGCTTACACTGGTCTGTGCTTGACTTGGTTGTCCTTCAGGGCGGATACCCAAGTCGCTGGCACCATCTTGGGTTGGACCACTAGGCCTGCTGTGCTGGGGGTGACGCTCCTGCTAATTCACTTGCTACTGGCCTGCAGGTTGGTGTGGTAGGCCTGTTTTGTTGGGCAACCTAACTCTCCCCTGCTGCTCAGGGCAAAACTTACAGATACTGCTATATGCACTCTGGCCTCCTTCCTCCATCTATAATGACTAAGGACAGAGGGGGCAGCAAAAAGCAGGTCAAAATGGATGCCTTCACGAGGCAGGCCTGTAAAGCCAAAGCACAGGAGTGTGGCGATGCTACGGATGTGGATCAGCGGCTAGAACGTCAAGCGTGCAGACCCTTTTGGAGAGTATGTTAGCGAGTTTTGCCTCAGTAAATACCAAACTTGATGATATCACAGCCAATATTAATATGTTGTGTACTAAGCTGGATAAAGAAGCATCAAGATCACGGAGGCCAAGGGTAGAATCAGCCTGGCGGAGGATGACTTGGTCATAGTTAAATCGGGAATCACCAAAATTTCCCTGGACCTGAAGTGCAAGTTCACGAAATGTGATGACTTGGCATCCCGCTTGCAGCGTAACAATGTATGTTAAATTGGTGTGCCCAAAAAAGCAGCGACTGGCGAAATGGAAGACTTTGTGGAGAAGCTACTGCTGGACATCCTGGGAAACACGGCTCTTTCACTGGAATTCATGGTGGAGCAGGCTCATAGCGCTTTAGAGGCCAAACCGAAACCTGTATCCTCCCCAAGTCCGATAGTGGCCCTAATATTCAACTACAGGGACCGCGACAGGATACTTCGTCACAGACCAGAGAGAAAGGTGAGCTGAAATATGAGTCCAGCAGGATTTATATTTACCCTGATTTCTCAGCTACAATGCAGATGGAGTGGAAGACATTTGCTGGCGTTAAGAAACTGCTGTGTGACCGTTTGGTCGAACATGCTTTGCTTTTCCCAGCGAAATTGAGGTTCCAACACAAAAGTAAAAAATTATTTTTTACCATCCCAGATGAAGCCATCATCAACACTGAATCCAATGTCCCCAAGCCACGTGCCAGACCCAATGGATGTATCAACATGGGTACTGACACCATTGATCTAGGCTGAGAGACATCTGGATTTATAGAAGGACATCAATAATCCTTGGATGGTGTCTCCTTCTTCCTGTATTGTACCTACTTGCTGCACCCCCTCAAGTGTTATTGTGGATCTGCTACTATAATAGATCCTGTAAGTTCTACAGCCAGCTCTGTTAGGTTGGAAGCTCTGAAGCTATCCCCATGCAAGATTGCTGGTTTGGTCATGTTTTGTTGTTGTTGATAGATTTGCTTTGGGTTGTAGCTACCGTGTTTGGGTTGGTGGTGAGGCAGGGTAGGGTGGAGGGAAACAGGGGGTTAAAAGTTCAAAATGCTTGACTGTTCACTGAGGCATTGTTCACTGCGCATATTGAGGCACTATACTTGGATGATAGCTGCATTTGTGCCCTAAGAGAATTTACAGAGTCTTGGGGTGGGGTACCTTACCGTCCAAAATTAAAACCGGATTTTACAGGGTCTGGGTAATTCAATTAATGTCATGAAAATCCTTACACATGCAGAGAGACATAAGGTGAATATCATTTTCATGCAGGAAACGCATACGATGCCAGCATCTGGTCTTTCAGCTTGGGGTGGTCACTGGATTTACACGTCACAGTCAATGGGTGTTCAGACTGTTTTCCATAAGTCCCTACAACACACACTAATTGGTTCAAGGGTCGACCCTTGGGGCTGGTATGTGGTGGTGCATGGGATGTTACTTACCATAATGATCTTATTGCTGAACGCGTACGGCCCCAAAGTTGACGTACTGGGATTCTATGAGAACATTATTGACACGTGTGCCTCATCCCCGTACGTATCAATAATCTGGGGCGGGGACATGGACCCTATTCTGGACTGTACTGGCACTGCCCTATAGTGCGTTGACAAAGGCTGCTCATATTATAGGGACTGGAATGCAGGACCTAGGCATTGTCGATGCATGGAGGGCATTGCACCCAATGACAGGGGCCTACTCATACTACTCGTCCGTGCACAACATGTCAACTAGGATTGACTTCAGGTTCGATACTACAAAAGACATTGTTGGTTGATATGCTCCCCGGCATGTTCTCAGATCACTCACTGGTGTTCCTCAAAATGGCCCTCTCAGGTCCAAGGCGAGTGGGTCGGCGTTGGCAATTTAAGCCCCAAGCATTACGGGACCATGTGTTTCACGCTACGCTGCATGACTAAATACAGTTATTCTCTGTTATTCTCTGCACAGAATTTAGGGTCGGTGGACTCAATGGGGATGATTTGGCAGGTGTTCAAGGTGTATTATCAGGGGCATTGCTTTGACAACCGAATTGGGTGTACTTAAGGCCATTATAAAGAACATATAGGCCCTCATTACAACACCGGCGCTAATCCATGGCGCTATTAGCACCATGGTTGGTGCGGTGTTGTAACAAGTCCGCCATTGTGAAATGGGGAAATACCCCCCCATATCAAGGTTGAAGGGGCGGTATTTCCCCATTTCACCATCGCCCTTCCCCATTCCCATTTTTGCCCCATAGGGCTCAATGGGAATGGGGAAGGCGGCAATTACGGTACCGCAAATTGCGGTACCGTAATTACCTGCAAGGTCCCTTTGCGGGCTCCTACTTTAACAGCTGGTCCAGACCAGCCGTTCAGGTCGGGTCCCGCAAAGGGACCTCGTAATTAGGCGCTAATGGGTTAACAGCACCGCAGCCTTTTACGGCACCGTTAACCCATTAGCGCCAGGGTCGTAATGAGGCCCAGTAAGTAGGACATGGGTAGACATCAAAAATATATATACAAAGAGTAGAACATGGATGCTCCGGAATGACTTATTGAGCATGAGTTTAGCTTTCGTTGGCAAGAAGCCATGCTTTGGCTCCGTGTCTGAAGCGGTGAAAGCAGGGTTCAGCTCTGAGGTTGGTGGGGAGGGAGTTCCAGAGTTTAGATGCGAGAACGGTGAAGCTTGTACCACCTGCTTTGTGGGGCTTGAACATGGGGATGTTTAGGGTCTGTGTTTGGCTGATCTGGTTAGGCGGGATGGAGTGTGGATAGAGAAGTTGTCTGGGAGGTATCTGGGTGCTTGGTTGTGTAGACACTTGTGTGTGAGAGAGAGTGTTTTGTATTCGATTCTTTGAGGTATGGATAACTATTGGCTGGAGCATCTAGCATTGGATATGTGGTCGTGTTTGGGTAGGTTCAGAGCTCATCTAAGTGCATTATTTTGTATTACTTGTAGTTTGTTGATGTTCTTTTGGCTAGTGCCCAGGTATAGCGTGTTGCAGTAGTCGACTTTTGAGAGTACAAGTGCTCTGGCTAGCGTAATACAGTTAGGGGTCGAGAGGTAAGGTCTGCTTGTGTTGATGAGCTTACATGTGTAAGCAGTGGCGGAGGAGATGGCATTGATTTGTCTGGTTAGGGTGAGGGAGGAATCAAGATAAATCCCCAGAGTTTTGACGCTATTGGAGACTGGGATGTTATTGCCGTCAATTGCGAATGACTGGTATAGTTTGTTAAGGTTGTTGAGTCTAGCTCTGGAGCCTAGGAGAAGAAGTTCAGTCTTGTCGTCGTTGAGGCATAATTCGTGTTTGGCCATCCATTCTTGTATAATGGAATAAATGTTGTTGAGTACAGAATTGTCAGTGGACTAATCCCCAGTTAGTGGGATGAGTATTTGGGTGTCATCTGCATAATTGGTGTAGATGACACCCAAATGGTCCAGTATGTCAAATAGAGGTTTCGTAAACACATTGTAAAGTGTGGGGGAAACACAGGAGCCCTGGGGGATGCCGCAGGTGACAGGGGCCGGATCAGCGGCTGCCGTGGGAGCGAAGACCCTCATGGATCACTTGTTCAGGAACGACTAGATCCATGCATTTGCCTTATCTGAGAAATTAGCTGCTGTGGTTAGGTCTTGGCATAAGATATCGTGGTTTACCAGGTCAAAGGCGGCAGAGAGGTCGAGGAGTAGAAGAAGGGCTAGTTTGCCTTTGTCTTTGAGGTTGTCCATTTGTGTCTTGAGGTCAACAAAGGCTGTCTCTGTACCGTGTTTGGGTCGGAAGCCTGATTGTCTAAGTCCTAGTAAGTTGTTTTTCTCGAGTTGGTCCTGGATCTGCAGGTAGGCAGCTCTGTCAAGGATTTTTAACAAGAAGGGGACGGTAGTAATAGGTCTGTAGTTGGTAGGTATGTTAGAGTCTAGAGTGGGTTTCTTGAGGAGAGGTAAGACCCAGGAGTCCTTTAGGTTGTTGGGTACTATAGTGGATGTGAAGGAGGAGCTGATGAGAGAGGTGATGAACGGGGCACGATGTTTGGCCGCATCTTTGATAATTGGTGCTGGGCAAATGTCTCCTTGACATTTATAGGGTTTGAGCGAGTTTATTATATCTTTGACTTCCTTGATTGAGGTGGTTGAAAATTCAAATAGATTGTTATTGACCTCGCTTGTGGTGTTGGTAGGTGAGATGGGATTGGTTGCGAAGGTGAGGCTTTCTTTCTTTGACTCAATTTTGGATTGTAATGTAAGAGGATTCAATTCAGCACTACAGCCAAGTTAACGCCTAGTCTAGAATACTGAATGAAAACCCTTATTGATATATCTTTAGGTCCAGTTCATGCGTCCTGGATGACTACCCTTGTATAACACCCCTCTCTTGGAATCCCCCTGACCCCACTGAGCCAAGAAGTAATTCTGTTTTGCAAGTTTAAAAGGTTTATTTGATAAATTAAAATATATATTATATCACGCTTTATAATAAATTAATAATTGAATCTCACACTTAATCTGATATGATAAATATTAACAATGGAGAATCTGGCACTAGCACACTTCTTATAATCACTAATGAGTTGACATGAAATGGATAAGGTAACACACTGGTAAATAGGAACAAAAGTATAATGTGGTAAAGGATGCTTTATGTAAGCTCAGTTGGATGCAATATTCAATGAATGCAGTACAGAAAATACGCAATATGATTCAACCAGACAATGTAATCACTTTTCTCGGGCTATTCCCTCCCCCCCTCTTTATGCAATGCAAGGAAATGGAAGGAAAACACACAGTCCTCAGAAATGCAATCAACTGTAATTCAGTTCAATCCCAGCAAGCTTACAGAAAACAGATAGGAGTTTTGAAAACACAGGCAATGCTTGGATATGTGCTGGCAATGAATGAGAAATATGCTAAATTTGCTTTTAATTCCCTTATAGAGGTTCAGGGTGAGTGGTATCTAGTTAATATTAGTCCAGGCTCACACTAGCAATGATGCAGGGATAGTTAGCAGGTTAAACGAATTTCTGGCCAATGGAAAGCAAACAGCAGCAGTTTTTACATGTGAAGAAATTGCAAATCGCGGTAAAATTCGCGGATGCGCCGAGCGCTATTACAAAGGAACCGCAAGGACTATCTCTACCGTTTTGGGGTCCTAGAAAAGCCTGGGATCTCAGCTTCCAAATGAAAGTTATTGCAAGTCTCTAGCCCAAACGGTTGCGGAGATATGAGTAATTTAGTAAAGGTCGTTTTTGGTTTTGTAAATTTTAAACGCACACATTTTCAAAATGACAAGTGACAAATTTTTGCAGCTAGAATGACAGGTGACAGCTAGGAGGCAGTTCTACTTAGGTTAAATAGATTGAATTAGATGAATTTAAACTAAGAGATGTGTTCTGAGTTTTGCTAAGTACTCACAAGAGATTTTGAACAGGAAAGCGACTTGGTCACGATCTTCAGTCTGGTCAGGTCTTTCCGGATTCTGCTCACAGCGCCTGGCCTCTGGAACTGCTCACAGGGGTCTGGTCTCTGCTAGGCACCGGTTCTTTGGGTCTCTCTGCTCTGGATAGATTGAAGTCTCTAGTTTGGCTTTCTGGAGTTTGATGGAGGTAAGTATGGATTTTTCCGGCAGAGCTTTCAGCGGCAGATGAAAAATGAATCCCCTATCTGTCCTGTCTGTCTGCTTTTATGTGTTTAGAATGTGGGTGTGTTCTAGCATCACTGACCCTACCTCTCTCTCAGCTTCTAATTGGTCAAACTTCCATTCCTCCGCTTGATTGGCAAACTGAACTGTGAGTCAGATTGATGTCATTTTACAGCCTGCAGAAAGTCCACTCCTCCTGTCAACTTACACACAAATCTAGATTTGAAACAAATACATATTTGCAGAGGTACATATTGTTTTAAAATCATATGCACCCATCATGCATTACAGGAGGTATCCCCTGTTCAAACTCTGCTCTTCCTGGGAGCTTGCATTCAGAACTGGCACATATTTCACTTTTTAACTGCTTTTTCAATTTCCGACATGGACCCAACTTTACATACATGTGTGCAGGGGGTAGGGACATTAACTGATGAAGTTTCAGATTTTTAACATGCACACATTTAGAGTAATATCCACTTTTCCGCTAAAACCCCCCTGAACATACCACCGGTTCCTACCACGTCTTAAACTGTGGGCAGAAAAATCACAAGAATTATGGTATCATTTATAAAATTTTCACATGTCCGCTCTATGAGTTATTCATCTTTTTAAAGTTATGTTCTGGCTCCAAAGGGGTGTGGTTTACCCTCAGCACCAGGTTGAATTTCTGGTTCTTTCCAGTTCTGCCAAGCCAGCTTGCTCTCACAGGCAGTGCTCCTCCCAGCTCCTGCCAAGAGGAAGCTACAATTTACGACTGCGGTAATAAAAACCTTTGCCTGAGTGAAGAGGGCTTTGTTCACTCTCTTGCAGAGCACAGATAATTCAATTATCAGATAGATGGCATATCCTTAGCCTGGGCAGCAAAAGGAAGGTTGGCCTGGGAACACAGTGGTGACTCAAGTTTCACTGCTGATGGGATCCGTTGCTAGGCAAAATCAAGTTCCTTAAGCCAGACCTTCAGCTAACTCTTTGTTGCTTTTAAAATAACTTGTAATTTTACACATGCAGCTAGAATGCTGATTCTAAGTGCAAAACTATGACATTTCAACAGTTACAAAGGCATGTGACACCAAACATAGGTCACTCATTTAATTTAACATTTTCGATTTTGGTGGTTTTAAATCCAGTTGTAGTTAGGCTTAAGCTGCTGACTCCATAGCATTTTTGTTATAAGCATTGTTTTTGGGCTCTTCATTTCCCAGATTTTGTAGGCACACAAAACTCCATTCTGCCAAATGTCTGCTGGTGTTCAGTGAATATTTTGCACATGTTGCAAGGTTTGAAATAGGCATTTTGCTTGCCTTCAGAAAAACACACAGAGTGGTTTTAAAACGCCGGCTTTTGGATAGTGGTGAGTACTGGTACTGCACCCATTTTTGGGATTTAAGAAATGAATTCCCCACAATTCTAGGTTGCATTTGGCAATCAGCATTGCCATTCCCAATGGTTTCAGACTACTGTGCGGGTAGTCCAATGGTGGTTTTAAAGCGCTTTGAAGCTAACCGGCGCTACTGTTTTTCCTTTGGCAACCCATTTCCCTCATGGCAACCCGGCCTTTCATTCTCGCACTGGTGGGTGGCAAGTGAGGCAACCATTTTGGTGGGCGCACAAACTGCGCAGCTTTCCTGGATTTCGGCGCACATGTGGGTTTTCCGCCATCTTGAATTTCCTAAGCCCACAGCACCAAATGTTGTAGCAGGATAGCTTAAACGTGGGTCAGGACACCCAACAAGTCCCCCCCACGCGACTGCACTTTGAATTTGAGTCGATGGGGAGTCGCGTGCACAAGGGTTTTGACCCATGCACCGGTCTGTCCGCATAATCTTCTTCCTCTTCTGTAGATGACACAGTTCAGCGTTTTCTTCTCCATCCGGTACTGATCGATCGGTTCTCCTCGCCGGTCCTGATGGGAAGATTGGGCGGTACCCCGGGCCCGTTGCGTCTCTGCTCCCGGTCTCCGGATCGTTCTTCTTGGTCATCCTTCATGGTTTCATCTCTCCTAGGATGATAAAGCAAAAGCGGCAATATCTACTCATAGACGTTTTTCCACCACTGTTGAGGTAGTGGGGCAGCATATGCATTTTATCATAATGAAACATTACATTCTTATTTTGAGAAAAAAAAAACAGTATAACTAAGAGACAGTTTCATGCAAATCACAATATTTTAGAGACTAGATGTGGTATGTTTTATGGTTGGAACTGAATTAGTCTGAGACAGTGCCTGCTAGGATTCCAGAGGATTCCTCCAGTTGTTGCAGAGTGTGCCTGGGATGGCAACATTTCAACTGGTTTATGTGGACCCACTTGTCTTCCCCCTCTGCCGAACCGCCTTTGGGGATGCGGATCTTGTAGGCCACAGGGGAGATCTTATCGACGATCTCAAAGGGTCCCTTCCATGTAGGCAAAAATTTGCGCTGCTTGGCCTGGTTCCTTTGGAAGTTGTATAGATAGACCCGGTCTCCCACCTGATATTCCTTCCTGGAAGTTTTCAGGTCATAATGGGTCTTCATGCTATCAGCCGATCTTTCTAGATTCCGCTGAGCATAAGCAAAAGCATGTTGAAGGTGTTTCCTTAAATTCTCTACATACTCATGAGTAGTGGAGGCATTTATCAGTGTCTGCTCTTGGGTCCTATAGAGCAAATGCTGAGGAAGCACCATCTTGCGCCCAGTCATCAACTCAAATGGTGACATTTTGGTTGCAGATGAAGGGGTAGATCTGATGGCCATTAGGACCAGAGGTAATCGGATATCCCAACTTGGCCCAGAATCTGCCACAAACTTCTTTAATATGCTCACAATTGTCCGGTTATATCTCTCTACTGCCCCAGAAGAAGCTGGTCGATAAGCAATATGCAGCTTTCTCTTGACCCCCAGTAGCTCCCACATCTTTGTCATTACTTCACTGGTGAAGTGGCTACCTCTGTCTGACTCAATCCTTTGAGGTAGACCAAAACGGGAAAAGATGTGGTTAATCATCAAGGCCGCTGCAGTTTCTGCCTTGCAATTTGGGGCTGGGAGACATTCCACCCACTTGGTAAACAAGCATGTCACGGTCAACATGTACTTATTCCCCCTAGCCGAGCGAATCACAGGGCCTACAAAGTCGATTTGTAAATCTGACCATGGCAGTGTCATTCCCCTCTTTTGTAAAGGCGCCCGGTGCGTGAGGGATGATGGCTGAAATTGTGCACACACAAGACACCCCTTCAAGTATTGGTTGAGGTCCTGGCCCATGTGTGGCCAGTATGCAACCTCTCTTAAGATTTCCAATGTTGTGTGAAACCCCCTATGACCGGCAGTGGCCGCATCATGGGCGTGACTTAACATCAGGCTTCGGAATGAGGTAGGAACCACCCACTGATCGTGGCCAGCTTTGGATTTCCTTACCAACAAACCGTCTTGGATCCGGAACATTTTGGGACATTTCATCAACACTCTTAGGTCCTCTTTCCCAATGTAATCGGTATCCGTCAGGGGAAAGTTCTCAGGGTCCTCAAGGTGCTGGTAAAATTTACCAATAATTGGATCCCCCTTCTGAGCGGTAATCAAATCAGCATCAGGGGTCTCCTTACTCCATTGTGCAATTGAAAGGTCATTGTGAGCATTTGTCTGGGACCTAGTGATAGCAGTGACCTGGATTTCCCCCAACAGGGACTCAATCTCAATTAGATCCCCTTGGATGGCCCCGGTTTTGGCCAGCTGATCAGCTAAGTCATTTCCAGTTTTGTCTGGTCCCTCTACTTTGGAATGACCCTTGATCTTCTTCCAAAAGATGGTCATCCCATTCGATGTGACCAGATCATCAATGTTTTGGATCAACTTCCCATGTTTCAAGGGTTTGTTGTTAGCACATAACATGCCTCTGGTTTTCCAATTAACCAGGTGCTCCACGAACCCGTTCCGTACATAATCCGAATCTGTGATTATGACCAGTTCGTGGAGTTGATGCTGGACAGCAGTGAGGATGGCCTGATGCACAGCCATCAATTCTGCCACCTGACTACTTCGGGGGCCAATTTTGTATCCAGCGGAGGGTTCTGGGGACTCATTCACCCATGCATTCCCTACGCCGGCCACCAATTCTTTCTCCCCGTTGTTGTCAACATGGTAAGAGCATCCATCCACATACACAGTGGGCATTCCCTCACACTTGTCTTCTTCAAAGACTTTGTGTGGGGAATTAAGGTATGCCTCCATGTTGTCCTTGATTTTCAGACTTTCGTCCTCGAGACAGTTTTCTCTGGCACAATCATGCAAGTCAGCCAGACCTTGCGCGAGGGGACTCTTCTTGTTTTGGCCATATCTGACCTCCACAGGAAAGCCTTGCATTGACAGAATCCAGGAAGTAATTCGGGAATTACTCACATTTCCGGCCCGGATTCTGTCACTTTGGAGATATTGCAGAGGCTGGTGTGGAGTCTCCACTATTATGTGTTCCCCCTGGATAAACGGGCGGTAATTCTTCAATGCCCACACCGTCGCCAGGAGTGCCTTCTCACAATCGTTGAATTTTTCCTCCACAGAGGATAAAGTTTTGCTCGCATAGGAGATTACTTTATTGACCTTGTCATGCTTTTGATATAATACTGCCGTCAAGCACGTATTAGAGAACCCCGTCTCCAGGAAGAACTCCTTGTTTCTGACAGGGTAAGCTAGGCAAGGCGCTTGTGAGAGGCTTTTTTTGAGTTGTTTTACTGCCTCGGCTTGTTCTGGACCCCATTCCCACTTGACCCCCCCCTTCAGGAGATGAATCAGGGGTCTGGTGATCTCTGCGTAGCCCTCAATGAACTTTCTGCTGTAATTAGTCAGTCCAAGGAGGCTCCTTAGTTCCCGCAGAGTTGTGGGGTCTTTCAGTTTCTGAAGTGCTTCCACTTTCTTTTCCTGGGGACAAAGACCCTGAGGAGTAATCTCATGCCCCAAGAAATTAACACGGGTTCTACACCACTGTGCTTTCTGAAAGGAAAGTTTTGCTCCGGCGGCCCTCAACTGTGTCAGAACATAACGGATCTCCGCTATATGTTCCTCCACAGATGAACTTTTGATGAGGACATCATCTACATAAGCCAAGTTACCCCTTGCACCCAAGTCAGGCATGGCCTTGTGTAGAAAAATGTTGAATTCATTGCCGGAGTTGAGGTATCCGAAGGGAGTCCGGGTCCAGGTGTACTGCTGGCCCCCAAAGGTAAAAGCCAGCTTGTATTGGTCCTCCTTACTGACAGGCACAGTCCAGTATCCATTGGTCAGGTCTATTGCAGTGAATACCTGTGACCCCTGGATCTGGGCCAGCCCTTGGTCAATGTAGGGCAGAGGCCATCGGGAAGTATGGACCCGTTTGTTGAGCTCCCTGAGGTCGGCACAGAGTCTCCACTGGCCGTTTGGCTTCAATATCCCCAGCACCGGATTATTGAACGTGCTGTGGACTGGACGGATTATTCCCCGGGACTCAAGGTTCTTAATTATTTCAGTAAGGGACTCCATTGATGCGAGAGGCAAACGATATTGCTTCACAAACACAGGAGTCATGCCAGGGTCCGTGGGGATTGTGGTTGTGTGGATGTCAGTGCGACCACAGTCATATGAGTCTACCGCAAAGAGATCTTGGAAATCCAAGAAAACTTGTTTCAACTTTTGCTTTTGTTCCAGAGTCACACAGGCATCAGCTAGGTTGACTCTCTCTTCCACCATCTGCCTGAAGCCTGGAAAGACTTCTGGTTTGGCTATCTCCGCAGCCTCCTCCAGCTGGGTGGAGAAGTCCCTGGTCAGAGTGCTGATTTGGACTGGAGGCTTCAGGTGGGAAGGGCAGCCCTCATGTACCTGGAAAATCACCTCATCCCTCCTGAAGTCACAGGTCACATCTTCCTTACCATAGGGGCAGGAAGTGTACACCAGGAAGTTCCCCCCGTGCCGGGTAAAAATCCTGTCTGGTGTTGCGTTGTCATCACTGTCACTGTCAAAACAGTCCTTGGGGATGGGTCCTAACAGTTCATTTACAAGATCAATGGAGAAATGTCGGTCATCAACCGCCATTCCAATAATGGTGCCTGCGGCTAGAGTAATACTCTTTAAGTCGCTGTTATCCACCTCTATTAGAATGGGGTCATGTTCTATGTTGACTAATGGAGTCGGGTTTACCCCCAACCCTTGCTGTTGGAGAGAAGCATTTAGATGTATGTAAGCATCAGGGTTTTTCAACTCTTGTCCCCTTTTAACTTTCACTTCCAGGGAGAATTGTCGGGTCCTTTCTGGGATGGTGACTTCCTCTTTAACCTGAATTTCAACTGCATAAGGTAGCAATTGAGCTGACCTAAATGCTTTTTCTGGATCATCAAAGCCCATGGGATTATCCGCTAATCGGGACCAAGCTTTGAAGTTTATTAGGTCCAAACTAATGGCAAAGCGATTGAGAATGTCACTGCCTAAGTAAAAGGCGGCAGGGACGTCTCGCACGACCCAACAATTATGGACTATGCTCTTGTTGCCAATGGAGATTTTGAGCATACACCTGCTTGGCAGGAGATGTTTGGAATTAGGTACTTCCAGGTCCATTTCCCATTTGTCTATCAGTTTGAAGGTGGGAATGGCTGGTTCTTTTGGGAGTTGGCGAAACATGGCTTCGCTGATGAAGCTCTTACCGTTGTTCACACACACTCGAGCGAGAACAGAGTCCTTCCCATCATTTAACTGAACAGGGATGAACAACTGCTCTCCAATTTGCTGAATATCAGCCAGGCTCTGAGCTGATTTCACATCTTTCTGGACTATAGGAGTGGGAGTTTCAGATTGTGGATTGGTATAGAATTTCAGAGTGTTTCCTTCCAGCGTGGAGTACCACTTTAGACTGGAAGGAAGGTTGATTTTCAGAAATAGAGAGGACCCCCCATCACCAGTCTGTTGTCCTACTGCTATTACTGTCACGTCTGGAATTTGGTTGTTCTGGAAGTGAAATTGTACTTGGTCAGATTTTTGTTCAACCATGTGGCAGGTGCCGTTTAAACTAACATGGTTGACACTCTGTTTTAATTTTATGGGTCGGCTAGTCTGAGTCCAGAGGACCTTGTTTACGCAATCTATTAGGGGTGACAACCTTCTCAGGAGGTCATTCCCTAGTAAACAAGGGGTACCCTCTGGGGTCACAACTATGACCGGGTGTTTCAACTTGTGTCGCCCGATCTTAATGTCCAAGTCTGCCGTCCCCTCGACGGGAATTTCCTTCCCGTCAAAGTTCTGCAGTTGTCCAGGAAGAGAGGTGAGAGGAATTTGGTAATTCTCTCCCCTTCCTGCATTCAGTTCGTCAAAGGCCCTTCTGGACAGCAGGGTAGCTTGAGATCCAGTGTCCACCAGCGCTGAGATTGTACCCTGCCCCTGTACTTGTACCGGGGCATAATATCTTCCCTCCTTCTCCTCAAGGGGGCACAGATAATGTACATTTTTGGACAACTGGTGGGCTAACTTTCTGGTTTTGGACATCGCTAGCGAAGAATTTTGGGCAGAATTCTGTGGAGAGCCTTGGGAATCTGAAAGAAAAAGTTGGCAACTGGAGATCAGAGCCATTGTGGGTTCCCCTGGTTCCGGTTCTGGGCCGCCCCCCCCTTTTTGGAGGCAGTCGCCAGGATGGGTTTGAACCAGGGGATTTTCTTGCTGTTGGTTCTGGGATGAGATGGTGGGCGGCGGTAGCTCAGTCTCCACATCTCCCCAGTCTGGATTTGCATCCCTAGGGACCCATTTTTCTTTGGGAGGAGTTCCCCCCTCTCTGAAGGAGAAGATCCTTTTCCCAGGATCCTCTGAGGATCCCTCTCCCTCAAATTGGAAGATCTGTACCTCCTCCTCAAACTGAGTCTGTTTGGGTCTTTTGTTTCTCCTACCCCCCCTCTGCTCCTTAGGAGGCAGACTTTCAGGGGCAAGAGATTTTGTTTCCGGTTCCTGGGTTTCCAGGGGCTGTTTACAAGTGAGGAAGGAAGCTTCCTCCAAGGCTTTACACCCCCCTTCCCTTTGTGCCTCCTCCCTGGGAACCGGTGATTTATCGGGGTGCTGCCCCCGTCATTGTTCTGGAGCACCAGGTCCAGAGTTGGGTGCGTTCTGCGCCGGCATGCTGATCTGAGGGTTCTGCTGTGCCCTCAGTATATGACCCATATCCCGCGCCATGTTTTGAACCTGGCGCTCTAACTGGGAAACCCGCTCAGGCTGATACGGGGCCCTGTTTTCTCCCCTGGGCTGATCCCGGGAAGGGTAGCTGTCCCTCCTCTGGTAGTACCCCTGGTTGGGAAGATTTTGGTACCCCTCCACCCTTGGCCTCCCCTCTCCCGGATTCAGTGGTCTGGGCTCAGGGAATTGAGGAAAGAAGGATGGATGATTTTGGGGTTGGAAGTCGGGTGGATATCTGGGGAAAAAGTTCTGCCCAGGGTTTGGTAAATTTCTGCCCTCCTGTGGGAAGTTTGGAGGGAAGTTCCCTGGGTTAGGTGCTTGTCTGGATCCCCCCCCTTGGGCTGGAGGAGTCCACACATAACCCAGGATGGGTCGATTACCTTTGTAGCGAGGACTTACATAGTCAGGAGAGCGAGGGACCCCATTTGTGGGGCTGCCTCCCTGGCTCCCTGTCTGCGACTGGCCCGAGGACCTTCTGGGCCTAGCATTATTAGGTGCAGGTAGGTTTTTAGGCCCCCCCATCTCCAAATCCAAAACGGGGGTGACCTTTACCTCTGCCACCTTGGCAGCAGCAGGGGTGCTGTTGGCTTTGGGGTTTTTCTGGGCATTGCTTTTATTTTCTATGGGCTTCTGCACCTCATAGATGCGGGTAGCCTGTTCAATGACCCAGTCTAAAGATCTTTTCTCGTGAAAATCCCTCACGAGCTGGGTCATGATATATTTGGGCAAGGCATGGAAAAACGTGTTTATAAATTCACGGCTATCCGTGCGCACCCTTCTTGTGGTCTGTGCAAAAGCCCGCTTTAACTCCTGCACAAATTCTTGTGGGGCCTGATCCTCCCCACATTGCAAATTGTAGGCCGCCTTGCGAGCCTCTTGAGGATTTCTGTGAACAGAAAAATGTTTCAGGATGGCCGCCTTATAGGTGGACCATCTTAAATGATTTTGGTCCTCCAGCCCCGCAAAGAAACTGGAGTATTCCGGGGAGAAGGTCCACTTTACATATTGAATGCAGCTTTGGCTGTCCTTCAAATGGAAAGTCTCCATCATTTGTTCAAACAACTCTAAGTGCTCCCAAACAGAATACTTAGCGTTCTTATGGTAAGGCGTGATGACGCTCCTGATCGCCTTAATCTGCTTTAAGGGGTCCTTGAGCAAGGCCCTTTTTGCCTTATTGGCCTTTTTGGTTCGGGTAACCCTTGTCCATTCTTCGTCGGACTCAGAGGCACTGCTCCCAGAGGTTCCCGTCTGTTCTTCCAGGTTTTCCCGGATTCTGCGAGCCTGGGAATGGCTGGCAGAATGTGGGGACCTGGTCTCCTGTGTCCTGCGCAGTTCAGAGGAGTCTTCAGATTCCTCCTTGCTGTCAGGATTTGATGGGTACCCCCTCCACTGACCTAACTGGGCAGAGGTTTTCAGGATGCCCTTAATGGGCCTACTCTCCTGGGGTTCCCCACTGAACTGTATTGTACTTGGGTGCCCATACCCGGATGCCCACCCCTCCATTCCTGGATGGTACTGGCCTATGAGCCCCATGCTTCTGGCTGGATAGTAATCTGCCATCCCTGTGGCCCTGTGCTCATGTGCGCCAGGGGACATGGGGGTGGCAGAGTCCAGGGACTGGGGAAAATGAAGGCCCCTGGTGTTAGGGCTCCTGCGGTTATGGTCAGGAATCTCTCTTTCCCAGCGGACCTCATCTCTATCCGCCCCTGCTCCCTGTTGCAATGCAAGAGCCTGCATTTGTGCTTTCAGTTCCTCTGTTAAGGCCTTACTCGACTCTATCAGTTTCTCCTGCATCGCTACCTGTTGCTGGAGCCTATCATTGTGTTGACAGAGGGCCTCATTTTCCCTCTGTGCTTCCTGGTTGGTCCTGGAGAACTGGGCCAGTCTTTGCTGCAGGAGGGTTACCTCCTGAGCTGTGTCCCTATTGGCCTGCTCCTTTCTTGCTAGAGCATCTTCCACCCTTCTGGTGTGCTCTACCAAGTTCTGGTTTTCTTTTTGGAGGTCACCCAGCCCCTGGTGGGCCAGGTGATTTTCTTCCATTTTCCTTTTTAAATGGCAGACTTCCTGGCCTAAGGCGTCTCTTTCCTGACTAAGAGCCTGCATTTGTGCCGCCAGGTCGTCCCTTTGCCGTTGAAGGGCACCAGCTTTTTGGCGCTCCTCATCAAACTCTGCCTGGGTATCCAGGTCTTTCAAGATCAGCTTGTTGCTCTCTACCTTCACTCTATCTAGATGACTTTGCAGGGTGGCTACCTGCTCCGTGCATGCCCTGTTAAAGTCTAATTGTTGCTCCAGCTTTTTCTGGCTCTGCAGTAAGGAGTCCAAACTGTCTTGGTGCTCCTTCTGTAGGGCCAGAAATCTGGTATCCTGTTCTGACTTTTCCTTTTGCAGCACATCCATATCCTCCTTTATTTTAGTGATGTACCGTCTGCTGTCATTTTCTGACTCCTGGCTCCTCTGCAGCCTCTGCTCAGAAGAGTCCAGATCAGATTGGGCCTTCTGTAATGCCATCTGTTGCCTATTTGCCAGATTTTGGCTTTCCGCACATCTATCCTGCATGTCTCCAACGTATAGGTACAGGTATGCTGCTATCCTGGCAATCTTATTGTGTTCCTCTTTGGCTTTAGGAGCCATATATAGTTCACTCAGGGCCACATGTAAGGGACCCTGATCTCTATATATATCTGACCCTGTTTCAGTGACCTGTTGTGTGATGGCCTGCAACCACACATCCTGGCCCTGTTCGGTCCATTCACCTCTCACAAATAGCTTATGCAAGAGGTGCTCTCTGGCTATTTTCATGTCTACTAAGGTCGTCATTCTAGAGATTGGTCTCTGTCCTGACTTACAGAAGTTTGTATTTTATTTTTGCAGAACAGAACTTTTCTTGGAGTGTCCCTTTTGAGGAATGCTTCACAGCGTAATGCAGCGTGGTGATCCGACTGGATGTATGTATCCCGTCAGTTAGCACACTGTATTAATCTGCACAAATGGTAAATCTAACCCAACGTCTCGGCTCGAGCCCCCAATTTGTAAGAGGATTCAATTCAGCACTACAGCCAAGTTAACGCCTAGTCTAGAATACTGAATGAAAACCCTTATTGATATATCTTTAGGTCCAGTTCATGCGTCCTGGATGACTACCCTTGTATAACACCCCTCTCTTGGAATCCCCCTGACCCCACTGAGCCAAGAAGTAATTCTGTTTTGCAAGTTTAAAAGGTTTATTTGATAAATTAAAATATATATTATATCACGCTTTATAATAAATTAATAATTGAATCTCACACTTAATCTGATATGATAAATATTAACAACGGAGAATCTGGCACTAGCACACTTCTTATAATCACTAATGAGTTGACATGAAATGGATAAGGTAACACACTGGTAAATAGGAACAAAAGTATAATGTGGTAAAGGATGCTTTATGTAAGCTCAGTTGGATGCAATATTCAATGAATGCAGTACAGAAAATACGCAATATGATTCAACCAGACAATGTAATCACTTTTCTCGGGCTATTCCCTCCCCCCCTCTTTATGCAATGCAAGGAAATGGAAGGAAAACACACAGTCCTCAGAAATGCAATCAACTGTAATTCAGTTCAATCCCAGCAAGCTTACAGAAAACAGATAGGAGTTTTGAAAACACAGGCAATGCTTGGATATGTGCTGGCAATGAATGAGAAATATGCTAAATTTGCTTTTAATTCCCTTATAGAGGTTCAGGGTGAGTGGTATCTAGTTAATATTAGTCCAGGCTCACACTAGCAATGATGCAGGGATAGTTAGCAGGTTAAACGAATTTCTGGCCAATGGAAAGCAAACAGCAGCAGTTTTTACATGTGAAGAAATTGCAAATCGCGGTAAAATTCGCGGATGCGCCGAGCGCTATTACAAAGGAACCGCAAGGACTATCTCTACCGTTTTGGGGTCCTAGAAAAGCCTGGGATCTCAGCTTCCAAATGAAAGTTATTGCAAGTCTCTAGCCCAAACGGTTGCGGAGATATGAGTAATTTAGTAAAGGTCGTTTTTGGTTTTGTAAATTTTAAACGCACACATTTTCAAAATGACAAGTGACAAATTTTTGCAGCTAGAATGACAGGTGACAGCTAGGAGGCAGTTCTACTTAGGTTAAATAGATTGAATTAGATGAATTTAAACTAAGAGATGTGTTCTGAGTTTTGCTAAGTACTCACAAGAGATTTTGAACAGGAAAGCGACTTGGTCACGATCTTCAGTCTGGTCAGGTCTTTCCGGATTCTGCTCACAGCGCCTGGCCTCTGGAACTGCTCACAGGGGTCTGGTCTCTGCTAGGCACCGGTTCTTTGGGTCTCTCTGCTCTGGATAGATTGAAGTCTCTAGTTTGGCTTTCTGGAGTTTGATGGAGGTAAGTATGGATTTTTCCGGCAGAGCTTTCAGCGGCAGATGAAAAATGAATCCCCTATCTGTCCTGTCTGTCTGCTTTTATGTGTTTAGAATGTGGGTGTGTTCTAGCATCACTGACCCTACCTCTCTCTCAGCTTCTAATTGGTCAAACTTCCATTCCTCCGCTTGATTGGCAAACTGAACTGTGAGTCAGATTGATGTCATTTTACAGCCTGCAGAAAGTCCACTCCTCCTGTCAACTTACACACAAATCTAGATTTGAAACAAATACATATTTGCAGAGGTACATATTGTTTTAAAATCATATGCACCCATCATGCATTACAGGAGGTATCCCCTGTTCAAACTCTGCTCTTCCTGGGAGCTTGCATTCAGAACTGGCACATATTTCACTTTTTAACTGCTTTTTCAATTTCCGACATGGACCCAACTTTACATACATGTGTGCAGGGGGTAGGGACATTAACTGATGAAGTTTCAGATTTTTAACATGCACACATTTAGAGTAATATCCACTTTTCCGCTAAAACCCCCCTGAACATACCACCGGTTCCTACCACGTCTTAAACTGTGGGCAGAAAAATCACAAGAATTATGGTATCATTTATAAAATTTTCACATGTCCGCTCTATGAGTTATTCATCTTTTTAAAGTTATGTTCTGGCTCCAAAGGGGTGTGGTTTACCCTCAGCACCAGGTTGAATTTCTGGTTCTTTCCAGTTCTGCCAAGCCAGCTTGCTCTCACAGGCAGTGCTCCTCCCAGCTCCTGCCAAGAGGAAGCTACAATTTACGACTGCGGTAATAAAAACCTTTGCCTGAGTGAAGAGGGCTTTGTTCACTCTCTTGCAGAGCACAGATAATTCAATTATCAGATAGATGGCATATCCTTAGCCTGGGCAGCAAAAGGAAGGTTGGCCTGGGAACACAGTGGTGACTCAAGTTTCACTGCTGATGGGATCCGTTGCTAGGCAAAATCAAGTTCCTTAAGCCAGACCTTCAGCTAACTCTTTGTTGCTTTTAAAATAACTTGTAATTTTACACATGCAGCTAGAATGCTGATTCTAAGTGCAAAACTATGACATTTCAACAGTTACAAAGGCATGTGACACCAAACATAGGTCACTCATTTAATTTAACATTTTCGATTTTGGTGGTTTTAAATCCAGTTGTAGTTAGGCTTAAGCTGCTGACTCCATAGCATTTTTGTTATAAGCATTGTTTTTGGGCTCTTCATTTCCCAGATTTTGTAGGCACACAAAACTCCATTCTGCCAAATGTCTGCTGGTGTTCAGTGAATATTTTGCACATGTTGCAAGGTTTGAAATAGGCATTTTGCTTGCCTTCAGAAAAACACACAGAGTGGTTTTAAAACGCCGGCTTTTGGATAGTGGTGAGTACTGGTACTGCACCCATTTTTGGGATTTAAGAAATGAATTCCCCACAATTCTAGGTTGCATTTGGCAATCAGCATTGCCATTCCCAATGGTTTCAGACTACTGTGCGGGTAGTCCAATGGTGGTTTTAAAGCGCTTTGAAGCTAACCGGCGCTACTGTTTTTCCTTTGGCAACCCATTTCCCTCATGGCAACCCGGCCTTTCATTCTCGCACTGGTGGGTGGCAAGTGAGGCAACCATTTTGGTGGGCGCACAAACTGCGCAGCTTTCCTGGATTTCGGCGCACATGTGGGTTTTCCGCCATCTTGAATTTCCTAAGCCCACAGCACCAAATGTTGTAGCAGGATAGCTTAAACGTGGGTCAGGACACCCAACAGTAACATGGTGATTTTACCCATGAGTGCTTTATGTATTTTGGTACACCAAGCAATTTCTTTGGTACAGGTCTCTAGGTCTCGAAGGATATTGAAGAGCTCGTTAGTGTTAGATTTGGCTTTGCTAAATCTCTCATTGTACATATTATTTTTTGTTTGTATGATAGCTTTCTTGTAGGTGTTGGAGGCTAATGAATAGGAAGTTCTGTTGTTAATGGAGGGAGACTGTTTCCAGGCTAGTTCGGCTTGTCTTTTGTTTTTGTGGAGAGTTTTCAATTCGGGTGTGAACCATGAATTGAGGTGTGCTCGTGGTTTGGATTTTCGCAGTTTGAGGGGTGCTATTGTGTTGATGGCCTTGGTAATGGTTGAATTGTAAAGGTCTACTAAGTCTGTGCGGTTAGTGATGGTGAGTGTGAAGTTGATGATAGGTTGGAGTAAGGGGATGAGTTTCTCAGCTGTGATGTTTTTGCTGTTTCTTGTGAATGTGGGCGGTGCATTAGGCAGAGGTGTTGGTGTTTGTTTATCTTTGTTGATGGTGAAGGTGATGAGATGGCGGTCAGTTCAGGCGCATGGTGTGTTGGAGAAGATGGAGGTGTTGCAGTTTAGGTCTGCGATCCAGTCAAGTGTGCTGCCTTTGTTGTGTGTGGGTTGAGTGACATGATGGGTAAATCCTAATTCGGAGATAGTATTTGCTACGGCGCTTGCTTTATCATCTTTCTCATCATTGTAGCCCAAATTGAAGTCACCTAGAATAAGTATCTGTGTGTTGGGTTTGACGTTAGTGGAGAGTAGGAGCGCTATGTCTTCATCGAAGGAAGAGATGGGCCTGGCAGCCTGTAAATAAGGTGGATGGTGATAGTACTTGAGTGGGTGGCAGATAGTTTGATGGTGAGTAATGTAGCAGATGGGAGAGTTTGGTTTAAAGTGTGTCTTATGTTAATGCAACTTCTTGCTATAAAGGCTACTCCTCCGCCTTTGGATGATTGTCTATTCATGCGGTAGATGGTGTAGTCATTAGGGATGGCTAGTGCCAATGTGGGACCTGAGGCTGTGTGGAGCCAGGTCTCAGTGATAGCTAGGAAGTCTAGATCGTTTAGCGAGATGATTTCGGCTATGTCTAGAGCATGGGCGACTAATGATCTTGCATTGATTAGTGCACCTTTGATTTTTTCAGTGGTGGATTGGCATATTTTTCTGTTGGAAGTGCGAGGGGATGGGGCATTGGAATGGGGGTCATCTGATCGGGTAATGTTTTTACATATGGAATGTGAGTGGTTAGTTTGGGTTTTCTTTTGCTCAGACTTGAATTGGATGAAGGCAAGGTGGTGTGTGTCCTGGTTCTGAGGCGGTTGCGTCTCAATATGCCTACCCATGGATGCGAGTTCCATATGAAGTTATTGTTCAGAGTAGGAGTGTCGGGCTTGGGGTCGAGAATTGTTCCTTGGATGGTGCATGTATCTGCGATGGGGATAGTTTGAATGTGGCTGATTTTTAATGGATTTAGGTTAGGTAGGAAGGGGGTTGGACATGGGATAGGATGGTGTCTAAGGCAAACTGGCCTGCTGAGACCGTTGGGGTGGGATAGAAAATGCACTCCTGTGCACGGCAGGTCGATTGGTACCAGGCAAAAGGGAAGCATGATGATTATGATCCAGGTTGGCATGGTTAATGAAGTAAGGTGTGCAGGTAGGTTGGGTCGAGTTTCAATTTTAGATATATGGCCTGAAAATGCAAGCTATGACAGTTTACAGTGCATGGGTTGAGGTGCAAGAATCATGTCAGCATGAATTGTTAATATCAAAAAGGGGGTCACCTAGATTCAATTTGCCAAATATAGTCTGAAAATGCAGGTTATGACAATTTAAATAATAGAAAGGGGGTCACCTAGATTCAATTTGCCAAATATAGTCTGAAAATATAGGTTATGACAATTTAAATAACAAAAAAGGGGTCACCTAGAATCAATTTGCAGAATATGGATTGAAAATGCAAGCTATGACAATTTAAATAATAAAAGGGGGTCGCCTAGATTCAATTTGCCAAATATAGTCTGAAAATGCAAGTTATGAGAAGTTAAATAATAAAAAGGGGGTCGCCTAGATTCAATTTGCCAAATATAGTCTGAAAATGCAAGTTATGACAATTTAAATAACAAAAAGGGGGTCGCCTAGATTCAATTTGCCAAATAGAGTCTGAAAATTCAAGATATGACAATTTAAGTAGCAAAAAAAAATGTTTTTAAGTCAGTTTGAATAACAAGAAAGGGGGTCAGCTAGATTCAATTTGCCAAATATTGTCTGAAAAGTGCAAGCTATGCTAGTTTACAGTACATGGGTAGAAGTGTAGGAATAATGTCCACATGGGCGATTAGCAACAGTATGGATTGCCTAGATTCGAATTGCAGAATATGCAGGCAAAGTCAGGGTGCAAGGTATGAGGTGAGGTGGGAGGCTTCAAGCACTGACAACAGAGGCGACTCGCCTAGGTAGCGATGGTGTGTTGCCATTGATGAGGGGCTGGGGTGAGAAAGTGCCTCAGTAGGATCTGTGAAGCTTGGCGACATGCTCGGGCGCGAGCATACAGATCGGTGGTGTTGCCATCCGCGGTGGTTCAAACGACGGTGGTATGCAGGGCACAGATGATTCCACAGGTGTGGACAAGGTGCCAGATTAGTGGAGGTAATAGTGTGGTGCGGTTGCTCAGACTGACAATAATGAGCGGGAGGTTTGGGAATGGGGAGGGCCTGCGAGCGCAGGGCTTTGCGGCCGCATGATATAGGATAGCGAACGCCGTAGCATGCTCTATGATATAGTTTGCAGTTTGATGGGCAGTCATGTACTCACATGGGCAGAGGGTGGATTGAGCAGCATGCCTGGCCGACATCTATCAGACCTAACAAAATAGGTTTGTTAGGTCTGATAGATGACAGATGAGTACATTTGTCATTAAACATAAAATAATAACATCTATGGTCCTGCATGCAAAGTTGTTTTCTAGTCAGACGATAAGGGAAGCCGAATTCACCTCCTGGTGTCTTCTATTTGAAATATGGTAGCAGTGGAACTGCTATTAGGAAGAACGGTCTACTCACAATTTTTTAGACTAGTCTAACAATGTTCTACTTGTCCAAATAAAGCAGAGAGCTTCCCTGGCTAGTGTTCCCTCGTGACCTGGCTACTTTACAATCCATTGTTTACTTTGTGCCCAAGAACATTGTAGAGATGGATGTGACCCACTAGTCCTTATAACATTGAGATATGGGTGTCTATTAAACGTGTTTGAAGTTAGAATTGTTGATGCTGGATAAAGTGCAGACCTTGCTACATAGAGCTATGGAGCACCCCCCCTCCACCCCCACAAACCCCATAGACAGCATTTGCAGTATGAGGAGCGTCCTGAACATGTGCACTGTGCATAGAACAGCAGGGTGTCTGAGCCCCGGTTGAGGGTTCAATATTCTTACATCGCCAGGTATTTTGTTGCAGAGTTTTTTACCAAAGGTTTTCGGCTGAAAAAACTCGTCCTGTTTTATATATATATAAGTATATATATATATATATTTGTGGGTCCCCCAGCCCCCTCTTCGCTATTATCTAGTTCCTATTCCCCACCCCTTTACCACTTATATCCCCTTACCCCATTTCCCCCACCCATAATTTTCGATTACTTTTTTCGGGCCGAAAATGTTCGGCAAAAAAATATGTGAACAAATACCAGGCGTTAGTACCCAGCGAGGGTCAACCACAATGCAACAAGCATTCTGATTGGCACTCGCCGGGGAATTACCAGGCCGGGAATCCCTTGCACGTACTACGTGCCTTTTGTTCCCGGCAGGGGGGGCGTGGCTGCCCCTTAGCCAATGAGGTGGGTCGAAACGGGGCAATCCCCGCTCCAAGCCTCCCATGGCTGGAGGCTGCCTTCGTCCCCCGGCAGGGACTCAGGTAAGTTATTTCTTTTCCTCCACCCTCCTCCCCTACAAACTATCCCCTATCCGCCCTCCCAACCCCACTTACCTTCTTTTTTCTTCTTTTCTCTGGAGCGAACGTGCTGGGAACACTTCTGTTCCCAGCGCGTCCGCTCCCAATGGCCACCATGGAAAGGGAAAATTGACTATGTTTTCCCTTTCCCGGTAGCCATTTTATTTGACTTTTTATTTTATTTTTTTAAATGCGGCCGGAGCAGAAAAAAATGCTATTAGTACCCCGGTCTAATGGGCCGGGGTACTAATGGCTAATGGCTATAAGCCCCTCGACAGCGGGCCAATTCTGGTCTTAACCGGGCTTCGACGTTGTTACATTGTGGCAATAAGCCATGAGACAGCAGCCCAATATCGCCCACGGTAATGCCCCCGGGCCTGTAACTACAGGCCCCGGGGGCATTAACTTGGCTGGTATTGGCCCTCTGTCTTGTGGCTTATTGCCACAATGTAAAAACGTCAAAGCCCGGTTGAGACCAGAATACAGAAACCACTGTTATTTGTGGAGAAATGTAACAAAACTGGAAGCCAGTTTGTACAGTTGTTGATTTGGGCATATTTACAATTCAAGGACACAGTGAGGAAGTAAACTACGCAGAATCACGTAATTCACGGTTGAGTGTCGGAACCGCAGGTTCCAAAATGGACAACTTGGCCACTAGATTTCCTCGCTAGTAGCTCATGCACAGAAAGTCAATGAGTCGCAATTAAGGCAACACGGCTGTTGTTTGCCTCCAGGCTGGGAGCTGTGAGTGCCGGAAAGCAGTGGGAGTACTTCTAAGATTCTTAGGTCTGCTGTACGCAGTCTGTGAAGAAGCAATGATATAATATGATTTGATATGATAGGTTATTTATAACGCGCTTAATACCCAGAGGTTTCTAAGCACGGACCCTGGAATCGAGCCTGTGTTGCTTCGTGTCGTCTTACTTCCAAGGCAAGCACGTTGCCCCTCAGCTATCCTGCCGAGACCATGTTGCAGTTCCCTTTGTTTATTGCTGTTAAATAATTAATTTGATATGAATTTATGATGAAAGTAATCAAGGTCTGAAAACGAAGCTTCTTTTATAGTTAAACTTGCTTCACAGACTGCAAAAGACTACCCAAACTCAGAGTCAGATGGAATCGGCCAAGGAAATATGTCAGAACGTTATATAAAAGCATGTTTTTTATTTGACAAAGAATATAAGACAGGTTTTCCAAGCCTTCTCTAACACAAACTTCTTTTTCCTTCTTTTTTCAGTCTAGAGCATATTTGTCCAGCTACTACAGAGAGCACAGTGTGGAACTGTCCAAACTTTTGCACAGACTGGGACAACCCTTGCCATCGTGGCTCAGGCAGGAGCTTCAGAAAGTCAGATAGCACTGGAGGAAAAAAGACTTCAAAATGTCTCTTCGACACCTCGAAGGCCATTCCCAAAGGCACTGCACTCTACACAACAGACGACTGCCAGACATACCTCGCCAGACGTGAAGCAGATGAAGGTCTTCCGGCCCTCCATGTGCTGGCATGTGGAATGGGGACTATGCTTGCCGCCACTTGGGAGGCCTTCCTGTTCCACGCCCCACTGGGCCTGTGGATTGGGGTAGATTGCCGCGCAAACAGACGGGCGCAGATTGCAACCTATCGAGTACAAGCATCTGTCCAATTTCATACTGGCTATTTACACTTTTATACATCAAGCAAGGAAGCTCTGTGTATCGAGTAGGCCACCGGTTTGCTGTATTTATTCCGTATTTGGTGCTTAGGGTACGTCATAGTGGTTAATGGTGGCCAAGTAATCATGAGATGGTATCTAATATGTTGCTGTCGTTGAGCTACTTCGCAACCGATGACTTGGAAAGGTACGCCACCACCGGTCCTGCTACGCTCCCATGCGCTAAGCTACAAAGAGCGCGGCAGAGCAAAGAGATGCATCTTACGTTGGCAGGATAACATTGAACGCGGATATGTCACATAGCTGCACTATGTCATCCATCCACTGCACTGAGGAGAAACACAACAGCACTTGACACAGGACAGGAGAAAATGAGAGAACAAGCCCCTTCACTGTGTAACAAAAGTAGATGTGCTCATTTTGATCGGATTGTTCTGTGAATTGCCAACTAGAAGGTCGACTTTGACTGTACTGTACACACTGTATAGTTGTTACCCACCACAGCCCTTAGTTGTCAAATGGTACGCGTCTGCACTGCGCAACTCTTAAGCAAGTCAGTTGCATTGTACGATCGAGCCGTGCAAAGGATGAAATGTGTTCATACTCACATTGTATAATGCAGAAAAGTTGTGTGCTGTGAAGCAAAAATCGAGCCCATTATACCAGTGATCACCATTATACCAGTGATCAGGCACAGTGGCGTACATTGGCCCAAGACTGCATGAAGTCGTCTGGCCCAAAAAAGCTCCACTCTAGAGTATTAGAGATATTTGGGTGGACAGCAACACTACATGCATCACTTTCACAAGGGCAATGGGTTTTGTAAAGTATTGGGTGCTCTTACTGTACAAGGGGAGGTGGATTTCAGGGCCCTCATTGCAGGGAATTTGCCCCGGTGCAGTGCCATTTTGCCCAGTCTTCACACTTGCACGGGTGCAAAGTTTCCTTAACAAAGGCCTAGAACAGAGAGCCGTCCTAGTCGCCGCTTGGCTAGGGCCTCCGGCCCTGCATTCCCCATATAATCTGATGGTGGTCAGTTATGGGTTGGTGAAGGCAGGCCGTAAACAACGACTGCTTTGGGGCTCTGCAAATCGCCATTCAGCTTTCGTTTCCCAAAAGGACAGGCCAAGGCGCAGTGGTGCTGGTCAACATGCTTTGGTATTGGCACATCCCCCAGAAATATAGTTTTGAATAAAGTTAATGCCAGTCCCAGAAAGAGTAGGTGCAACCCTTTGTTCAGCACTTAGGCAAACTGCCATCATCGCACCCCACCTTTCAAGTAATCTAGATTTCGAATTTACAGGGTCATTTTGCCACTGCTATCTGCAAGGCACCTTAGGCAGTCCCTGTGCCATACGCATAGCACCCCGGTCCCCCAAAAGTCTAAACCACTCTTCTAGCCCTATATTGTGTACTCGTAATGCAATAATTGACTCAAAATTACTAAAAACAGTGGCCACATTGATTTGGGCGACCACAGTGCCCGGGGGGGAGGAGGGGGTTGTAAAGAGGGAGCTGAGAAGAAATGCGAGCATAGAATGAAGTTCATGAGGCAGAGCCTTTAAAAAAAGGCGAAGTGCAGCCATTGTGGCAGTAAAACCTCTTCAAGAGTCTGCTGTCTCGCTAATAGAAAAGAATAGGTTTCAATATTCACTTTATTTTTTTCCCCACTCATGGCTGCTCAGAATTGCAAATCCCATTTTTACTTCTTTTACGTTTCACTAAATTACTTGATTTTTCTGGTTGCGCTCCTGTCCCCTCTGCCACGCTTTGTGCTTCCCAAACTCAATATTCGCGGCCTGCTGAAACCCGCCTTTTTTGATGCCTTGGATGCACAACAGCAAAGAACAGAAGTATGTATCCCTCTGCATTTGCCATCTGGCATCTTCCACTGCCTAATCCGACAGCAATCCGAGCAGGAACCTGTCGATGGCCCTGCCTCCTTTACTGGGATCATACAATTAGATTGAGTTCAAGCCGCCATTTTGGTGGTGTGAGTGTGCTGCAAACAGCTACGAAATAAGTAGATACATAGATAAATAAATGCAAGGCTGCAATTGCGTGCTCTGAAGAGCCAACCCTGGGATCTGACCTAAATAACTAGCTCAGACACATTATCACAGCAGGGCTTGTTCTTTCTTTCAAGGGTTATGCCTCAATGAACATTAGTGGCAGACTCCATTGGGGGTTGACTGGCCCTCACCCCACTTCCAGCAGGCTAGTTACACATGTATTTTACTCGACCTAGGTGCCACATTTAGGGAATTTAACATTGTACTCTCTATGCCTAAAAGAGAAAACAAGGAAAATCGCACTGGTTAAGTAAAACATTCCAAGCAAGACAAACAAACTAAAGTGGACACCATTGCCGAGCTAGAAGAGTCAGTTAGCATCTGGGAACTCCTCCACAACAGGTGATTGGGATATCCAGTGATTTTAGCCAATAGAAAATAAAGAATGAAATTATAACGAAACATAAAAACAATGAAGAAATACCGAATTGTTTTAAAAAATACGGGCGGGGTAAGGGGTTAAATCTGGTGGAAAGGGAGTTAGGGTGGGGTTTTCAACATGGGGGGATGGAGGTCAGGGGTAGGCCCCCCAAAAAATCTATATTTATTCTTTGTTTCGTTGAAATGTCATTCTCTATTTTTTAATTCGTTAAAATCACATAGATCCTCGATAGGATGGTCAAAATCACTTATGTCAGAAACAGGATCCAATTAGATCCAGCTGTCATTGTTCAACTAGAATTTCCACCAGGCACTACATGTAGGTGGGAATACCGTTGCATTAGGGGGAGGGGAGGCCTGCCCACCAGGGGGAAAAGCCAGTGCACCAGGGGGAAAAGCCTGTGCACCAGGGGGAAATGGCATTGCATTGGGGAAAAAGCCAGCACAACAGGATGAAATGGCCCGAGCTCGGCTGCGTGGTACAAGCATGCTGAAAGAGGCCTCTCAAATGAAAGAAATAATTGCAGATTGCAGAACTTTCAGCTTATGTGCAGCCAATGGGCCTCATTATGAGTGCGGCTTTAACCTGCCAGTGCTATCGCCGGGTTGCCACTGAACTCGTAACACTGTTTCCGCTGCCTCATATGCCAGTGCCATCGGGACATTACAACTCCCGGCACCCCGGATATCAGGCGGGGAAAGTGTAAGTCCCCGTTTCCATGGAGTCCAAAAGGGCTCCATGGGAATGGGGACACGGAGGCACCGGCACCGTTGCTAATGGTGTTGGTGCTTCCGTTACAAGTCTGCCTACCGGGGACTGTTGCGGTTCAGAAAGGGTGCCAGTACGTTGCTACCGGCCCCCCTATTTCCGGACCACCACACTTGTAATGAGGCCCAATGTCATCAGAGATCCATACAATATTTAAAGTTAGATTTGAATAAATGTACCAAAGATATAATTCCTGAATAGTGTAGATTTTTAAAAAATTGCAAAACCATATCTGAAGGATGGCGATCTAACTTTCTGCCATACTGAAAAAAAGGGTCTTTATATTCCAGGATTTTAATGAGCAAACAAAAAACTTTATACGGTTTCACAAATGGATTGTTTTTCTAACAAATTGCTGCCATGAGTTAGTGTGTATTTATGACAAATTTCTTTCGTCAAATTCTTTCATGGCTGGGCAAAGCAAACTTGGCGAGTCGCATATACCCTTGAATCCAGGAAAGTGATTAGAGCATACTTTCGAAAAACATAAGTCAATACCACGATCCAATGAAAGCATTCAAATTTCTACTGTTCACCTTTTCTGCAGATTTCACTGGCACTCCTGAGAAAAAGTATACATTTTTGTTTCTGAACGGTTTCTTAGGTCTGAAAAGTGAAAACTGGTGGCCACTCTCGCCATTATCGATTGCGCCCTGGAGTCTACGTTTGAGCGCGTGACGAATACCACAAGAATTGGCTCTAAAGAATAGGTTTTCAGCACCAAATGCCCACAGACATTAAATGATTGATTTCTGAAGCCATGAAATGGTTACTTTCCTTGTTTACCTTCCTCGAAGAACTGGCTGGTCGACCACCCAGACAGAAATATCCAATCCAAATGACCAAATACACTTGTAAATCAAATAAAATGACATTCATGGTTTAAAATTGCTCTCATTCTCTTATCAATTCATTGTGCATATCTTGAAAACCTGACTAGATGTTAATATTCAGGAGTCAACAAGTGCAGTCCTCAATGAGACTAAAGATAGGGGAACGATTATATTGCACTGGGCCAAAGTACCAAACTTAGTAGCCACAGGGGTCTGCAACCAGCGGCTCTCCAGATGATTTGGACTACGGCTTCCACAATCTCTCACCATTGACGACGTGAGAAAACATAATGAGAAAATGCAGGATCGGTGCAGATGTCAGCCAATTTTCAATCCTTTGGTATCCCTTGCTGGCATCTACTTACAGGCCATTCCATGAAGAGAGCTATCCCGCTCAGCTGCGCAGTTAGAATTTGTTGCTGGATGATGTGAAGGAATCCTTCTATGTCTCATATTTCTTTACCAAACAGTGTTAAAGGAGAACTCTTCACTGTATTTACTGAGTGTCTTTACTTTGATCGGCCTTTTCCACTTTCGGTTCCCTTGGCCACTTGAGTTATATCTAAGATCACTAATATTCAATCACATATCCTCAGAAACAGACCGCGCCCCAGTAGTAAAATGAGGAGGACACACCCCTAATTGATCAATGTATTCACTGGCCACGTATCCCCACCCTGATGGAAGATGACGTGAAAAATCTGTTGTCGCAGAAAAAATGTGGCTCATCACTCAAGTTATATCAAGTTGGAGCAACTCAAGATTATAGCCCATTCTAAACAGCATCCTAAACTCTTTTTTTGGCAACTGAAATTAATCATAGATATTCTAAACAGGCCCTGTCGGTGCCCCTCTTAAAAAAAAAACTCTGCAGCATCTAATGTCTTATCCAAATTCACAGCACTTCATTGCTTCATATCTAAATTGTTGCTATATAAGAAACAGCAGACACGTGCACATACATCATGGGATGCTTCATTCCAGACTTCAACCAGATTCTGCCCTGATTGGAACAGGGTCTGGGCAGCAGTTATACAAAAAAAACAATGAATGTGGTGCGCGAGTGTCCTAGGTGTCTTAACATCAGATCGCTGCCTTAAGTTGAACTCAGGAAAGGCTGAGGTCACGCGAGTGGGAGATGACGCAGCTCTTTAGGGTGACCATTTATGACCCTCTGGAATGGCTCATAAGCTTGGCTTGTACTTCAACCCGGATATTACCTGTGCCTTCTAAAAGGGGACACTGACGAGCTCTTGTTTGTTTGTCTTGTGACGCTCCTTCCTAAAATTCTTAAAGCTTTAGCCATGTCAGTGGCTGTAATATCAGGCCTGGACTATGGCAACTCCTTGTACCTTGGCCTTCCTGATCAGCTATTACAGAGGCTTCAGCTTATTGAAAGTGAATCACATCTCCCGGTGATTGGGATGTGACCTAGATTTCTTGGTCTGTTGGCTGCTCTGGCGACTATGGAGAGCATCTTAAATCGAATTTCAGCTGCTCTGCATAGTGACAGGCAACCTATGGAGTTGGGCCATCATCCAGCCTTTGCAAGGTGTTGAAGGTCACATAAACGCCAATCTGACATTTTTGGTGATTCCTGGTCGCTGTTAGGAGTACCACGGGGGCTGCTCCTTCTCCAGCCTCCCCCCATCCCTCTGCTTTAGAAGACTTTACCACATTCCACCTGCTTTCCAACCATCTTGCCCTTTGCGGTGCAATCAAGGCTTTCCTTTTTCCCACACTGAATTGCTCCAACCTTCTATTTCAGCGCAGTGGTTTAAACACCACGATGCCAAACGCTGTGCATGTACTCTGTATATCCCCACCCACTTTAAAATCACATTATGTCAGGGCACACGTGGTTTAATTAGGGTGGAGGACACATCCTACCATTGACTTACTAGCCAAATGGCCACTGGGGAATTATATCCATTTTGAACACTTAGTTGTGCATTTCTATATCGCTGGCGTGGCACATGTAGGCAGATACAGAAACTGCCAAAAACCTCCCCTTTCTGGAACAGACCCACTACTTCAATCATCCACAAGTCATGGCCAGGCCATCATTGTGGCTATGCATTAGCTTGAATAGACATGATAGTGGAGCCTTTGGGATGTGACATAGAGATAAGTAACGACACAAGCTTTCATCACACGTTCATTAACTAGAAAAAAGAAATGTTGAGATACACTAAATCGAACAACATTCCTCATGACCAAGGGCCACATTCTCTGCTGATAGGTCAGTCTGGTTAACCAGGAATGTATGTTTTGCTCAGTACTTCGAAAGAGCACTTTCATTGTTGAGACGATCCTTCCATTTTTTTTTTACAATAACTCTAACATTCACAAAATGTGTTTTGTTTACATTGATTTTTTACAATTCCGTTCTATGTTTATAATCTGCAGCAAAGTATAACATGCGAGCCTCTTCTAACACTAAGGTGAAATTCTAAATTGTTGGCTTAAAATGTGGCTTCTGGTCCCTCTTAGTGATGGAGCTTTTTGATAGATTTGGAATACAACTCCTTTGCTTAAAATATGGGTTGTGGCCATTGTCGTGGTAAAAGGTTAGATCAGCAGTGGAAAGCCTGCAGTGTTACAGGTTTACAGCATGTTCGAAAGGGCAGGTGATGTGTTCTAGACAGTAGGTGAACGGCAAGGTACATAGTGGCGCAAATTGTTATTTAAACATTAGAGGGAGCCTATGAGGAGGCCTTTTAGTCTTTCTTTAGAAACATGGTTTCTTTAGGAAGACTAACCGAATGAATACTTGGTTCAACTTTCTTCTGGTGTGCCCAGTGGTCCAATCCGAAAGTGGCTTTTCCTGAAAGATGTTCTAGCAGTGGTGATCCAGGGGTCTGGAGGATTGGCTCCCCAGATGTTTTGGACTGCAACTCCCATCGTTCCTCACCATTGGCTAGGGCTGGAGGTAGCTATAGTGCAAAACATCTGGAGTGCCAAAGTGGCAGAACTCTAACGTAGCAAGTGGCATGCCGGCCTGACCACAGGAGACTCGTCTAATGACTAGAGCCTTGGGCTTTACAGGAGAATTTCCCAAGCTCATGTAGCTCCATCATTGACACTTGACACAGTGCAGTGGTGGGAAGAAGACGGTGCATCTGGAGTCTGGAGGCATCAGTGGCCCTTTCCACATTTGGGTAATTATCAACAGCGTGGATCTCAAGCATGTCCTTTCCACGCATTCCCTCACACATCGAGGGCACTTTGTGATGACCACATTACCACTAGCTGAGAACGCGCCCCGCTAGCTGAGCATGCGCCCCCGAGAGCCACATCTGCAGCCCATGAGACACCGGTCAGCAGTGATTTTGTCTGACCCCCCCCCGACACTGTAAATCTGGAACGTCTCCTCTACCTCCGTTGACCCGCGCTTGCCTCTGCCCGCCATCTCTCCAGGCCTCATGTTTAATATATGTGGCTCAAGCACAGCGGCGTCTGATTTTTCATATCCAAATGTTCTGGTTTCTGAACAATAGAATATGATTTATTTTTAAGGCCCGCTCAAGCAGCGCAGCCGGCAGCGATGCTTGCGCCGATGGCACCGCCATTGTGTTGCTGTAATTCACTCTTGCCTCGTGCTGGGACCGCTCATCCGCTGATCTGCATCCGCTCCCCCCCCCCCGCCCCCCTTGCAGGATGCGGCAAGTTCTCGACTGGAAAGCGTGTGTTGTTCTGGATTTCAGCCCCGCCATCTGGCAATGCCATTACAGGGCCATTCATAGCTATTTCCATTACAAAACACTTGTCATTGCAGGAATGCAGCGCGCGCGGACCCCTCAAGGTTTTCGCGGGCAGCTTCGAACAGATTGTCTGCGCAGAGCAAAAGAGGTCCATTGTTTAAAAATAAGAGATGGAAGAGGAGTCATTGATGGTGAGTTTATTGGGGCAGCGGACGAGACGCTTTCAGAATGTCGTTCACAGCTGTTGAAATTCCAAAGGTCCTGTAGTGTTTCTTCAGCCACTTAAAAGATGGCCTCTTTTTAGGTCTGGCTAGGAGGCGTGTCCACCCATCCAGATTGACTAATGTTAGGGTACTAAAGAAGGGGCTCACTTGAGAGGCATTGTGCCTTATGACACCACACACTGAAAAGGAAAATACTGCACTATGCAGATAGATCAGATGCTGCGGTGTGGACAGTGAGTCTGGCTGCAACAACGCAGGAAAACAAATTGTGGTGAGAGGAACACATGTAAAGTGTAACAACATTACAAAAAAGGGTTTTTGGAATTGAAGGCATGTCAGGAGACTTGTAAAGCACGTAGGACAGCGAGTCAATGGCTGCATCTCAGAAAAAAACGGTGCTTTGCAGACTGAACTGAGGAGAGATCAAAAGCATTCCCCCGTGAATTGAACTTTGCCTGAAGAAGAAACGATCACTTTTTTCTGATCTTCCCAAAGGTGGACAATTACCCCTTTTCATAGCCTGCAATTTTCAAAATCCTACACACGAGTGAAAATAAATAGTTTACATCAACAACAAATATTGTCTGGAATACTAACTTTTTAATATAATGTGTTATACTGAAAAGATTGGCCGGAATTTAGAGTTACATGTTGGGTTTGTATTTGCACGGGCCTGCTGCCTAAAGTTGTCCCAAATCTTTGAGGAAGTAAAAGTTGCTGGTCTAGGCGTGCGGTGCCAGGGCTGCAGATGCCAGGTGACCCGAATCTAACTGGGGTGCAAATAATTACATCATTGCTACACCAACTCTTCATCAACTCACATTCCAAAATCCTTTTCGATCTCCATATGGAAGGGCTACATTGTGTGTTAAATATTCTTCCTTAAGAGTCAAACAAAGTGTCAGAGCAAAACCTGTCACCAGGAGAACTGGGCCTGTAAAAATCAACAGGTAAATCAGGTATCTTGAATGTCATGTCTGGAGATTATTGCAACGCTTTTCAACCAACAAAAATATCCCCTAGGTCTGCACTGCTCAGTGTCTTTGACATTCTTTCCAATAAAGGCCTCTGATTCTTTTATCCAAGTATTCTACTGGTAAAAAAGAAAACTGGTAAAAAAAAATAAGGACTTTTCACCTTTCTCCGGACGAGTCATATGGGGCGAAGTGATGAGGAAGACGCTTGGTAAAGGAAAGTGGAGGAAAAGCATTCAGAGGTTGATGGCTAAACCAAGGCTGCAGGGCCATCAGACCATGGGTAGAATGGGGGGTTTGGGTGGCTAAACCAAGATTGGCGAGCCTATGGCAGGACTTTGCCAAAAGAGATCCGTAAGACTCATGGTTGCCTCCGCTCATACATGCCAGCCAGCGTTCATTGTGACATGATGCAATCTAGCGACCATCTTAATTTATCTCTCATGACATGTATAATGTACTTTCCTTTTAAATTGTTATTTTAACAATGTTTGATTCTCAGTCCTATCACGCTCACCCGTTGCACAGCACTCACTGAGTCAATAACCCAAGTGCTACCTGACCTTGACACCTAAACACAGCGTCGTGAGTTCAGATGACAACGTAATGATGGATTCACAGAGATCTCATGTCACACTCCAAGCCTCTTGGGCGGTGGGCCAATGTGGGGCAGGGCAAAGCAAGCACTTACAGTACCATTTTTATAGGTAATACTTTGGCTTTCAGTGCGGCCATGTTGTCACATTCAATCGCAGAATTAGATTGGTGATTTTATTTTTTAGGAGAAAGCAGAGTGTGTTAATAGAAACTGACCAACGGGAATTGACAAGCACTCTGACGTTTGGTGATCTCGTTGCAGTGATATGATAGGACGGATTATGTTTGAGCGACTCTGTGAGTCTTTGTTAGTATCGCCTGCAGTCACTGCACAGGGTGTACAGTAACTTGGTGCAGTACAATGGGTACAGTTCAGATATCTACAACCTGCTAAATGTGTACAGTAATGTGCTCCCAGGTTGGCGGCACCTGCCCTGTCTCCTGCCTAAGCACCTGTGCTACCTTTTGTTGAGCCACTCCACTACCTTTTGGTCCCACTGCTTGTCCTTTTTTATTTGAAGACTGTAGTGTGTACTGGACCAACTAGGACACTTCCCCGCTGCCAACTGCCCAAACCCTGCAATGAGTGCAGCAAATCCGCTTTGAGGACTTCAAACCCCTCAAAGACTGTCAGAGTTTATGAATGTTAACTCCTCCCACTGTATAGCTCTTGGTGCCGGGTGTCATTACTTGATAAGGGGCCCTTAACATTACACATTATATAATTGAAAGGGGCTTGCCTTGCCCGGAGGGGAAAAGTTAGCAGTCACCTTTGTCAGGCATTATTAGGCTAGTTGCCCTGGCTAGATGCCAATAACACAGAATTTGCCTCAGATGGACTTCCTCGCCACAAGTAGAAGTGAAATCTCTAAATTCCACCTTTTGTAAATAACAAGCTACACACAGAAGGTGTGGTTTAGCCTATTAATTGCACAGTTACACATGTTTTACCTGCTTAACTAATGTGAAACTTCCTCAGGAAGAGAAAAGAAAGTTTATTTAAATGTTTCTAGCTGTATTATCTTCGTCATTCACATTGAATGAAAATTGCTGGAAAAATTGTTTTCTCCATTGTTGATTTTTTTAAATGGCTATTATTCTAATAGTGGCATGATATCTGAGATGTGCAACAATAAACTCTGAAAATAACATGTGTGCCTCTGTGTCTTCTCTGTTCTGTTATTAGAAAGTTCTTGTCATCTTTAGTAGGCTGGTACCTACTCACTTTGGTTCGCCCCTTTGATAAATGAAGAGACAAGCACTAAAGAGAAGGCTCCTTAAAAGAGTAAAGCACTTTTTACAAACAAGAAACTGGAAACTGTTTCTGGGCATAATGTCACATTTTGAGCATTTTGGCCTCAGAGTACGAAATTCCTGCCCAAATGCATTAGGATAGCTGGGATTTAAAGGGTGATTGTAGGGTTTGAAGAAGATGTTCACTTTTGGAGACCATGGCGTAATTATGCAAGTCGACATGAAGCACTCTGTGACTCCAAGTTCCCAAAGTACGTACAGAATCAGTGCATACAGAACTCAGGAGACAAAACCACTAGAACATCCAGACCTCAGCCAGCGCTCTTGCAACTGCCATGGCTAGTGCCATTCCTTTACTCGCACATGCCCACTCTCAACTTTACACTCATCATCAGTATCCCTGACATCACAGCAGTCTCTCATTGCTTACACCATCTGTAACATACAGACTAATCACATGAGCGCTCCGCCCTAAGGGCACGTGAAATTAAAAGCAACAAAAGAAGCAAGCAGAAAAGCTTAAAACACCCAGCAGCAGCAAGTCTGTCACTCTGCAGCGAAGAAAATCTCAAAACACACAGCAGCAGCAATACTGACACTCTGCAGCAAATAAAAGCCTAACACATACGAAGCAGCAAGTGTGACACTCTGCAGCAAAGAAAAGCTTAACACCCACAGCAGCAGCAAGTCTGCCACTCTGCAGCGAAAAAAGCTTGCCACAAAGCAGCAGCAAGTCTGATCCTCTGCAGTGAAGAAAAACTGAACACACACAGCAGCAGCAAGTATGCCACTTTCCAGCGAAAAAAAATCTTAACACAGCAGCAGGAAGTCTGCGCCTCTGCAGCAAAGAAAAGCTTAACACACACAGCAACAGCAAGTCTGCCACTCTGCAGCGAAGAAAAGCTAAACACACGCTGCAGCAAGTCGACCACTCTGCAGGAATGAAAAGCTTAACACACAACAGCCACAGCAAGTCTGACACTGCAACAAAGAAAAGCTTAACACACACAGTAGAAGCAAGTCTGCCACTCCACAGCAAGTCTCTGCAACTGAAAGTCTGTTAACTCTGATGTGCTCCATCATTCTATTCAAGCAGTAGAAGAGGGCCCCTTTTGCACAATGTTAAATTTTCACAGGTGGGCATGCCACCTACTTCTGTTCTTAGTGCCGCCCCCACTTAATATATATTTGATATAAAAATAATATCAAAAACACTTGAAATCGATGTTATATCAAGTATATATTTTATATAAAGTGTGTATAATTTATATCAGTTTTGATATAAAGTGAATATACATTTTATATAAAATCTATATAAAGATGGGAGCAGCGGTCAACGATGTTGTTTGGTCCCGCACCAAAAGCGAAGTGAGCTCTGAAGACAGGGACTGTGAATCTAGGGTTTATATAAAAATTACTATTTTTTATATAAAAATAGTATACACTTGTTATATAAAGTTCCCCCAATATTTAGATATCGCATTATTTATATCACTTTTGATATAAAAATGTATATCAATGTCATATGAATTGATTTTGATACAAAGTGTAAATAATGAAAAACAGGGGACTTTATAAATAAACTGTATTTCACAGACCCCATACAAAAGTCAAACTGTTGTTTTTATCGAGTATACAGCACACATCTTGCAGCCTGAATGTGTCCCTCTGCTGTTATGTGAGCCAGCAAACAGCGTGTGACAGGGGAACTGCTTATCAATCAACAACGGAATGCCTGGAATCCCAGCAATTCTCATGACTCTCACCAAGCCTTTTGCAGGCAGCAGCAAACACAGACAGATCTTTATATTTAGCTCGCTGGAATACAGGATGTTCTGGGACAGCTGTGTAAGCACACCCAGGGAATTACTCAAGGACATTTGTTTACCAACTAAACCGAACTGTGGGCACTAAGCCTATTTTTAACTTATGACTGAGTGGTGGCACGGGAAACATCTGCAGGCTGAGCTTAATTTGCAGAGTATGAAGGAAATTGAATTCTGTGTTTTGTTGATAAGAAAAGTGTCTCTGGACCCAGGAAACAACTACAATTAGATTGTTAGAAAACACAATCATGGGTTCAGTACGCACTGGTGTGTAGATAAGCAAAGTGGCACTGGGCCCATGAAACAGCTAAAATTAGATTGTTGTAAACCCTATTTCTGCAAAGTAACCAGACTACATAAATCTGTAGTGTTGCTACGAAAACTGCTCACAGAGGGGCTATGTTTTCACCCCTAGCAAGGGGGTGTCTGACTCCAGCAGGGGTACTGTCAACCCCAATATCAGAGTGCTGGGCTGATGGCCCCCTGCTGTGACACTAATTGCCTCAGAACAAGAAATTGCAACTCTGTGAAGGACCTTGACTTTCAGCAGGATTTGATTGTGGTACCAGGAGATCCCTACAAAGCTGTTGATTGGAAACTGGGCCTGATGTTTATTCACAGTTGGTGTCAACAACATCAAAAAGGTGAGCACCAGGTATTTTAAGAAATGTGTTTTAATGTACTGGAACCATGCAGCTAAGGGCGGGTGCTACTGTATTTATTGATATTAAGGCCCTTTCTGAAACAGGATGATTAAAGATGTTGCATCGTGCTTACAATGCACTTAAAGACACTAGGCCGTGCTCTTAATAATGTGTTTATAAATGTACAGTTTGTTTAGAATGCTTTGTGGTTTTTCATCTCAGCCAGGATAGCGCAGATGTTCTGGTAGTGTCGTATTGCATTTCTGTGTGTGTCTTTATATGGGCCTCATTCTGAGTTTGGAAGTAGCCATGGTGCTGTTAGCGCCATGGCGGCCTCCAAAACCAGGTCCGGGTCTGGTCTGGTGGAATGGGGACTTACCGGGACATTCCGACCTAGGCGGACCCGGTAAGTCCCCAATCCAAATGCCATTCCCCATTCCCATTTGAGCCCCCATAGGGCTCAATGGGAAGGCGCTAATAACAGTCCTGTTATTCGCTCCAAGGTCCCTTAACGGGTCCCGTAAATAACGTGTGGTCAGCCCACACGTCCTTTGCAGGTCCCGCTAAGGGACCTCGGAATTGGGTGGTAAGGGTTTAACGGCACCAGTCTCCTTACCGTTGACCGTTAACCCTTACCACCCAACTCAGAATGAGGCCCAATGTGTTGTTTTTGAGATTTTTACTACAATGCTTGGGAACAAGTTGAAAATGTGAAGTGGATTTTGTAAGTGTTTGGCGTTTATGGCGCAGCTACACAATCAATCAGACACTTCAATATTAAACTCAGAAAGTATGAATTCGAGAAAGCAAAGTCAGCGATCCAGTATTCAGAATCTGGAATTTCACAGAGTCTCTGATGGTGTAAACACTGTCATATTCTGCAAAGAATGCATTTCTAGTTACTATTCCATTTTTATTTATTTTCTTTTATGGGTTCACCGCTGCCCTTATAGCTGTCCCAAACATTAAGTTTGCACAAAATAAACCCAGACAAAAACATTGTTTCACAAAAGAAAAGGACTCGTGGCACAGGGCAACATTCTGCCTGTCACCCTATAGTCAGGGCTAAAAGAGTTGTATACTTTAACACTCTAGGTTAGTGTTCATTTCGTTTTTTGCAACACTCGCCCTAGCTTTATAAAAGTTTGGAACCATGACCATAAACACCTGTACTCATTCGACCAGCCAAAGGTTTTGGATTTGAGATTAAAAGGCTATGATATATTTTGCTGTGTTTCTTTTCTAAGGCTGGAGAGTTTTAGAATAAAAAGTCCTAGCTCTCATTGTAGACATGACCAGCATCCATAGCTCTGATATCCTAAGAGAATTATACATATACGCTGTAAATATATAATAACTATGTGTTATTTCATTTAACCCCAAGCCATCTCCCCAAACGTGTTACCGTGTTACTGTGTCACAATGACATGAGAAACATTTACATGCATAGGAGGCTGGTTACGCATGCACAATTATCTCTCAGCAACAGTCTGCACAAAATGCACCCAGATTTACCGGGAACATATTTGTAAACGTTTTAGAGTTATCAACTTGGTTTGCAGCTTAGCGAGATGCACAAGGCCTTAAAATTCCCAAAAAGGTTGACGTTTAAAAATAAGTGCACAAGGAACATGCCATGTTGTGGCTGCTGTTACCATGCATTTTGTAGCCAACAGGGTCGCCGTACAACATCAAATAACCCATACTATTGTGAATAAAATCTGAATAAAAATGGTTGTTTTAAATGTTAATAAAAACGTGTTGTTTATAACACCTAGTTTGAGGTTTTATGTTCAGCTGTTATGGGGTGAATATGCCCAATCATGTAGTTGTTGGAAATATATTAAGACAAAGGGACGTTGACAGGTATGGAAGGATGATTCGAGCTCGTAGCATCATCTGTCAAAATAAAAAAGCCAGCATCTGGAACAACAACAGAGTTCTACCCTGTGTCTTAACTTATAATGTGTGATTAAAAACATAGAAACTGTTTCTTTAGCCCATATTTGATTGCTGGTCTCCATCATATCCTAGCATTACACCTCTGAATAAAATAACTTTTTAAAAATCAACTAGCGATGGGTGTTATTATACATAATAAATAGGAACACATAATAAAGAGCCAGACCATTTTATGATTTTGAACAAAATGTTTTTATGTAAAAGGCCATATTTAATACAAAAAGGAAAAAAGATTATGCACAATCTGGTCAATGCAGCGAGAAAAAGGTTTAATGCAACTACAGAATATACATGCAGCTTCAAAAAACAAACTCTAAGACACTCAGTTAGGACAATGCTTCACACTTAAAAACTGTTGTGGCCTCTGTCACACCCTGAAGGGATGCTTGGTGCTCAATACCACTACCTATAGCGTTCGATGGTAGCAGCACTTTCCCAAATGTATAACCCCTTGTGACAACAAAGCAACAAAATCTGTGGCGGCTCCCTAGGCCTGCATCCTTAAGCAGCGACATTCCCAAGACATTGATTAACAAGCTGCATTGAGAAATAAAAAAAAACAATCTCCATCTTTGAACTGCCCCATTCGTTCACCAGTGTTAAAGTGCCACCATAGGTCATTCAGAAACTGTGGCTGACTCCCATGATCCCTGGGTCTTGCTGGCCCCTAAACCAGATGGGACGTGTTGCGTTAGATGAATCAATCGGCATAAATCCATGGGCTAGTGGTTGTTGGTTGCCACAATCCACGTCCAGAGACTCTGCCGGCTGTGCCATCCATCTGTTGGAAGACATGGCGGTTCTAAATAGAAAGAATATAGAATCAGAATAGAACACCTTTTACACAGGGACAGCCATCAATACATGACACATGACCAAACATCTCAAGCTCAGTGTAACACCTCAGCGCATGTCCCTGTAAAAAAGAACAAATACACCATTCCAGCATCTTGTGTGAAAACATCTCGGCTGTAACATTTGCACAACATGTCTGATCTCTGGCACATACTCAAATACTAACTTCACATTGTCAGCATTGCCAATATTGTAAAAAACACTGCAAATGTCCACCTCATAATTGTGATTTAAAGCTAACATTGCAGCTTTCACATGTAAAGATTTGGGGAAACACTCTGCATTCCCTTGAAGACAGAGAATAGACACATTGTGCCTCATTACAAGTCTGGCTGTAACCTGCCGGGGTGTACCGGCGGCTGGCCGCCGGACTCGTAATACCATTTCCGCCGCCTGAGATCCCGGTGCCACCAGGACATTACAAGTCCCGGCGGCCTGGGATATCAGGTGGCGGAAAGTGTAAGTCCCCATTCCCATACATTCCCTGGGACTCCATGGAATGCGGACACAGAAGCACCAGCACCGTTGCTAATGGTGCGGATGATTCTGTGAAAACACTGCAGGCGGGTGCCGTGACACCCAGCATCTCAGACCTGTTGGTCGGCAGTGGCCACCGCCCGCAGAGTTGTAGTGTGGCCGTCTGTGACAAATCAACGTACGGGGCGCCAGTGGTCCAGGGATGAATATCAGTTTCTAACCCATCAATCAACCCCGCACCTCTAGTACACCATAAGGGATACAAACAGATTGGAATCCAGGTGAATTATAAGACCTCCTTGTCCAATTTTGGTAATGTGGACAGAATGGCAGGCTTATCTCAGCAAGGTTGTGAATCATTGGCTAGTTGCAACACAGCAAAAATACAATTATTACCCAATGATAAAAGGGACTGTCCAGTCAAGGTTGTATAAAAATATCTACTTTATTATTACTACAACAGACAGTTCTAGCGCACTACAAATACAACCACCCTGTAAAGGAACACAGTGGACAGACAGTTTCACGAAGCAAAGGGATGCACTATGGATACTAACAGGAGGGTAGTTGGTAAAGTAATCAGTCTTACAGTTCCAGGTTATTCAGTTCCAGCACCAAGGGGGGAAAGGGTCGTAACTGTCTCTAGGGGCCTTCAGAGAAGGGCCATAGGGGCAGAACCACAATGCACCTGGTGCTGAAGAAACTCTTGGTGCTCAACAGCGTCAAGGTGGTTCCAGAGTGCTTTGCAGCCCTTGAGGCAGAGTTAGTGGCAGGAGACAGCTGCAGGTACCAGGCGGCAGGCAGTTCGGCAAGCAAGGCTGGACAGACGTCTGTAGGCTGTCGGGCGCGGCGGATCTGGGCCAAGAATTGTTGTCTCTGTGCTGGTTAGCAGATCTGGAATGCTGGTCGAGGCATCTTGGACGGCTTTTGTAACTGCGGTGTGACAACAGTCAGCAGTGCGGCCGGATGCGGTTTGAGGACTCGACTGTCTCATAAATGTTCTTAAAAGATGGACGCTAGATGATGCTTGTGGGGCACTCCTCCTAGCTTTTTCGCAGGTCTCATATCTTTTCAAGGCAGATGTCCCAAGGCTCAGGAGAGTGAGTGCAGGCAACAGCCTTGTCCTTTGTCCAGAGACTCTCTGGCACTTCCCATCTAGGAAGCTTGCCGGCAGGACCTAGCAGGGCACGCTGAGTCCGGTATCTCTCTCTGTTCCCTGGGAGATGTTTAGGGGAGGGATATTGCTTCACCCTTTGATACTCCTGTCCTTCCTTCACTGGTAGAAGATGTAAGGTAGGCTGTACCTTCAGACCAGGTCCAAATGAGTCCAGTCCTCCTTCTTACTCCTTTCTAAAGTCATCAGATGATCTGCTAAGTGAGGGGTTCAGCCCTCTTTTAAAGCCAAATGGGCCCCAGTGATTGGTGTAGGTTAATCTTACCTTAATGGACCAATCCTGGGTCTCCACCAACAATCTTCTGTTATGCATGAGGTCAGGACCGGAGTGTTCTGCAACATGACAGACAAGGGGTGACAACACATACCTAGGTCCCACCCATCTTCCTGTGTGTTGTAGATCAAAGAGTCTCTCTGATTAACTGAGCCCTCTGTAATGCTTGATTAAAAGCACAGGTTTCCCTTGTAGTATATGGCGAGAGCAGACTTCTCGCCTCCCCCAAATCACATACTTCTCCCCTCTGAAAGGTGTCTGCTCGGCTGGGACACCTGTGGCACCTGCTGGACCCAGACAGGGCATGCACTAACTTTCATACAGCGAGGTGGAAACTAGCTTCAAGTTGGCACATTGCATACCAAAGGGGTGTTAGCCCCACCCTTCGCGTTGTCTATCCGGAAACCAAGCCCCTCAGCAGGCTTGCTTCAATTATCTCATTAGTATGTGCTGCCACCAGCTGGAGTAGACAAAAAGAATTCAGATCCATGGAGCCTTTCATATTTAAATGAGATTGCTCTTGGCTGGAGGAAGGTGTGCTTCTGGAGATGCTTTGATGTACCTGGGGCTGTCACATTCCAGATAAATATGAGAGGGGAAGATGGTGCCTGTAGGCTGTGTCTTCCCTGAGGACATGTGACTATGCGTTGTGTGCGGGAAGCAGATGAAATGGGTGCAAATGGCCACACACATTTCTCAGAGGTTGGTCTCCCATCATTCATTTTCATTATTAAAAAATCAAAAAGCTCAGACAAGCGCACTCTCCCCGAGCGGATGGTTGTATTCCTCACAACGTCCAGAATGGTGCTGGTACAGTGTGACCGGCACCCTTATTTGAAGGCCTCCACACTTGTAGTGAGGCCCATCCTGTTTCCTTTCGTGTCAATTTGCTCACGGAATAAAATAAAATATGGCACCTACTTGGAAGTACAAGCCAAATCCAGCACAATCTAAAACGTGCATTGGCACAGTCATGAAAACTTAAAAGAAGTCAGGTTTTACACATCGCCAAACATCTCAAGCCGGGTATGACACATCTTACGTAGCATTTCAAGTAAGATGTAACGCCCTGGCACTTGCCACCAATAAAAATGTCATCAACTCTAGTATTTTGTGCAAATTAATCACAACTATACAATTTGCGCAACATGTGTGATCTTTGGCACATACTGATCCCTCTGTACAAAATATTTTACACACTAAAAATATTTTATCGGTGCTGTGAAACTAAAACACGGCATTGTGCATGTGCAAACATGCTGCATTACAAAAAGACAAGTCCCCCAAAAGTGCAGTCAGGGTTTATTATGTGCAAAGACTTTGGCTTTTTTATTTTTTTATTGAATGTTTAGGCCAGATATAAGGCCAGCGGTGAGCCTATAAAAAGAAATAAATAAAAATGGAATATTAACTAGAAATGCATTCTTTGCATAATATGAAAATGTTTGCACCATCAGAGACTCTGTGAAATTCCACCTTCTGAATACTGGATCGCTGACTTTGTTGTCCAAACTCATACTTTCTAAGCTTTAATGTTGGAGTGTCTGATTAAGTGTGTAGCTGCGCCATAAACACTAAACATTTAAAAAACCCTCTACACATTTTCAACGTGTTCCCAAGCAGTGTAGTCAAAATCTCAACAACAACACACATACAACCACACACAGAAATACAATTCGGCGCTACCAGCACCTCTGCATTATCCTGGCTGACATGCAAAACCACAGAACATTCTAAGCAAACTGTACGTTTATAAACACATCATTAAAAGCACAGAGCTGTTTAGTTTAAAAATGCACAGCCGAGTGCCTTTGAGCGCATTCTAAGCATGATTCAACATCTTTAATCAGCCTGTCTCAGAAAAAAGGGCCTGAATATCAATAAATACAGAATCCCACACCCTTAACTGCATGCTTCCAATACATTAAAGCACATTTATTACAATACTGCTGTGCTCACATTTTTGATGTTGTTGAAACCAACTCTGAATGAACAGCAGGACCAGTTTCCAATCAACAGCTTTCCAGGTGTCTCCTGGTAAAAATCCAGCTAAAAAGCAATCAGTTGTTCCAAGTCAATTACACTCACAGCAGGGGTTCATCAGACCAGCACTCTAACGTTGGGATTGACAGTACCCAATTTGGAGTCAGATCCCTCAGCCCCCTTTTAAGGGGTGAAAACACAATACCTCCCTGAGCAGTTTTCTAATCGACACATACAGATTTATGTATTTCTGCTTACTTTGCAGAAATGGGGTTTGTAACAATCACATATTAGCTGTTTCCTGGGTCCAGAGACACCTTTTTATCACCAAAAACAGCTTTCTATTTCCTGCATACTCTGCAAATGAAGCTCAGCCTGCAGATGTTTCCCGTGCCATTCTTCTGTCATAAGATCAAAATAGCCTTGGTGCCCACAGTTGGATTTAGTTCATAAACAAATGTCCCTCGATGTGTTTACACAGCTGTCCCAGAACATCCTGTATTCTGGCATGCTAAATATAAAGACTTGTCTGTGTTTCCTGCTGCCCGCACAAGCCTTGGTGTGAGTCATCAGAATTTCTGGGATTCCTGTCATTCCATTGTGTATTATCATATGTGGTTGAGCAGTACAAAACCCCCTCCCACAGCAGTTCCCCTTTCACACACTGTTTGCTGACTCACAGAGTGGCAGAGGGACACGTGCAAGCTGTGAGATATGGGCTACATACTCGATAAAAACAATAGTTTGACTTGTGTATGGGGTCTGTGAAATACAGTTTACTTATAAAGTCAATTGTTTTTCATTATTTACACTCCTATCAAAATCAATTCATATAACATTGATACACATTTTTATATCAACGTTGATATAAAAAAATGTATATCAACATTTTGGGGAACTTTATATACAGATTGTATATTGATTTTATATATAAAAAAAATTGATATTTAAATTGCTACATAAAAAGATTCCTTTTCATATACATGTGTATATACATTTTTATATCAGACATGTTGATTTGTGTATATACATTTGTACATACATTTTTATTTTAAAAAGATATCAAAATTGTTTGATTTCATTTTCCACTTCCTATCACCATGGGGCGGAACCCCTCTGTGACATCATCGCTGCATCACTTTGCAAAAGCCTAGATTCACAGTCCCTGCCTTCAGAGTTCACTTTGCAGAAATACAACATTGTCTACCACTTCTTCCATCTTAATATAGATTTTATATAAAATGTATGATCACTTTATATCAAAACTGATATAAAATATATTCACTTTAAATAAAATATAAATATGATATAAAATCAATATCAAATATTGTTACATCATTTTTATGTCAAAGTTGTATTAAGTTGATATCAAAAGAGGGCAGGACTAAGACTGGAAGAAGGGGGAATGTCCACCTGTCAAAATAGAACATTATGCAAAAGGAGGCCCTTCTAATTTTTATTCATGCGTCACTCACTCAGCATTTCGCTTTCATCCAAGTAACACAGCTAAAAAGGACTTTCCCAGTATATGTCCATGTTGTTAGTACATGTGTGGTAGTATCATGAACAAGGCTTTTTTTTTAAGTTAAAGACAGAGGGCCTTATTGCGAGGTTGGAGGTAAAGGATTACCGGCTTCGTTTACCGCTCCGGGCCATTACGACCCACCAACCCGCTATTAGCGGCACCGTAATTAACAGTGCCTCTAATAGCGCCATGGGCGCGGGCGTCGACCTCACATGGCGGTAATAGCGGCATAGCGTAAACAGGAGCTGAACACAAGTAATGCGGACATATTAATAACGGCCTACAGAAGACAGAAAAGTACCTTACCGGCATGGAGCAAATACCGGCATCGTGGACCACCCGTAAACGGCCATGTGCAGTGTTCACAACTGCCACAGGTGCACACAATCAGCACAGGTGGAGGCAATATAGACTGGGCCAGCACAAAAAGAGCACACCCCACCCCTTCCCACACCCAGTCACACACCAAAATGATTCCAATACTACTAGCAATGCTGGGGCTGGAGGAAATGATTGCAGTGGAACTCCAGCAACAACAACTACAACAGGCAGCACAGAGGAGACGCAGGAGGAGAAGGAGGGTGAGGCAGGCCCAGCATGCCCCACCAGTGCAGCCAGTGGTACCACGCAGTAAGCACCCAATCCCTCGCATCAGAGCCAGTCCATTCAACCTAACCCCTGAGCATATCCACACCCTATACCGTCTGGACCGGGACACCATCACCACCATTGTGGACATAATACATGACGACATTGTCAGCCTGATTGAAATATGCACTGCCATCCCACCACTACTGAAGGTAGTGTCTATGCTCCACTTCCTGGCCACAGGCACCTACCAGCACGCAGTGGGGCACATGCATGGCATATCACAACCATTATTCTCACGTACGCTGAACCAAGTGCTCGATGCCCTCCTGAAGCACACAGGCGACCACATTTTCCTACCACAGACAGCCCAGGAGTTCTCCAACACCAAAGTTGGTTTCCATTCACTGGCCGGCATCCCTGGTTGCATTGGCGCCATCGACTGCACCCATGTTGAATTGGTGGTCCCACGTGCCATGGAGGTAGTGTACCGCAACCGGAGGTAGTGTACCACTCCATCAACGTGCATATGGTATGTGACTCAAACAAGATCATCACACATTGTTGTGCCTGATTTCCCGGATCAACCCATGATTCAATGGTCCTGCGGAACTCCACAATACCACGCTACATGGAGCGACACGCAGGGCACAGATCCTGGCTTCTCGGTGAGTTGCATGTCAGGCTCATGGCATCGCGATGTGGGTAGGCGATTGGGGGGTGAGATGCATACTTCACCTGGCTGAGATGGGGGGGAGAGATGCATACTTCACCTGGCTGAGATGGGGGGGAGAGATGCATACTTCACCAGGCTGAGATGGGGGGGGGGGTGCATACTTCACCTGGCTGAGATGGGGGGGATGCATACTTCACTTGGCTGAGATGGCGGGGAGAAATGCATACTTCGCCTGGCTGAGATGGGGAGAGAGATGCATACTTCACCTGGCTGAGAGTACCTGAGGATGGACCATGTCCATACCCCAAAGCAGGCCAGACCGGACCTGACACATGACCCCAAAATGCAAGACGTAAGCTGCCATACCATGAAAATGATGCAGTGCTACAACCATTCCATAGCCATCAACATGTGCACTGTACATAATCAGACCCTAGCCCTGCAACACAATGCAGCTACAAGCAATTAGTATGGCCAATGCACAGCACCAAATACCATCAACAAAAAGGACAGTCCTCCATTACTGCGTACAAAGGAGTCACATGAGGGCAAAATACATTAACACACCACTACACTAACACAGAGGTCCACCAAAACAGCATGTCACCATTTGTCGTGCATAGTGAGATCATCATGAGGCTGCCATCAACGGTGACAGGATGAAAGCATACAAATAACTGCACATCACCCAGATCATGGGAACAACCAGCGTGGACTACCACAGTGCATGAGCACTCACAAGGAATAGGACCACCCTGCGCCCACTAGACGATGGCACGCACACCTGTCGATAAGAGGAATAGACACATAGCAGTCACATCATGTGTCTCTATTCTTGCATGGATATGTGGGTGCAAACAGGAAATAAATACATGCTATGGTGTCATTGATACAGGTCCCATATGATGTGATGACTTACACATAATCATTGTTGCCCACATGCAGGTGATGCAGGCTATCCCTTGAGGAGGTGGCTCCTTACCCCAGTCCGGAACCCGCAGAACAGGCACAAGGAGGACTACAATCGTGCGCATACACGTACCCGTGTGGTGATTGAGCAGAAATTTGGCCTCTTGAAGGCATGGTTTCGCTGCCTCAGCAGGTCTGGTGGGGCGCTCCTGTACGGCCATGAGAAGGTGGGCAAGATCGTCATGACATGTGTCATGCTACACAATATGTGCATCAGACGGAATGTGCCTCTGCCCCCTGACGCTGAACTGCAACCACCTGACGATGAGGATGAGGAGGGTGGAGATGGGGCTGCACTTCAGGGAGGCAGCGATGCACAGGAGGGACTTGCCATGTGTCATACTCTGATTGACCAATGTTTCTAGCACACATGGATGGGGAGTGTGACATGAAGGTGGGACTCAGGGCACTGGGTGTGTCAGGGACATGGACACTGTAGACTGTTCACCAATAAAGCACACGTACACAATAAGCAATATCCGCACACGTGAATACTGATTTCACAACAGGTGTATTCAAGAAATATAACATATCAAGTGCACAAGCCCTCCACCCCACACACCCTCTCCCCCCTCACCCCCCCTCAACTCCACCACACACCCTCTCCCCATCTCCCTGCCCCCTCAACTCCCCCACACACCCACTCCCCCCTCTGCTCCCCCCTCAACTCCCCCACACACCCTCTCCCCCCTTCCCCTCACCCCCCTCAACTTACCCACACATGGTGTGCACTGGCATGCACCATAAGTGTGCATGAGTTCAGAATGCCTGGCTGAACCTACACCCCTTCTCCTCTTCCGGCATCAAGTGGACCCCTGTCCGACCTGCGCAGGTTCCGCACAGACATACGCAGCAGCAGGATTCAAACTTGTGTTGCTGTGTGTTGTTTTGCTTCCAAGACAAACGTGTTGCTCCTAAGCTATCCTCCCGGCCCTACATTCCTAAAGAATGTTTCCTGCTGTGACTACAAGTACCTTAGTTCAACGATCAGCATAGCCAAGTGCCTCTAGTGCTGGCTGCCTTGTAGTCTGATCGAAGCAGAGGCTATTGACCTAGGAGATCTAGAGATAGTGAAAGTGATCAATTTTGCAGGTCTTCAAATGTTAACAAAATCTGCATAGGGCCAGCACTATGGACAACGACGACTACAATCTTGCATTTCATTGCATCTGTACACGTTTAAACTGTCTAAGTACCTTCATCAGGTCTACGGCATAACTCTTGTCATCTTTATCCCAAGATGTCACTTATCCTTGGTACTTCTTTGTTCTTTATAAATTGTCTGCCTTTCTGGTCTGGTTATGCTTCATAAGGGTGTCGATTCAACTTTATGTGACGTCACATTCATCTTTGTCATTTAGTTTCTTTGCTTCTTCAGGAATCTCGTTCAAATGGCCATCATATTCTCTTGAATGCAAGTAGGGTTTCCTCAATGGGTACTTTACCTCCCATATTCTCTTAGATATGGGTATTCTTCTGGGTACTGCATAGAGCCCACACTCTTCTCTTTCCTGGTTAAACTGTTCAGTATACGTCACATACTTTGGTTCATACATTTCAGGTAATGTGGGCAGTGCAGTTGGAGTGGGGGTACTTGGCTCCTCCTCTAAACTCCCCCCCGTGGGCGATTTATCGACCACTCTCACATCATCTTCCACATCCAGACATCCTGGTCTGAAGAAATGCTTCTTAGGGATCCATATCTTTATGACTCTTTTCAAGCATCCAGCTGTTTTCACATGCTCATCCTTGTTTCAGGTCATGAGCATGCACTTTCCACTTGGACTGCAATAGATCCATCTTCCCACATACCTCTTATGGTCCTTTGCATACAGGAACTTTGTTCCCTCGGGTGCACGGATACTAACCTTCACAAAGTCTCTGATTTCTTCATCAGTCAGATCTTTAGGCTTCCGTCCTGGTTGAACATCAATAATAATCTTCATCCCTATGGCTTTCTTTGCTGTCTTCTTGCATTGTGAGATTATTATCTTGATCACACAGAATCCAATCATCACTAATAGTAACAAAGCTCCAAGAAATTTGAACATATCTGCCATCCATTGTAGAATCCGCGAGAAGAGTGATCCAAACCAGCTGTCATCAGCAATGTCTTCAACCTCTTCTATCATCTGGCCATAGAGTTTCGTCAGCATGTCTATGGCCTGTGTCAATGTTCCATTCTCATCATCATGAGAAGGTATAAATGTGCAACATGATTCTCCGATTTTGGCACAAACTTCTCCATCCATAGCTGTAATCATGTCTAGGACATATCTGTTCTGGAGGGTCATCCACCTTACAGCTCTCAATTCTTCTCTGATTGCATTGAATCCCTTGATGGTAGTATTAATTGTCTGCAGCAATTCCCATCTGGTGATCTGAAGCCACTTGGTATTTGCTCTAATCTGGATCCTTGGCATGAAGATCAACATGAACACTGAAGAAATCTAGCTGAACAGTCTATGTTCATATGGGATAGAGTCAAAAGCTTCTATTGATTTGGCTGAAAAGTAGTTCCCTCTCTTTATTCGCTTTATCAGCTCCACAGAGCTCTTCTTCCTCACATGTGCATCTGCTTTTGGGAAATTATCAATGTTCAGGTCACTTTTAGGAATCACCAACGAAGGAACATGGACATTCACCAATGTGCAGATTCCTCCCCAATCATTAGGCAGTCTTATGTAGGCCTTGGATCCACAAGCCCAATAATAATCCATAATTACTGCTGCTCCGATATTCATTCCTGGTGCATCGAAGATTCGTTCACAGTTCTGATTCTCGCCCATTTTTCTTGTACCATTATTTCTGAAGCATAATTTAGAACATTCCATCGGTACTATCTGCAGGGTACTCCTCTGTCTTCGACCCATGTCAGTAGTTTAGCAAGTTTTGGCCATAATGGTGATTGTTGGTTTGTAGTGACCCATTATTACCCAGTCTCTGCAGATTACTACTCTGTCTTCCCAGCCATCTGGTGATAGGACAGTTCCCCAAATATGCATATGTCCTCTGTTTTTCCATCTGTGGATGTCTTCTGTGGAGTGTTCTGGAACCTTCAGTTTTTTATGAAATTCTCTTCTTATTCCGGTTCCTTTTACTTCAGGTTTCTCATATCAGAGCACAATGTTCTTGGTGTTAGCATTGTTTCTTGTCTTTATGTCTTGAACATAGTCATCTTCATTCGGATCTGTTCCTTCAGTTGCCCATTTGAGAGGCTGTTTGACCCATGAACTGGCCTCTGGTACTACAGAAAGCTAGGTGCACTATACAGCGTGCAGTTAGGACATGTATTTCAATAGCTATGAAGATCTTTAACTTCCCCATGCTGTAGGGTAGAAGTGCACATACAAAGCATTCTTCTTCTGCCGTTCTTCTTTCAACTTCTTTCATGTATTGGTACCATATGTTATTTCCCAAGTGTACTGTGCTGTCCAGATACTCATTCAGTTCATAATTATCTTCTTGGGTGCTTCTTTTGGTTCTCAAACTCTTCATGTAGTTGTCCATCACTACGTTTCTAAATGCATCAACATAGCTTTTTCTGGTTGGAGTGTTTGCAGAAACATCCATCCGAGTTCCCTGCATAGATGAAAGTTCAGCAAGTCTTTCCTTATCCATCTGTCTTTTCCTAGCAACAGCTAAAAACGGCCATATAGATTCTGTTATCATCTATGCACGTGATCTCTCTGTGGGCCATGTGCTTGGGTTTCTTGTCACTGGACCAGGTGTGTCTGCAAATATTGTCTGTGTAGGCCCAACTTTATTAACCCCTTGTTAGGCCTGATCCACCGACCCTGTCCCTGGCGTTTAAAAGCAATCTCTGAACCAAGTGCTGTGTGTGATTGGTTATTAACAACATCCATTTCAAACTCAGGTATCTTCCTATTTCTTCTTGGGACATGAATAGCTATGTAGGGCCTAGGCTGCCTTGTAGTTGCCACGCTTACCTTTTCCTTCTGCTCAGAAACATATACAGGAGTCTTTACATCATATGCTCCTATATAAGATTCAGTTCTCAATGTCAGTGAAAGCAATATGAGTATGAATATAATACATGTGTAGATGGTGCAGTGATATGTAAGTTTGCAGCATCTACTTCTTGGACAATGTGTGCGTCTCTTCTCATGGGGCAACACAATGTTACTATTAAGGTTCCCCATCTCGATCATAAGGAAGGAAAAACACACTTTAAAGGGTCTGCCTTTTTTAGATTGCTTTCTGGAAGCTGTTGTCTTCATTCAGCATTCGTCCTCAATCAGCTATCTGCTTTCTGGATGTGTTAGAAAACGACTTTCTGTCTTTCTTTCTCTGGAACCAGTTTTTTCACCAGCCGAGATGCAAATGTTTCTTTATCATGAAGAAGAATTTCCCCTGTGAGCCTCTATGAAATCTGCTTCATTTATGATTTCCCAGTTGATACCTTCATAGAGCGGACCACTTTAGAGATCTCATACAGTGCTATGGGCAGGAGGGAGGAGAGTGAGGGGGCAAGAGGAGGCGGGCCAAGGAAGACAGAGGAGCAGACATGGGAGAGGAGATGGGGTGGAGGAGAGTGAGGACAGGATGTCCTGAGGTTTGGATGTGAAGTGGGAGGCCAAGGCAGTGCAGAGAGCCTGAGAAGCAAGGAGAGAGTTGGAGACTGCAAGTGGATTGGTGAGTTCCTTGCAGGTTTTGAAAAGTTTGGCTGTGTTGTTTGTGGCTCCAGAGATGCAGGCGTGGATGAGGGCCAGATTCTTGGAGTGGATAGAGAAGCAATATTGCCTTTTGAGCAGGCGGCAAGCCAGTATGTCTGAGGATAAGCCCAAGGTCTGCCACTTCCATTCAGCAACTCTGCATTTGCATTTCAGAGATTCTAGATCAGAGACGTACCAGCTGTTGTTCTTGATGGCAGGTTTTAGGAAGATCCTCATGGCAGGGTCAAGGATGCCAAGGGTGTTAGAGATGGCAAGGTGCAGGTTAGCGAGGAAAGAGTCAGAGGGGAAGTCAGGAGTGGTGGTAAAAGGGGGGTGAAGGTGGAGGCAAAAGCAGCAACTGACACTCACTTCATCAGTCGAATGACGGCGATGGAGGCTGCAGCGCAGGGGGTGGCTCAGATAGAGGGCCAAGGGGCCCCAGGTGGGAGGAGAGGAGAGAGTGGTCAGACAAGGAGAGGGGGGCAGTGACCGTATTAGAGATAGAGATGTCACCAGGGATGAGGGTATCAAGAGTGTGGCCGGCAGAGTGAGTCGGGACGGAAGGAAGAATAGTGATAGAGCGGGAGTCACAGAGGACCTGGAACTGAGATGTGGATGATTCAAGAGAGTCGAGGTGAATATTGAAGTCACCAAGGAGGAGGAGTTTTGAAGAAGAGGTTGGAAGGGATGAGGCAAGGTCAGCCCATTCACAGAGGAAAAAGGAGATAGGGCCAGGGGTCTGTAGATAGTGGCAAGGATGAACAAGAGAGTAGGCAAGCCCCCAAGCCTACAGACGAGGCATTCAAAAGAGGAGTAGGATTGAGTAGGAATGATGGAAGCAGGGACCCACTCAGGGAAGATCAGGGCCACTCCACTTCCAGGCCTGTTGGGTCTGGGTTTGGAGAGGATTTTGTAGCCCTCAGGAAGGAGATTGTCAAGAGCAGTAACAGGCCTGGCATTGAACTATGTCTCAGTAAGAGCAATGACGTCCAGGTCAAAGTCTTCGAGAAGGAGACAGATGTCAGAGGTGTGTTTGACAGAAGAGCGACCATTCAGAGTAGCTAAGTGAAGCTGGTTACCACCTTTGAAGGTTTTCCAAGGGGGTGTACATGGGCATGGTATTCTCATCGGTAGTGGTGGAGAAGTGAGGGCAGCGGAAGCAGAGGTGGCAGGAGAAGGGAGGAAGTTTATGAGAGAAGGCAGGTGTCTGTCGAGAAGCAGAAGAGTAGGTTGAGAACCTTGGACCATGATAGTTCAATTGTGATAGACATTAATGATACATATAGAGGATGGGAAGTATGTAAGTAGTACTTCCAACCTAGTGCCACCATTAATGGGTGAGAAGGAGAAAGGAGAAAGAGTGGAGGCCAGATGTGTGGTCCATAGGTAAGGGGGACAGTAAAGAGGATGTCCATAATAGTCTGTCTGGAAGTGGCATTGACGTAAGTGTCAGAGATAGGTAGGCCTGGGTTGGAGTCCAGGAGAGCTTTTTTCAGATTTTGTGAAAGTGGTAGAATAAGTGATAGAAAAGCAGTTAAAATAGTAAAGATAGATGGACAGTGCCATGGGTGTAGAGTGGGGAGGGGGGAGAGATGAGCAGTGGAGCAGTGGAGCTGCACAGTACACAGGAATTCACTAAGTGGCCTAGCAGCCAGGCAGGCACAGAGGAGGAGGTATGCAAAGGAAAACAATCAGTGCACAGGATAAAAAGCAAACCTAGATTCGATTTTGCCAAAAAGCACTAAATACAGCACCAAATGGAGGTTTCAGTGAATTAATATGCACACCTAGATTCGAAATTGCCAAAAAGTACTAAATACAGCACACAATGGGGATAAAGATATTAAAGGTGCTATTAAAGAGGAATTATAAGTTTGGCACTAGCAGGCACCAGAACGCAAGCTATGTGTGAATTTTACAGCAGATACACATATCAAGTGGGAAGAAGATACAGGTTGCAGTCAGGCTGTAGGGCAAGGGAGGCAGAATTCAGCAGACAACCAGGTAGAGTGTTGTGGTCCAGGAGCAGGTGAACCAGGGTGCTTATCGGTACAATGTGGTTGCACATTTTTCATGGTCCCGAAATGCAGGGGTACAGGAAGTTTGTTCATTATGCAGCGTGAGCCTAGGGAAAGTTGCAGGAGCAGCAGTATGGAGGGGGGCTCCCTCCATCTCTGGGCAGGTCCAGACAGGGGCCTTGGTGTGGGCCTTGATACTGGAGGGCTGGCTCTCTCACCTGCTGGCTCCCAGTAGGTCCAGAAAACACATTCCCCCCACTAGCATATCTTTGCAAAAAGGGTGACCACGACTCCCATGAATCCTGCATGTCATGTACCATAGCTGTAATGTTTTCCATTATATATATATATATATATATATATATATATATATATATATATATATATATATATATATATATATATATATATATATCTGCTTGCCTTAGCAGCTGTAAGGGTACATAAGTACGAGTGTTGGCACAGTTGTGGCAAATTGGTGGATATAGACTTTTACTTATAGCAGCAAAAGAAAAGGAAAAGCCTATCTTGCCTACTTACAATGAGGGGTTGCCCGACTGAAACAAAAATACCAAGGACCCAGTTAGGATGTCCATAAATCAAAATGTCCACCGTCCTATGTTTAAAGCTATTCCCACCCCTTCACTATCAACTAACTAATGAAAACTGGATGTCTCATTAATCCAGAAGGAGACCCCTGGCATTCTGGATAAAGACTCCAAGGCACAGTACTTGTGAAAGAAAATGTAGGTAAATGTTCACTGCTTGAATGTTCAAACAAACTGAAAGAAAATAACACAGAACCTCTTCCTTGGTTCTTGCTTCTACTTGTAGGCAAAACACAATTCTTCCCTCTCCTGGAGTAAATCTCTGTGGTTTGCTTTCGTTGGTCTTGCTTGCTTTCTCTCTGCCACCGGCCAGGTCCACTTCAATGGGACCTCTCAGAGTCACGCCTCTCCCCGTCCCAGTTTCCACCTTTCGGGTCCCCTGCCATGGAACAAGCATCTCGTTCCTTGCTCTTCCAGGGCTCGTTCAACAGACCATTAAGTCGTTCTTTCCTTTATATGATTGAGGTTGCCTCTTGACCACTGTATCGCTTGTGTTGGCTTTGAGGTTGACTTTTGCCTCCTTGTCCCCTCCTCTTTGTCTCAGTGGTATTTAAGTTTGGGTAAGTCTCCCTCTTCTTCGTTCCACAATTGTCAATGAGTCTTTCTACTCTACTATAACATATTGAGGCATGGGGGACCAGAGGGGCCTGAGTGAGGGAAGCAGAGAGTTGGGGCACCAAGTGGGTAAGTGAATTTCACGTTCTCCCATGGCTATCGTCTATGGTCCAATGAAGAATTTCCCTCCCCATGAGATCCACCCACTGAGTTCCACCCCCAAAGGGATTATCGGGTAGAAGCCTCACCTCCCTGGCTTAATGAAAGGGGCTTCCCCAATGGAAGCAGTGACAATACCCTGGAATTCGTCCCACAGCCCATTCGCTTTCCAGTGGCAAGGTGTCTCTCTTCAAAGCAATCGTCATACATGTGCTGGCTGCAACCAAGGAGAAGTGAGCCATGTGTCACAGAGCCCTCCCACCCCCTTTCCTCCCTGAAGCCAAATAGCACTAGCATAAGGAACAATACATGCTGAATCCCATACAGCTCCCTAATCAAACCCAGAACCTCTTTCCAATAACCCTGAACCTTAACGCATGACCACCATTATGCCAGTAGGTGGCCCCATTACCGAATTTCCTCCAGCATAATGGGCTGACAACCAAGGACAATTTAAATAGATTCACAGAATCGTAATGCCACATGTACAGCAACTTGATCCTGTGAAATTTGTACTGACATGCTATGGATGTCTTTTATGCCCCTCTAAACCTCCTTGACCACAACTTATTCTCCAGCTCCCTTCCCACATCCCTTTCCCATCTCTGTCTCAACGCCCTTGTTCCTTCCACCTTCGCCTCTACCAAAGTAGCATAAAACCATGAAACCAGACCCTTAGAGTCGGCTTGTAAATTCAGCAACTTTTCTGCCGGGGTGAGGTCCCTCTGAATGCCTGACTTCCAATTATCAGCAGTCAAAACCTCTTTGAATTAGAGGTAACGAAACTCTGAAAGCTCCCCCACATTAAGACGAGATTGCAAAAACCGTAATGTTATAAAGGTGCACCTAGCCCAGATCTGCCCTATCCTCTCCAAAACATGCGTCAAACCATTTTTGAAACCCCAGCAGGTCTTGAATATCGGCCCTCACTGGAGGCACCCAAATATGACTAAGCAGGGAGGGCTAGGTTGTGACCCCCTCATAGAATATCACTTACCCCATATCTTCCATATTAAACTCAAAATGCCATGTTCTCTAATTTGACTAGGTGTGTGTCTCATTGGCACCCACAACTATTCCCCCATGGTGACGGGCTTCAACTAAAAGTTTCCCAAGTGAAATCAAGTCATTTTTGGGGTCCATTCTCAAGTGGAGAATGAACACCCTCAATTGTGCCACTCTATAATAGGAGTCCAAGTCAGGCAACCCAAACTCGCCCATCTCCTTCGTAAACATGTAGGTATCATATGCAATCCTCTGCTTCTTACCCTGTCAGAGGAAGTGCAACATCCAGCGCTTTGCCTCCTGCAACAACTCTTTCGGGACCTTAATCTGGAGCATCTGAAATAAATAGAAGACTCTAGGCAGCGGTTAATTTACAAGGCATTAACCCCCCCCATTCAAGAAAGGGTATGCCTTCCTCAAGACTCCATATCCTGAGAGAGTCTATTCAACAGTGGGGGAAGGTTTGCATCACACAGCCATGCCAGAGATCTGGTCACCAAGAGGCTCGAAATCTGCCACATCACCATTCAAGTCTCTCTCAAAAAGGAAAAGGATAAACATTTTACATTAATTTTGAATCTGGAAAGGGCACCATATTGGGCAATGGTTGCCAGAGCTCCAGTGATGGCTGCCAAAGAATTCACAAAGAGTAGAAGAACATCATTAGTGTACATTCCTAGCTTGAACTCCTTCTCTTCCACCCATATGCCCTCAATCTGGGGAGAGGACAAGGGTTCCAAGGAGAGGGCAAATAGCAAGCAGGGCAGTGCGCAACTCTGACTCGTACCCCGCTGCAACTCGAACCGGACCAACATTCTACCATTAACTGCCATGCGCGCCTTCGGATCTGTGTCCACTGCACAAATACCATTCAAGGCCCTCCTACCAAAAACACATTTCTCCAAAATGTTATACAGAACCCCCCAGGCCACCCAATCAAATGCCTTCTCCGTTTCTAAGGCCAACAACACTGGGTCCCCCCTTACCCGCTTGTCCACCCCCTCAAATGCAAGGCTTTCCTTAGCATTTCCACCCTCTGTCTACCTGGGACAAACCCCACCTGGTTGGGGTCAATCAGCTTGGCATCCACATTAAGCAATCAATGGCATCAGCCTATTCGACATACAATTCGTACAATCCTTTCCCTCTTTAGGGATGACTGCTACCAATGTCTGGCAGAACTACAGGGGAGGCTTACCCATATCCAAAATAGAATTGAACAGTTTGGCTAGGTGGCCCAAAAGGACATAGATGAAATGTTTATAAAATCCGATCGTGAACTGGCTTAACCCGGGGCCCTTCCCCACAGGCATTCCCTTGACAGATACCACGATTTCCTCTGGTGTGACCGGGGAGTCAATATGCATGGCATCTCATGATGTAGAGTCAGCAAGGAGCCCCAACTCAAGTAGTCCCAACGATGCACTCTTGTCTCTCCTTTAAAGGTTCTGGTAGAAACCTGCTCAATAGTTGGCTATCGTACCCGAAGCCAAGTCGGTCTCCCCATACAGACCCCTAATTGCTTCAATCCATCGATCCATGGCCCACACTCTCAACCTAGCTGCCAACATCGAATCCCCCTTAACCCCTTTTGTATAATACTTTTGCCTCAAGAGTTTCAGCTTCTGAACCACATACCCTATACCTAGCTCTTTCAATGCCTGTCTCTTCCACTTAAGTTCTGCAAGACAATCGTCTACATTCCTCCGCTCCACATTGAACTTTATCCTCCAATGCTCTGATTTCCCCATGGAGCTTATCACCCATCAACCCCCTCACTCTCTTCTTAATAGCCCCATCTCTAATCCATTGTCCTCTACAAGTCACCTTTGCAGTTTCACATACCGTACAGATGTCTACTTCTCCAGTGTTGTTCGCCTTAAAGTATTCAATGATTTTAATGCGCAATTCTTCCGCAAATAGGGCATCCTCCAAAGGTAGTCACTGCACCTCCACATGGAATCCCTTTAATCCAACACAGTCATTACCACTTCCAATGCAACCAACTTGTGGTCCAACCAACCTATCGGCATGATCTCACAAGATTCAGCCCTATCACCCATAGGTCATCCCATAAACAAATAGTCTATCCTGGTGTACGTACAGTGAGGCATGGAGAAGAAAGAGTAGAACCAGAACCTTAGGATGTTTGTATCTCCAAACATCAACCAAACCTCTCGATCCTGAAATATTTCCCAAAGTATCAAGTTTCTCAATCACTGTCCCGCTGCTGCTCCCCCTCGGAGCCAACCTATCCAACTCAAAGTCCGCCCACATATTACAGTCCCCACCTATTACTATCGGGTCACTTCCCAACCTCATATGTAATCCAGAGCATCCCTAGAAAAAGCTGCCTGCCCTTGATTGGGGGAATATAACGCTGTCACCATCATAAACCCTCCCCCAATCTCACCAATCAGCAGCAAGACCTGACCCTTCAGCGGTCTAGGTACCCGGGGATCCGTGACCAATAGTTATTTGTGAAAAGAATACCCACTCCACCCTGCTTAGAAGTCCCTGAAACCCAAAAAGATTACTCACCCTTGCGCAAGGGATCCACCTCTGTTCCCCTGTCAGAAGCCTCATTTTCTGCAACATTAAAATATCCAAGTCGAATTTCTAGAATTCTATATTGACAAGGGCTCTTTTGGTAAGAGAATTCACACCCTTAACATTCAGTGTCCCCACTTTCAAGCAGCCCAGCCCATCCCCCTGCATCTTTCCCATAGACTTAGACATAAGCAAGTCACACCACTCAAAGTAAAAACATCACAGACATCACATACCTGTGCACCAAACCCAACCCCAAACAACAACATGCGCTCCACAGTCCTGTTCTGCATCCACCACCACCACCACCCAATCCCTCAACCCCGTCTCCCTTACAACCTAACCCAGAAATCACATTATAGTGCCATAAGCGCCCTACCACCGACCTGGATCCCTTGCCAGCCCCCATCCCTCCCCTGTGAGCTCTATCAATCCTGATTTCCTTACTCTCCTGATCATCAAACAGAGGGTTCAATATAGCCTGAAACCTAACCGCCACATCACCAGATGTTTCCCATTTCTGTTCCCGGAGGCCCAGGACCCTCAGATTATTCTTCCTATCCCTGTTCTCCAAGTCATCAATCTTCAAAAGAGCATCTTCCTCTCTCGCCTTGAGATCCAGTAGATGGGCAACATACCTCATTTCTAATACGTCCGAACTTATCTAGTTATTCTTGATGCCTTCCATTTTATTCTCCAGAGCATCCACCCTGTCAGGCAGATGCATAATGGAGGACTGAATATCACCACACAAGGCCTGGATCTCCCGGAATATGCCCAAGATGTCTTCCTTCATCTCCATGGTCTGGCATCCCTGATGAGGTACCACTGTCCATCATGTAGCCCCTCCATAACTGCTGAAGGAACTGAATACTGTGGTGTCAGATATAGAAGAAGCTGGCACTTCTTGATGAGCAGCAACGCTACTTTATTTATCTTCAACAACAACCCTGTGCTCCGTCTGACATCCAACATTCACATTCACTCCCAACCATCTCACCACAATACCCTGCATACCACACCACGCACCATACATTCCACACATCAGTTCATGACATAGTCTTTTGACCACACCAGAGGTTTCCTCATTCTTCCTCTCGCTTCCACACCTTGGTTGGTCATGACGACCTCTAGCTCATCTCTCGAATTGGCAACTCTCTCGTCCAGATGCCTGTTAGTCTCGAACGCATCATCCACATCACCCAACCCATTACTATCATCCACATCAGCGCCTAAATCTTCACCACCCACACACATACCTTCCAAACTCATTCTACTTACTCAATCTATGTTCCAAATGGAACCATCCTGTACCCTGACAGCATTTTGAAACACTTACTTTACTCTCACAGGCCTGGAATACTTAGACTCTCCCTTTCTCACCGACCTTCCCTTCTTTATCCTTACTAAATCCCCAGGTACAACTTGAGCCTGTGCAAAACCACCGTTCCTTTCCTCACAGAAATTAGCACTCTTGGTGCTCTGCTTTCTCCTCATCTTTCTCACATTTACCTATAAGGGATTCAAATTTGTGTTGGGTTCTTTGCCTCTCATCAACAAAAATTCAGATTTACCAGAGTCAGCCTGAACAGATGTCCTAACACTCCATAATTTTTCTTGTAATGCCATTTCTACCGACATGTTGTTTCTGATGGACTGTTCCACAGCTTCAACAACAACTCTATTGCACCTCTGCCCATTGGTTTGAGGGTGATAGTAAGCTGAAAATGTCCATTGAATGCCAACCGACCTAGCATACCTTGCCATCTCACTGCTCCTGAACTGTACACCGTTGTCACTAAGGACCTTTTTAGGGTAGCCCTCTCTCCTGATCACACTCTCCAAGATGTTTATCACATCAGATGCACCTATTCTGCATACCATTTTGATCTCCAGTCATTTGTAATAACATCCGATCATGAAAATAAAAACCTCTTTTCACTACCCAAGATGCCATATGGATCTACAATGTCAACTCCAAGTTGCTCCCATGGTTCCTCTGGCCATCACATACTCACAGGTTCAGACTTTCAGACCGCACAACTCTTTTCTGAGTTTTGACAAGGCCAGCAACATCTCAAAAACCTCTCACCTTCAAGGTCTACACCAGGCCACCAATACTTGGGCCAGGCATTCTGTTTGGTGCCTGTTGAACCAGGATGCCCCTGGTGCACCCTCTCAATCAAACCTTCCCTCAGACTCTGAGGTGGAATCAACTTGTCCCCTCTCACCAACAAATCATCTTCAATGAAACACACATCTCTAACCTCCAAAATTGGAAGACACGCCTCATCCAGCACACTTTTATTTGGCCAACCTCTCAGAGTGTAATCCACAACTTTGCATAACACCTCGTCCCCTTGCAACTCTTGGATCATCATTCTCTAGGAAAAGCATCCAAAACTACAGCAACCACATCCGAATCATCAATGTGAACATCTCCTTCCAACTTCAGGGGCAACCTTGAAAAGAAATCAGCCACCTTATTCCTATTACCAGGTATGTACTTAACCTCAGAATGGTAATCCTGCAACCTCAAACATAGCCTTGCAAGCCTAGGCGTGGCCTTGCATATGCCTCGCACTGACAGAACCTCCACAAGGGGTTTGTGATCGGTGCATATGGTAAACCTACTGCCCCACACATACTTTCTAAAATAGTTTACTGCCCAGACACAATCCAACAACTCCCTTTCAGTCACCAAATAGCTACTCCCCACTTCCGTTATGTCTTTAGAAGCACGTCAAATCATTTTCTTGTGTCTGTCTTCCATCACCTGCAACAACACTGCCTTAAGTCCAATGACACTTGCATCCATGGTGAGCTTGGTCTGCCTACCAATCACAAAACCATCCTGATCCAATGATTCACACAAACTCTTCTTGATGCACTCTGCAGAATTCACACAATCATCACTCCACTCAAATTTCACCTCCTTCTTGAGCAATCTTATCATCATCGGCTCTGTCAAATTAGCAAAGCTTCACACAAACGTATTATAATATTTGCATAGTCCTCAAGAATTATCTGAGCTCCTCTTTATTGTTGGGTACAGATGCACCACTAGTGGTCCTCATGGCATCCTCCTTAGGGTTATATCCCTTGCAACTCACCACATTGCCCAAATATACCACCTTATGCTCCTTAAATCTGCATTTACTCGTTTGAACTTTCAGGCCTTTCTCGCTCAACCTGCACAGCACATTACACAGTCTTTCATCATGCTCGTGTTATCCCTTTCCAAATACGATGATGACGTCCTGGTGGACCAGAAGTCCCTTGAAGCCCTTCAGCACTTGCATCATTGCCCTCTGAAAAATCACTTCTGCAGATGCTAGTCCAAAAGGCATTCTTCTATAGCAGTACATGCCAAAAGGTGTGAGAAAGACTGTCAAATCTCCACAGTCTTCAGTGAGGTTGATTTGGTGGTACGCATTAGGCAAGTCTAACATGGTGAAAAGATCTTCCCTTCAGTGCAATTCAGAAATTCTGAGATTACGGGCAGCGAATACTTGTCCACCAAGATATTCTTGTTCAAGTCTCTGAGATCTATGTAAATTCTCAACTTCCCATTCTTTTTTACTGTGAAGACAATAGAGCTTACCCATTGAGATGACTCAATACTTTCAATGATCCATTCACTTTCAAGTCTATTCAGCTCTTGTTCATCCCTCTCCACTAATGCAAAGGGAATCAGTCTTGCTTTAGAATGCCCCACTGGAACCGCTCAAGGTTTCAGTATAATTCTGTGAGCATAATTCTTTAGCAACCCTAACTCTTGATGAAACACTTCATCAGTACATCCCTTAGGATTTTCTTCCACACTCGAATTACTGCTCTTTACAATTAGCACAGGTTCTTCTTGACATGGATCCAATCTAATTTTCAACGCAGCCTGATCCTTCCATCCCAAGACATTAACGCCTTTCTCTGCAATGTAAATCCTGACCTCTGCTCAACGTTTTTTAAATCATACCGTGCTCTTGATCCAACCTGTGATGTGAATCCCTGAACCTTCAAATCCTCTTTGATTCTTTATGTCAGATAGATGAACCTTTGCACTCAAACCTTGGCTCTTCAGCCTCTCTATTGTCCCAGCCATTATAATAGTATAAGGAGAACAACTGTCAACCATAACTGACAACTTCCAATTCTCAATCATTATTTCACATCTTGGACACTTCAGTTCTCTATTGGCTGGATCGTATACCATCCCCACTCGCTCCTCTTCTGAGTCAGAGTCATCCCTTACTAAGAACACCTTTGTTTTGTTCATCCAAACCACGGCAAAATGTCCTCTCTTCCTGCAAATCGCACATGTCTGGTTGATGGCTCATCTTCCCACATCTGGAGCATCATTCTTTATCTCTGCCTTCAGTCTTGAATGTAGACTTTTGTATTCCCCTATTGACTTCTTTGCAAGCTTCTTGAAGGCTGACACATAGCCTTCCACTGATTCATCATCCTTTTGAGACCTAGTATAAAAATGATATCTATTGATGGTGACATTGATCTCTGGGGCATACTACTTGTCTAACTGTCTCAAGGCCTGTTCATGTTCATCCAAGTCACCAGCTTCATCACCAACCAGCTTCGGGAACTCCTTGTATTTGCATTGCCCTTCTGGTCCCAAAGCATGCAACAATAATTATTTCCTTTTCTGTGCTGTCAAACCCTCTAGTTCAACAGTCTTAATGTTGTTTTTCCAATATTCTTTCCACTCTGGCCACAATATGGTTGGTCGGCCAGGATTTGGCAAAAAAACTCTCTGGTGGATGTACCGTAATTCCTTGCATGTTGAATTATGCTTAAATTCCTCTTTTATCATTCTTTCTTTAAAGCAGGACAGGTTTCTGAAAGCAAAGTTAGGGTCTGCTCCTTAAAGCCTTTTACTTTATTTTCCTCTTTACATTCTTTAAAAAGAAAAAGAAAAAACACTGTGACTAAGATGATGGGTTCAGAGCAATGAGAAATACCAGCTGGGCTTGCTCTAGTGTCTCGCAAAATGGCAGCACGTTGAGTGATGCTTTAAGGTGCTTTTCTCTAGCACCGTTACGAACTATCGGATGCTGCAGTCTGTGTGCACACAAAAAATTGATTTGCCCTTGGAGATAACATGCGCAAAGCCTTGAATAGCTTAAACGTGGCCCACCTGTGCCTGCGAAATTCATCCAAAGGGAACAGCCATCAGACTGGCATGGTTCCTTCTGAAGGCCATCTGGCCTGTGGCTCACTGCACAGGTTCTTGCAAGCATGATGGGTCATTTTCAGACTCGTTGCCAAAGTGTAGCGTTGGGTATAGAAGAAGCTGGGATTTCTTAGTGAGCAGCAACGCTACTTTATTTGTGCGCCCTCCGACATCTGACATTCACATCCGATCCAAGTAGTCTCACCACTAACACGCATTCCACACCACGCACCATATATTCCACACGACTAAGCACCCACCATTCCAACCACGCAGGAGGGAGTACAGGCGAGGACACTACACATACCAAGAACTAGGAACCTTGCACTGGTCTCATTCAGCGGGATAGATGAGGAACCCATGGTACATGTATCTGTGAGAAACCTGAAGGTGTCTCATCCACTAGTCCCCGGAGATCTGTCATCCAAGTGGCCAGGACACAGCCATCACTATTGGATCCAGTTCCTGGGGGTTGTGGACCAGTGGGGGAGATCACCTGAATGGGGGGTCTTGGGTGAGTGGAGGTGTGACACTGAGGGTTGAGACGCGGCACCCCTTCCCATTAACACCTGTTGCCCATCCTACCCCATTGGAAATGTAGAAGATCTACCCCCCCTTTCCGATATGAACACTTTCTTACACCATGAAAGACAATGGACTAACACCTGAGCCGTTTACCCAACATGTCCCAACACAAGGGTCAGGCAAAGTCAGGCAATTGATAATAACTACGCACACCTGACTGCCCTTTCCCTTCCCCACAGCGATAAAAGGCAGAGCATGAAAAGCACACTTGGAGCAAGGCCGAACGCATGAGGAAGCTGCTATTCTGGACCGGCAGTTCAAACGGAGGAGAAAGGCGGCGAGACCTGAAAGGACGTCGAGGAGGGAATTGCCCTTACCCTTTTCAACTCCAAACCGCAAAGCCTCTGAAAGAGAATTATAAGACTGGCGAGACCAGCTGGCGTGTGGTGTATCAGATGTCAACGGTGCGCGGAGCCTTGCTGCACTGATAACCAAGGCGGGGAGACGTGCTTGCTACCATGGTATGGCAACATCCTTGACTCCAGAGGCAAGAAACGCCAACAGGTTCAGCACAGCCAGTTAGTCGGAGAGAACACTGATAGAAAACCAGACTGTGTTGAGCCCACAGTTGCCAATGGCAACATTGTAGGAACTTTTGAACAAAAATGTTTGTGTGAAAGGGTATCCAGTCATTCCATTGAATGACAATGCATCTAACATCAAACCATCAAATTTATTTCATCGAAATGCCATTGCATTGAATGGCCATTTTGTTTAAAAAAAATGGGATGGATCCATCGAAATGTAAAGTTATGATTAGGGGTTAGATTAGGATTAGGGTTAGGGTTAGGGTTGTGTTAGGGTTAGGGTTGGGGCTAGGGTTAGATTAGGGGTTACATTAGGGTAAGGGTTAGAGTTGGGGCTAGGCTAGGGTTACCTTAGGGTTATATTAGGGTTAGGGTTGGGGCTAGGGTTAGTTTAGGATTACATTAGGGTTAGGGTTAGGGGTTAGGGTGGGGGCTAGGGTTAGTTTAAGGGTTACATTAGGGTTAGGGTTAGGGTTGGGGATAGGGTTAGCTTAGGGGTACAGTAAGGTTAAGGTTAGGGTTGGACTAGGGTTAGATTAAGGCTTACATTAGGGTTAGGGTGGTGGGCGTGGGGTTTGGGGGGTTGGGGGAGAATCCCCCCCAATATACAGAAAACCTTTAAAACGGTACAAGGAGCTGGCCAGTGCTGAAATTTCAGCACTGGCCAGCGCCATGTAACGTTGCAAAGTTGCAACAAAAGCATGGAAATGCTACTTTTTACATGTAAAAGTGCATTTCCATTGAACCAGTCCATGTATATTGTCGTCGATGGACTGGTTTCGATGGAATTGCACTTTTACATGTAAAATATAGGTTCTGGATGCTTTTGCATTCGACGATTTGTATTCAGTGCTTTTGTTTGTCGATGCTATTTTTTCGACGTGATCACTATAAACCGTGTGAAAGCTTGAAAGAAAGTCCAGTCAAGGACCAACTGCAGAGTGGTCAGGCACCAAGTGGGCGCTCATTTGAAGGACACTGGCTGCTCCCCTTTGTTTAAACTACAAGTACTAGGAGGCCCTAGGAGAGGCCGGCGTGAGAAGTCAGAGGGGTCACACAAGGGTCGAGTCAAACCCCTTCTACAATCAAAAGTCTCTGACAGGTTGACAAGAAGGAGAAAGCTAGGGGAAGCGAAACACTGATTTCTGATGAGAATGAGTAAATCTTGTGTTAGAATGGCTATGTGAACCCGACGGAGGGATCCCAAGGGGAAAGTTAAGGAGAGTGAATCCTGCATATTGATAAAGCAAAGTGAACTGTGTGTTTGGCAAACGTGAAACTAGCTGAGAGATGCCTGCGAAGCAAGGTGAATAGGGATACACCCATGAGCATTGCATCGACAAGAGGGTTGTCCTTAGTGCCTGGCTGTTCTAAAAGACTTTGAGACTCCTGAATGTTACATTGTGAATGAAAGGCTGTAGTGAACCTGATGGAGGGAGGCCCATGTTGTATGAAGCATCAGAACCCAGCAGAGGGAGATCCTAAGGAGAAAAATAATGCCCTATCAAGATGTATTGAAGAAACTTTTGTTTTGTTGATTGTAGCACATCAGGTCCTCAAGAGACTTTGGCCCTCATTACAAGTCAGGCGTTAAGGGGTTAACGGCGCCGTAAAGAGCGTCGGCGCCGTTAAACCCTTAACGCCTGATTCACACTTTAACGCCTGCTTTTTGCAGGCGTTAAAGTCCAAGGCGCTAAGCGACCTTGGTGCTAATTACGGCACCGTAATTTACGGTGCCGTAATTAGCGCCTTCCCCATCCCCATTATGCCCTATGGGGCAAAAATGGGAATGGGGAGGGCAAATGGTGAATGGGGAATTACCGCCCCACTCACCTTGGAATGGGGCGGTAATTCCGCCATCCACCATGGCGGAATCCGGCATGGACCATGGTGCTAATAGCACCATGGTCCACCTCCTGACTTGTAATGAGGGCCTTTGTTTGAAATAGAATTGGCCACAGAAGACTCTGATATTTTGGAAATTATCTGTAACCTTGTGCTGGCGAGGCCCAGGAGTGTGCTGTGCTCAGGAGTCCTGCCTTGTCCCATGCTAAAAACGTGGGGGAGGGAGACCCCAGCCATACCATCCTGACTTATCATTTTGATAACACTTCTTTCTTATCTGATGAACATTATCCCACACTATTTTGTAACTTAGCAGTAAGGATTGGCAATAGTTTTTTTTAGTAGAGGCTCTTTTTATTTGACAAGACGCCACTAGGACTGCCTTATTAATATTTGATGCTCGTAGCTCACTCCCATCTTTGATTTAGGTTTAGATTAGGCATTTTCTTCACCCATTTGTGAAGTTTAATAAGCACCCTTGTACTGTAATCACTTGTGTATGTCTTTACTGTTGCCACCATGAGTTCCTTACATATCCCATTACCCAATTTCATTCCTTCACTGGGAATCCACTCCACCATCTCTCCAACGTCCAGCCATCCTTGGTGGAAGCCTTCTGGATCCAATGCAAGGCCTCTCAGCCAGAGACCAGTCCGCAGAACACAGTCAAGGCCAAGACCAGACAATCAAGTTCACCCGTACATGGTAGGGCTCATTTAAAGAAATCAGCTCCACCGAGGCACTCTACACAGCATCACAATTTTCCTGGTAATTCTGGGCAGTGCCAAATCTTCCTCGAGCCCTGTCCTCTGCATGTGTGCCTTTCCAAAACACAGGCACTCCTGCCTCCGTCCCACTCCACCAACACCAGTCAAGAATCCAAGGTGCCGACAGTACTCCTGGCACCAAACCACCCATTGACAATAAGCCCCCACTGCCTCACAATCAACAGCCTGCAGCTCAGCTCAGAGGCCTTGCACTTCTCTTGGTGCACCCTCAGCCTGTTCCCCTTCATCAGGGAGGCCTCCACACTGTGCTAAGGACACCACGCTCCTCCTCTCTAAAGCAGAGCTCATCAGCGAGTGGATCAGGCCTGTGTCGAGGGGGTCCATCGAAGGTACTAGCATACCATTTGATAATGTGCTTGGCCATACCGGCCTCCGCGCTGCAGGCACCGCTCTCCACCTTTCCATGTGGGTGCATCCACCTCTACAGCCACTCTAAAGTGCCTTCTCTGGGCTGTGTACACTTCACTCCTAGTCAGCCCTCATCCTGCCTTCCCTGCACTCGCTCAATCATAATCAAGCCTCGATCAGCCACAACATCACCTCTAGGTAGGTGGGCCAAGCTCCATGGCTGATATACTCCACCACAACACCGAAGATGCCTCTCAGGCCCTTTCAGCTCTCTCAGGGAGTGAACTGACCCCCGCAGATATCTTTGATTGGGGGTCCTTAAAAGCATCAACAGTGTTCACAGTACAAAGGAGTTTATTGAACTTCAAATGGGTTGGTTGAACTCACTGGTCCACCCCCAGGGTCTGGATCCAAAGGGGAAGGGCCATGCACTGGCCACCTTAGAGAGAGATCTGCGGGGACTAGCGGGTGAGACACCTTCCGGTTTCTCATACACCCTTCCCCTATGCGATTTAGCTGCATCTGTTTCACAGAGAAACCGTGTAAGGAAGTCAATGGTCCCTTGGTCTTTGTTTTTTCAGTGTTGCACAGCAAAACAGTAAGGTTGCAGGTCTAAGAACCATCAAATGACTCGAGTGTTAGAGTCCTTTCATTGACTTATCCATACTAAAGGTGAGTGGTCTGTGGCAAGGGTGAACATCCTCCCCAAAAGGAAGCATTTTAGATGGGTGATTGCCCATTTGATGGCAAGGGCCTCTAACTCCAATACAGAGTAGTTCTTTTCACGAGAGAAGAGTTTTTGACTAGTGAATAGGATGGGGTGTTCTAATCCATCACAAATTTATGATAAGACTGCTCCTAACCCTCTGAGAGATACATCAGTTTGTAACACAAACTCCTTTGAAAGATCTACCACCTTTAGGATTGGATTCTGGCACAAGGTTTGTTTTAAGTTTGTATAGCACATATTATCCTCATCAGTCCAATAAAGCTTCTGGGGTTCAGCGTTCTTTAATTTGTTGGTTAACCCAACTGTTTTATCTAAGAAATAAGGGATGAACCTACAGTAACAACCAATCAATCCTAGGAACACCCTGAGGTCTCTCTTAGTTTTAGGCATGGGGTATCTAGGACAGCTTTCACGTTTTCTTGTTAGGGCTGGACACTGCCATTCCCTACAAAGAAGCTGAGGTGTTTCACGGCTGATTCGCTTAGCTGACATTTGGATGGATTTGCAGTTAAGCCGGCTTCTCTGAGGGTTTTCATGATGGTATAAAGATGGAAAAGATGGTCTTCCCAAGTCTTAATCTGAATGATTATTTCGTCAATATAAGCCCCAAAGAAACTGGAATAGGGCTGTGATACCCTGTCCATAAGCCGTTGGAAAGTGGCTGGGGCCCCATGCAGGCCAAAAAGGGAGGACCTTAAGCTGGAATAGTCCTAGGGGCATCGAGAAAGCTGTCTTTTTTCATCAGTTCCATGTATGGTCAACTCTAGGGTCGATAGAAAGACGGCACTTCCGAGTTTATCTATTCATTCATTGATGCACGGCATTTCATAGGCATCAAAGGCAGAGATGGCATTAACCTGCTTGAAGTCTATGCAAAACCTCCAAGAATTATCTGGTGTTGTTACTAATACAACAGGGGAGGACTATGGGCTGAAAGAAGGCTCGATAATGTTTGCCTCCAGCATTTGTTTAACTTCCTCTGCCACTATTTGTTTTCAGGCTTCTGGGAGTCTATAGGGTTTTAAATGGACCACTTTTCCCTTTGGAGTTCTGATATAATAATAAGTACCATGTAGTCTCCCAGGTTCTTTTCAGAATACATCAGGAAATGCCATGACCAGATCATTTAAGTCTTCTTGCTCTGTCGATGTAGTTCTTGGGGAATAAGCTCTGCGTTGTCTATCTCCTCCGGTATTAGACAAGACATTATCTAGGTGGAGGCAGCGGAAGGGTTTTATTGCCACTCCTTTAAGAAATGTACATGGTAAAGGTGGATCTTTTGCTTCTTATCAGGTTCAGCTATTTTATAGGTGCAGGTCCCTGTTTGCTCTAATACCTCATATGGCCCATTCCACTTCGAGACAAGTTTATTTTCAAAGGTAGGTAAGCGGACCAATATCTTTTGTCCTACTGAAAAAGTTCTTAAGTTTACTTTGTTGTCATAGGTGGACTTCTGTTGGGCTTGAGCTTATTCCATGTGAGTGTAGACTAGATTTCAAACAAGGTTCATTGGCTCTCGTAATCGGGTAGCTGTTAGTGAAAGGGGAATAGGTGCCTTTTCCCTCTCTTCCCAGGTTTCCCGGAGCACATCTAAGACATCTCTTGGTTTTCTACCGTGAAGTTGTTCAAAGGGAGAGAAACCAGTGGATACCTCAAGGGTATTTCCTACTGCAAATAGGGTGCAGGCGATGATTATATGATATTTATTTTGATATGATATTTTATTTGTATCGCGCTCGTACACAAGTTTTTCAGAGCGCAATATCCCAGTCCTTTCCATCTGGATCTACCAATGTTCTCAAAATCTTAAGGGTTTTATTGAATCTCTCAACCAGTCCGTCCATAAGGAGGTGGTAAACTGAGGTTCTTAAGGTAGAGATATGTAGTAATTCCTTGACTTCGCTCATCAATTTACTCATAAAATTGGATCCCTGATCCGTTAGAATTTCCTTTGGGAAACCAAACCTAGAAAAGAATGGTAAACAATGCTTTAAGATCTATTGGGTTGTATTGTTCCTCAGGGGGAACGCCTCTGGGTATCAGGTAGCATAATCAACGATTACAAGGACATATTTACTACCCAGTCTAGAGGTTTCTAATGGCCCAATGATGATCATCCCAATTCAGGAGAAAGGGACTTGGATGATTGGTAAGGGGTTTAAAGGGGCAGGTAGGGAAATATGTGCACTAGTTTTGTGGCATGATTCACATGTCCGGGTGAAGTTGTTAATGTCCGCATGGATACCAAGCCAGTAGAACTTCCCACTGATGTGAGCTTGGGTCTTAGATGGTCCTAAATGTCCCCCTGTCAAATGAGAATGCGCAATCTCTAACCCGAGTTTATGATGGGTTTTGGGGATTACTAATTAAACTTTACTTAGGCCTTCTCTGGAGGTTTCCATTCTATATAGTAATCCCTGTTTAAAAAAGTAAAAGGGGCTTCCCCTTTCTTGTCCTTCTCCCTCAGGAATCACATGTACGAAAGCCTCTGCGAGTGCTAGATCATTTCTCTGGGCGAAGGCTAAATCGGGAAAGATGGTAGATTCTTCTTCCCTCTTTTCCTCAATGGTGGGTGATCCATCAGCCTCTCCAAAGCCTAAGCTACCTCTCTCAGTTTCTTCCGGTTCACTTTCTTCCTTAAAACGGGAAAATAGAGCCTTCTCAAGAATTCCCTGTACAATTTTGTCCCCACAATGTATTTCAAATGGAGTTTTGCCATGATTCTGTAGGAGAACCTTTACGTATTATGTAACAACCCTCAGGGGGTATTAGGACTAAATCTGTGGGAACCGTCCCTATTTTCCCTGGAGGGATAGTAGTTTCTCTGCTACTACAAATGTCAAAGCCTATGGATTCTCTCGTGGCGGTGGAGGGATCTGAGGCTCTGTGACTACACTTCTGGAATTTAAGGATCCCCCAATTTGTTGCAATTGAGTCATATCCCACGCCTGACACCACATGTACGGTAGGCATGGTATCAACAGTGAAGACAGAAACAGGTTATCACAGTTCAAGGGTGTTTATTAAACTTCTAATGGGTTGGTTGAATTCCTATCTAAACCTAAAGCTAAGCATAGGAGCAAGCTACGACCATCAAATAATAATAATGCAGTCCTAGTCAAGTCTCTGTCAAATAAAAGGGCCTATTGCCAATCGTTACTTCTAAAAACAAAAAGGGTTGTGGCACAATGGTATATGCAAAAAGAAAAGTATTCAAGAAAAAATATGCCAGGACGGTTGAGCAGTTGTTTTCCCTTCCCCACATTTTCAGCAAGGGGTAAGGTGACATGTTCGAGCTTCGCACACACTCTGGCTTCTCAGCCATGAGGATACAGTTCAAAGTACAGACATCAGGGCCTTCTGCCAATGACTCTTTTTGAATAACAGTCTCTTACTGTTGAGGGTCTGTCGTAACAAACAAAGTCTCAAATTTCCATTCCTATTAGGATTTTTACATTCTCGCTTTCAATGTTCATCATGGGTCTCCGTCTTTAGGCTCAGACCCCTCCACCCCCAATCCACTATTCACATTTGGGCTCCCTCGTTTGGGCTCGGATCATGGATCTTCTTCGTTCGGGCTCGGATCCTCTTTTTACCAAAATCGAAGACTTTGGAATGTGAAATGGGTTTTGCTTAAGCCATCGCAGGACCATTTCACTTCACTTCACACACTTGTTTTCCTCAACCTTCTACTTTCATTTCTCTTCATGGGATACCTTACAAAGACCTTCGATTGAGCATATTCACGGTGCCGGACCACTCTGTCAATGGTATCGTAATTTGCCTTTTCAAGTTCAAAAATTAATCAGCAGTTTAGCTTTACTTGCGTCTTTCATCACACCCGTTCAACAATGTTCGTTCCAGCGCTCATTAAACAATGTTGCCGCTTGCAAACTTGACTTCAACACAGACCGGTCTTGCATCAGTCTCACAAACTCACCGGCTGTGTTGATCTCTCTTGCGCTCCTTTGTTCTTGGAGTCAAGGAAGATACCACGGCGGCTGCTGCTGCTCCTCCGTGTCTTGGTCAGTTACACGGGTGGGCCCTCGGTATCTTTGACACAAAATGCAGGATTCTTTAGTCTGTTTTTTTGGCTGTTCGCTTTCTGCATTGAAGGTTTCTTGAAAGTAATGGCCTCTTGCCAAAAAGGTAAAGGGTGTTTCCCTTCTTACGAACCCTTCTGGACTTGCCAGCTTTCTCCCCTCGTTCAGCTGTCGAATCGAAACTGCTGTTCCTTCTTGTGCTTTGCCTCGCTCAGAGTGTCTCTCGTGCTCCACCTTTTATCCGTGTGGGGAAGTTCAATGGAAGTCAGGAGTGGATGATTGTCAGTAATGGCCTGACTACGCCTAACCATAGTAGCGGGACATGTCAGCTACACTGCTCACGTGTGAGTCTGTTTTCTCCCAGAGCGGGTTTTATGTGTGAACATTTTGGAGAAGGGAAAGGGGGAGTAAGGTTCCCACATATCCTACCTGGTAGGATGGGGTAAAGGTGTTGCAGGGGCGGGCTACCATGTCTCACCATCCGGCATACCACTCAGACTCCCCGAAAACCCCTCACCCAGGTGATCCTACCGCACTGGTCCACCCCCAGGATCTAGATCCAAAGGCGATGGCCATGCCCTGGCCACCTGAAAGAGAGATTTGCGGGGACTAGTGGGTGAGACACCTTTTGGTTTCTCACAATACATAGAGCTGTGCTTCACAAGACCATCTTGGTCCGCGGCACCTAATGGTCCCTGTAAAAACACTTTTAAAAGAATGAGTCTGGAAAAATTCACAACAGTAATAAAGAATCTTCTTTATTGAAGTAAGGCTCGAATATGATTCCATGAGCCATTCCACAGCTCAGCCTCTGTTCCTCCTTGGTCATCAAAGGAACCACTCATAATTCCAGACTTAATGAGTTCATATAAGTGGTAGAAGCATCATGAACACGATAGCCTTCAGCACCATGAACTAAATAAACAACAAATGCACTGTTGCATTTGCTGAGGGAGTGGTTTAAGTGGGCTAAATGTTGCAGAGTGCTATGGTGTTTAATCACTTACTATACATGTTGTCTGGGTTTTGCTGTGCATGAACGGTTAGGTTGATGTGCGTGTTAAAATGTTTATATAGTGGATTCTACCAAAGGTGTGTGTGCCAGCGATACAGGCCCCATCTAGAGTGTAGGAGTGTTATGTACTCTTAAAATGGATCATATCACTTACAAAGGACTGGGTTTTATTGTTTGGAGAGGCCTAGGACAGTGCCCAATGGAACTCGTACTGTCTAAAAAGAAAGAGTCCTAGCTCCTCTCGTAACCTCACCCTTAGGGATCCAAATTGAACTGTTTGGATACCTTACAACCTGCCCTCCTTAGTTGCAACAAAGTACACTTACAACCATCATTGAAAATATATATATATTGCTATGCTTTATTACAAAATTCATTTCATATTATAAAACCTTTTTTCTTAAAAACAGCATACCAACCACAATAATTCTAATGTGTGGAGCAACGGAAAGAAACTAAATATGAATGAAATAGAAAACTAGTAAAGAACAGATAAGAAAAAAAGAGGTCTTACAATAGGACTAATAAAGTTCCGTGTAAATGTGAAGAAAAAAACCTACACCATTAATAAACAAGAAAACGGAAGGACAGTTCATGTAAGAAGTTTTACTCTTTGTGGTTGTTATTAACATTACAAACCAAAAACATCCAATTGTGTACTAGACAAAACATAAGACATAAAAAATATAAAACATTAGCATCTTAGGTCAAACCACAAATCTGATGTCTAATTTTGAATCTCTTAAATTAATGATGAGATCCTGTTATTAGTTCTGGATATAAAGCAGCTCTTAATGCCTTATTGAAACCGTGACATCTTTCTCACAGACAAAAAATCCCGACATGTTTCATTCCCATTATCCTTCAAGAGGGTTGTTAACGGGAAATTCTTCGGGGGGATGTACTGTAAACAACAATTGGCATTACAATTACTGGGATAATTCCATGTATTAACAGTGTGACTTGATGCAAGGAAGAGGGGGCAGCTCTTTAAGGAAGGCTCTTATCACTGTGTAGTGCCAACCTCACTGCCAACTTCTTAATAGTAGCAGGGGTAACAGAAGAGTCTCCGTGTGTGGAAGTTCTACTCTCTTGAGCTTGGGTCTTTGTAATTTAGATGGCGGCAGAAATTTGGGATCGTCATGCAGTCGAAAACGTCTTGAAAAGCCTCGGCTTCAAATGCTCTCGCGCCATTGACCTTTTAAAGCACTGCACTGTGCCTTGTTTAGCCTAATATCCGCGTGTGCTCGAGCTGGGCGGTTTCATCTCCAGCGTCCTTCTGTACCGATAGCGTGTGGAACCACTCATAATTCCAGACTTAATGAGTTCATAGAAGTGGTAGAAGCATCATGAACACGATAGCCTTCAGCACCATGAACTAAATAAACAACAAATGCACTGTTGCATTTGTTGAGGGAGTGGTTTAAGTGGGCTAGATGTTGCAGAGTGCTATGGTGTTTAATCACTTACTATACATGTTGTGTGGGTTTTGCTGTGCATGAACGGTTAGGTTGATGTGCGTGTTAAAATGTTTATATAGTGGATTCTACCAAAGGTGGATGTGCCAGCGATACAAGCTTCATCTAGAGTGTAGGAGTGTTATGTACACTTAAAATGGATACCTGTGATATATGTTGAAGGGTGCTTCATAAGCACTAGCTGCAAGATGGCCGCCTACCACTAGATCCAAGCTGCTAAAAAACACAGAATGAGATGCTGGTGCCCATGGGCAAACTCCAGGCGACAGGAGGGGGTAGTATGCCCGGTGATCTGGCATAGCCAGATTACAAGTCTGGAGTTGTGCATTCAACATCGCTGGGGAGGACGGCGAATGACCCGCAACCAATCCTCCTCTTGTCACGCCCACACCCTCTGGAATTTGATCCCTGTGTCGGCTTGGAATGCCCCCACAATTCTCCCAATTTGTTTGCAAATCTCTCAAAACATGGCTGTTCCAATGGATTCACATACCAACGCAGAGACCCCAACTCATAGTACTGCGCTACTGTTAAAATATGCCAGCCCATATGTTGGTTACCCACATTCTGTACAGCGCTACGCTGCTTTCAAACTAGGTGTGCACTTTAAACAATAAAATAAAAATAAATACAAATAAACTAGATGGCAGGGTTACATGGAGGGCCTGAGTGCTGAGGTCTGTGGATAGAGAAGTGCAGTTAGGAGCAAGTTGGCTGCTGCAGGGGTGAGTGCTGATGCACAGTCTGATGTGTGGGGGTCTGTCAAGGTGGATGATCTGAAAAGCTCGAGGACACGTGAACTGAGCATAATTTGTATTTTTTAATTCTTTTTACAGTCATATGGGGTGCATGAATGTGCCCTGTGTTGGGTGATTTCCCTCCCGCTCATGTTATACTGGGTGTACAATCATTACCCATGTTATGTTATAATATGTTAAATCGCATTATATTATGTTATTTTATTAGACTTCTTTACTGCCCAAGTCATCACTGTAAGGGTCTTAAAATGCTGTGACTTTGTCTGCAAGTATGTTATTTGTGACCCTCCCCCCGGTATGAACAAGGCCATGGTCTGTGGAAGGAATGGAAAAAGGGAAGCAACCAACGCATTTCTGTGCAGAGAGAGCATATAAATGGGGCAACATATGGTTGAGGACGCTGAGACCTAGGGTAAAAGTCAGCAGTGGGAAGTGAGACGAGTAGGAGTCATATAATATGGCTTTCGTGCCCTGCCAGGAGGGTGGAAATGGCCTTTAGCGGCCCATGTCCTTTTGACTGACAGGGCATGAAAGCCATTCACATCCTGGGGTTCATCTGGGGTGCGAATGGGTTTCACAATTTCTCATCGGGAGATCAGTGCTACTAGCGCAGCTGATCGCCCAATGAAAAATAGAAGGAAAAAAAAGGATGGACGCCGCCATATGGAAAAGGGACAAAGTCCCTTTTCCATTTCTATGGTGGGCAGGCGGGAGGATCTCTGGGACCAGAGCGCAATACTCCAGTCCCGCAGGTAAGTGTAGGGGGTGGCAAGGCAACAGCGAGACAACACAGTAATTAGCACAAGCTGCTAGGGGTACACACAGATGCAGCAGGTAGGAAGGCAAAAGCAAATGCTCAAATACGAAGAGGCAAAGATGCTGGTTAAAGTCTGGTCTTTGCGCTTTGCTTTTCCGTCCTTAGAGGCAAAGAGGCTCGTCGATGGCTGGTCTTTGCCCTTTACTGTTCCACCCCTAGAGGTAAAGTGGCTGGTCAATCGAGGAGCAGTAGTTTTGGGCCCACCTTCACAAGGTGCGGGCCCTTTTAGTAATCACGCAATGCTCCCCTGCCTCTCATGTGGAGCACTGTACTTGGCATACACAGCAGCCCGAGAGGTGATATTTGGGCATGCACCACAGATGGTGCGACTCTTAGCCGGGCAGTGAAGGAGGTTCCTGGGACACAGCTGTGTCTTTGGGCCCTCCCCTTCCTATCAGGGGAGTGCCAGACTTTCAGCCCTGCATATGGGAGTGAGCTTCGGACATGGTGCTGAGCATTGCACCAGCTCGGCCCTCTGTTATGAGGGTCGAGCATTTACATATGTCCAGCAGGGGTTTTTTTTGTGCTCATTTTTAATCAACGGTCCCCCATGAGGCATCATTTTTTGTTCTTTTGTTTGTTTCCCTTTTTTCTGTTTCCCCCCGGGGGGGGGGGGTTATTTATTTATTTATTTAGGCATTTATTTAGAGTGCACACAACCCAGAGGCATCTAGGCGCTAGTTACATTAAGGGTTACACACAAAAGTATGTAGAGTACACATATATAAAGCCTCTTCTCTTGTTACGGGGAGTTACATCAGACATGCATGCATAGGGCATAGTAGGTGCAGTAATGCATACTGGCAAAGCCTCTCCTCATTTTACTAGGAGCTACATCAGACATGCATGCATAGGGCATAGTAGGTGCAATAATACATGCTGGCAAAGCCTCTCCTTTTGTCACGGGGAACTACATCAGATATGCACACATAGGGCATAGTAGGTGCAATAATACATGCTGGCAAAGCCTCTCCTCTTGTCACGGGGAACTACATCAGATATGCACACATAGGGCATAGTAGGTGCAATAATACACACTGGCAAGGCCTCTCCTCTTGTTACGGGGTGCTAGATCAGACATGCATGCATAGGGCATAGTAGGTGCAATGATGCATGCTGGCAAGGCCTCTCCTCTTGTCACGGGGTGCTAGCTCAGACATGCATGTGCAAGGGGAGGGGGGGAATCTGAAGCAGGAGGTAGCATTATTGGATAAAGCACAGGTAACAAATGAGCATATTTTCAAAAGAGAACTTCCAGGGCCGGGGGGAAGAGGATGGAGGGAGTTTTATAGGGGGAACTGACCTTGATGAGATGTAAGGACTCCAAAGCCAGTATGATTTGTAGAGGTATAGTCTAGAGGTCTCCTCGGACTCCCTAAGAACGAGAATACCTTGTTTCATTGGTCACACGAGGACCATGTTTCTAGGCCGTATGCCTCCATTGAGAGACCCATTGAGATGCCCTTTGCTACCTTCCATGTTCTCACTGCCTAAAAACTTGCTAAGATTAATGAGGCGGAAACCTGTGCAGTTCCCTCTGGGACCACTGCAAAATATTTAGGACTACAGGTGTTTGGCAGTAAACCCACTTTGTAGCAGTCTGTACCACACAAATTCACTTGGTAGCTGTGGCTGAGCAGTCAGACTTCCCTCAAGAAGAGTTAGACAGTATGTGGAGTATACAACATAGGGCAATTCTTCACAGTAAGACAAGCAAACACGCAACAAGGCTTCAGTGTAAAGATATAAAGGTATTTATTTATAAAGACACATCTATAGAAAACACTCTGGCACTATTACGGCAAACACTTCAATTACAATTACTCTACGAAGGAAAAGATCAATCCCCCTAACAATAGTTCGACAAGTCTAGGTTTTACCAGCATCACTTATTTGCAGACAGAGGTGTATGCTTCAACCTAGATGACACTCTAGTATTCGTTAGGACGGGAGAGAAAAATAAGCAGGTTACGAAATCAACACGGTTCCAATACTTAACGGACAAATGCAAGGCAAGAAGACAAGAACCACGGTAGATCATAAAGTTCAGAGGCCAGGCCCACTCGGAGAGAGGCGAGGCGATATGTCCCAAAAAGTATTTTAGTGGAAATGCGTTTGAGTCTTTGCAGCAAATTGTTATCGGCAGATTGGACCAGTTCAGAACAACACGCTAGAGAAAGCTTGGAGGCGACCCTATGGAGAGGCGAGGATTAAGACACCTCACTCTATCCGGCAACAAGGGAAGCCAGGCGGACACAGTACCTTGATTGTGGAGAGACAGCTCCGGCGGGGGCAGTTGTTCCTGGTGGTGGGCGCACGTCCGGTCTTTGCCAAGAGAAGAGAGGATCTCGTTGTCGAAGGAAAGTTGAAGATCGTTGCACCACCAGGGAAGAGACCAGCCGCGGAGCGTTCCATCACAAGGCACCACCTTTTGGTCGCGGTACAGGGGTAGTGGCTATCTGGTTGCCGAGGTGTTCTGCACGGGCAATTCGCCCACTGCGTCCTGAGGCGAAGAAAAAGCAAAAGGGACTGGTTGTTCCCACCAGTCAGGGGAAGAGACTCTCCGGCAGGGAGATCTCCTTTGTCGTCGGGAAGTGGTGAGTCGGTTCAGCAGGGCTCCACCGGAGGTGTAGTTGTTGCAGGTCGGCTCAGCTTTACCCTCGTCGGATTCTTAGGTCCTGTGGCAACTTCTGAAGATCCAGTCCCAAAAGCCCTGCTTTTATGCAGAAAACCCCCATTCATTCAGCCTAGCTTTCAATCAACACACGCTAAGTGGTGAGCGGGGAGGCTCACCACTTGGGCCAATCACACCAGAGTGCGACCGGAGTTGGCAAGGCAACTCGGTCCAGGGTGCCTAAACCCCCTCCCACACCCCTGTGGTAACCCAGACAGAATGGCACCACTTTGGAGGGTCTCTGTACAGAAGCCTGCCAAAAGTGGAACAAAGGGCTCGACCTTTGGTTTAGGAGTCACAGAGACGAACACAGACGCCATTTTAAAAACCGAGTTCTGGCAGAAAATACCATCCGATAGACTTATTTAAGATAAGTAGATCGGTGGTATGTTAGAGACTAACGAGAAAAAGTATCAATCTCTAACAATGGGAAGAATCCCATAGAGTTATATTCGGGGTCGAACATAACAAGTAGTTTCCACTGCCACCAGCCAAAACTCGACAAGGGGGGACGGGACAGTGCCCCCTCGAATAACAGACCCAGGAGTAATCGAATTACCCCTACTAGCACATCCACAATAGGATGGTTTGTACTAGTTCTGTTAGTAAATTTAGGTCTAGTAAAGCCAATGGTGACTTTAAATGCCCGGGGAGACAGTAGTCAGTCCCCGGGTATGGAGTCTATGATGGAGGTCCGCTAGGACGCCCCAATGTTACGGCACGTAGGGTGCGGTGTAACACACATAGAAAAACATATGAGACCCTATGGAGTAAAATACCCCATAGCCCATAGAACACATTGACATTCAAAGGAATTACACACACTCATGTCCAAGAGTGGGAGAAAAAGAGTCTCACTCTTGGCAGGATGGAAAAAACAAACTCCAAAAATCCAGCAAAGCTGCTGGGGGAGTCACTAGGTTAGGAAATTCAGCCTAAACAGAGAATTCTCCCTAACACTCGCCCCCCCAGACTAAGGGACAGGAGGATTTAATACACTCCTGGATGAATCTCATACCTCTAGTCGATGACATACATCCTAGAGAGACCATCAGCATTTTGGTGGTGACACCCTGACCTGTGCTCAATGGTGAAATCAAACCCTTGCAGGCAGATTGACCATCTCAATAGTTTTGGGTTTTCCCCTTTCATTTGCATTAACCATCTCAAGGGTTGGTGGTCAGTCTGAATGACAAAAGTAGAACCATACAAGTATGGCCTAAACTTCTTCAGAGCCCACACGATTGCAAAGCACTCTCTTTCGATTGTTGCCCGTCTTGTTTCAGGATCCTTCAGCTTGCGGTTGATGAAGCAAACGGGGTGCTCCCTACCTTTCCCATCCAGTTGACTGAGTACGGCACCTATTCCTACATTTGAAGCATCTGTCTGCACAATGAAGTGTTGGCGGTAATCAGGAGCTCTGAGTACTGGGGCTGGGCAAAGAGCCTTTTTCAGGTTTTCAAAAGCCTGATTGCACTCCTCGTTCCATCTAACCTTTTTAGGGAATTTGGGCGAGGAGATGACATTCAGTGGAGAAGCTATGGTCCCATAGTTCTCTATGAAATTCCTGTAGTACCCAGTGAGGCCTAGGAAGGCTCTCACTTGGGTTTGAGTAGTAGGTGTTGTCCAATTTTGCACAGCTTCAATCTTACTGAGCAAAGGCCTTATTTCTCCACCTCCTACCTCATGTCCAAGATAGACTACCTTACTCTGTCCAATTTGGCATTTACTCGCCTTTATGGTCTGGTTGGCTCGTCCAAGAGCCTGCAAAACATCTCTCAGGTGGGTTACATGTTCTTCCCAGGAATTGCTGAACACTGCGATGTCATCCAAGTATGCCATGCAGAAGTCCTCCATCCCATTCAGAACCTGGTTTACCATCCGTTGAAACGTAGCAGGTGCATTCTTCAATCCGAAAGGCATTACCTTAAACTGGTATAAGCCAACAGGGGTAGAAAATGCAGGTTTATCCTTGGCATGGTCTGTCAGGGCTATTTGCCAATAGCCTGACGTCAAGTCAAATGTGCTGAGGAACTTGGCGGCGCCAAGTTTATCCACCTACTCATCTGTTCTTGGCAAAGGGTGGGCATCAGTCTTGGTGACTGCATTAAGAGCTCTATAATCCACACAGAATCTAAGTTCTTTAGATCCGGCCTTTGGTACTAACACAACTGGGCTAGACCATGGACTAGTAGAGGGCTCTATTACCCCGAGATCGAGCATCTTGCTGACCTCACCTTTGATGTGGGTTCGTACGTTTTCTGACATTCTGTATCCTCTGCTTTTGACCGGCAGACAGTCACCAGTGAGTATGTCGTGCTGGCCCCAAGGGGTGAAGCCTGGTGAAAGCGAGAACAGAGAGGCAAACTGATTCAACATACATTTGCACTCTTCTTGTTGCTCGGGTGTCAGATTGGAGGAGAGATTTACTCCTTCAATTTTTTCGTCTAAAGATAAGCCTCTGAGGAGATCCGGAAGAGCTTCACTCTCTTCTTCTTCCTCGGATGATGCTAGAAGCAACGCTCCTACATCGGGTCTTGAGACATACTCTTTGAGTCGGTTGGTGTGAAAGACTGTCGGAGCCTCCTTGGGATTGCCCAAGTCCACCAGAAAGTTGACCTCTCCGAGTTTACCCACAACTCTGAAGGGTCCCATCCACTTGTCTTGCAAAGCCCTCTGCCTTGTTGGGATCATAACAAGAACAAGCTGGTCTTGAGCGAACTCAACCATGTTAGCCTTTTGATCGTGCTAGTGCTTGACCAATGCTTGTCCAGCTTTCAAGTTATCACTTGCTTCCGTCATCATGTGCGACATTCTCCTCCGGAGACCAATCACGTAGTCAGTCACTCTGACTGGCTTGGGGGAAGGAGCACTCTCCAACCCCTCCTTAATCAGGGCCAATGGACCTCTGACGGGATGACCATAGAGAAGCTCGAAGGGAGAGTAACCTACTCCCTCCTGAGGGACTTCTCTATAAGCAAAGAGAAGGCATGGCAGTAGAAGGTCCCACTTACGCTTAAGGGGTTCTTCTAAAGCACCTATCATGCTCTTCATGGTTCATTTGAACCGTTCTACCAACCCATTGGTTTGAGGGTGGTAAGCTGTTGAGAACTTGTAAGTAACTCCACAGGTTTTCCACATGGCTTTCATGTAGTGGGACATAAAGTTTGACCCCCTGTCAGAGATTACTTCCTTAGGAAACCTGACCCTAGTAAAAATACCAAGGAGGGCCTTAGCCACAGCCGGAGCTGTAACAGTCCTCATAGGAATTGCCTCAGGATACCTAGTAGCATGGTCCACTACAACAAGTATAAACCTGTTGCCTGAGGAGGTTGGAGGATCAAGGGGACCAACAATGTCAATCCCTACTCTCTCAAATGGGACTCCCACAACTGGAAGAGGCACTAAAGGTGCCACATTCTTGGAGCCAACCTTACCAGAGGTCTGGCAGGTGTGGCAGCTCCTGCAGTGTTTTTCCACTTCGGCCCCCATCTTCGGCCAATAGAAGTAGAGAGAGAGCCTTTCCTTAGTCTTCTTGAAACTCAAGCGACCAGCCAAAGGAATCTCGTGGGCTAACTGCAAGAACTGTGGTCTGTTCTCTTGGGGTACTACAAGTCGTTTGTAGTCTCCAGGTGCAGACTCGGTCGGTTCACTGTAGAAGAGGCCATCTTCCCAGTGCAACCTGTATTTCCCAGGCTCTTGCCCTTCAGTCTGAGCTTCTGTCTGGTGGCGAAGACCTTCCAGAGTTGGACATTCTCTCTGTCCCTTACTGAAGTCTGCCCTGCTGGGTCCACCTTCTGCCAGTAAAGACTGCAGCTCAGGATGGTCAACAGGATCCAGATCTCCAATGAGTTCCTGGCCTTCCATTAGCTCTTCCTCAGAGTCTAATTCTACCACACAGGGTTGTACCTCCCTCTCAGCCTCAGCCGGAGGTGGAGTTACGGGTGTAACTTTGGACAACCACGGGGAAGTCCGTGTTGGCTGCACTGTAATGCCGGCTGCTGGTTTCGGGGCAGAAGTCTTAGGTTTCCCTTTCGCTTCTGTTTTCTTCGAGACAGCGGCCGATAATTCCAGTGGAGCAGGAGTGATTTCTTTCTTCATCATCTCCTGGGGAGTATCGCGCATGGTCCTCTCTCTTGCGGGTCTGGTTAGCTCCTGTAACCGTTTACTAGGAGGTCTGGGAGTATGCAATACAACTCCGAGAGTTTTCAAATCATTACCCAACAGTACGCGTCCTGGTACCTCACTCTGTATGCTGACAGGTATCTTCACAGTCATGTCGTTACACTGGATGAGAACTGGTAATTGGGGAAGCATCTGCACAGGCCCTCCAGCTAACTTGGTGAGGCGTTTGGGTGCCTTAGCAACATCCTCAGCCTGAAAAAACGATTTATCCACCACAGTTATGCTGGCCCCAGTGTCCCTAATGGCAGGAGTCTCCTGACCATTCACTTGGACACTGTCCTTATAATACTTTTTAGTATTATCGGGGATAGAATTATAGACATCTAAATTCTCCTGTTCCCACAACCCCAGAGATACTAAAGAAACGCTGGCTGAGACTCCAATGTGTTCGTCAGATAGCAGTAGAAAGTTTCCACTTGCCATTTGGACTTCCTCCTCTGGAGCGAAGGTTAACGAGACAAGCTGGACCCCTGAAGGTTTACCCTTGCATCTGGGATCTCCTTTCACGTGGTCAGTCGAGCCACAAACAAAGCATTTACCGAATGCTTTCTGGAATGGTGGCTTGTTCTGGCCTCCTTCCGGTTTGGCACCAGAAGACACATTATTCTGCTGTGGTTTTCCTTGTGGCTTACCCTTCTGGTTTTGTTTGGGGCCCTCTTTGGAATTTGAGTTATTAGAATTCTCTTTTGAGTCTTTTTTAGGCTGTTTTCCTTCATCCTTTTTCTGAGTTGCCCGAGAATCCTTATGGGTAGCCCTGTTGGCAACCCATAAGTCAGCAGCCTTAGCTAGCTTCCGGGAATCCAATTCCTTCGAATCAGCCAAGTGCTGTCTGAGCTCAGGAGAACAGGCATCATAAATAGACTCCAACATAAAAAGATTCTTCATACCCTCATAAGTGTTCATTTTGTAACCCTTAATCCATCCCTCTAAGTTTTTCAACCCTTCACTCACCCAGGTAGCCCAAGGGGTACCATCATGCTTTTTGAGGGTTCTAAACCTCTTAAAATACTGGGAAGGGGTCTTCCCAAATCTAGCTATCAAAGCTAGTTTCACACTTTCGGAATCCGTCTTATCCGCCTCCCCCAACTCCATTACCACATCAGTCGCAACAGGAGGGAGCCTAGAGAACAACCAGGGAACCAGGGAAGTAAATCGTTCCCGGTGATGTCCTGGAGCCCATGATTGTATCTAAACAGTTTTAACCAATCCAACACATCCAATCTCGGTTCATACATACCTACTAATTCCTTTGGCATCCGGGGTCTTTTGGGACTGGAGCTCCTAGAGGAACCAGAGGAGAAAGAAGCATTTTCCATAGACAACTTTTTCATCTCTAACTCGTAATTAAGTTCTATTTCCCTGAGTCTTAACTCAGCTTGCTTCTGCTCAGCCTGGGCATTCATCCGTCTGAACTCGAGCTCTTGGTTTCGTTCAGATTGAGCCAAGAACCGTTTGTATTCTAATTCGAGCTTCATTTTTCAAAATAAGCGGGGTTACATGTGGGACCTGGTATGGGCCCCGCAGGTACAGCTGGTAAGGCAGGTAGAGGAGCAGGGGAGACAGTTTCGTTAGCCTCTCCTTACTCTTCAGCCTCTTCATCACTATCATCAGAATTACGATTTAGATCAACACCATCACTGTTATCTACATTTGCTGGAGAAATTGGTTCCTCTGAACCAGTACCCAGACTTTGGTTTGCCAGCAATCTCTCTATTAGTTCTAACTTCTTGCCTTTTACAGAAAGATTCTCTTGCCTACAGAGAGCTCGCAAACTCTCAGTATTTTCACCTGACAAGGACTCTTGACTGTAAGCTTCCATAGTAGACATGTTTTTGAAAGTTGCTTTTTAGTGCTAAGCTTTGTGGTTAGTTATCCTAAAGTGTCGAAAAGCACTCTAAACTGTATACTCGATACAAATCCCACCGCTGTCTACCAGTGTTAGGCGGAAACCTGTGCAGTTCCCTCTGGGACCACTGCAAAAGATTTAGGACTACAGGTGTTTGGCAGTAAACCCACTTGGTAGCAGTCTGTACCATACAGATTCACTTGGTAGCTGTGGCTGAGCACTCAGACTTCCCTCAGGAAGAGTTAGACAGTATGTGGAGTATACAACATAGGGCAATTCTTCACAGTAAGACAAGCAAACACGCAACAAGGCTTCAGTGTAAAGATATAGAGGTATTTATTTATAAAGACACATCTATAGAAAACACTCTGGCACTATTACGGCAAACACTTCAATTACAATTACTCTACGAAGGAAAAGATCAATCCCCCTAACAATAGTTCGACAAGTCTAGGTTTTACCAGCATCACTTATTTGCAGACAGAGGTGTATGCTTCAACCTAGATGGCACTCTAGTATTCGTTAGGACGGGAGAGAAAAATAAGCAGGTTACGAAATCAACACTGTTCCAATTCTTAACGGACAAACGCAAGGCAAGAAGACAAGAACCACGGTAGATCATAAAGTTCAGAGGCCAGGCCCACTCGGAGAGAGGCGAGGCGATATGTCCCAAAAAGTATCTTAGTGGAAATGCGTTCGAGTCTTTGTAGCAAATTGTTATCGGCAGATTGGACCAGTTCAGAACAACACGCTAGAGAAAGCTTGGAGGCGACCCTATGGAGAGGCGAGGATTAAGACACCTCACTCTATCCGGCAACAAGGGAAGCCAGGCGGACACAGTACCTTGATTGTGGAGAGACAGCTCCGGCGGGGGCAGTTGTTCCTGGTGGTGGGCGCACGTCCGGTCTTTGCCAAGAGAAGAGAGGATCTCGTCGTCGAAGGAAAGTTGAAGATCGTTGCACCACCAGGGAAGAGACCAGCCGTGGAGCGCTCCGTCACAAGGCACCACCTTTTGGTCACGGTACAGGGGTAGTGGCTATCCGGTTGCCGAGGTGCTCTGCACGGGCAATTCGACCACTGCGTCCTGAGGCGAAGAAAAAGCAAAAGGGACTGGTTGTTCCCACCAGTCAGGGGAAGAGACTCTCCGGCAGGTAGATCTCCTCTGTCGTCGGGAAGTGGTGAGTCGGTTCAGCAGGGCTCCACCGGAGGTGTCGTCGTTGCAGGTCGGCTCAGCTTTACCCTCGTCGGATTCTTAGGTCCTGTGGCGACTTCTGAAGATCCAGTCCCAAAAGCCCTGCTTTTATGCAGAAACCCCCATACATTCAGCCTAGCTGTCAATCAACACACGCTAAGTGGTGAGCGGGGAGGCTCACCACTTGGGCCAATCACACCAGAGTGCGACCAGAGTTGGCAAGGCAACTCGGTCCAGGGTGCCTAAACCCCCTCCCACATCCCTGTGGTAACCCAGACAGAATGGCACCACTTTGGAGGGTCTCTGTACAGAAGCCCGCCAAAAGTGGAACAAAGGGCTCGACCTTTGGTTTAGGAGTCACAGAGACGAACACAGACGCCATTTTAAAAACCGAGTTCTGGCAGAAAATACCATCCGATAGACTTATTTAAGATAAGTAGATCGGTGGTATGTTAGAGACTAACGAGAAAAAGTATCAATCTCTAACAATGGGAAGAATCCCATAGGGTTATATTCGGGGTCGAACATAACAAGAAGTTTCCACTGCCACCAGCCAAAACTCGACGAGGGGGGATGGGACAGTGCCCCCTCGAATAACAGACCCAGGAGTAATCGAATTACCCCTACTAGCACGTACACAATAGGATGGTTTGTACTGGTTCTGTTAGTAAATTTAGGTCTAGTAAAGCCAATGGTGACTTTACATGCCCGGGGAGACAGTAGTCAGTCCCCGGGTATGGAGTCTATGATGGAGGTCCGCTAGGACGCCCCAGTGTTACGGCACGTAGGGTGCGGTGTAACACACATAGAAAAACAGAGACCCTATGGAGTAAAAGACCCCATAGCCCATAGAACACATTGACATTCAAAGGAATTACACACACTCATGTCCAAGAGTGGGAGAAAAAGAGTCTCACTCTTGGCAGGATGGAAAAAACAAACTCCAGAAATCCAGCAAAGCTGCTGGGGGACTCACTAGGTTAGGAAATTCAGCCTAAACAGAGAATTCTCCCTAACACTCCCTAAGAACGAGAATACCTTGTTTCATTGGTCACACGAGGACCATGTTTCTAGGCCGTATGCCTCCATTGAGAGACCCATTGAGATGCCCTTTGCTAGCTTCCATGTTCTCACTGCCTAAAAACTTGCTAAGATTAATAAGAATGTAGGGAATAAGAATGAATAAGAAGTGTGGTGATCTGGAAAGTGTGCCGGTACGTTGCTATCGGCACCCCTATTCCCTATTTATGGACTGCCACACTCATAATGAGGCCCATTCTATACCTATATTAGGTTGCACTTTTCATCGAGATCACCAAAAAGTGTGTTGATCAAAATTGAAGAACCAATGAAACTGTATGGAAGAGCAATCAAAAAGATAGTGGGCCTGATTCATGGAACATTTTCCTATGGGATTGCGCCATTATAAAACACGTCCATGAATCAGGCCCATTCTGTCTAAACATACAGTATAAAGTTATCAAGTCACCAAGAATGGTTGAACCACAGTCATCTAAAAAATGTAGTACCTGTGCACTAGCGTACACTAGCATGGTCCTTCAAGATAATTGTGCACCAGCACGCTAAACAAAATGGAAGAAAGAAAAAAGAATAGTATATAAAAACCACAAATAAAGTATGATAGCATTAGGAGCATATGTTAAAGGTGGATAGTTTCTGCTTAGCAAGGTTTGTGAAGTTGTGCATCCATAAAATGTAGATGGATGCAGTGAACTGTATTAACTGGGAGTGTTTATGCAAAGTTGTGGGGCAAACTGGTTGCATACACTGGGCCTCATTCCGAGTTGGGTGCAAAGGGATTACCGGCACCGGTAAGGACACCGGTGCTGGTAATCCCTTTGCGCCCTACTACGAGTTCCCTTAGCGGGTCCCTTCCTTAACGCCTGGTCTGACCAGGCGTTATGGACGGGACCCGTTAAGGGAAATCACAGCCAATAACGGTACCGCAATTTGCGGTACCGTTATTAGCTACTTCCCCATTCCCATTGAGCCCTATGAGGGCTCAATGGGAATGGGGAATGGTTTGGTGAATGGTGACTTACCGGTCCCGCCAAGGTCGGACTGGACCGGTAAGTCCCCCTTTCACCAAACCGGAATGAGGGCCACTGTGTGACATGATTTGTGTGACACGATGATGTCACACAATGACATCATGGTGGTGACATCATGACGCGGACATCATGATGTCATGGCACAGATGTATTATATCATATCTAACTGATAAAAAAGGGACTAATGGAGATGAGGAAAAGGAAATATGAACAGTTAATATACAAAATCAATATAAAAATGATGAGCACAAGAATGAATGTGGGGTAAAGGAGAGAGTAGATAAATGGATAACAATCATCAGACTTAGTATGTCCTAACATTAAAATTGTATCTAAAGTAAGAAATAGTCTGGTGGAAAATGTCAAAAAATATATCCGAATCATCAATAATATTTATGACACTCAATTATTTGTAAGGCAGTGATGTAATGTGTATGACAACACCTGGTGGCAAACTCGGTGTATCTATAAATGAAAAGTAGAGAAGCATTAGTTAATGAGATAGGTAACCGAATTATGAAAGACCACATACATATACACACCACAAATAGTAATAGTGCCACGATTGGAATTATTTATATCAATGAAAACGGGTCCAATCCCTTACAAGAAACTTAGCCAGGTAAAATTCTTCATCCAAATAATCAAATGTTTATCAGATTATCATAGGCAGAACACTTAAAGAAAACACAATGGTGGCTGTGTAGAAAGTGAAATGAAAGTGTTTGCATCAAAACAAACTGAGAAAATATACAACAGGAAACAAGCTTGGATGACCTCTTCATTCATGCCCCAAGGTGTCCTTGTAGTGACAACTTCTACAATTTGAAACCTGATTTGGGTGATCTCATGATGGAGCTCATTGAAGTGCATGCTGAGTTCTGATTATTCGTATGTATGTTTGATCGATGTTCATTCCACCTGTTCTTTGCTGGTCTCATCAATTGTCCAACAAAGAAAATTCCACTAGGGTATCTTATTGCATAGATGACATTGGCTGTAGCACAGGTCGCAAAGTTCTTCAATTTGATCTTTTCTCCATAACTTGTATGGAATATAACATTACCTTTACCCAATTAACCACCGTTTGAATAATATAGGGACAGAAAGGTCCCTTTCTTTTTGGGTTTCCTTGATTCAAATTTAACATGATCCTTTATGACCAACTTATCTCTTAAATTAGGACCTTGAGAATTGGGGAAAAGTGGGATTCTGTTTGTAGCATCAGTTAGCGGGCCCCAGGCACACCTCGGTTTCCATGGGGGTTGCAACACCAGATGAGATGGTCGCTTTACCGTCTCTGTCTCTATTTTGACCATTGCTTCTTTGCTGGTCATGGTGCCAAGCTTTCGGCAATATGCTAGTGATCCACTTGCTATCCGTGCTACTGCTGGCTTTGCGGTCTAGCGCGTCTCTGCCCCTCAAGGACCTCTTCCCATCAGAGGCTCTTTCTCTCCGATTGAAAGCTCCTTGTGGTTTTATGTATGTCCCTTGTGGTTTTATGTATGTCATCACAAACAAAAGGGCGGTGTCCTTCTTTGACTGCGGAGTTCAGGCGGGTAACAACAGTCTTCCCAATTTGCAGTTAGGCAGATAATGTGTTCTGCATAGTGAATTCCTTGCAGGGATGGGAGTCCTTGTCCCCAAGAGGAGAGCCCATCCCATTGAGGGCCCACTTGCATAGGCCCCTATGGAGGGTTTTGCTGACCAGGGTCACCTCCTTAGCCTCAAAAGGGGTAGCTCCCCTCTGGGGAGAAGGGACGAATAGTCCAGATTCGTCACATGTATTAATACACTTGAACGACACTGCTAAAAATAATATTAGAAAAACATATAGGGAACTTACCCCCTATATTCTTCTTAAGATGATGTCACTCTGACCAATGTCTGCTTGGTAAAACATCAACCACCCTTGATTGGAAGGTTATATTAAATCAGGAAGGAAAGTCACTCTTTACCATACGACTGAATAATGAGGTGCACATTATCCTCACCTAGTTAAAAAAAAACATGCCTGCCTTCCTAGCGACATGTTTGCCCTTAAGGGGAAAGGTCCATATCATTCCTCTATTTTCTCATTAAACCTCTGCTAGGGAAAAAAGGAAAACAAAAAGATCAAGTCACTTTATCTATTTATAAGAGGAATCCTATACAAAGAAGCATTAACAACAGACCCCTCATCTCACCAGTTTTAATTTGTAGCCAGTATATCCCTGTGTGGCAGAAACCTGCCGCACTTTCAGCACCAAAACATATTGTCCCAGACTCAGTGTGATAATGTGGTGTTTTGGCAACTATTATGTTAACTTTCAGCCAGTCATAGTCATACAACAAGCAACAACAATGTGCACGTGCCACAGGTGACTACACCCTGGTCTTCCTCATCGTTACTCACGAACAACAGTTGCTCCTGGTGAAGGGATTACCTCCCAAAACACGTTGAGCTTGGAATCTGAGTCTGAGGATTTGTGTATTCCTTACAACATTTCAAGTATAATTTAAGCTGTTATATATTCATTGAATACTTCTTTGCTAATTCAAATATAAATTAATCAAACTTTGACTGGTTCTTACCAGTAGAAACGTGTGCAGGGGACCGGGCTATCCAGTCTCTTGGATGCCATATATATTCTTTCTTGTTCCTTTGCCCATGTGCCTAGGCTATTTTTCCCTCCCCAGCAAAAGTTGGTTAACATCATCTACTTTGCCTCTTACTACTCCTAAATATAGTTGTGCACTTGGACACTCTTCATTTGAATTGCACACATGCAAATGTGACAGTCTCACTGGTATGGCTGGCGCATGACCTCCACGAATCTGGCTTTGCTCTGTGGAATGGCTGGCACCTGCCTCTGCTGATGCAGGCCCTCAGCAGGCATATAGAAGGTCTTGCTACGGTGGGCACTATCCCTTCTCTAGGTGCGATGATACGCAGGCATATGCCGGTGGATTATCTGTGTTGAATGTCAAACTATAGACAAGGTTTTGCAGCAGTGTTTGACAGGCACGTTTATCAGTACACTGATGATTTTGTTTGTATGTGTCCAACAATTCAGGGCTGTCGACATTCGGGGTGTGGCAAACGTCAACCTAAAAAGATTGGCACATTTCTGGGGTTTCATTTCCGTTAGTCATTAGGGCCCTGGGCTCCCCTAAAACAGACATGTTAGACTCTGTTGCTGCACACATACAAACAACACAGAGCTTGTTTGAAACATTGTGTTGGCCTCACACTTATATTGCTTTTACACTACAACCATGTATATCTAGCATATAACTGAATTATACTCGACCGCTACTGCATAGTTGACTCACTGTCTGGCCTGCTACCTAGCACATCACACAGGTGTCTATAGCAACTATTTAACTTAATATAAATACATGAACATCTAGTGCACAGACAGATTTGATTCTCTGTACTTACCTGCATACCAAACACGTTAAGAGCTTTCCCATAGTGCTTTGCTCATTATATCTGCATGACGATTAAATGACTTCTACACCTGCATAACTACTGCATTGCTCCATCATGTGCCTACATCCCTACATAGTTATTAGGGAAACTGTGCAACACCCTACTCAAAACTCTCTGCCTGGAGGAGAGCCACCCGACTTTCAGGAAACAGCTTACAGCTTGGATTTTGAACCAACCACTTTGAAATAAAAAGTAAATAATAGCAACTGACGGTGCACCAGAAACTTGGGCTAGTTCACAACAAACATGGCACTACCATCTATGGGAACCAAGCTGACTCATGGGACCTCGCCTGTGTGGCACTGGTCCGCACCTTTAATCTCAGTGAAATCTACTACCATGAGCCAGAAAGTGACAACACCCTCACTGCACCTCTGCACTGCCTCATCCCTCAGCTAACTCCTCACTACAAAATCTTGCATCCTTACACCTAGCACTCTCCTACAGACGACCTCCTAGGTCTAGCATACTTAATAGATTCAGACCCTATCCTTCTTCTATCAACAACCATGCTGTACATTTTTGCACGCCACAATCCGGGGACTGCCTACATGATTAACCTGCCCGGTTGGGACCTACCACAAACAATATAGGGATTTTGATATTGACACACAGGTAATGGGTACTTCCGACCTGCATCCAGCAACACCAAAGATTTCTGCATCTGCCTTCACGCTATCCGACTAACATACCCTCCCCTCCTTTCTTACAGAACCATGCACAGCGAGGCCAGGATTATTGGCAGAAGGGTACTATATAGACTTTACATCACATTACATCAGAGGACAAGTCCCTACTTCCCCTTTATTGCTCCTGGTTCAGGAAGGCTTCATCCTGGAAGACGGTCGCTCTTTCCATCCAATGGACTGAAACATTATTTTACGGTTTCCCCCTAGTATCTCTGATTCACAGAACAGTTCAGAGGATGAAGGACAGTAAGCCCTGGGTGTTTTTGTGACACCTGTCTTGACCGTCAGACCCTGTTTCCCAAGTTTGTGAAGATGTCATTTGCTCCTCTCTTGGTTCGCCCACAGGTCCTTCCTCTGGTAAAACATCCAGATGGTTCTCCTATGGACAACAACTACAAGTGAGTGGACTTGATGTTGAGAGGGAAGCATTAAGGCACAAGCTTGGAGTTTGTGGAGTATAGATTTCATTCTCCATCTGGAGGTACCATAAACCTTGGACCATTTGGTGTTACGAGCGCCAATGGAGATGCTTTGTGAACTGATGTTGTAGTCTGGACCTCCTTCCTCTGGAGTGCAGTATGCCAGAGTTTTCCTAGTTTCTTTAGAAGGGCTCCAATCTGTGTCTGGCTTCTTCGTCCCCGCAATCGCAGTTGGCTGCAATCAGGGCTTCTTGGGGCCCTTCGTTTGTGGATGATATGGCAGCACCTCTCATTTCCCTCTTCTGAAAGCTTTCTCTCCCCTATATTAAGCTCTTGCCTCCCACTTAGTACCTTTCCACAGTCTTTTGAGGATTACAGGGTGCCCCCTTTGGGACTTTGGGCTCATTAAAGTGAAGTTACTTACGATGAAGACTGCCTTCCACATGGTTATTACTGCAGCTACACGAATGGGGAAACGGAGATCCTTCCTATGGTCGCCCCCCTTCCTAGAAATCTCCTAACTACTATTACGTTGTGCCGTGATCCTGCTTCAGACCCACGTTGGTCTCTTTACGCCCCCTCCCCGTGTAAGATTTTCAGGAAGCTGAATCTTTCACATGGCCCATCTGGACATGTAGAAAGTCCTCCTGAAATGCCTGGAAAGGACTGGAGATTTCAGAACCATCAGTAGCTTTTTCATGGCCTTTGGTCCATCTAGCATGTGTGGGAAGGCATCAGATGTATACATCAACATTCGGCTGAAGGACACTATCTCCTTGGCCTACACTCTGGGTTACCTTGCCACCCCAACTAGAGTTCAGGGTCGCTTACGAGCGGTATTGCAGCTTCCTGGGCTGAGGCAAGGGGCGCCTCTATTCTAGACATCGTCAAGGCACCACTTGGGCCTCCAACTTGACTTTTACTCTACATTATCATCCGTGTCTTCCAGAACTTTAGGGTCAGGGCTTTGCACATCCAGGCCATTCAAGCAATTTCTCATTGGATTTATGTCACTTATTAAATTAAGATTTCACAGAGTTGCCTGCTATGTTTTTTCTTGGGTCGAATTGACTCAGATATTGGTTATTTTGTATGAGTAAACACTGAGATGAGGAAGAGGGATGAGCCTGGGAAGCCTTGAATACTTCCCTGTAATAAGTATTGCCGACCAGTAATCAAGCCCCTATTGCTAAATTGAATTGGTGTATGGACTGATGGATGGTCGAATAAATCACTATAGGGAAATAAATACAGCCAGACTCCTTTACATACAATCTCTCACTAAACACTGTGGGCTGTATTAGAGAATCTTTGTAACAGTTCAAGTGCAATTAGCAGTGGAGCAGAAATTGCCATAGTGCACAACAAATATTGTCTGTAATACAGTTAATATTGTCAATGCAAACACTCCCCTGGTGCAAAAAAATCCATCGAAAAAATAAGAGCACATATTACAAGAACTTTGCATTGGTACATGTGCAATTAAATTAACACTAGGCCACAAATTGCCCTAGTACAAGAAACATGGGGTCAATGTATTTGTGCACAAGGGCATAATACTATGACTAGGGCAAACACTGCCCTGGTGCAAAAATGCCTTTATGAAATATGGGGTACACTCTAAGAAAGAAGCGCATCTCAATGAGATTTTCAATTGTGCATTTCATACAGCTGAAATGTGACTTGCACAACACAGCACAATTATTTGCACAAAAGAAATGGAAATAAGTGGCCATTCATTGATGCAACTGACAGGGGCAGATTCTCAAATACAAATGAAGGAAGCCCAGGGGATGCACTTTTTAGTTTGGGCTATTATGTGTATCCTGCTACACCTATAATCCAAAACTATTGCATCATAGTACAGATAGTGAGAAATGGCAGATGAGGAGGGACAGAGCATGTAGTTGTTGTTTGGTTATTTGTCCACCTATTGAGTGCTCATGGCTATGCTAATCCCTATGGCCATCCCCACCCAGTTCCTACCCCTGCCCACCCAAAACACCTCTTCATGGGAACTCTTTGAATTTGCTTTAATCAGGCTTTACCATCAAACTTAGCACTGGAAGTGCCTGCCAGCGTTTTTTCAAAGCAGTCTTCTGAGAGTGAATGGCTTTATTGGAGTTCTAAACCCACGACTGGTATAATAAAAATGTCTTAACCATGTCTGCCATCAGCACTCGATTTACAAGCACTATGCATAAGTCCTGTTAAAAACAAGTATTGGCAAAGCCAACAGTGTTGGCTTGTGTCCAAATAGTAGGCATTTGCCAGTCACTGCTTTTTTTCTATTTATTTTGTATTTGTTTATTGGTTAAAATGTTAACCTGTAAGAACAAAACAAATAAAAACAATGTAACAGTTTCTTACACAATTTAATGCAAAATTTAAATTAAAAAAAAGAGGAAGAACTCTCTAAAAAAGCTAAAACAGAACTCCTTGCCCAAAATTCAGAAGCTATACATGTCAAATTGCTAACTATAAGAATCAAAGACAATATTCAGCGCTTTGACAAATGATGTAACAGCCGCAATGACAGATGTGGTAGAACCAGTCAAGCAATACTTCCACATAGACTCACTACTTCCCCAGCAAACAAATAAGGAAACTTCTTTAAAGCGTTCCATCTCAAGCCGTGAACAGCTGCACAGCAAGTTAATATATGTTTAATGGTTTCTTGGTGCTCTTTATCATGGCAGTACCTAAAAAAAGAAAGATCTTCCGGTTCCACCTCGTACCATACCAACATTTCTTTGGTAGGCAGTAAATTCCAACAAAACCTAAGAAAAAGACCGAGGGTACACCTATCGGGGTAGACCGACAAGAAGGGAGATAAAATCCCCCTCTTCTTGTGGTCACCCTGTAAATGACGCACCAAGGAATATTGGTGTAATCCATCCACTATATGGGACAAGCCATAATCATATAAAGCATATTTGACCTTAGTGGGGTTTACCAGCAAGTCATCCTCATTACAACCACATTCTGCTATTAAAGCAGAGCAGAATTGGGACGGGGCGTGGCCAAGCGGCACCTAAAATAGCGGCTTAAGCAAAAAGCTCAGTCTCACAGAGAGATCATTTCTTAAATATTGGCAATATCTCTTAACTTTACTACCTCTAAAACGTGAACATGAACGATTAAACAGCAGCGACCGTGCATTCCGAGCTACAGCAGTAAAAGAATGCTCTTACCATGCTGTTGGCGGCTGCGCATGTGAAGAAATGCTGCTTCCTATGTCTGGAAAACGGTCTCCTCTGCGCATATTCACAATCTTTGCTGGTGAGGCCGACCATTGCTGATGAGGGAAAATATTAATTGCCATCCTGCTGTGCTCCGGAATGGCTTAAGACAATACACTCTTAATGCCGGTAAGAATTTCTCGTGTTGGCGATGTACCTCTTCTGAGGTGAAAATTCTCCACCAACGTTTAACTTGACTCAGCGCCTGTCCGGGTGTCACTGGGGGTGTTCCAATTACCTCTGTGTGGTCCGTGTTTGCTCTTTCTGCAGATTGCTCTCCTTTGGTGCCATTCTACCTCATTTGACTGTCTGCTTCCTGTACCTTGGCGTAGCAAACTATGTTACTTCCCGGCTGCTGCAACACTTCAGTGGCCTACTCAACACTGACAACCTGCATCGAAATAAGATATTGCGTTCCTCGCATTCACTTTATCTTTTTATTTCTGGCTCATTATTACTGTTTCTTTTTCAATATAAATATGGCTAATAGCACCAATATCTCACCTCCTTTGGAAAATTCGTCCTTCTATTCTTGTATGGAGAAGATCTTAGAAGAGCGTAGCAATAAACGTTCCTCCTTCTCCACTCTTGACTCCTGTTCCTCCAACATTCAAGAAGAAATCAAAGGCTTCAAACACGAGATTAAAATGTTCTAAGGTAGACTAGATGAGGCTGAAGAGAGAATTTCTTTTGTTGAGGATAGGATCGAAGGCCTTGAAAACATGCAGCAAAGAATTCACCAATTGTAGCTTCATGCCACTGAATTAGAGGACAGAAATTGGAGAGATAACCTACACTTTTATGGGATCCCTGAGAAAATAGAGTTGGATGACCCTATACATGTTCTTACTAAATAGATCCCCTCAACATTAGGTATCACGTTTTCACCTCCATTAGAACTGCAGAACGCTCCCCGGAAAAGGCCTTGTTTTTCCACCAATTACTCTGCGACCAGAGCCTTTATTGCTTGCTTTCTCAGACATCAGCAAACATGCCAGACCTTATTAGCTGCCAGGAAAAGCTCCCTATTCTTTTTCAAGGTCGGAAAATCTTAATTTCACCTGAGTTTTCCAAATCCACACAAGCTAAAGGGAAAGGATTTCTTGATATGAGAACTCTCTTGAAGACCCTTGGCATCAGATATGGATTGCTTGAACCTGCAAAAATGATAATTACAATCCCGGATGGCCTGACTAAAGAAGTCACTGAACCAAGCAACCTCTTCAATTTGCTGCGGTCTCTTCAATCTACTCAAATGGATATGTCTTCTTCTTCAGATTCAACATCCTGCTCATCAAACCAGACCCCAGCATCAACTAGCTTCCTATAAAAGATTAAACAAAATCCACAAAGCAAGTTTAATTCTACACAAAGTAGATCTGCTTCATCTACACCCTTGGCCTCTTCCTCCAATCCTAGTTGCTCCAGAGACAAATCTAGATCACCTATAAAAACCACAGAACCTGCCCTTGCTGCTTTACAAACTTGATTACAATTTAACTCTCTCACAATGTTCTAACTTTATTTATTCATGTTTACAGACTATTTAACACATTATATTTACATAGTCCCTATATCATAGGTCAGTTACTTCACATGTTGCCGTAGTTTTATTTTGTGTTCAACATTGTTAATTATTGTTATCTCCTGTGTACCAGCTTTCCTTTCCTTTCTACATTGCTCATCACTGTGCTCTTACATCTCCCATGATACTCCTTTGTTACTGTCACTTTATGTGGACTCTCTTTTTCTCTCCTGCTTCAACTTCTCAACATTTCCACATTAATCTTAGTATAATCTCTACATTTCCATTTATATTCTTCTACCTGTTGTCATGTTCGTATCCTTCTGTACTTCCCTTTCCATCCCATTATCGCTACAAGACATGGAACTCAACATGGTACTCGTTCACCAACTACTATAACATGTAACGCTCACCTGATTCCCACGGAGGCGCAGGTCTGGCTTTGAGTGCTGATGCTTCTTCAATGGTGAAGCACAGGACTCTGAAGATGGACAGGAAGGGCCCCTCTACTCTGGCTTCTCTGGCTCGCAGGAATATTCCCCTGTGCGTGAAAAGGGAGTATTACCTACTGACTGAGTTATGCTCAAGCCTCCCACTCTCTTCCAACCCTCCACGATACCCTTCCACGATTCCCCGTGAAGTCTCACCTTAGGGTCAGGAAGGATGAGCTCGCCATCCTGCTTCTGATGCAGGGGCGCGTTGAAACACAGTTACTTCACTGGATTGAGGATTGATAGGAGTTCAGGTAGGCTTGACTATTCAGGTAAGGCGCTGTAAAAGTTCTGCTGCAAGTTCAAAAGTCCAAGCTTAAAAATAATGTTCATTGTAGTGTTGCAGCAAGCGCTAATGCTTATGTCTTTTTCCCCTTAGGGGCCGGGGTTCGGAATGCCGGAGATATGGCGCCGACCCGAAGTGAAACGTGCAGTTCCAGTAAATGACAGGTAAGTTCTGGATGAGCGCTCGGGTAATGTCTTTGCATTCGCTCATTCAATGTCTTTGTCTTTTTTCCCCATAGGGGCCGGGGTCCGGAAAATGCCTGGAAGCGGCAAGACCCGAAATGAAATGGGAATGACCCAACAGGTAAGTCTTAGAAGGAAACTGAGCTTTTCCTATTCCTTTCCTTCTCTCACCTTGTTCTTGTCTTTTTCTCTCTAGGCTCTGGGAAGTGGCTGTGGATCCGGATGATCGCTGCTGAAGATGGAGGCGTCCAGGATAGGTGAGAGAAATGCAGCGCTGCAGCGATCGTAGCGAAATGCTTTTAAAAATGATGTCTTCCTTTTCAGGATCGTCGGTGTGATGTCTCCTTGGTGCTGATTTAGCAGGTAAGGTCTTTTGTCTCCCTTTGCAGGTGACCCAGGATACTGACAGGCGTGGTTGAGGTCCAGATGCAGGAGCTGACACGGTGAGCGTCCAGCTGCGAGGAGCAGAACAACGCGAAGCGTGAGTTGCTGATCGGGTGTGGTTTAAATAGCTTTGGAAGGAGTTCCAAGTGTGTATCCTTCCACCGATCAGGTATGTATCCTTCCCCGACCACACTCGGGTGGAAAGTAGTCCCACAGGTAAAGTAGTTCCATTAAGGCCTCAAGAGGGCCTGGATGTAGCAGCATGGTCTGCATCAGGTAAGTGCACATTAAAACACTTGAACACATGTCTAGCTTTATGAGGCTGGCGCCTAAGGCGCCAGGACAGGGGTCCAACATGAGACCTGGTGCCTAAGGCGCCAGGACTGCGTCCAAAGGGCCCCAGTTTGGGCCCGCTGGCACTCCCCTGGGGGAAATGATGCCTGCCTCTGGGGTTGCTGGGTCGGACCTGGCTCCTTGGAGGTAGGCATCATGACAGTACCCCCCCTCAAAGCCCCTCCCAAGGTTCTTTCCTCCAGGGGTTTTGGCTTGTTCGGAAATCTCCGGTGAAACCTTTGTACTAATCGAGGTGCGTGGACATGGTTACTAGGCTCCCACGATCTCTCCTGAGGTCCATATCCCTTCCAGTCAACAAGATAGAAGAGTTTCGACTTTACCACCTTGGAGTCTAAAATGTCTTTAACTTCGAATTCTAATTCCCCTTCAATTTGAACTGGATCTGGAGGCTTGGACAATCGGGTTCCTGGTTGTACTGGCTTCAAAAGTGATGCATGAAAAACTGGATGAATACGCATGTTGGACGGTAGATCCAGTTTAAAGGCCACTGGGTTGATTATAGCCTTGATGGGATAAGGTCCTATGAATCTGGGATTGAAGGTTCGCGGGCCCTTGAGGGGTAAATGTTTAGTTGCTAGCCATACCTGGTCTCCTACTTGGTAAGGAGGAGTTTTACTTCAGTGCAAATCAGCGTTTCCTTTATACTTTTTCTTGGCTTGCTGTAAATGACTTGCAGCTTCTTTGAAGGCTTGGGTTATTGTGGAATGCAGATGATTTACTGCGGGCATTTCCAGGGTCAGAGGTGGATCTAGTTCAGAGGTCCGAGGATGGTGACCATACAAAGTATAAAAAGGGGTTTGTCCGGTTCCAGAATGCACTGAGTTGTTGTATGCATATTCTGCGATCCAAAGAATGTCTTTCCAATTCAACTCAGATTCGTGTAACATGCACCGAAGACATTGCTCGAGAGTCTGATTGGTTCTCTCGGTTTGTCCGTCGGTCTGGGGGTGGTGGCTGGTGGATAACCGCACATCTATTTGTGCTAATCGGCAACACTTCTTCCAAAAATGGGAGATAAATTGACTTCCACGATCCGAGACTAATACGGAAGGGAAACCATGTATGCGAACTATATTCTCCAGGAATTCCTTGGCCAAGGTGGAAGCTGAAGGCAAACCTTTTAAAGGGATGAAGTGGGCCATTTTGGAGAATAGGTCCACAATTACAAGGATTGTGTTGTAACCAGCACAAGGAGGCAGGTCGGTTATAAAGTCCATTAACAGGGTGTGCCATGATGCCGGTGAAATATCCAAGGGTTGAAGTAGGCCGGCTGGCCTTTTCTTTTGAGCTTTGTTTTGGGCGCAAATTCCGCAAGACAGAACAAAAGACTTTATGTCTTTTATCCAAGAAGGCCACCAGAAGTGGTGTTTGATTTTTTCCTCCGTTTTAGCGATACCAGGGTGTCCTTCCATTAAAGATTCATGATGATGGGCAATAACAAGTTCTTGCAATTCTTTACTTGGCAGAAACAACCTCTCCTGGAAGTAGGGTAAGTCATCCTTAACGGTGTAATGAGGACCCTTTTGACTCCATTCCAGTAAGGTTGAAGAGTCTAGAAGTTGTTTTACTTGCGTTCGGATGTCCTCAATAGTTTGCAATGAAGTTAAGCCTAAGATTCTTTGCTCAGGTATGATGGGCACAGGTTCTAAGCTCGAATTAGGTTCTTCCATGCCAATCCGGGATAAGGCGTCTGCTTTTCCATTCTTGCAGCCAGGGCGATAGGTAATTACAAAATCAAATTCCGCAAAGAATAGAGTCCATCGGAGTTGTCGTGAAGATTGAGCTTTGGCCGTCTTTAAATACTGTAAGTTTCTGTGGTCCGTAATTACGGTGATGGTGTGTCTTGCCCAGAGAAGGTAGTGACGCCAAGCATTGAAAGCAGATTTGATGGCCAGTAACTCTTTATCGGTAATTGCGTAGTTGATTTCAGGAGGAGAACATTTTCTGGACCAAAAGGCCACTGGGTGTAGTTGGTTAGTTTTTGGGTCTCTTTGCGACAGGACAGCTCCCATGGCCGAACTGAACTGGATGCGTCGGTTTCCACAATGTACGGGAGATCTGGGTGCGGGTGCTTCAATACAGGTGCAGAGGTGAATTTGGTTTTCAGGTCCTGAAAGGCTTGTTCGGCCTCAAGAGTCCATTCGAAGCGTTTGTTTTTCTTTAGGAGAGCTGTGATGGGTTGGACTGTTCGGGAAAATTCCGGGATGAATCTTCGATAGAAATTGGCAAAGCCGAGCATGCTCTGAACTCCCTTCACCGAGCTAGGAGATGGCCATTTGAGGATGGCGTCCACCTTTCGCGAGTCCATTCGGACTCCTTGAGGTGTCAGGATGAATCCGAGAAACTCAACTTCTGTGGTATGAAAAACGCATTTTTCGAGTTTTGCAAATAGTCTGTGCTGGCGCAATTTCTCAAGAACTGCCCTAACATGTTTTCTGTGCTCAGATTCTGAAGAAGAGTACACCAGGATGTCGTCAATGTAAACAATGACACAGACATCGATAAGTTCCCGAAGAACATCATTCATGAAGTACTGAAAGGCGGCAGGTGCATTGCACAAACCGAAGGGCATCACTTGATATTCGAAGAGCCCAAACTTGGTGCGGAATGCAGTCTTCCATTCGTTGCCTTCTTTTATACGCACCAGGTGATAAGCTCCTCGGAGATCTAACTTGGTGTACACACAAGCGTCTTTCACCTGGTCGATAAGCTCAGGGATCAAGGGCAGTGGATAACGATTGTTAATCGTTATTTGATTTAGGGTGCGATAGTCTATACACGTTCTAAGGTCGCCCTCTTTTTTCGGCACGAAGAACAGAGCTGAAGAGACAGGAGACTTTGACGGGCAAATAAAACCGTTGGCTAGGTACTGATCTAAATACTGATGCAAATGCAGGTTCTCAGGTTCCGTAAGAGCATAAATCCTACTACGAGGTAGTTGAGCATTGGGTACCAGATCGATTTGGCAATCATAAGACTGATGGAGAGGTAACGTGTTAGCCTGTTCTTTCTGAAAAACGTCTTGGAATTCTTGGTATTCTGACGGTAACTGAACAGGGGTGGAAGTTGCTGAGGCTAGAGCCATAGCTGGATTTCTAGGATAACAAGTTGGTTCACAATCAGGAAAACTTTCATCTTTGCTCGCCAGTCAATTCTGGGATTATGTGTTTCTAACCAAGGAATTCCAAGAATTACTTGAAATTGTGGGGCCTTGATCACATCAAACACGATTACTTCCCGATGTCCATCCTGACCCACCAGTGTCACTTCAACAGTGGAATGCGTTACAGGCCCTGAGGCTATTTCGGTTCCATCTACTGTAGTAATGACATCTTGGGTTACTTTCGGGCGGAGAGGAAGCTTAATCCTGGAAGCCAATTCACGGTCTATGTAATTTCCAATAGCTCCACTGTCGATGTATGCTTTTATAGCATGCAACTGCTGAGGCTGTTTTGGGTCCACGAGTACCAATGGCATGACAAAATGCGAGGTGAAAGAGTTAGTTTTCAAGCTCGGCAAGCGGACCCCTACGCCTGTCGGGCTAGGTCGTTTCCCGAATCAGGTGTCAATAATTCATTATCAGTAGCTCCAACCACCTTCTTAGGTGGTTTAACTGGACAATTTAGAAGAAAGTGACCGGAAGTCCCGCAATACAGACAAAGTTGCATTTGCCGCCTTCTCTCTCGTTCTTTCTGAGTTAATGGTCCTTTAACACCACCGATTTGCATAGGTTCGGATACGTCGGTACTCTTGGAGTTAGTGTGGGTTTTGATCGGTATTCGGGTTTCGTACTTGAACCGATCTGCTTTTCTATTTTGAAGTCTGTGATCAAGTTGAACCACCAAGTCTATGTAGTCTGCGCAGACCTGGGGTGGGTTTACTATCTGAGCTAGAACATCCTTAAGCTCTCCGCGCAGGCCTCGATGAAACAATGTGATCCTTTTGTTTTCTGGCCATCCAGTTTCCACAACCAGTCTGTTAAAGGTGGCAATGTAGGGCAGAAGATCCTGATTACCTTGTCGTAAGGATAGCAGTTCGTTATCAAGGGCCTGTCCTTGAGAGTGTCGAGCGAACAATCTTTCCATGCTGGCCTGGAAGCCCTGAAAATTCTGGAGAATGGGATCATCCTGATTTACCAATGGAATAGACCAATCGGCGGCACTGCCACTGAGGTAAGATAGTATAAAAGCTACCTTGGTCTGGTCGTTAGGGAAGGCTCCGGGTCTGCATAGAAAGTGTAAACGACATTGGTTCATAAAGACGGCATATTTCTTGGGATCCCCCGCAAAACGTTCAGGCGGGGCCAAAGGCAGGTGTCCAGGTAGATTGATTTGTACCGGGTTATTCAAACCCATTGATGTGGAAATGTCTCCGGAATTAGGTAAAGGAGTGTGCCCTGCCTGGGCCTGTAATAACCTTTTGGCTAGGTCATCTGTTCTTTCCTTGGATAGGATCAGTTCTCTTTTGAGAGCGTTAGTCTCCTGGCGGGCTGAGTGCACCTCTGCCCGTAATTCCCCCAAAAGCTGGGCCAGCTGGTCAGTCTCGGAAGTCTCCATAGCGCCCGGGTGGGAAATTGAGGGTAGGCTTTGCGTTCTGTAACGCTCACCTGATTCCCACGGAGGCGCAGGTCTGGCTTTGAGTGCTGATGCTTCTTCAATGGTGAAGCGCAGGACTCTGAAGATGGACAGGAAGGGCCCCTCTACTCTGGCTTCTCTGGCTCGCAGGAATATTCCCCTGTGCGTGAAAAGGGAGTATTACCTACTGACTGAGTTATGCTCAAGCCTCCCACTCTCTTCCAACCCTCCACGATACCCTTCCACGATTCCCCGTGAAGTCTCACCTTAGGGTCAGGAAGGATGAGCTCGCCATCCTGCTTCTGATGCAGGGGCGCGTTGAAACCCAGTTACTTCACTGGATTGAGGATTGATGGGAGTTCAGGTAGGCTTGACTATTCAGGTAAGGCGCTGTAAAAGTTCTGCTGCAAGTTCAAAAGTCCAAGCTTAAAAATAATGTTCATTGTAGTGTTGCAGCAAGCGCTAATGCTTATGTCTTTTTCCCCTTAGGGGCCGGGGTTCGGAATGTCGGAGATATGGCGCCGACCCAAAGTGAAACGTGCAGTTCCAGTAAATGACAGGTAAGTTCTGGATGAGCGCTCGGGTAATGTCTTTGCATTCGCTCATTCAATGTCTTTGTCTTTTTTCCCCATAGGGGCCGGGGTCCGGAAAATGCCTGGAAGCGGCAAGACCCGAAATGAAATGGGAATGACCCAACAGGTAAGTCTTAGAAGGAAACTGAGCTTTTCCTATTCCTTTCCTTCTCTCACCTTGTTCTTGTCTTTTTCTCTCTAGGCTTTGGGAAGTGGCTGTGGATCCGGATGATCGCTGCTGAAGATGGAGGCGTCCAGGATAGGTGAGAGAAATGCAGCGCTGCAGCGATCGTAGCGAAATGCTTTTAAAAATGATGTCTTCCTTTTCAGGATCGTCGGTGTGATGTCTCCGTGGTGCTGATTTAGCAGGTAAGGTCTTTTGTCTCCCTTTGCAGGTGACCCAGGATACTGACAGGCGTGGCTGAGGTCCAGATGCAGGAGCTGACACGGTGAGCGTCCAGCTGCGAGGAGCAGAACAACGCGAAGCGTGAGTTGCTGATCGGGTGTGGTTTAAATAGCTTTGGAAGGAGTTCCAAGTGTGTATCCTTCCACCGATCAGGTATGTATCCTTCCCCGACCACACCCGGGTGGAAAGTAGTCCCACAGGTAAAGTAGTTCCATTCAGGCCTCGAGAGGGCCTGGATGTAGCAGCATGGTCTGCATCAGGTAAGTGCACATTAAAACACTTGAACACATGTCTAGCTTTATGAGCCTGGCGCCTAAGGCGCCAGGACAGGGGTCCAACATGAGCCTGGCGCCTAAGGCGCCAGGACTGCGTCCAAAGGGCCCCAGTTTGGGCCCGCTGGCACTCCCCTGGCGGAAATGATGCCTGCCTCTGGGGTTGCTGGGTCGGACCTGGCTCCTTGGAGGTAGGCATCATGACATAACACCATACATTTAATCTGGTCATGTCACTGCAATCACGTTTGCTGCACCCCTTGGTCAACATTTACTAATTACTATAAAGTTTGTCACATGGAATGTCAAAGGACTGAATCATCCCATGAAATGCCACTAAATTATTACCAACTTGCAAAATTCAAGGTTGATCTCACCTACCTTCAAGAAACTCATTGAAATTCTGACAACGAAAATTACAAAATTAAATCTTCCTGGATTAGTCATACCCTTTTTTTAAAAGCTTGCGATAAAAAGTGCGGTGTCTCTATTTTGATCAACAAGTGCTCTTCCTTCTCTCTTATAAATGAAGAAAAGGACCCTGAAGGTCGATTGATCATTATAGATGCAATTCTCAACAATTTACCAGTTACTATATTTAATTTATTTAGCCCTACCGCTCTTGGGCCCCTTTTCTGGACCAACTTCAAATTGAAAATTGTTCGAAGGAACTCAGAAAAACTTATTTTGTGTGGACAATAATCAAGTTGTAAATTTCACTGCGGATCGTAAATCTACCTCCAACTTTTTCAATTCCAAGTCCTGTAATCATTTTCTAGATTAGGCTACATTTCCGTTAACCCGTCGTTAACTCCTACCATTATTATTTCAGGAATTGGGTCCATAACCGTTTCCGATCCTGCTCCTGTCTCTACCATTTTAGAATGGATACCCATCCCTGAACTCTCCCCAATATGGACATTTTATTCTTCCCTTCTTAAAGATGTCTCCTTTATTGAAAAAACGACATCATTTATTGAAGATTTCTTTTTCCACAATCACCCAGAACATACCTCCATTCACAACAATTGGGATGCATTCAAAGCCTCCCTATGTGGGTTCATTATTCAATTTTCAGCTCTCAAAAAATGACAATATGAATCCACTCATAATACTTTTTTGGCTTTCATTCTCCCTTAACTGCCAGGCTATTGTGCAAGTCTATGCAAAAAGGACGAACATACTCATCCTTGGCACTTAAGGGGTTAAGGACCTCGAAAGATCGTATTACGCCAAGCCAGACCCTACTATTGCAAAAACTCTGATGGGTAAATGTATTGAATTTAATACATTGTGTACTAACAAAGCTGCAAATTCTATACTTCACTCCAAATCTAAAGTATATAGTGGCTCGAACAGAGCTGGAAAAATTTTAGCCTTGTATTTAAAAAATTAGAAAGAAAAACCGTTCATCACCCATATCACTACTTCTGATGGAAATAGATTAACTAATCAAAATGACATAAACGAGGCCGTCTTAGACTTCTATTCTAACCTGTACTCTTCTGATCCTTCTATTGAAGAGTCCTAAATCCAATCCTTTTTTTAAAAAAACAAGAAAAACTTAAATTACCCTATGGTTCTTTCCCCCTCAATACTCCTGTGTCCTTAATAGAAGTTAAACAAGCCATTATAGATCTTAAACCCAACAAAGCTCCAGGCCCAGATGTGTTTTCCATTGATTTTCATAATATGTTTATTGATTCTATTGCTCCAAATCCCTTGCAACAGTTCTCTCACTTTGCTGAAATTGGCCATAGCCTTGGCTCCTTTAGAGAAGCCCTCCTTGGCTTATTTCTGAAACCCGACAAAGATACTTCACTTGTCAAAAACTATAAACATATTTCCCTTATCAACCCTGTTTCCAAAATATATGAAAACATTTTAGCCAAATGTCTAGAAAAATATCTTCCGAAACTCCTACATATTGACCAATCAGGCTTTACTAAACATTGTTATGCTTCTTTTAACACTCTATTACTCTTTAACATCTTATCACATTCCCAGAAATCTAATGAAGCCTTAGCCCTCCTTTCTCTCAATGCTGAAAAAGCACTTGATCATGTTTCTTGGACTTTTATGTTTGATTCCTTAAAGTGGCATGGTTTTTCTTCTTTCTTCATAAACCTCATTCAAATGTTATATTCCTCTCCTTCCACCCGTATTCTCATTAACAACTCTCTCTCTCCTTCTTTTCAAATAAAGAGAGGCAGATGTCAAGGATGTCCTCTCTCACCTTTATTATTCAACTTAGCGTTAGAACCTCTCCTACAAACTATCAGATCAAATACTAACATAAATGGTATTCCCTTTAAAGATTTAGAAGTTAAAATCTCTGCTTATGCAGCTGACATTTTACTTTAGCTGTCTAACCCTGCTTCTTCCATACCACACTACCATAAATGATTTTTCTCGGAATATAAACGAACCCTTGACAAATCAGAAATAATGCCTCTCACTAACGCTTGAACTTTAGTGCTTGTACATTGACTGCATTATTCAGCATTACATGGCAAACTTCTTACATCAAATACCTAGGACTACACATTGATAAAAATATTAACACTACAATTCCCCTTAACACCAACTTATTAATAGAAAAAGTTACTAATTTGATTTCTCGATGTTCACCTCTTTTCTTGTCATGGTGGGGATGCCTTGACTCTATACAAATGATGATTAGGCCTACCATCTTTTACTCTTTATCTATGATTGCTGTAGCTATTAAAACTAATTTTTACAAAAAATGGACTCTCTACTTCTTAAATTCTTATGCAACCATAAAACACCAAGAATAGCCATTAATAAATGGTGACTCCCCAAGCTTGCAGGAGGAGTAACATTTCCCAACTTTATCATAAAGCTTTTATTTTAAGGCAATTAGCTTCATTTAACCACTATGAAAACTGTCTTGTGACACTCCTATTTGGATCAATATAGAGGCAAGTATTATTGCCCCTCTTTCCCTTTCTCATTGTTTTATTACATGTTCATGGCTTAATATCACTTCTTATTCATCTCTGCACTTTTTTAATCCATCTGGAATAAACTCCCTGCTAGCTCTTTTTCCTTGACTGAACTAGGTGACATCTTTGTTTGGTTTATTAAATCCTGCCCTATTAAATCTAACATGATTCATATTTATAAATGGTACTCATTAGGTATCAAGCTTATTAAACATGTGTTCCTTAATTCTCTAGAAATTCCTTTTACTGCCCTTACATAAATCGCTTATCAATTCAATAGTCAAAGCTGTGACTACACTTACTCAGCAATCCCCATCCCCTCCTTTTGCTTCTTTAATTAGTATAGTATATTAAATGTATAATAAATGTATTAAATGTATATATTTAGTATATTAAATGTATATATTGAAGCCTTTAGATATGTGGAAAAGGGGCAGACATCAGCAGCAGTGTGTAATGTGGAAAGTGTGGAAAAGCTTTGTGTTTGTGAAGAAAATTAAAAGGAATTCTTCACGCACCTCAGAACGTTTAATGAAGCATGGAAATTGCAATATAAAAGAAAGGCACAGAAAGGTAAGTGAAGTGCCTGTTTATCAAATGTGTGTACAGATGAAGCTTGCATATGTATAGTGACTGCATTTTTGTGTAGGGTAATTTGAACCTTACATTTGTGTAGTGGGGGGGTAAGCACACCTGAATAAAACATAATTAAAGCAGGGGGCAGGCATACACACACCTGATTACACTTTGGTAGCAAACTCTTCCCACCCTAGCACATTCCACTATCCTATATAAAAATGGAGTCATGTTTATTGAAGTACAAAAAATGTCTGCAACATTTATTTACCATTTTGCAATTTTGTGTACTTCAATTAAACATGTCTCATTTATTCAACTTTAATTAAACAGTGTGGTCCCTCAGACCTCGTTAAAGCCCTTGCTTCGCTCGGGCCATTAACTTGGTCTTCGGGGCCAATAACGGCAAGAACGGCCCTCGCTGCAGGTCTATAAAGCTATATTACTTCTAATTGGAAACATACCTCTAATTTATCATTTAACACTTGGTGGAATTTAATTTGCTCCATCCATCACATTGAAAAATGCCATGCTTATTCTGTTAACTGTGTGCACAAATGTAACAAAAAATTGAATATCTTTGCCCAATACCTTAATAACATAGCTTTATAGACCTGCAGCGAGGTATCTTTATTGTATTTCAAAATGCACAATAAATATTATTAAACATAAAAAAGGCAGAACAGAATTCCATGATTTCCTGCAGAGTATTGTAACCATTTTCCAAGCAAATCTCTGCAAGGTCCACAAACAAAGATCGCTCAATACAGCTTTATAGACCTCGCCCCAGGGCCGTACCGGGCGTTATGGACCCTGAAGACCGAGTTAAATGCCCGAACGCAGCGAGAGCCTTTAACGAGGTATGAGGGCGCATAGCAACAGTATGGCCCGAGGACGAGGTCCATAAAGCTATTAGAACCCATGGGCAAAAAGAACAAAGTGAATTTCAAATATATAATTTTTTATTAATACATTGTTTTTGGGGGCCTTGAATATTCCCTATAGAATATTTAAGTTTACAAAAAACATGAAACATAACATTAAAAAAGCTATTAGAACCCAGGGTCAAAGAGAAAAAAGTTCATTTTAAAATATAATTTGTAAAATTATTATATTGTTTTTTGGGGGGATATTTAAGTTAAAAAGAAAATGAAAAATAGCATGATAAAAAAAATAAGTCATGCTTAATTATAGTAAGCTATTCTTTTCACTAACAAACTATTAGACGGAAAAAGACGGTAGTCGTAGGAAAATATAATTTTCACTTTGGCCATTAGAGGGGGACGAATCACTGTTATTGCACAACTTTCCCAGCTGAAGAAAGCAATGGGCAATTTGCAGGCTATAATGAAACTGTGAGCCATACCGGTTCTTATAGCCCGCAAATTGGCCAATGGGAAAGGGTTATTCACTTGCCCAGGGTTCTAATAAGTAACATCATTTTCCTATACAATGAAATATACCTCCTCTGGGCCCTAGCGTTTAAGGAAACGATAGCAAGGTCATATTGCATTGCAAGAAATGAAATTGAGTCAGGGACTCGCAGAACTTTCCTTCAAATCAAGGCTTCAAGAGTAGCTAAATATTCGATTATGCATAGATCATAAACTTTAACACTGTATAGAATCTTAGGAACAATTTCCCCTTAAAAAATGTATACTAGAAACAAGGGGAAAAGTACCATACTGCGAGTCAACTTCATAGATAATTTTGTCGATGCGTTTGCGAGTGATCACAACCAAGAGCGAATTGCTGTTTTATTGCTTTGAGAAGCCAAGCTATAGGAGGGAGTCGACTGAAGTCACTGGCACAGACTGGACTCGCCAGATGAAAGCCACCTTCTTTTTAAAATGAGATAACTGCATAACTGTTGTCTTGAGTGGGTTAATGGTAAGAGAATGAGTATCTGCAAAAAGTTGAGAAACCTTCCTGCAAGTGTTGGAGTCCTATTGGTGTACAATCGAAATTAACAAAATCATCAGCATAGGCCAGCCATAAAGGTCTTAACTTATGCAATTTTGGGATAACAAAGGCTTTGGGATGGAGGAGGTCACCTATATCAGCCATGCACAAGTTGAACAAACAGGGGGCCAGGACACAATCCTGCCTGACCCCCCCTTGAGGTGGGGATAGATTGTGACTTTAGGCCATGATGGTTTAAACAAACTTGTATGGTGGAATGGTCGTGTAAGCCAATTATCAACCTCAATAAACCCCTAGGAATGTGCCATTTGTAAGGTCACTGCCATAAAAGATTATGGTCAACAGAGTCAAAAGCTACTGTGAGATCTACAGAAGGTAGGTAGACATGAATACTACACTTCCTCTACACAAGACATTGAATACATTCAATCAATAGACCATTGATAGATGTACCCATATCGCATCTGAAGGCAATTTGCCATTTTTCAACTCTACCTGTTGAAGTAGCCTATGATTCAAGATGCAAAAGAAGAAAACTGGCAAAAACCTTGGAATCCATGTCCAAAATTAAGATTGGCCTGTAATTTCAAGGATCAGGTCTTGCTCCCTTCTTAAAAATTGGGACAATATCTGCTTGAGACCATGTAGGTGGAAAATGCTCCAACCGAATCACACCGGTGAACAAAATGGTTAAAATGCTGGCCCAGGTGTCTGGATCAGATTTAAATAACAATTTCAAGAGTTTATTCGGGCCTGGTGAACGGGATAAACCGATCCCATGTATTATCTCAAGGACAATCTCATAGTTAATATCTACATTACACAATAGTTGTTTTGACCTATGGTATGCAATTAAGTCATAAGAAGATCCCCCAGGCTTTGCATAAAGAGACTGGAAATGTTAAACCCAATCAATCTCAGAAATGTCATTCAACAAACAGGTAGAGTGTGAAATATCAATATCATTGATAAGCTTCCAAAAGGACTGAGAGTTTTTGTTACATGGGGTTATCAACATAGCCTCTGCATTGTCCTGGCATATCCGATTACGGGTATCATACAGCAATTTTTATAAGACTGTCGAAATTTCCTAATCTGGACATTTTTCTCCAGGACAGACTGTTCCTTGTTGTATCGAGTTTGCCTAACAAACTGTCTCCTTTTTCTTTTCCTACAAGCTAACTCATCATTATAGGCATGGCAATGCTTCTTGGTTCTAACCATGCTTGTTTTGCCATAGGGTAAACTGTCTTCAATGAGATCTTGGACAATACATTTGAAGTTATCAACTGAAAAGTTATGTAATTTCCAATCCGATGAGGTCAAGGTACAGCACCGGTTAAGGTTGTCATTTACACGCTGATTTAGAGGGATGGTCCATGAACTCGACTACCACTGCAATTTGGAAGAATATTAGTCAGCCCATAAGCAGCCATAGGCACCCCAAAAACAAGGCTATCAAAACATGCCGTAATCAGGGAGTGATCACTAAAATCGGTCGCTCTTATATCTAGCCGAGATCAAATCCCTAGAAGCTAATTATCTACACAAATGTAATCAATTGAAGAATGGGATGCCCCGTTAGTCCAAGTAGTCTGAGGAGGAATATCTCCAGCCACCGTCCCATTCGAAGGAAACAGGCCCATACCATTCTGCCCAGTGAGCCACTTTTTACAATTCACCAGCTTTAAATTAGACACGGCTTTCAAATCCCAGACATCTAACAAGGCATTACATAATAAACATTCCGAGTACAAATCTCCTGCCAATAGGGTGTGTTCCTGTGGGAAGTCATTGGACCATCCATTTACAAAAGACATACTAATATCAAGCTCATATTCGAGCAGATTTAAACCTGAATGCCAATATAGACTGAGAACTAAAAGATTTAAGAAATCCCTCCTTCGGATCTCAATGTGTGTGGCCATAACACTGAAGCAGATATCAGAATTAACAAGGCCCCCGACTTCTGGAGACGATATCACCAAAGTCAACAGGTCACCATATGGGTGGCCAAAATCACCCTGTCGAGCTCCCCGATAAAACACCACGTAGCCATCAAAAACAGGGGGCGCCCTAAGCCAGGATTCTTGTGTTAAAGGGGAAATCATATCGTGCCTCCTTTCTCATATATATTGGCCTAAGCTCAGTCGCTCTGCGAAGAAAACCGTGTCGCAAAGTTCGCGTTTTAGATCGGCTTCGCTGCCATTTTAGGTCCATCCGCCATTTTGATTTCTGTTCAAATGTAACTCTATATTCTAAAATGGTGGACAGTTTTTCCCGCTTGTAACCTAGCCTTCCCGAACCTTGTACTATAGTTAATGTTTAGACTGTCCATTGGCCGAATGTTTGGGCAGAGTAAAGAGACCTTGTCCTATGCCTGACTTGTAGTCTAAGGATTAACTGAACCAATAAGTCTGATCCGCGGACATACATTGAACACAATGTTAAGCAAATATCGAACGTGGACACTGGCTGAACTGCATTGTAAGGGAAATGTGTTCAGGCTTACTGTTGAATACAAGAATACACTGTTGCCATTTTAACTTGTTTGTATGTGAACTGAAGATGATCCATGTGCATATTGTCGCACAAGCCATAAGGGAACTTGGCACAAACTCTAGACCTTGTATTATTAACTGGCAGAGTGGCTGGACATTATTACCAAAAATGTATAAAATGCATGACTGTTTAGATGTCCAGTACCTCTCACTTCTCACACTGAACGGCTGGTATTCGCTGTAATATACTGAGGGCCAGATAGCTATCTGTTTTGTTTCTTTGTAACTGTGCAGTAATAGAATAAAGATCTGTGAATCTTTATAAGCCTGTGTTTGGTGTATTTCCTTTTGTGGTACTCAGCCTCGATATTTCCTTGCTTTTACAGATGGCGCCCGAATAGGGACCCTAAAGATTGATGCTATCTCGTTGCAGGTTGACGTGGCTATGGGACCGGGATAGGACGATCCTTTTCTTACCTCAGCAGTACTGCACGACCCGATCCCTGGACGGTGAGCCCGCGGTCCGAGACGGCATCTTGATGATGGTCCATATATCGAGGCGGGCAGATTTGCCAAAATCACCAACCAGGTGGGTCTTTCGAGTTCTTACAAATCCGATCGGACCTCCTTTAGTACTTTGATCAGGTGAGCCGTGACCCAATTCTTAAGTATCCTGATAATTTGTTTTGGCACATTGCACTCGCAAGTACAATTATTGACCAGGTAACACCAGTAATCTGATATGCCTGGGAAATTGTCTGCCTGCTTCAGGGCGTTATTCCTCAGTGACAGACAATCTTTGGAATTTGGCCGACCGGCACCAATGGAGGGGTCTCCGGCGTGTACTATGTACTGTAAGCACGGCATTGGTAGTATAGTGTTTAATGATCTCTGGCACAGACAAACTAGACATGCTTCTGAACTTCAGTGGCCAACCAATGGTAGTTTTGAAATTCCTCGCATAGAATACTTAGAATCTATATTATTAAAGAAAAAGGCTAGACCTGCAGCATTTGATGTATCACAGAATTGGAAGAAAGAAGCTATGCAGCAGCTTAAAAGTAGGGAAAAACATGCGCGCCGTCATATGACCAACGCCGAAAAAGCGTTGTTATATGATCAAAATAAACAGTCTGAGTCAGTTAGGAGTATCGATAGGGCTTTTTACTTGTTATCCAGAAAATGTATCCTTCTAAAGACTTTCATGTATCTGATGAGCTGATTGATAAACATCTAAATGAACGAAGGCCTGGTGCCACTGCGCCACCTCCGTATGTTCCTATTCCTGCTGTTTTACCTCCTCCTGATGTTATTCCTGCTCCTCCTATCGTTCCTCATGTTGTTCTTCTTCTTCCGGCTGTTGTTCCTCCTCCTCTTATCGTTGCTCCTCCACTTGCTCCTCCACCTTTGCCTGCTGTTACAGGTATGGTAGATTTGCCTATTGCACCAGTGATAGCACCTTTGTTACCAAATGCACAAGATGTGCCTGCTCTTTCTCTTCCAAGTGGTTCTGCACTGCTTGTAGTCGATAAGGGAGCGTGATCAAAGATTGTAACTCGTAATACTGTGTCTTCAGAGAGAAAGCGTGAACTGACTGCATGGGCTAGACCAGGGGTGCACAACTGATTTTGACAGAGGGCCGAAAGTATCTTACATGGGGGCTATAGTGGGCCGAAAAGTAAAAGTGGGTGAGCGGTAGGCGGGACATGTCAGGAGGCTTTTTCAACCCCCAATTTGTATTAAACACGTGGAAAAAGAATATGTTTTTGAGGGATAACGATTTTTATTGCATTTCAAACTTACATTTTGTACTATACATTTTCCATTGTTATCATTTATTTGGATTTAGTTATTGTATATCGTCTGTTTAATTAAATTATATATATTTTATTGACCCTTGATTGGACATTCCGTTATTTTGGACTGCTATAGTTTGCTGTTTGGGTTGCCCAAGAGGAGTATGGCCTTCGTTGAGTCAGGTTTCCTCAAAAAAGCAAAGGATGTACATCTCCTAACTGTGCCTGTTTTAGCTTTATTATTGAGTTCACTCTTGGAGTGCAACACTATGCCCCATGGCCCCCTCACCCCCAACCAAACACTATGCCCCATGGCCCCCTCAGCCCCAACCAAACACTATACCCCATGGCTCCCACCCTCAACCAAACACTATGCCCCATGGCCCCCTCACCCCCAACTAAACACTATGCCCCATGGCCCCCTCACCACCAACCAAACACTATTCCCCATGACTCCCACCCCAACCAAACACTATGCCCCCTGTCCCTCACCCCCAAGCAAACACTATGCCCCATGGCCCCCTCAACCCCAACCAAACACTATTCCCCATGGGCCCCTCACCCCCAACCAAACACTATGCCCCATGGCTCCCACCCCTAACCAAACACTATGCCCCATGGCCCCCTCAACCCCAACTAAACACTATGCCCCATGGCCCCCTCACCCCAACCAAACACTATGCCCCATGGCTCCCACCCCCAACCAAACACTATGCCCCCTGTCCGTCACCCCCAAGCAAACACTATGCCCCCTGTCTCTCACCCCCACCCAAACACTATGCCCCCTGTCCCTCACCCCCAACCAAACACTACGCCCCATGGCCCCCTCACCCCAAACCAAACACTATGCCTCATGGCTCCCACCCCCAACCAAACACTATGCTCCATGGCCCCCACGCCTCAAGCAAACACTATGCCCGCTGTCCCTCACCACCAACCAAACACTATGCCCCATGGCCCCCTCACCCCCAACCAAACACTATGCCCAATGGCTCCCACCCCCAACCAAACACTATGCCCCCATGTCCCTCACTCCCAACCAAACACTATGCCCCATGGCCCCCTCACCCCCAACCAACAACTATGCCCCATGGCTCCCACCCCAAACCAAACACTATGCCACATGGCCCCCTCCCCCAACCAAACACTAAGCCTCAAACACACTCTCAAGCATGCACCCATACAGACCCGAACCCCCACCCCCAACTCACCACACACTCTCAAGCATAGATCATGCACCCATACAGACCCGAACCCCACCACCCCCCAACTCACCACACACATTCTCAAGCATGCACCCCCGAACCCCCCACCCCAACTCAGCACACACACTCTCAAGCATGCACCCATACAGACCCGAACCCCCACCTCCCAAAGCAGCACACTCTCAAACATGCACCCATACAGACCCAAACCCCCACCCCCCAACTCAGCACACACACTCTCAAATATGCACCCATACAGGCCCAAACCCCCAACTCAGCACACACTCTCAAGCATACACCATGCACCCATACAGACCCGAACCCCCGCACCCGCCAACTCAGCACACACTCTCAAGTATACACCATGTACCCATACGGACCCAAACCCCCCACCCCCCAACTCAGCACACACACTCTCAAACATGCACCCATACAGACCCGAACCCCCAACCCCCCAACTCAGCACACACTCTCAAGCATACACCTTGCACCCATACAGACCCGAACCCCCCACCCCACAACTCAGCACACACACTCTCAAGCATGCACCCATACAGTCCCAAACCCCCACCCCCTAAATCAGCACACTCTCAAATATGCACCCATACAGGCCCAAACCCCCAACTCAGCACACACTCTCAAGCATACACCATGCACCCATACAGACCCGAACCCCCACCCCCCCACTCAGCACACACACTCAAGCATGCACCCTTACAGACCCGAACCCCCCACCCCCCAACTTAGCACACACACCCTCAAGCATGCACCCATACAGACCCGAACCCCCCACCCCCAACTCAGCACACACACTCTCAAGCATGCACCCATACAGACCCGAACCCCCCAGCCCCCAAATCAGCACACTCTCAAAACATGCACCCATACAGACCCGAATCCCCCACCCCCCAACCCAGCACACACACTCTCAAACATGCACCCATACAGACCCAAACCCCCAACTCAGCACACACTCTCAAGCATACACCATGCACCCATACAGACCCGAACCCCCCACACCCCCAACTCAGCACACACACTCTCAAGCATACATCATGCACCCATACAGACCCGAACCCCCCACCTCCCAACTCAGGACACACACTCTCAAACATGCACCCATACAGACCCGAACCCCCCACCCCCCAAATCAGCACTCTCAAACATACAGACCCCAACCCCCCAACCCCCCAACTCAGCACACACTCTCAAGCATACACCATGCACCCATACAGACCCGAACCCCCCGCCCCCCAACTCAGCACACACACTCAAGCATGCACCCATACAGACCCAAACCCCCCACCCCCCAACTCAGCACACACACCCTCAAGCATGCACCCATACAGACCCGAACCCCCCACCCCCAACTCAGCACACACACTCTCAAGCATGCACCCATACAGACCTGACCCCCCAAACCCCCAACTCAGCACACACTCTCAAGCATACACCATGCACCCATACAGACCCGAACCCCCCACCCCCCAACTCAGCACACACACTCAAGCATGCACCCATACAGACCCAAACCCCCCACCCCCCAACTCAGCACACACACCCTCAAGCATGCACCCATACAGACCCGAACCCCCCGCCCCCTAATGCATCTCAACATACACAACACAAACATACAAAAACAAACATTCATGCACACCCGAAACCCCCACCCCCCAACTCAGCACACACACTCTCAAACATGCACCCATACAGACCCGAACCCCCCACCCCCCAAATCAGCACTCTCAAACATGCACCCATACAGACCCGAACCCCCCACCCCCAACTCAGCACACACACTCTCAAACATGCACCCATACAGACCCGAACCCCACAACCCCCCAACTCAGCACACACACTCTCAAGCATGCACCCATACAGACCCGTACCCCCCACCCCCCAACTCAGCACACACACTCTCAAATATGCATCCATACAGGCCCAAACCCCCAACTCAGCACACACTCTCAAGCATACACCATGCACCCATACAGACCCGAACCCCCCGCCCCCCAACTCAGCACACACACTCAAGCATGCACCCATACAGACCCAAACCCCCCACCCCCCAACTCAGCACACACACCCTCAAGCATGCACCCATACAGACCCGAACCCCCCACCCCCAACTCAGCACACACACTCTCAAGCATGCACCCATACAGACCTGACCCCCCACCCCCCAACTCAGCACACACACTCTCAAATATGCATCCATACAGGCCCAAACCCCCAACTCAGCACACACTCTCAAGCATACACCATGCACCCATACAGACCCGAACCCCCCACCCCCCAACTCAGCACACACACTCAAGCATGCACCCATACAGACCCAAACCCCCCACCCCCCAACTCAGCACACACACCCTCAAGCATGCACCCATACAGACCCGAACCCCCCGCCCCCTAATGCAGCACACACATTCTCAAGCATGCACCCATACAGACCCGAACCCCCCACCCCAACTCAGCACACTCACTCTCAAGCATCACCCATACAGACCCGAACCCCTCCCCCCCAACTCAGCACACACACTCTCAAACATGCACCCATACAGACCCAAACCCCCAACTCAGCACACAAACTCTGAAGCATGCACCCATACATGCATCTCAACATACACAACACAAACAAACAAAAACAAACATTCATGCACACCCGAACCCCCCACACCCCCAACTCAGCACACACACTCTCAAACATGCACCCATACAGACCCGAACCCCACAACCCCCCAACTCAGCACACACTCTTCAAGCATACACCTTGCACCCATACAGACCCGAACCCCCCACCCCCAACTCAGCACACACACTCTCAAACATGCACCCATACAAACCCGTACCCCCACCCCCCAACTCAGCACACACACTCTCAAATATGCATCCATACAGGCCCAAACCCCCAACTCAGCACACACTCTCAAGCAAACACCATGCACCCATACAGACCCGAACCCCCCACCCCCCAACTCAGCACACACACTCAAGCATGCACCCATACAGACCCAAACTCAGCACACACACCCTCAAGCATGCACCCATACAGACCTGAACTCCCGCCCCCAATGCAGCACACACATTCTCAAGCATGCACCCATACAGACCCGAACCCCCCACCCCCAACTCAGCACACTCACTCTCAAGCATGCACCCATACAGACCCGAACCCCCCAGCCCCCAAATCAGCACACTCTCAAACATGCACCCATACAGACCCGAACCCCCCACACCCCAACTCAGCACGCACACTCTCAAACATGCACCCATACAGACCCAAACCCCCAACTCAGCACACAAACTCTGAAGCATGCACCCATACATGCATCTCAACAAACACAACACAAACATACAAAAAAAAACATTCATGCACACCCGAACCCCCCACACGCCCAACTCAGCACACACACTCCCAAGCATCCACCATGCACCCATACAGACCCGAACCCCCCACCTCCCAACTCAGCACACACACACTCTCAAACATGCACCCATACAGACGCGAACCCCCCAACCCCCAAATCAGCACTCTCAAACATACACCCATACAGACCCGAACCCCCAACCCCAACTCAGCACACACACTCTCAAACATGCACCCGTACAGACCCGAACCCCCCACCTCCCAACTCAGCACACACACTCTCAAACATGCACCCATACAGACCCGAACCCCCCACCCCCCAACTCAGCACACACACTCTCAAACATGCACCCATACAGACCCAAACCCCCAACTCAGCACACAAACTCTGAAGCATGCACCCATACATGTATCTCAACATACACAACACAAACATACAAAAACAAACATTCATGCACACCCGAACCCCCCACCCTCCCAACTCAGCACACACACTCTCAAGCATACACCATGCACCCATACAGACCCGAACCCTCCACCCCCCAACTCAGCACACACACTCTCAAACATGCACCCATACAGACCCGAACCCCCCACCCCCCAAATCAGCACTCTCAAACATGCACCCATACAGACCCGAACCCCCCACCCCCCAACTCAGCACACACACTCTCAAACATGCACCCATACAGACCCAAACCCCCCACCCCCCAACTCAGCACACACTCTCAAGCCACACTCTCAAGCATACACCTTGCACCCATACAGACCCAAACCCCCACCCCCCAACTCAGCACACACACCCTCAAGCATGCACCCATACAGACCCGAACCCCCCACCCCCAACTCAGCACACACACTCTCAAGCATGCACCCATACAGACCTGACCCCCCAAACCCCCAACTCAGCACACACTCTCAAGCATACACCATGCACCCATACAGACCCGAACCCCCCACCCCCCAACTCAGCACACACACTCAAGCATGCACCCATACAGACCCAAACCCCCCACCCCCCAACTCAGCACACACACCCTCAAGCATGCACCCATACAGACCCGAACCCCCCGCCCCCTAATGCATCTCAACATACACAACACAAACATACAAAAACAAACATTCATGCACACCCGAAACCCCCACCCCCCAACTCAGCACACACACTCTCAAACATGCACCCATACAGACCCGAACCCCCCACCCCCCAAATCAGCACTCTCAAACATGCACCCATACAGACCCGAACCCCCCACCCCCAACTCAGCACACACACTCTCAAACATGCACCCATACAGACCCGAACCCCACAACCCCCCAACTCAGCACACACACTCTCAAGCATGCACCCATACAGACCCGTACCCCCCACCCGCCAACTCAGCACACACACTCTCAAATATGCATCCATACAGGCCCAAACCCCCAACTCAGCACACACTCTCAAGCATACACCATGCACCCATACAGACCCGAACCCCCCGCCCCCCAACTCAGCACACACACTCAAGCATGCACCCATACAGACCCAAACCCCCCACCCCCCAACTCAGCACACACACCCTCAAGCATGCACCCATACAGACCCGAACCCCCCACCCCCAACTCAGCACACACACTCTCAAGCATGCACCCATACAGACCTGACCCCCCACCCCCCAACTCAGCACACACACTCTCAAATATGCATCCATACAGGCCCAAACCCCCAACTCAGCACACACTCTCAAGCATACACCATGCACCCATACAGACCCGAACCCCCCACCCCCCAACTCAGCACACACACTCAAGCATGCACCCATACAGACCCAAACCCCCCACCCCCCAACTCAGCACACACACCCTCAAGCATGCACCCATACAGACCCGAACCCCCCGCCCCCTAATGCAGCACACACATTCTCAAGCATGCACCCATACAGACCCGAACCCCCCACCCCAACTCAGCACACTCACTCTCAAGCATCACCCATACAGACCCGAACCCCTCCCCCCCAACTCAGCACACACACTCTCAAACATGCACCCATACAGACCCAAACCCCCAACTCAGCACACAAACTCTGAAGCATGCACCCATACATGCATCTCAACATACACAACACAAACAAACAAAAACAAACATTCATGCACACCCGAACCCCCCACACCCCCAACTCAGCACACACACTCTCAAACATGCACCCATACAGACCCGAACCCCACAACCCCCCAACTCAGCACACACTCTTCAAGCATACACCTTGCACCCATACAGACCCGAACCTCCACCCCCAACTCAGCACACACACTCTCAAACATGCACCCATACAAACCCGTACCCCCACCCCCCAACTCAGCACACACACTCTCAAATATGCATCCATACAGGCCCAAACCCCCAACTCAGCACACACTCTCAAGCAAACACCATGCACCCATACAGACCCGAACCCCCCACCCCCCAACTCAGCACACACACTCAAGCATGCACCCATACAGACCCAAACTCAGCACACACACCCTCAAGCATGCACCCATACAGACCTGAACTCCCGCCCCCAATGCAGCACACACATTCTCAAGCATGCACCCATACAGACCCGAACCCCCCACCCCCAACTCAGCACACTCACTCTCAAGCATGCACCCATACAGACCCGAACCCCCCAGCCCCCAAATCAGCACACTCTCAAACATGCACCCATACAGACCCGAACCCCCCACACCCCAACTCAGCACGCACACTCTCAAACATGCACCCATACAGACCCAAACCCCCAACTCAGCACACAAACTCTGAAGCATGCACCCATACATGCATCTCAACAAACACAACACAAACATACAAAAAAAAACATTCATGCACACCCGAACCCCCCACACGCCCAACTCAGCACACACACTCCCAAGCATCCACCATGCACCCATACAGACCCGAACCCCCCACCTCCCAACTCAGCACACACACACTCTCAAACATGCACCCATACAGACGCGAACCCCCCAACCCCCAAATCAGCACTCTCAAACATACACCCATACAGACCCGAACCCCCAACCCCAACTCAGCACACACACTCTCAAACATGCACCCGTACAGACCCGAACCCCCCACCTCCCAACTCAGCACACACACTCTCAAACATGCACCCATACAGACCCGAACCCCCCACCCCCCAACTCAGCACACACACTCTCAAACATGCACCCATACAGACCCAAACCCCCAACTCAGCACACAAACTCTGAAGCATGCACCCATACATGTATCTCAACATACACAACACAAACATACAAAAACAAACATTCATGCACACCCGAACCCCCCACCCTCCCAACTCAGCACACACACTCTCAAGCATACACCATGCACCCATACAGACCCGAACCCTCCACCCCCCAACTCAGCACACACACTCTCAAACATGCACCCATACAGACCCGAACCCCCCACCCCCCAAATCAGCACTCTCAAACATGCACCCATACAGACCCGAACCCCCCACCCCCCAACTCAGCACACACACTCTCAAACATGCACCCATACAGACCCAAACCCCCCACCCCCCAACTCAGCACACACTCTCAAGCCACACTCTCAAGCATACACCTTGCACCCATACAGACCCAAACCCCCACCCCCCAACTCAGCACACACTCTCAAGCATACCCCTTGCACCCATACAGACCCAAGCCCCCCACCCCCTAAATCAGCACACTCTCAAACATGCACCCATACAGACCCGTACCCCCCACCCCCCAACTCAGCACACACACTCTCAAACATGCACCCATACAGACCCGAACCCCCCACCCCCCAACTCAGCACACACTCTCAAGCATACACCATGCACCCATACAGACCCGAACCCCCACCCCACAACTCAGCACACACACTCTTAAGCATGCACCCATAGAGACCCAAACCCCCCAACTCAGCACTCAAACTCTGAAGCATGCACCCATACATGCATCTCAACATACACAACACAAACACTCAAAAACAAACATTCATGCACATCCGACACGCCCCACCAGCCCCCCATCTCAACATACACAACACAAACACTCAAAAACAAACATTCATACACATCCGACACACACCCCCATCTCAACATACACAACACAAGCACTCAAAAACAAACATTCATACACATCCGACACCCACCCACCCCCCATCTCAACATACACAACACAAACACTCAAAAACAACATTCATACACATCCAACATGCCCCCCCACCCTCCATCTCAACATACACAACACAAACACTCAAAAACAAACATTCATACACATCCGACACCCCCCCACCCCCATCTCAACATACACAACACAAACACTCAAAAACAAACATTCATACACATCCGACACCCCCATCTCAACAAACACAACACAAACACTCAAAAACAAACATACATACACATCTGACATGCCCCCACCCCGCATCTCAACATACACAACACAAACACTCAAAAACAAACATTCATACACATCTGACACGCCCCCCACCCCCAATCTCAACATATACAACACAAACATACAGCAGAACAGACCCGACACACAAACACAAACACACAGACCACTTACCGGAGACGTGCTGGAAGGCAGGTAAGCTGGAATGCTGGTGAGGTAAGTGGAATCGTACTACAGCTGGCGTGGCAAGCAAGGCTCAAATGCTTTCCGGCATCAAGCCTTACTGGCCACGCCAGCCGTAGTGCTGGCACTCCATTGGTGTAGCACACACGCACTACGTGGCTCATAGGAGTGACGTGGTGCATGTGTGCTGAGCCAATGATGGCCAGTGTTTTGTCCGGCCCGGAAGACAACAAAGACTTTCCTAATGGAGGGCGGCCGATGCTGCTTGCGGGCCGCCCTCCATTAGGAAAGTCTTTGTGCCTCGCGAGCCAGAAAAAACAGCATGGCGTGCCGCAACTGGCCCGCAGGCCGTATATTGTGCACCCATGGGCTGGATGCTGTATGGAGAAGGGTGAACAAGCTCATGTTTTTGCCACACTTTCTAATTTAGCCAGTTTTCCTGAGAAAAACATTTTTATTGAAGGATTGGGAATTAATTTACATATAATGTGGGACAGATTAGACTATATAGATCTCCCACAAGGGTTGAGGGATCTGAACGTTTTAGCATATTCAAGAGATACTGCGGAGAAAGTACATGAGCACGTCAAGAGAGTTTTTGAGTATAGAAGGGAGTTGGAAAGGTTACAGAATGAAGATATTGATGGAGATGGTTTGGATGCTATGTTTGTACAGAAACGGTTCCTGCCTTGTTGTAAGTCGATAAATGAGGAAACACGAATTTGTACGAAGGATGCGATTAGGTGGATTTCAGACATGTCGATAACTCCCGTAGAAGTATATGACACGTATAGTCAGTATACGCCAGAAATGCAGAGGAAAGTGATACAGGTAATGGTAGAATACCTGCAGGATGAATGCATAAAGAGAAAGATGTGTTGTCCCGCAGAATTATTGAATATTTACAAGAGAGCTTTTTCATTTGTCACTCCTTCGGCTGCTTAAGTGTTTGATTTAGCTCTATTGCTCAGTAAGCGTTCGGAGTTTCCTACATCTCAGTTGCCTATGAGAGAGGTTCCTCCGACATTTGGCCCAAATGTTGAGATTCCAGCTGATCCTGCAACAGGCGCACCTGCTCAGGATATTCCTGAACATTATGTGTCGCAGTTTGTTCACGTCCCATTCTCAAGATAGGAAGTGAACACCATTAAACAATCCATTCCAGATATTAGAAAGAATCCAACAGGGTTCTACAAAGAGATAGAATCTGTCTTACAGTCATCAATATTGATCTGTTATTTCCCGTGCTCCAACCTATTGATTTGTGGAAACAAATTAGGACTGTAGATGATATACCAGGGTTAGGAGACACATGGGTAAATATAGCTCGATTAGATAGAGAAAGGTCAGCTGACGAAAAACCGCCACAAGTAATACTGACTTTGCCTGATAGAATAGTCACGAAATTAAAAGCTATAATTCCTGAAAGAAGGATTATTTGGGACAAACTTACTGCTTGTGTCCAAGGGAAGTCTGAGGGTGCTACCAAATTCTTTAATCGGTTCAAACAAGTGTTTTTGGATTTCAGTGGACAAGATTTGAGCACAGAGTCTGGGAAATGACTATTCGTGGACAAAATTGTGCGTGGATTGTTGCCTGACATCCAATCACAAATTATGTCTCCCGAGAGCGCTTGGCAAGCTAAGTCTCAGTCTGAAGTATTGCATATGGCTCAGTACTATGAGAATCGTGTTAATAACGAAAAAGAAAGAATTGAAAAAAGAAAGGGAGACTTGAAAAAAAAGTTATATTACAGAAAATTGTTGGAGGCCCTAGAGGGGGCACTTCACAAACAGGCCGATGCGCTGAAATTTTTGGCGCAAGCGTGCGAAAGCGTGCGAAAGCGTGCGAATCGCAGCGCAAGTGCAAAAATCGCAGCGAAACCCATGCACAGCGATTCATGGAAGTCTGTGCGCGTGTAAATCCCTGGATGTGTGCTAATATACTGCATGGCGCACGCTGGCACACACGCTGGCACACACGTATCCAAACAGCGTGCGCTAAGCGCACATCAAAAGTGCACATAGCGCAGCGCACAAAACAAAAGTAGGCGGAACAGGGGGCGTAACACACGGCATGGGGAACAACGCGTGACAATGTGGGCGTCACGGGGGAAGTACAGGAGGCAAATGCGCGGAACGCCCACATGCGCCTCTACAACACGTATTCATGGAATCGAACGGGCTAATGCGTGCGCCAAAAAAGACGCGCTAATCCGGAAACACGTACGCCAGCAGGAAGCAGGCGTACATGGACCCACGCAGCATAAAAGTGCACGCAAACAACAATCAAGCTCAGATGCCAAGATGAACATACCGTTCCTAGCAACAGTGGTCATGGGATACCGCAGGAGGAGGAGGAGTATAGTCAGGCCCAGAATTTTTACACCCAGAACCATGCTGACCAGGTGTATGGGAGGTACAGGTTTCCACTTCACATAATAATCGACCTGGTGAGTGAGTGGGAGGATGACCTCACATCACCCACCCTGTGCTCCCAAGCTCTCAGCCCCCTGGAGAAGGTCCTCTATGTACTGCACTTCTTGGCCACTGGATCATTTCAGCGTACAAGTGCTATAGTGGTGGGGTGTCACAGGTCACACAGTCATGCTGCATACACCAGGTGTTGGCCATCATGACTGCACGCCCATCAGTCCGCAGGCACATATACCTGCCCAGAACACCTGCAGAAAGGCAGGCTTCCATCCAGGATTTCTACGGGGTGGCACAATTCCCCAAAGTGCTAGGTGCCATTGATTGCACCCATGTGGCTCTACGTCCCCCCAGGGCATCTGAGCACATCTATAGAAACCGCAAGCACTGACATTCCATCAACATGCAGGTAGTATGTGATGCCAAGGGAATCATCACCTCAGTATATGCCAACTATCCAGGGTCCACCCACGACAGTTTCATTTACAGAATGTCAACCCTAAACCGGGACCTAGAAGCTGGGCGGAATGGCGATACAGGGCTGCTTGGTGAGTATAAATGCCACTGCACACACATGCAAGTCAGATACTGAGTAATGTCACAACCCCACTAATGATACCCATCACCACCTCCGCAGGGGACAGTGCCTACCCTCTGAGCACCCACATGATGACGCCAATTCAGAACCCCACCACGCCACCCGAGGTAAGATACAACACAGCCCATATTGCAACCCAGGGCATAGTGGAGCGCACATTCGGAGTGCTCAAGTCACGCTTTCGCTCCCTTGACCGTTCTGGTGGGCAGTTGTTATACGCTCCCCCAGTAGTCATAGTGGCAGCATGTGTCCTGCACAACGTTGCAACACACCGGGGCCTGCCGGTGGACATGGTGGTGCCCTCACATCCCCAACCACATGCACGCCCGATGCGCATGGGAGGGGAAAGGGCACGTGGTGAGGCAGTCTGTACGCAGCTGGTGGCTAATTACTTCACATAAAATCACACCCCTGTGGAGTGCACACAGCCCTGGCACATACCAGCTGACAATCAATGATGATGACATAAGGGACAGTCAACTGTCACAACCATACAAGCCTGAGATTGGTCACCTGGAAGTGTTACATTGTGTGCATCCCTACCTACCCAAACACCACCAATGCTGTGTCATCAAAAGACATACATCTATGCTGCTAAATTCATTACCCCCTTGCTAAATACAACATGAGAACAGCGCCATGTCACCCAACCCCTCCCCAGCTCCACCACCAAGCACACCATGGCATGTCATGCAATGTGAAAGCAAACAAAGCAATGCACAAGACCTGATACAAGTGTCACAAAGTACACTGTCCCTAATGGAAACTTCCCACACACAATATGCTCCCAGTAATGTATAACTAATAGCACATATTACCAAATACTTACCACCAACACAATGCTGCAACACACCATGATAAATGGAAAAACATGACAGTACTAAGTTCAAATAGTGGTAGTCTTACAACCTGAATACGCCAGCACATTGACCCCTTCCAACTGTAGAGTGTTGCTGCCACGCAAATGTCTCAGTGTACTGCATACAACATGAACTGCATCTGCAAAGTAGACGGCCTTGTGAAGACATGAGGAAGGAACCTGCAAATTAGGAGGAAGACATGGATGCACAAGCACATATCAATACACCATGCAGTGTACAATACAACAACAATATCCACTAGGGATGTCTACACAGTATTGACTACAGACTGCCCACACAGCTCATGGGAGCCCAACGTCACTGTGTAATTCACTGCCACTTGGTCACACCCTTTGCAAGCCCATGGAAACAGGAAGCAGGAGGGGTGTGTGTCTCACAAACCCAAGCATCTAACTCAGACTCAGGACAAGCCTGCATGTGCCCAGCCGGAATACAGTGGATGCCCATGGGAGCCACACAAGGCAACACACTGTAAAAAAAAATCAAAAATCAAAAATGGCCATGTGGCGGCCAGGGGGATGGGGAGGCCACCCAGGAGGTCCGAGGACAGGGTGCACACCAACACCCACCTGCGTGGATGTTGCAAAAAAAAATACCTCCTTGGGCTCATGGTCTGCAAGGCTATGCCATTGTGGGAGAACTGCTGTCGCTCTGCTCAATCTCTGCTGCTGCATCAGGAGGTGGTAGCACTATGGGAGGCAGCCCACGGAAAGCCCTGGTATGGTCCTCCATGGCAGCAAGCATGTGGGTGTGGAAGGTCTCATTCTGGTGGATGATAGTACGGAGATCCCCATGCAGCACCTGACGGGTTGCCTGCATTTCTGCATGCATAGCCTCGCGTGATGCCCGGATCTCCTCATGTGTTGCATGCAGCTCAGCTGAGAGCGAACGTGTGAGCTGCTCCAGCTGCTGTTCTGCCCTTAAATTACTGGAAGCCTCAAGTTCAACCAGAGTCTGCCTGAGGTTATGTAGTTCGACCCTCAGGGCTTCCCTGTGGCCCTGGGACTCTATTGATATGGATTCGGGCAGAGTCTACAGTGCCGCCCGTCGGTCCCTGTTGGACGCCAACATGTCTTCCCTGTGTGATTGGCAAATGGAGTCTGTTGCCTGCTGTTGTTGCTCCATCTGCCTTTCAGGGGGGAGAATGGAAGTGGCCACCCTCTCCATTGCCTGAGCCATCATTTCTACTGATGCTGCCTTTTGGGTTGCCATACCGTACATGGAGTTTCCCATACAGTATTGCCTGGTGGCGCACGGCCACTGCTTCGACGGGCGCCACACCTGTTTGGGGCAAGGCGATCTGCACCTTGCTGTGCTGGCAGTGCCTGAGGCCGCAGGACTGCATTCCCCCTCTGATCTGCTGGCCCAGGAACAGGATCAGATGCTGTGGAGTGTGATCCTGCATCAGTAACCACCAAAGGCGGACCGACCAACACTGCCATCCCCATAGAGGGTTCTACCCTTGGTGCAGGTGGGTTGGACAGAACAGAATCCCTGCCAGAAACACTTACCTGCGACTGTCTTTAAGTCTCATCATACAATTCAGCACTTGAATAGAGGTCTGGGGAGGTGCACCCAGAGACACCCCTGGACAGTATGGTCTGCAGTAACATTGGGTTTTCACCCACCACCACACCATGTCCCCCACTGGTGCCCGGTCGTGCCTGAGATTCCTCCTGGGTCTGCACCATCTCCTCAACCTCAACAGCATCAAGTGCTTCATCACCTGCAAAAACATGAAAGACAACTAATGGAAAGAGGCATGAGCACCATAGCACACACATAGGCTGTGACAAGCCAGAGATCCAGTACATGATTTACACATGTCCCACATGACTATAACCCTGCCATGCATGCACTGTCAAAGAGTTGGAAGTGGAGTCAAAAAGGCAGAAACTGGGGAGAGCAAGATGCAAAAGCAACACATTTGCAGCATGTTGGGTAGCACTGGCATCACACATCAGGCTGTGAGTGGCATGTCTAATACACATACATGACACATGCAACCACACAGATGTCATGTAGCATAGCCACGTTAAATTACAAAACTATAGCAATATGTCAGTGAATGAGTACTGTCACACATCCATGTCACATCGACATGATGCGAAGATTAATGCTGAATAGTGTTGCTAAATATGCATGTGCCACACACTGAAACACATCCATTGTCCAATAATACAGTCATTGTGGGCTGATCAATGGTTGGTCACTTTAACATTACAGGAAACATATGTCATGTTCCACATGCAAACAGGCCCTAATAAAAAATGTCTGCAGCCCAATACTCAATCGGCCTGAATGGTGTAATCATTAACATAACCAGGTAAAAATAGTGGCCCAGTGTGGGCTGTAAACATATGTTGCAATAGGGCAGAAAAATACGTAGTAAAAATGGGAGAGTGGAAACAATCAGCCTGAATGAACACTTACAAAATCTGAACAATGTAGTTGCAAGATGACAGTTCAAGGTAAAGTGCACTACTGTGGGCCTAATTGGCAACTGTGGGCAGAAGGGATACAGACATACCCAAATCCAAGGCACGTGAATGTATGGGAGGAAGCAAATGGGTGACACAAAACACTCAGGAGTACACACCCTCACCTGGTACTCAATCAGAACCCGTCACCCAAACAACATACACATTGATTACACACACACGCATGGGCACTCACCGGACAATGCGTCGTAATCAGGTAGATCTCCCACACCTTGGATATGTTCCTCTGTGATGAAGGTACCAGCAACAGACTCATGTTCAGTGAGTTTGTTGTCCTCTTGTGGAGACCCATCGCCAGTCACCAGAGTAGCAGCATGATTTGAGGCCAGCTTGTTCTTTGCTCTGCGTTTCAGGTCATTCCACCGCCTGTAGCAATCATCAGCTGTGCGCCTCAGAAATCCAAGGGCACTTATGCGGTCCGCGATGGTCTGCCAGTGTGCCCTACGTTGACCAGGTGTGGTCTTGCATCCTGCAGTCACCAACATTTTGCGGCTATATGCCAACACATAGGTCACAAGTGCATCAAGTTCGGGGTCATTAAAGCTAGGCTTCCTTGACGTGCTGGACTGTGTAGCTGTGTCTGGGGTCTCAGCCTGTGGTGCCAGAGCACCCTTCTTCCTCTTCTTCAAAGGTGGAGCACAGCCTGAGTGGCTTGCGCTGCTCTGGTCAATAGGGGCAAAAGCGCAGGTGGAATGGGTACTGGGAGTGTGCAAATGCACAATGAACATAGGTCTTGGTGCAGGCATTGGCTGAAGTGTGATGTTGGCAGGGGCAACGTCAGTTTGATGGACTAGGACTGACACAGTCCCGGCTGGGAGACTCAGAGCTGGGGTGGATAGAGCTGCAGCTGCCCCTGCAGCCTCCCCACCCTGCCTACTTGGGGCAGCAGATGACATCGCTGCCCCAGATCCACATGGCCTGGTGACACCAACTTGCACCGGCACACGTGGCTTAGACTTGCTGACCTGGAAGCTAGCCTGGGAGTCATCCTGTGCCGGCTCAGGTGCCACAATGGGCTGGTCCAACAAGGGCTGAGCTGAGATGGTGTCAGCCACGTTTCCCTCAACCATGGGGGGGGCATGGGTGTCTCTGATTGGTCCTCCACACATGGGGGTCTAGGGCACCCTGCAAATCATGGCCACATCCCCTACCGTGCCCACCACGCCCACCTTTTGGAGGTCGGCCACCTTTGCCTCCCTTACCGCTTGGTTGCCTCCCAACCATGGCACTGATGTTGTTGTGCGTATGGGAGTTGCAGTAAACAATTGTTCTGGGCAATTGGGGGTGAAAGGGGTAGGGTACTAGATGGAATTTGTACCCTAGTGCTCTAGCAAGGCTGTCTGTGACCCCTGGGGGAAGATGACAGGTCATGCAACGCACAGGCACCCCAAAAACAAAAAGTAACTCAACCTCTCGTAGACCACGTGTGTGGAAAAATGAACCCGCACTACGCTGTGGCACCCAGAAACACAAAAACAATCGTACACGTGTTACACGCAGCCTACAATGACCTCTGAAGGGGTACGCGACACACGGGGCAAGCACAGTTGGTAAATGCGTGCGCGACTCACTGTCTGCCTGGAAAAAGAATGTGAAAAAAACGCGCGTGTGCACGTAGGCAACACCCCCGCCAAAAGAAGAACTGTACGATGTCTGAGGAGACAGGACAAAAGAAGAAGTGAACGCTGTTTGAGGAAACAGGCCCAAAAAAAATAAAGAACGCTGTCAGAGGTAACAGGGAGTACGAACTTGAAACGCTGTGAAGTAATCACATGTGAACCGACAAGAAGTACAGAATTCACCCACTCGCTCTCCACAAAAAGCACCTACAAGTGAATGGGGTCCTACATGTACAGCGTCACTTACGCGTGTATGCGCTAAGGCCCTTTCCTCCAATTACACGAGCTGACACTCGGACGTGCAGTTTTTGGATGTGTATGATGAACATGCACCCGTGTTGATGGAAACGCCCGCGCGCGTCACGTCACTTACGCGCGTAGGCCCTTTCCTCGGATTACACGCATCCACACATGGACGTGCAGTTTTTTCACGCGTGCTGAACCACTATGCCCATGTCACGAGGGAAACGCCTGCGCGAGTCACGTCACAGAAGCGCTTACGCACTAAGGACCTTTGGTCCAATGAAACCACGCACGTGTGCTGACACGCTTACGCGCGAAGGGCCTTTCCTCGAATTACACGCTGACGTGCAAGATTTTCACGTGCCAAATCACTCTGTATCAAGCTGGCCACGCAACAACACACGGAAGACCACGCTCCTGCCCAGAAGGCTGAATTACTACCCCCAGAGCCTTGAGCACGCTCCCACCTGCCATCTGCTGCTGCCTGACTGCCTGCTGCCCAAGTGCCCTGCTATTTCCTGCCTGCACGCCAGCCAGGGGTGCAGTTTCTGTGACCACCCCTGCTGGAACCGAAGACTCCCGACTGGGATACCATCGCTCCACAGCCCAGCCCCAGGACCCAGTTGCCCACCCACTCCTGCCTCTGGGGTTTCCATGTCGGGCACAACACCATCTGGCACCACTGGCAACCCCCAGCCAGAGAGGCAGGGGGCCACCAGCTTCAGTGCCAGGGAAGTTGGTGTCATGGTGGAGCAAGTCCTGGGGCAGTATGATGCCCTCTTTGGAAGTTTGTGCGCCGACAATGAAGGACGGACCAGGATCTGGATGGACATCGTGACTGCCATCAACGTGGAGGGGGTGGCAGTCTGCGACTTACAACATGTCAAGAAGCACTGGGAGGACTTCAGGTCCAGGACCCTCAACAAGGCCCGGCGCCTCTTGAAGGCAGCGGATGCCAAAGGGCGCCGGGGCCACCTGTCCGACCACCAAATGAGGGTCCTGGAACACATATGCCCAGTGCTCCACGTCCAGGTCCTTGAGAGGCAGACCCATCTAGAGTCGAGCAGTAAGTGTACATGCATACTGATTGGACGCTGTGCGTGTGGTGGTGTGCCAGTAGTGTGCAGGTTGCACATGTGTTTCATAGGGCCATGTAGGGATGTGTATGAACAGGTGCATGAGGCTGCCACATGTGAGTCCTCTTAGGTGTGAGACACATCGATGGTGTATGTGTTGGTAAGCATGCTGTGCAAATGCAGGTGTGGGAGCACACATGTTTGAATTTCTGTGTATTTACGTTGGCATGGTTGTGGTGTCACACATGGATGGTGGTTCCTGCTGCATGTATCTGCACTGTGTACATGTGCATGTGTGTGTATTTGACAAGTGTGCAACTGTGATGCAACATGGATGTACGTGACACTGATATGTAGAAGGCTGAATGCCAGATGTGACATGTATGGCGATCGCATCACTGCGACAGTTGGAGGAGATGTAGACATGCATGTATGTGTGGTGGCATGTGTGCATGTCTAGTGCACTCCCTGTGTTTCATGTGATGTCAGGCTCACCTTCGGCTGTTAATGCCGTTGTATGTGTATGGATGTTGCTGCCTGGTGCAATATTGCTGTGGAAATGCTCATGTGTGTGAGTTGAAATGACATGTATGTCGTGGAGTGTGATGCCATGTCTGAAGTTTGACACGGCCACTCATGTGCAACTGACATGTGTGTATCAGTCCATTGTACAGTGCCCTGATGTCTGTGTTTTATCTCTTCCTGTCTGCAGCGTCAACTGATGAAGAGGGCGGAGAGGGTGTTGTGGAGCACAGCAGCAGGGATCGCACCACCAGCCAGAGACGCAAGGCTCAGCTCTCCTCCCAGATTGTCATCTCGTCGGGGAGTGAGGAGTCTGGTGCCGTGTCCCAGGCCGCAGCTGCTGAGGGTAGGTCCAAGAGGCAGAGGTCGGAGGTGGACTCCTCGGCAACAGAAGGGGCAGCTGAGACCCGACACAGGGTCCAACGGAGGAAGATGGCACAGAGTCATCCAGGTTGGTGGGGGGTTTGGTGGAGGAGGAGTCCATGGAAGGGACACACACGGGGTCTGGAGGTGGGGATTTCACTGGTGCTAGTCCTGCAGTGCAGGGGCAGGGACAGGAGGCAGCACAGGCTGCCACGGAGGTGCCTGTGTGTAATCCTGTCCCTGATCCTGTCACTGCATCATCTGGCACCAGCAGGGATGCCTACGTCGAGACCCGTTTTTTGAGGGAGGGGATGAGCGCACAACAACTGGCCTTCCTCTCCCTGCGGACGTGGCTATCCGGGACCGTGTTGAGGCTGTCCTGAGTGGGATAGCGTTGCGTCAACGGGGCATGCAAGGTGACCTGCAGTATTTTCGTGGAGAGACTGCACGTCGTCTCGCATGCCTCTTTGACCACGTTGACCTACTGAGATGGGTCACCGGTGCTGGATTCCTCCGTGTGCTGGACCTTCTTGCGACCCCCTCCTCACCTGAAACCCCTACGCGCCAGTCGTCCTCCATGCCATCTTCCCACCCATGTATCAGCTGGGTACCCTGTGGAGCTGCCCCTAACCCAGCGGCCAGGCTGGTGGAGGACACATCCCTGACACAGTCGGGAGTCCGACGTCCAGCAGGGGTGGCCACCACGACAGCTGCACCCCAGCCAGAGGAGGACATGCAGGCAGCAAGAGCCAGGGCGCAGGCACAGCAGCAGGAACATGGTGGGAGCAATGATGGCTCAGGGCCTTCAACATCGGAGGGGCAGGCATCGGCCATAGGGCAGGAGGACCCAGGATTTCAAGTGTCTTCCGTGTGGCAGCGGTTGGGCCACGCCATAGATGCGGAGCGGCAGCAGGCGGAAGAGGCACGGCTCACAATGGTCAGGGTGGAGAACTCCATGCAAAGGGCCCTGAGACGGGGCGAGTGCCTCGAGGCAATTTTCTGGGAGTTGGAGGTGAACATGTTGTTGTCCCTGTGAACCCTTGGGGCCATGGAAGAGGACCCCCTCCAGGACATTGAGCGGGAGTTCGATGATGCCCTGGCCCGGGACATCAAAAAGTGAGCCGTCGGACTAGCCCACTGCCATTGTAAATTGTTAGATAGTGTTAGGTTTCCTTTCTGTTTTTGTTTATTTTGGGCCGCTTGGACAATGCACCACATTTTTGTGTATAGTTCTTTATCAGGTAGTGTTTTTTGTAGGTTTCATTTCATTTGTTGGGCTCATGGACCCTGGATTGGTGATTTGGATATAGTTGAACAGTGGATGTTTCTCGTTTTTATTTTAATTTCACCATGGCGCAATGGATTTCATATATTTTCTTTCCCTTGGATTTGCTTTGTTGGACTGAGACTTTGGACAAATTTTCATTTGGATTTCTTGGGATTCTGATTTCATATTTTTTATTCTTTTCCAGACATGCTGCATTTTATTTCTTATTCGCATTATTGGGTGTTTTTTTTCATTACATTCATGTTGTGTTCAATACATTTTTGTTTCATACTTCGATGTGTGGTATTCTCTCATTGGTTTCATGCATGTCATGATATGGGTTTTCACATTCACTTGCACCCATTGTGTGTGTGTGTGTGACGGACATGTGTTCATGTACATACTTGCCATTCGGGTTGTATCATGTAATGGCCATTTCTCTGTGGGTGGATGCAATACTTGGTTGGGTCTTTGGGCTGGGGTGGCGTGGTGGTGGGATGTGTGTGGCCATGAGGCCCATGATTGAGGATCTTCATGGCGTGGGTGCTGAGGGACATGAGTGGGGGCCTGCTGGCAGGTGCCCCTGACTGCTGGGGGGTGGGGTGCTGGGGGACATGAGTGGGGGCCTGCTGGCAGGTGCCCCTGACTGCTGGGGGGTGGGGGTGCTGGGGGACATGAGTGGGGGCCTGCTGGCAGGTGCCCCTGACTGCTGGGGGGTGGGGATGCTGGGCGACATGAGTGGGGGCCTGCTGGCAGGTGCCACTGACTGCTGGGGTGTGGGAGTGCTGGGGGACATGAGTGGGGGCCTGCTGGCAGGTGCCCCTCACTGCTGGGGGGTGGGGGTGCTGGGGGACATGAGTGGGGGCCTGCTGGCAGGTGCCCCTGACTGCTGGGGGGTGGGGGTGCTGGGGGACATGTGTGGGACATGAGTGGAGGCCTGCTGGCAGGTGCCCCTGACTGCTGGGGGGTGGGGGTGCTGGGGGACACGAGTGGGGGACTGCTGGCATGTGCCCCTCACTGCTGGGGGGTGGGGGTGCTGGGGGACATGAGTGGTGGCCTGCTGGCAGGTGCCCCTCACTTCTGGGGTGTGGAGGTGCTGAGGGACATGAGTGGGACATGAGTGGGGGCCTGCTGGCAGGTGCCCCTGACTGCTGGGGGGTGGGGGTGCTGTGGGACATGAGTGGGGGCCTGCTGGCAGGTGCCCCTGACTGCTGGGGGGTGGGGGTGCTGGGGGACATGAGTGGGGGCCTGCTGGCAGGTGCCCCTGACTGCTGGGGGGTGGGCCTGCTGGCAGGTGCCCCTGACTGCTGGGGGGTGGGGGTGCTGAGTGACATGTATGGGACATGAGTGGAGGCCTGCTGGCAGGTGCCCCTGACTGCTGGGGGGTGGGGGTGCTGGGGGACATGAGTTGGTGATCACTAGTGCAAGATGACATGTGGCTTGGCTGGGAGGCATGCCCATGGTGGATGGGCTGCCTGCGGGACATGACCAGGGGTGCAGGGTAGTCCCCTGTGGTGTGGGCTGCCTGCAGGGGCCGTGGAAGGTGTAGAGTGAACACCTGGGAGGACCCACACTGCCAAGTCATGTGTAGGACTCCCCGCGCACCCCCAAAATTCACGTACCCCTCTCTGACAGCAAAATTGCATGTGAAAATTCCTGCAAAGCCCAGTTATTCACGTACCCCATTAGCACAGGGCCAATCGCGTGTGAAACTTCCCGCGAACCCCAGTTATACACGCACCCCACTCGCACAGGGCCAATCGCGTGTGAAACTTCCCGCGCACCCCAGGAATACATGTACCCCATTCGTACAGGGCATTTCACGTGTGAAACTTCCCACGAACCCCAGTTATACACGTGCTCCACTCCAATCGCATGTGAAACTTCCCGCGCACCCCAGGAATACATGTACCCCACTCGCACAGGGCCTATCGTGTGCGAAACGTCCAGCGCACCCCAGGAATACACGTACCCCACTCACACAGGGCATTTCACATGCAAAACTTCCTGCGAACCCCTGTTATACACGTACCCCACTCCAATCACGTGTGACACTCCCCGTGCAGCGGGGTACGTGTATTCGGAGGGGCCCGAGGGGAGTTTTACAGGCGTTTTGATGGTTGGTGGCCTGTGCGCCATGTACGGGATTTGTGCGCTGTGCATGGCGCACGGGGAGGGTTTGGGGGCGTAACTGGCGCTGCTGCAGGGTCACTGTGCCACTCTGCACCACGGCTGGTTTTGGAAGCTAAAATCCATGAATACGCTGTGCGCGGAAATTGATTTTAGCGCACACAGCTGGCGCAGAAATTCACACGCGCACACTGCGCGCCAGCCGCGTGCACCACTTGTGCACTGAATTCTATGAATTACCCCCTTAGGGGTCAGTTTGCTCCACAGGGAAAAGCGCCATTGGGTCCTGTAAACATGAACCAGTGTGCTTATTGCAGACAAGAGGGTCATAGGCATGCACAATGCCCGATCCTCAAGCAGAGGTCGAATAACGCATTTGGTGCCATGGGTATACGATCCAGAGGCCGCCCTGGGACAGGGGGTCCTGGTAGAAGTCAGTTTTCACAAAATGTGCAACCTTTTTTACAGGATAATCAGGCACGAGTCTGGATAATAGAAACATTTTTGATCATCCTTCTGCTGCTTACCTCTCTGAAGAACTTCCTTTTGACGACATTCTGTTTTGTTAGGATTGCCCGAAGCAGGGTTTGGAACTGATTCCTATTCCCGTTAATGAGAAAGGTCCCTACGTTGAGATGATAGTGGGAAATAGGAAACATCTATTTTTGATAGATACAGGGGCACAGAAGTGTTCCATTGACCATTCACGGGTTCCAAACATTCCACTGTCAGGGAAAACCAATGTTTCTGTAGGGTTTTCTAGTACACCAGTAGTCTGTCCGGTTTCTTCGCTGGTAGCAATTAAATTGGGTCCATTCACGGACCACTGTCCATTTCTTTTGACTATGAACTGTGGAGAGAATTTGTTGGGGTTGAATCTGTTGAAGGAATTAAAGGTGGTAATTCATTGTTCTTTGGATGAAGAGCGTTTGACGATTTCACCACAGCAACTTTCTGTCTCTCAGTTTCTGACTAGACCTTTGCCGCCGGAATTTAGCAATGTTCCGGAGTGTTTGTGGGCAATGTATGATAATGATGTCGGTGTTCTACAAATTGAGCCTGTTAATATTATTTTGAAACATGGAGTAAAGTTGAAACGTATTCCTCAGTATAAGATCTCGGTCGATGGTGAGCAAGCTTTGAAATGCACAGTCTCCGATTTTGTGCATCGTGGGGTAATTGAGGAAATTGCAGGTAGTTTGTGCAATAGTCCGATTTTGCCTATGTACAAGAAAGGCGATAATGCAATTCCTTTTCGTTTCATTATTGATTTACGTGCCATCAATAAGATTGTTGCCCCACAATTTCCTATTGTGCCTGATTTGACCACAATTTTAACCATGACTCCGGCTTCTGCTACTCACTTTTGGGCTGTGGATCTTAAGAATGCTTTCTTTAGCATTCCCATACACAAAGATAGTAGATACCTGTTCGTGTTCACCTTAGGGGGACGCTTGTTTACCTTCACCAGTGCACCGCAAGGTTACACGGAGAGTCCTAGCATCTACAGTAGGGCCTTGAAAGAGCAGCTTGATACACTCGAGCTGCCCACCACTTGTACACTACTTCAGTATGTAGACGATCTACTTTTAGCTGCTGACTCAGAGAGCGCCTTTAAGGAAGGCACTGTGTTGTTGCTTATTCACATAGCACAACATGGACACAAAGCTTCACTCAAAAAGTTTCAGTATTGTTGACAGAAAGTCGCCTATTTAGGCTATCTCCTGTCAAAGGAGGGAAGAAGGTTGACGCCTGAGCGGATACAAATAATTTCTAGCATGTCTGTCCCAAACACACAGAAGGAAGTCAGAGCCTTGGTAGGAATGGCTTCTTACTGTAGGCAGTGGATCCCCAACTTCTCCTTAGTGATTAAACCAATGTTGGCTTTGACGGAGAAGGGCATTTCTTCGCCATTGCTGTGGAACCTGGAACACCAGCAAGCGTTTGATCTGCTTAAGATTGCATTGTGTTCGGCACCAGTTTTGGGCACACCAAATTATGAAAAGGCCTTCGTGTTGTATGTGCATGAACGTGATGGATGTGCTTTTGCTGTATTAACGCAGGAACATGGAGGGAAGAATATGCTGTGTGGCTACTTTTCTTCCGCCCTTGATCCTGTTGCATGCGCTTTGCTAATATGTTTGAGAGCTATCGCTGCAGCTGCCTCGTCCTTAAAACAGAGTGAGGGAATGGTCCTAGGCCATGCTTTAACCCTGAAGGTACCTCACTCTGTAGATGAGGTATTAAACAGAACACAAACGTAGCACCTCACCTCCGCATGATTAACGAGATACGAATTGATCTTGTTTGCACCGCACATTAAAATTCAGAGATGTTGCGTTCTCAATCCGGCTGAACTTTTACCGTTCCCGCAAGGTACTGCTTGTAGTGGCGAAGAGTCACATGACTGCCTTTACACCACAGAGCAAGATACAAAAGGCAGAATCGATCTTAAAGATACTCCTTTGAACAATCCAGAAGGGGAGCTGTTTTGTGATGGCTCCTGCTTTAAACTTCCAGATGGTACATCCACAGCTGCTTATGCAATCACCACATTGAGCACGGTTGTGGAGACAAAAAGAATCACGCATAACTCTGCGCAGGCCGCAGAGATTATAGCATTGACTCGAGCTTGTGAACTTTCTGAAGGGCTTACAGTAAATATATATACTGATAGTCAGTATGCTTTTGGGGTGGTTCACAACTTCGGTAGACTTTGGGCAGAACGAGGTTTCTTGACCTTACATGGCACTAAATTCCAGTATGGCTCCTTGATAGTACGGTTACTCTCAGCACTTGCACTCCCCACTCAGTTAGCAATTATGAAATGCGCAGCAGATCAGAAGATCATGGATAATGTGGGAAAAGGGAACGCTTTCACTGAGCAGATAGCCAAACAGACTGCCACTGATCTCCACTCAGAAATGTATACTTCAAGGGAAGCCACAAATGTCTGTACTTTGGATGAGGGTATTGAATCTCTGAAAAGTATTCAAGCAGATGCCACATTAGAGGAATCTAAGAAATGGGCTGAGGGTTTGGCAAAATTGGATGATAACGGGTGTTGGGTGGAAAAAGTAAAAGGAAAATGGTTGTTGCCGGATGCGTACATTACAATGATGGTCACTATGGCTCATGGTCCCACCCATATCTGTGCACGATAGATTACCAAAATGTTGCAAAATGTCTGGGTGAATGATAAAATCTCCAAAGTAGCTGAACGTTTTGTTCAGAGTTGTATGAGTTGCTTGCAGCATAATATGGGAAAGGGCACATCGACTCATAGGGGTAGTTATGGTCCACCTTATGTCCCCTTCGAGGGGATACATTTTGATTTCATTGAAATGGAGCATTGCAACAACTACAAATATGTGCTAGTGGTTGTCTGCGCTTTTAGTAAATGCATTGAAGCCTTTCCCGTCAAAGATGCCACCGCAATGACAACTGCAAAGACCATGCTGAAGGAATATTTTCCTAGGTTTGGTTTGCCAAGAGTCATCTGGTCGGACAATGGTCCACATTTTATGACTGCTGTAATCCTGCAGATATGTGCAGGATTACAGATCGATAAACGGTTCCATTCAGCTAGACACGCTCAGAGCACTGGTTTGGTAGAAAGACACAACGGCATCATCAAGAATAAGCTCGCTAAGACGTGTGCCGGCACCAAACTGAAATGGCCGGACGCCTTACCGATCATGTTATTATCCATGAGGGCAACCCCACAAACTAAGACTGGGCTCTGCCCATTTGAGGTGGCCATGGGTAGGCCAGCTAACATTTGGGGCCTACCTAAACCCAATCTTTGCGTGACATTGAACATGTACTTCTTTCCGATTACTGTGGCCAGTTAACTAAAAATCTGTATTTGCTTTACCAACAGGTGCGATAAGTCCTTCCTGTTATGTACGGGGCCCAGGGCACAGTATACGGCCTGGCAATTGGGTCCTCGTTATGTCATTTGAAAGAGCATCCTGCCTCGCATCTCGTTGGCAGGGCCCACATCAAGTTCTCTTGGTCACACAGATCGCTGTGCGAGCGGCATAGCGGAAACACTGGATCCACGCGTCCCACATCAAGAGGATTCCCTTCCCTTTGCCACACGATACAGAAGACACAGATTCCCTCACCTGCGCTACATCCAACGATCACGTAGCATCAAGCAGCATCAAGAGTGCATCAGAGACTCTCCATGAGCTTGTGGGGCCTGGGGAAACAGACGCTTCATCTCCACACTCTCCAACAGATCCTTTTGCACCATTGTTAAATCCTGGTTCAAATTCGCCACTTCCATCAGGAAGCGACGGCACATTGTTTGCAGATCACACAATACCAGGAGTCACAAGGTACGATCTGCGTCCGAGGAGTTAGACTTACTGCACGGTTTGGCTGTGCCATCAGCAAAAAATCATCAGAGGGCTTGTCTTTTTGGCCCTGTTCTTTTGCACATAAGGGAATTCTGTTGGCAAGGGTTTGGGAAAGGACTAAGAAAACGTGTGATCTGGAGATCGCCAGCAAACTGACCTTGGCGTATTCGTTTGAAGAAACAATGCCTGCAACCGCTCGCAATCATACGGAACAGATAAGAGACTGTGTGACCAACCGTAGTAATGAACAATCGAATGCGTGGGCCCCGAAAACGTATTGTTGTCTTTTGATTATGTTAGCTGGTTTCACAATAGTAATTGCCTTAGGGTTTTGGTATTTGGAGGAAGTACATCCGTTTGAAATTCTGTTACCCACTGAAAATATACCTACTGTTTCTACACCTTTCGTGCATCTGCACACTCTATCTTCTAGAGACTCTCAGCACAGGCAGAGTTACCATAACAATATTCTATTACTTATCATGAATGCCACACATACCATTTTTAACAAATCTAATTGTTGGGTCTGCTCGCATTTACTGCAACATGGGGATAAGGGGCTGGGCTGGTATATTCATCCCTTACCTTTGACTACTGCATGCTATGATTCTTTGAGGGCACTATTCTTTGGCTGATGGAACGATAGCATCTCGGGGAACTTTGATGGAACTAATTTGAATGACTTTGAGAAACGTGTTCTAACGCCCCTGGGATGCTCACTCTTTGCGAATAGGAGCAAGCTTAATGGTGCTTCTATTAGGCCTTCTGATAGACTGCCCCGTCCTTTTCAATCTCTGATCTCTTTCAAGATGGCTCCTATAGGAAATAGGGATGCCACACCACCTTCCTATACTGTTAACCACAGCCCCGATTCAGTTTCTTTCTGCATACAGAGGAATGGTACTCAGTCAACGGGTGATTTCAAGGGTTGCGCCAAAGTTGCGAACTTGACCAGTGAGGACAGACCTTTGTATGTAGGCAAACCTGTCTACTTTGTTTTCGGTAATGTAGCTTTCCCATGGTTATCTAGGGATTGGCAGGGAACTGTTATTTATGGATTCTTTTAACCAGGGAATTTATAGCAAGCACCGTAGAAATCTCTAAGGCTCGTCCAAGGCGGGACGAATGGCGATACTTCAGCACAAGTTCTGGGTGACATAGCTAAATCCTTTGTACCATTTTGGGGGCAAATATTAAACTCTGAGGATATCAGAAGACTAGCGAGAGTACAGGAGAGGACCATCAACCGGACCACTGACATAATCTATGACATGACTTTAGAACAAAAAGCGATAAGGTTAGTGGCACTTCAGAACCGGATGGCATTAGACGTCATCCTTGCTGGGCATGGTGGGGTATGTAAATTAGTGGGGTCCGCTTGTTGTGTTTTCGTTGCAGATTCCTCCCAACTATCTTTAAGGCAATACAAAATCTGCACGTCCTAAGCTCAGAAGTGATGTTCCCGAGGGAAACTGGGATCCTAGCGCTTGGTTCTGGGACTTCTTGCTATTTTGGGGATGGAAGTTACTCTCAGTCTTGCTGATCAATTTGGGTATTCTGTTGTTTTTCTGTTGTTGTATACAGTGTCTTCCTGGTATATGTTCAGTGTTAGGGGGATGTTGTGCACAAGCGATGGGTACATTAGGACACAAGGTACGCGCCCCTGAGAAAATAACCAACGAATTTGTGTTGAAAGAAATCTCTATATCTGACCTCATGGCGATCGATATTTCTGATAGTGATTCAGGATGTATGGACATTGAGACATGGAGTTACTCATAAAGTGACTAGAAGTAGTTTAGCACTTGGCTTAGGCCAAAAGGAGGGTTTGTTAAATGGGAAATCATATCGTGCCTCCTTTCTCATATATATTGGCCTAAGCCCAGTCGCTCTGCGAAGAAAACCACGTTGCAAAGTTCCGGTTTTAAATCGGCTTCACCGCCATTTTAGGTCCATCCGGCATTTTGATCTCTGTTCAAATGTAACTCTGTATTCTAAAATGGTGGACAGTGTTTCCCGCTTGTAACCAAGCCTTCCCGAACCTTGTACTTTAGTTAATGTTTAGACTGTCCGTTGGCCGAATGTTTGGGCAGAGAAAGGAGACCTTGTCCCATGCCTGACTTGTAGTCTAAGGATTAACTGCACCAATAAGTCTGACATATATTGAACACAATGTTAAGCAAATATCGAACATGGACACTGGCTGAACTGCATTGTAAGGGAAATGTGTTAAGGCTTACTGTTGGATCCAAGAATACACTTTTGCCAGTGTAACTTGTTTGTATGTAACCTGAAGATGATCCATGTGCATATTGTCGGACAAGCCATAAGGGAACTCGGCACGAACTCTAGACCATGGATTATTAACTCGCAGAGGGGCTGGACATTATTACCAAAAATGTATAAAATGCACGACTGTTTAGATGTCCAGTACCTCTCACTTCTCACACTGAACGGCTGGTATTCGCTGTGATGTACTGATGGTCAGATAGCTATCTGTTTTGTTTCTTTGTAACTGCACAGTAATAGAATAAAGATCTGTGAATCTTTATGAACATGTGTGTTGGTGTATTCCCTTTTGTGGTACTCAGCCTCGATATTTCCTTGCTTTTACACTTGAAGAAGAATAAGGGAGTGGCTCATAAGCCAATCACATAACACAATATTGTTGAAGAGTTATTGATATCTCGGGTGTTAAATAATACAAGAAAAAAAGACTTTGGCACACAATAATTATTGGATTCTGCATAGTCTCAGCAGGATGTCCCCAATAGCCAGGACCAATCATGACTTGTTTCAGAAGCCGTCATTTTCCTTGGGTTGCCAAAGAATCACTACTGTTTGACAGGGTAACTGGATTCACTACTGACTGATCCCTCTTGTCCCGGAAAGACCATCCCCCTCAAGTCTTGGATCAGTAAAGGGTAAAAGGCCAAAACCCAACACACTCAGGTTCTCATGCTCCCTAAAAAAAATATCATACACAATTTCCAATTTACCATACATAACTGATCAGTGACTTCTATAAAGTCGATCTTGTCCAATGGTTTACAATTGATACTAGCTAGGGTAGGAATCTCTCTCATGAGATTTAATATGTTCCTTTGATTCAGCACTAATGATCGGGTGTCAGGTATAACACTTTCAAAGGGAATGGTGAGTGGATGAGGAGTAATACCTTCCTCAAAGTGCTCCCAAGGGTGTGTGTGTTATTGTTAATGTTACTTTGCTATGTACTGGTAATATTCCGATAAAGAGACTCAAAATACCAGTGAGAAATATAGTAGTAGGAAACTTGAACATATCACTAACCTGGGCAGTCAGCAGATTCCAGCGGAGACAACACAGCAGAAAGGAAAGGCCTCCCGGACAATCCTGCCCCCCCTCATCAAAGAAATAAGTACTCAGCGAGAGAAAGGGCATGACTCCCAGGGAAAACCTTCCAGGGACAAAAAACCCTGAGTAGCTGTGGGCAAGTGGAGTAGCATCCGGGTCACAATTTCGGTAGCGTCTCACAGGAATCTGGAAGGTGTGGTGGTGGTGATCACTTCCTAAAAGTAAGAGGCAGAACAGTTAAGTATTTTCTATACAAGAGACAGAGAGCGAAAGGTATGAAGGAGAGAGGGAATAACACTTACTCCCTGGTCTGGGATGAAATGACTAGTCCGCTAGAGTGGAGCTAGAGTGGAGCCTAGTTCCTGTGTATGACGATCTCTGCACCCAGCAATACTAAATGGACAATAATTCTATACCGAAAGGGAGAGGTTAGCTTCGAAAAACAGAAGCAAGATAAGAGAAGCTAATGGGCATTTAATGAGGAAGACTCACTTTCCAGAGGTAAATGGGAAAACTGCTGTTAATAGTTTGGCTGGAGAATGGTGTAGAGAAACCCAGAGCTAAGAAGAAGAGGTGAAGGAACCGGGTAGAATGCTCGCTAAAGAGAAAGTTCTGCGGGGAGATTCTAAATAGAAAGGATAATCGCAGGGAAGGTTAGAAAGAGGGAAATGACAACATTAGCACAGGTTGAAACGAGTTCTAGGAGCGAATTTACAGAGCGCCGTCCAGGAGAGTAGCGACACATTTGCTTGTCGTCCTGGCTTCCGTATATGGAGTCACGTGATTATTCAGGAACGTCTCTTGCGGACGTGCATCAACAGCACTGTTGCCCATAGCACAGCTAACATGATTGTCGGCCATGTTGGTGCTATTCCTGAATGTTGCATCGCATAGCTGCCGGTGCTGCCACAATGACCAGCGGCATAAAAGTGTAACAGTATGCCCCCTCCTCAAGGGGGGTGATCCCGGCTTCCCCGGATGTAACCGGAAAAACCTTCGAACCAGATGTGGAGCATGAACAGATGAAGCCGGCTCCCAAGTTCTCTCGGCAGGGGAATATCCCTTCCAGTCAATAAGGTATTGTCAACGACCGCTGTGATACCGTGAGTCGCAAATGCTGGCCACCTCATACTCAGGTCAGGTCCGGTATTGGTCATTACTTGTGGGGGAAGCGATTTAGAGGTATGCTGGAAACGATCCTTAATTGACAGTTTGATCTGTAAAAGGTGAAAGACAGGATGTATGCGAGACCAAGAAGAGGGTAATGCCAGTAGCAAGTAGTTTCTTGCTTGAGAGATTGAAAAAAATCGGTGATCATAGCCACAAATTTAGCCTTTGGAAAAAGTAATTCTGGGTGGAATCTTTTTGTTGGAGGTTCTTTTCGGGAAAGCGCATCGGCTAGTAGATTTTGATTACCAGGAAGGAAAGTAAATTCAATCCGGAATGGTAAAAAAAAAATGAGCCCATCGTGCCTGCCGACTATTGGTTGTATATGCTTGTTGCAGTACTTTGAGATTTCGATGATCTGTACGGACCTCCACCGGATAAGGTGAGCCTAACAATAATTGCCTCCATTCTTCGAATGCCCTTTTTATAGCTAATAGTTCCTTCTCAAGTGCCGAGTAGTTTTCCTCTGATGTATTAAATGTTTTAGACAGGTAAGCAATCGGTTTTTCTTCACCTTGATCAGCCTTTTGAAGGAGAACCGCCCCTAAAGCATGGTGGGAACTGTCTGTCTCCACAATAAATGGTCGCAACTGATCTGGTGTTCACAGAATTGAAGCAGATGTGAAAAGTCATTTTAGTCCTTCAAAAGCCTCTTGAGCTTGCATATCCCAGGAAAAAGTAAAGCCCTTTTTCAGGAGCCTGGTAATTGGAAGGATTGTTTTAAAAAAACATGGAATAAACTTCCGATAGAAATTGGCGAATCCCAAAAATCGTTGGATCTCTTTAATGTTCGTCTGGGAAGGCCAATCCAATACAGCCGATACTTTTTTCGGGTCCATGGATACCCCCTGAGTCGACAAAACGAATCCCAAATAGGTAACTTGTTCTCGGTGGAATTCGCATTTTGCCGCTTTACAATATAGTAGGTTAGATCTGAGATGGTCTAATACGATGTTGACATGTTGGATGTGTTCTTCTTTACTAGAAGAAAAGACTAGAATGTCATCCAGATAAATAATGACAAAATGGAGGAGGATATCAGCAAATAGGTGATCCATAAAGCGTTGAAAGATGGCAGGCTCATTAACTAGACCGAACGGCATAACGTGGTACTCATAATGTCCAAATGGGGTCCGAAAAGCAGTTTTGCACTCATCTCCAGGGGCAATTCGGATCAGATGATACGCCCCTCGTAGATCCAATTTAGTGTAGAAAGAAGCCCCCTGCACAGCTTCTAAAATATCAGGTATCAAAGGTATCGAATAGTTGTCAGCTATGGTAATCTTGTTGAATCCTCGATAGTCAATACATGGTCTAAGTTCCTCCGAGTCCTTCTTAGGGATGAAGAATAAAGAAGCACCGGCCTGAGATTTAGATTCAGTTGTGAGTCCGTTCTGTAGGTTTGAGTGAAGGTATTCTTTGAGGGCCTTCTTTTCTTGCTGAGACAGTATGTACATGCGTCCAAAAGGGATGGCTGATTGGGCAGTAGGTCTATGTGACAATCATCCCTCCGGTGTGGAGGTAGTGTAGGAAAGTCAGGAGTCGAAAACACTGATTGGAATTGCTGGTGGCATTCTGGAATGTTATTCAACAGACTGATGGACGGGACAACTGCCGGTTCTACAATCACAGATGGAATCTGTATACCCACCGAAGCTTGAGACAGCCAATGAGACACACAATATTCTGAACCCAAGAAAAGAGTACCCGCCGTCCAATTTATGAAATGGTTGTGAGTTTGTAACCAAGGCAGTCCTAAAATCACGGGAAAATTAGCTGTCTTGATTAGATCAAACACTAAAGTCTCCTTATGGGATGCAATCAAGCATGTTACAGGTTTGATCTGTTCCCGAATGGGTCTGGAGCTTAAGGGGCTGCCATCAACCCCTTGAATCGGAGTGACGTAGGGTTTGGCGACTCTGGTAAACCCGTTTTTTGTAGCCCATTGATCAACCAGAAAGTTACCGGCTGTTCCACTATCGATTAAAGCAGGCACACCTTGTAGAACTTGGTTAGGTAGTACTATAGGCAGAGATAGTACAATCATAGATTGATCGGCTGAGGTAGCCTCTAGAGACAAACCTACCCTATTTGGGGAACTCTGCCTATGATCTCCTACCGTGGTTCCCCTTACGGCAGGGATTTGGCGTTTCCTGGTACTGGAATTCGTTCACGGCAAGGAGGAACTATAGGACAATCCCGTGAGACATGAGAAGATGAACCACAATACATACACAACCCTAAAGTCATTCGTCTTTCTCTCTCGCTACTGGACCGAGGACCTCTTGCTAACCCTATCTGCATAGGTTCTTCTGCTGGCACAGGCTTGCTAGCGGTAGGATGATAATCTGGGTGTCATCGACTGCCTTTCCCCTTCTTCCTTTCTTGTGAGCGTTCTTGAAGGAGGTAGTCAATCTGCATGGAAAGGGTTATCATATTAGCCAAATTTGCTGGGCGGGGGACTTTAGAGACTTCATCTTTGAGTTCCTCAGAAAGTCCTCGTGGGGACCGTCATCTGGCCACCCTGTTTCGGAGGACAACTGTTTAAATTGAGTTGTGTAAAACATAAGGTCTTTGGTACCCTGCTTTAAATCTAGCAGCTTCTCCTGGGTGGCTACTGAGATCTCTTGTCGGCCAAACATGGATCTTAAATTGTTAGTAAAGGCTGGATAAGATTCTAGAATAGCATTTCCTGAGGTCACTAACGGGGTGGCCCAGGCTAAAGCTGGTCCAGATAAATGTGAGATCAGAAAAACGACTTTGTCTTTATCAGTCCGGAAAAGCGGGACTTAAATGTAAATTGGACAGTAGAATTATCCAGAAATTCCATGGGTTTGTGAGGATCCGCATCATACTTGCCTGTATGCAAAGTAGATGACGGGGTCTCAGAAAAGGCTCGGGCAACTTGTTGTCTCAGCTGAGCGTTGTCTTGTTTAAGGGACTGCATCTCCAAAGACATGGACTGCATAGCAGCCATAAGTTGTTGCATCTGTTGCTCCATTGAAATGTGCTGCCTGCCCGAACTTCAGGAAACTCTTTTATTGGCGTCGCTAACCGTTATTGCTACATACTGGTAATATTCTGATAAAGAGACTCAAAATACCAGTGAGAAATACAGTAGTAGGAAACGTGAAAGTATCACTAACCTGGGCAGTCAGCAGATTCCAGCGGGGACAACACCGCAGAAAGGAAAGGCCTCCTGGACAATCCTGCCCCCCCCTCACCCAAGAAATAAGTACTCAGCGAGAGAAGGGGCACGACTCCCAGGGAAAACCCTCCGGGGACAAAAAAACCTCTGTAGCTGTGGGCAAGCGGAGTAGCGTCCGGGTCACAATTTCGGTAGCGTCTCAAAGGAATCTGGAAGGTGTGGTGGCGGTGATCACTTTCTAAAGGTAAGAGGCAGAACAGGTAAGTATTTTCTATACAAGAGACAGAGAGCGAAAGGTATGAAGGAGAGAGGAAATAACACTTACTCCCTGGTCTGGGATGAAATGACTAGTCCGCTAGAGTGGAGCCTAGTTCCTGCGTATGATAATCTCTGCACCCAGCAATACTAAATGGACAATAATTCTATACAGAAAGGGAGAGGTTAGATTCGAAAAACCGCTGTTAATAGTTTGGCTGGAGAATGGTGTAGAGAAACCCAGAGCTCCGAAGAAGAGGCGAAGGAGCCGGGTAGAATGCTCGCTAAAGAGAGAGATCTGCAGGGAGATTCTAAATAGAAAGGATAATCGCAGGGAAGGTTAGAAAGAGGGACATTTCAACATTAGCACAGGTTGAAACGAATTCTAGGAGCGAATTTACGGAGAGCCGTCCAGGAGAGTAGCGACGCATTTGCTTGTCGTCCTGGCTTCCGTATATGGAGTCACATGATTATTCAGGAACGTCTCTTGCGGACGTGCATCAACAGCACCGTTGCCCATAGCACAGCTAACATGATTGCCGACCATGTTGGTGCTATTCCTGAATGTTGCATCGCATAACTGCCGTTGCTGCCACAATGACCAGCGGCATAAAAGTGTAACAGTGTGTATCCTAAGACACTCAGACCACGCAGCCCAACTGAAAACGCTCATTTGAGCATCCCGTGTACATTTGTATTGTAATGATTCTGGGAGAAGCCTGAGTTAGGTCAAATAAATTCCAGAGTAGCCTCGGGTACGTTTTTTAAAAAAGTTGTTAATCACTGAGCCTAAACTGAACCCCTCGAAGACTCAATGGTCGAGTGGGAAGGACCCAAACCATTGCCCTGCAAAATTACAGGAACTGGAATAGTCCAAAGAGCACCCTGTTTGGGAGGCTCTATTGCCAAGATAGTATTTGGGTCATCTACACCAGAGGGCTGTTCGATGGTGTTAGCCACTGCCACCCCAGAGGATGGATATACTACCTCAGTGGTTGGCGCTTAATCACGAGTAGATTCCACCGCCTCATCCTCTAAAATTACCACAGGTAACAGTGAATCCCTACACATGCCTGACCCGGAAGGAGTTGCTGCAGTTACTGGACGGGGGAATTAGCCGGGATCGCTCTAACTGAAGGGAATGTAAAAATGTGGGCAAAGCATGCTTGTTAGACTGGTGCAAAGAACTATTTTTAGGCTTCTTAATCATTGGTCTGCTGGCTCTACAATGTGTCTGAGGTTTGGAAGTCACCAAAACGTTGATATTTTGGTCTACATCCAACACTTCATCAGTTGAATCGTCGTCCATGTTGAGGACCTCCAACGTTGACACAAGCTCCTCACAGGGTAGAGTCTGCACCTCTGCAGACGCTGCTGACAATCTAGACAACCCTGACACAGAAACGGGAGCAGTATAGGACATTTCTTCTGGCACCAACTGCTCATTGGCTAAAGATCGTTGTTGATCATTATGCAGTGAGAAGCCACCAGTAACATGAACTTGCTCAAAGGTTCCCGGACCAGCGTGGCCCTGCAAAACCGGTGAGTTCACAGTGTTGACAGAGCCCTTAAGAATAGAATCATTCTTTTGCTTAAAGAGAAATTCTTTGGCAGCAACATTTTCATGTTGTCAAACTTAAACAATAGTGTTTCTAAAAGGACTGTGTTGGACTTGGTGTCCCTCAGTAAACCCTCATATAAAGAGACCAATATATGAAGTACTTGGTTGATTTCAACCAACAGGTCATCTTGGCCATCACCAATGCAGTCATCCATTTTTTCTCAGAGCTGCGGATAACCTTCTGGGGAAGACAGCAGAGAGTTCGGAGAAGATTAGAAGGAATCTGACCCCAGAGAATACCATCCATTCTGCTTAGGTAAGTTCACCAGTAAACTCAAGTCCTGGGGATTTTCGACAGGGCTCAAGCCTATGCATGCCACTCGCGCAGTTGATGTAGGTGGGGTCGGGGGGTTTGACACTAAGGGGCAAGCACTGGTGGCCAAAGTGAAGAGTTTGAACACACTGTAAAAATATGAGACTGAGACTACCACCGGTTGTAAAAAAAGAAAGGATGTTATTTTCTTGTTTTGTACTTTTTCACCTGTAGATCGTTACTAGGCAAAGAGTCCAGCTGAGTCCCCAAAGACGCAGACGATCGACCCTCGCCCAGCTAAAGAGGGAAGGGAAGGTTCACAGCAGCTAACATTTCGGAATCAGAAAAGGGGAGAGGAGAATGCGTCATTTTGCCCCCACTTCGAAGATCATACATCAGCAATAGTGAACAATTAACTTAGTCAAAAGCTCCACTTCTAACGCTGACACGTAGACAGCAGACCCCACTCACAAGGCACTCGACCAATGCGCGCGGGTGCCCGAGATATAGTGCTTCCTGATCCGGAGGCGGGACACACGCTGGAGCAGCCAATTAATTGAATTAATCTCGTTCCTTTGGACAATGGGAGCTCCGTTTTGGCGTTCAATGAGTAATTGTTGCAGTACAAGCTTCCTCCTTGAAATGATGAATAAAGCATCAGGTACTCCATAAGAACAATTCGAGACATGTAATCAGACAGCACACACAAGGCACTCGACCAATGCGCGCACTGCTTTAGATGTCCAGGTACTCACAACATTTCGCATCTGCTACGATCAATGGCCAATTAATACCACTACGGCTGTGCCTGGCAAGTGCCTTTCCCATGTCTACACAAAAAAACAACTGTTGGCATTGCCAATGCTTGTTTCATTTGTGTTTGTTTTAGAAGTGCGCAGGTCACCTATTTCTCAAAGGTAACACGATCATTTCAGAAGTACTGTGTGGCAGTGCAAAGGATGCACAGGCCAGCCCCCTTGCATACATTAGTGTTTTGAGTAAGCACGAAACGTGGATGCTGGGAACCCATTTCACAGTGACAAAATGATAAAAAGAAAAGAAAACATGATTTCGCTCTCTGAGGGACAAAAATGCAAACGTGACAACAGTGGTTCCAAATCAAAAAAATGTGTGACATCGTCAAATTGGCCCGGTTATACAATGCCCATCCACCTGCTCCAGTTGCAAATAGGCACAGGGCAATATTTATTTGTGTGCATTTTAAATCACATCAAGTTTGTGAATTTGTTATGCACTTTAAAATGCTCAGAAACACCTCCAGTTTGAGAAAATGCGCAAACAAGTGCAAAAGAGCATTTGAATGTGTGCATCTATCACGTGCCCTTTCAAATGTTCTTTCGGATTAAGATATATCTTTTTTGGGCACAAATTATGAGATGCCCTAGAAACAAATAGTTTTGAACATTTCGCCCAGGATGCGCATGTTTCTAGAACATTTGTCATATGCACGTGTTTTGTGCACAAACGCCATCATGAACATCAAGTTGCACCATAAACATGTTTAGTCCATCGGACCAGGGGCTTCGATTCACCAAAATGCCAAGGGTAGAGAAATTGACATCACACACCTGATGACATCACATGAAGTTATGTCACGTGACCTTTGACCTGGATGGCATCAGTTCCTCTTTAACCCTGGTGACAGCATCAGAAGTGGCTTGCAGGCATATAAAAAAGTGCATAAATGTACAATTTTTATAATACCAAATAGGTACTAAAGCAGACAAGAATATTATAGATATCAACCATATTTTAATAAGGGTGCTGCCTTCATATACCTGGATGGGGTCACGATATTTTTTTTTTATTTATTTGGATTTGTATAGCGCACATCTGCCCAGGGGCATCGTGGCGCTGAAAGCATTCTTACTTGTTACAGGCAAACATGGTATAGATATAGATACAGTGCTGAACATATATGCATGTTTATATACAGTTGTGCTTATTTACATACAGTTGTGAAAAAACAGTTAGGAAGGTGGGGTGGAGTTAGTTAAAAGATATGATAAAGTTAGACCCAAAAGAATCAACATAGGCCGAGGAACTGCCACGGATATGCCACTTTAGCATGGTATGGGCAGTTACTTCCACATTATGCCAGTTATAGCTGCATATCACATATTGTCATCATACAAGAAGTAGAGCCCCTACATTGCAAGTTGGTGCGATATCACAGAATCCAAAAATCCCATAGATGCAAGTCACCAACAATGCACAGGAGCATAATGCTTTGATTCATGATAATAATTTGTTATTTATATAGCGCTTTCACCAATGCACTATACATAGCACATACTTAAATACAATTATAATTCCAGCTGAAGTTGGTACTCATTTATCAACCTCGGAAGAATGAAAGGCTGAGTTGGCCTTGCCAGGATTCGAACTTGCAACATGAAGATCACACATAGATCACAACAGAAAATGCCCAACCCGCAGAGCTATCTTACGGCTTTGCTGACAAAAATGCAATGACACAAAAGGGAAACATGTCAAAACTGGCTGCACAAGTTTGGCTAGACATATAATAAGACTTATCATGTTTGCTGTAGCCTTGATGATGCAAAATTAGAAAATGCCTTGCCACAGTAAAACATACCTAAATGGGTTGCACCTATATGAATAACAGTTATCATTCGTACTTTGTCATAGATGCCCAGTAAAAACAACAACGCCACAGTAAGGAAAGGCTAGACTGGCTGCACCCAAATGCCAGGCTAGCCAGGTAATTATAGTTATCATGATTGCTTTATCAGTGATGACCACTATAAAATGTCAAGACACAGTAAGAAATTGCTAGACTACCTGTACCAAAATGCCAGTCTAGACATGTAATAACACTTAGGCTGCATACTTCATTATATATGCCATGACACAGAAAGAAAAAGCTATGCTGGCTGCACCAAAATTCCAGGCTAGACAGGTAATAACACTGATCATGCTTACTTTATTATAGATGCCCAGTAAACATGTAATGCCACAGTAAGAACTGACTAGACTGGCAGTACCAAAACGCCAGACTAGCCACTAATACATACCATGCATGGTTTATCCTTGATGACCTTCAAACTTCATGCTCTAATTCACACACATTAGAAGATACATACACACATACATTACATAATACACACACTCTCACACACACATACAGTTTTACAGTTCCAAAAATTAATTTCCTTACCTTCCAGAATCTGTTGCTCTTCCTTTGCAGCTATGACTCTGGCTGCCATGCTCGAGCATACATGCAAGGAACCAGCTCTGGTTCATGTCATGCGCAGCGGAGCACAGGGGCCAGAGCCATCCATGTCGTGAGGGAGGGAGCTCAGATTTCAAAATGAAATAATTTCTTTTTTAAGTCACTCTAACTTCATAAAGAAACGATTTCCGTTACGGAAAACCGAAACAGAAATAGTAGATTTCTGAAGTCAGAGTGAATTCAAAAAGAAATGATTGCTTTCTGAAATCCAAGACCTCCCCCAGGGGTCGCAGAGGCAGTGCCGGGTCACACAGGATTTGCCCGTTGTCGCAGTTGCGACCCCTAGCAACCCCAAATGACGTCCCTTTTTCAGACTCACCACAAATAAGTGCAACTACCCTAAAAAGTACTTCAGGCAACCTGCCATGACTCAGTACATTTTTGTATTATGTAAATTGTAAGTCTGAGATTCAGACAATGATACAGATTGTTGTTTAACTCAATCTGCAGTGAGTCTCCTTTGAAAGGTGGATCACTTTCCACTGGGTAAAGGAGTACCATTTAACTCTCACAGGGGGTATCTTGAGTATGCCATTTAGGATGTTCATTTAGTGATGTCCACATGTGTGTTGATGTAGAGCAGGAGTGTGTATTCACATAATTATTTAAAAACTGTCAGTATGTGTGTGATCACAAGCCAGCCACATCGAAAGTGCTCTTCGTCCCGGTAGCCTCTCATTATTCTGACCATGCATGTTGCAAGATGTTGAGTCCAAGGTGTACATTGGCATCATGTATTGGCAGAACATCTCAGAGGGCACTTACAAGTCATGTACCTTCACCGGCCAGTGGCCTCACCATGTGGCAACCATATACCTGTGCACGGTCCTGCCTTAAATGTGTGTGCTATAGCAGAGGGCCTGTAGATGTTGCTGTCATGTGTAACTCCAGGGGAAGTGGCGTTCACGTTCATGGTGATGTTGTGTGCACCAAACACCATCTGCCCATTCACAGAACGCCAGCATCGCTTGTTCCTGTACAAGTGTTCTGTGGCTGCACGGGCGTGAGAGACACAGAGATGCAATCATCGGCACCACTCAACCAGCTATGTTTTAAAATGGCTTCACCAGTCCTGCCCTTGAACATATATAGTGAGGTATGGCTTGCATATAACCCGACAAATGGAAGGATCAAATTGAGAGTCTGGCGATGGGCCCATAACTGTAAGGTTTGGGAGGTCCCCATTATGACACCACTGGTCTTCTGGAATGAGCCAGTGGCAACATATTGGCCCTCATTACGACCCTGGCGGAATACGAAAAACGATGGCGGAAATGTAATACCGCCATCGAATACCGCCCGTTGCGATCATGACCCGTCACCGTAAAGTACGATGCCATTAGCGACACCGTAGCGAACGCCAACGCTAACTGCACCAAGTACGCGCACGCGCGCCCTGCAAAACCGCAATATCCGCCATGGCGCAACGGTACGCGAATGCTGACCCCAGCGGACATTCACCTAACGCCATCAAGCATGGCGGAAAGTACCATTCCGCCATGGCGAGAACTACGGCATCGCGAACCAACCGTAATGGCCCTACTGAGTGCCTGTACTCCACTCCCTGGCCACATTGCACAACTCCTCGTAGGCGCAATGCAGTCACACCATGCAACCAGCGAAATGTACAAGTCACCCATGCATGCCAACGAACAAATGCATGCAGGGGCCCCAAGTGCCCTGTGAGTGGCCATCCACAATTGCCAACACACCATTGCCGTACTGATGCAGCACAGGCATCTGAAGGTGCAAGTACACCAAAACGAACAGAAAATTCCATGACACAAAACAACTACAGTCCCCCATCGCTTGCCACCAGTGCAAATCAACATCCAAAGCAGTAACCTGAGGGAGACTGCACCAGCCCTGTACACATGCCAGTAGTCAAACCAACCATCAGCATAAGGACGTACCACACAACTGTACCCAGAAGCCGGAACCCAATGCAGAACACCTCACAATACATCGCGCCACAAATCGGAATATGCCACATTACTAGCAAAGAATAACGCTACACGGTAAATATCTGAATATAAATTTAATGCACATCAAAATCACCAAGCCCATACAGCCATTAGAACATAAAATCACAAATGATCAGCATTACTGTGGGCTGCATCCGCAATAAATGACCAGCTTCCCCATGTGTGACGCCCTGTACCTTCATGGCACACAGGGGCTACATCAACGTCCAAAAAGGCAACATGGAAGCGCCTAGGACCGCAGGGCCGTCCCATGAAGTAGGCACTAGTCCAGCTGGAAGCTAGGTATGCTGCACCTAGCCACTAGTACTGCGTAAGGGCATGTGGGCCATTGGCGATCGTCCCATAAGATCGTAATGGTGCTCCACTGATTAACTCGAAGCTGCAGGTGTCGACTGTAGAAGCCATCTGCAGGAGTGGCGTACAAATGGCAGCGGCAGAAGGGGAGGAGATACCTGTCACCCAAATGAAAAAAATGATAGTATGGGCATCCGAACTCCATATGCATTACTCACTTCATTCAACACACCAAACCTACAACCATATGCATGCTAGCCCACTCATAAGGATCAATTGCACCCAAAAATCACTTGCGAATCATTACGACACAAATCGAGGTGAATACACTATTCCAAACGAGTGTCTGTGTGCATGCGCCTGTCAGAACAGGATCCATCAGATGGGATCATCAACGTGCATAGACACAAGTGATTGAAGGCGCGTCGAGACAGGGAGGGTTCAACAAGGGCAGACAGACGATGGTCCCACTATGGCAGCCTTGCATCACATAGCCCAGGGGAAGGGGACAGATTCCAAATAGCCATGTACAAGGCAGACTCCCAATTAAATCATCTTTCCATGCATCCATTCATCATTCCCTCACCCCGTAATGAAAATGCCTGAATATTCACTCACATAACATTCGAAATTTCCATAGAGTCTGTGCGTAATGCAGCCTTCAAAATCCACTGTGCTCCTGCCCGGATTCCTTGTGTAGTGAAGTCACATGTATTTGGGAACGTCCTGCCTTATCGTCCACTACGCCATGGCGCATCCCATTCAGACCATATCAATCATTGCATTCCCGTCATGGGCCCTGTCCCAAGGACATTCAACAATAGAACGTTACATTTCCAGTCAGACCTGTGGGCGTCTCCACGCCGCTAGTTGAAAACCGAAAGCGCTGTCCTTCGAATTCCTCATTTGCAACATCACGTTGAAAAGGCATCTGTGAACGCTTGTATTCACAAATACATGTATGCAGTGCGGCTGTGTGTGAAAATGGTAACTGGCCTCAATCACTGATGGGACTCCCCGCCGTCGGAGGATGTCGGTACAGTGCTGCATGAGGGTCCACCGTTGATCGAGCACTACATTCCACTGACCCTTCACAAGACTGCTCGCGAATGCAAATATAGTATGTGCAACAATGGGACCATAGCAGAATTAACATATAAACCAATATTCCACAGCCATCGGGATTAAGAACATGATTGCAAATGCAAGATGCCATGCGTCGAATTGCAGCGTTGTGTGCGGGACGTGCTCGCACGAAAGGCATTGCAGCTGACACAGGTGGAATGAATCACCACAGGTGAAGGCTATACAGCCTGAAAACACATAAATTGCATACCCAAACCCCTCCCACAACCACACCCACTCCAGAATGCTACCGGCAGGACTAGCGATGTTGGGCCTGGGGGACCTGATTGCACTGCAAGTACTCCAACTTCAAGAAGAAGACGAACGCCAACGACTGCAACAACCGGCCGCACAGAGGAGACGCAGGAGGAGGAGGAGGAGGGCAAGGCATGGCCAGCAAGCCCCACCAGCACAGCCACTACCACCACGCAGGCAGCCCGCAATCCCACGCCTCCGAGCTAATCCGTTCAACCTCACAGCTGAGCAGATCCAAACCCTCTACCGTTTGGACCGGGACACCATAACCGCCATTGTCGACATGACACACGCTGACCTTGTCAGCATGATAGATAGCCCAACCGCCATCCCACCCCTACTGAAGGTGGTGTCTGTACTCCACTTCCTGGTCACAGGCACCTACCAGCACACAGTCGGACAGTTGCATGGCATTTCACAGCCGCTATTCTCACGGACACTATTCCAAGTGCTTGATGCCCTCTTGAAGCACTCAGACGACTACATCACTTTACCACGCTCGGAGCAGGAGCTAACAAACACAAAAGTGGGATTCCATGCACTTGGCGGCATACCGGGTTGCATTGGTGCCATCGACTGCACCCATGTGGAATTGGTTGTCCCACATGCCATGGAGGCCCAGTACCGCAACCGGAAACAATATCATTCTATCAATGTGCAAATGGTGTGTGACTCCAACAGGATCTTTACACATTGTTCTGCCCGATTTCCGGGATCGACACATGATTCTATGGTCTTGCGGAACTCTAGAATACCACGCTACATGGAGCGACACGCAGGGCGCTGATCCTGGCTACTCGGTGAGTCTCATTTAATGCATGAGTATGTGGGGTAGGTGATGCGTGAATTACCTGGCAGGAAGGGGGGGGGTGCGTACGTAGCAATGACATTCCACAAACATCCTTTCTTGTCCACATACAGGTGATTGCGGGTATCCACTGAAGAAATGGCTCCTTACACCAATCCGGAACCCACAGGACCAGCATGAGGAGGACTACAACCATGCCCACTCACGTACCCGTGTGGTCATAGAACAGGCATTCGGCCTACTGAAGGCTCGTTTCCGCTGCCTCAGCAGGTCTGGCGGGGCACTCCTGTACCGCCATGAGAGGGTGGCAAAGATGGTCATGGCATGTGTCATGCTACACAACATGTGCGTACGTAGGAATGTGGCCATGCCCCCCGACGCAGAACTGCTAGCACCTGAAGATGGTCATGATGAGGGTGGGGATGTGGCAGCACCTCAAGGGGTCCGCGAGGCACAGGAGGCCCGTGAATTACGGCAGAATCTCATAGATGCATGCTTCTAGCACTCACGCCTGGTGGCTGTTACATGGACACGGGACTTGTGGCACTGTGTGTGTCTGGGACATGCACAATATGGACTGTACGCCAGGATAGGCCTCGTACACAGAGATCAATGTCCACACATCTCATAGGATGAATATGAAGATTTGTATTGCAGATGTGAGAAGACATTACACACCCAATCGACCCGCCACCCAAAGAAGCCCAACACACCCCCTCCACCCTCCTACCTCCCCCCAGAACACCAGTGTCCAATGACGCTCATTGTCAGTGGGCAGACGCTATTGCAAGCCCCCTCTCCGGGTATCAGGGGCACCCCTGCCTGTGGAGCGCCGGGTCCTCCCAGATCTACGTTGGGGGCTGCCCTGGACGGAACTTGCAACGGATGATGTCTCTGCCTGCTCACGTCCATGCATGTCCCTAAGGGTTTGTGAGAGCTCAGTGAGCACACGGCGCACAGCGGCAAGTTCACCACATACGTCTTTGGACGTCGCATGCAGTTCACCCCTCAGGCTCTCGGTACTTCTCTCCATTTGTGCCCTTAGTGTCTCTGTACTTCGCTCGATTTCTGCCCTAAGTGTCTCAGTAGATGTTTCAATGGCTGCCTTAGAACCCCCACATTCATCAGCATGCTCCTTGAGGAGCGTGGCCATTTGCTGCTGTTGCACTATCATCTGCTCGAGGGACTGTTGCCTCTGCTGGGCCATGCCCATTTGCGGTGGTGTCACAGAGGGGCTGGACGCCTCATGTTGCCTTGCAACAGGCCTTGTTGGGGTTGGCCAGTCGTCGTCTTGTGGGTGCCCCTGCATGGTGTCCTCATGGTGTACGGGATGAAACATACAGGGGGATTGGGACAGGTCATGGATGGATCCTACATCTACAGCACCGTTTTCTGTGTCGGAGCATGCTGGCATGAAAGCAGTTTCACCTATGGTGCTGCTGCCACCAGAAGCAGTGCCTTCTGTGGCATCCATTGGGGGGACCTGTGGTGCTGCTGTTGTGGACATGCTGGCTGCTGGGGTGCCTGTTGATGTCCCCTCCAGTGTGCTGCCACTCGATTTGTGCAGCTGCCGTGCCTTGATCCGTGCAGCTGAAGGTGGAGGGTCTTTGGCCGTTGGTCTTGGCCCTCTTTGCAGGTGTGCTGGTAGGGGTGTCCTGAAGCTCGTCGTTGGAATCGGACCCTGTGGTGGAGTAAAGGAGGGCGAGCGTTATTCAGGGGTCTGTGGTGATTGTAATGGCAATTGTATCACATGCATTGGGGTGGTACCTGGGGGTGATTTGGGTCAGGGCCTTGGAGGTGGTCTCATTTTTGTGTGCATTGGGGATGCAGTTATTTTGCAGTCTGCAGTTAGGGTGTGCATGCTGCACATGTAGGGTGTGTTTTTTGTTTTTTTGAATATTTAGTTGTTTGATCTGACTTTTAAGGGGCGCTGTCATGGCATTGTATGTGGTCGTTCTCCTGAACATGTGTTTCTATTGCACTATGGGGACACATGGTACTTCACATGGTTGGTAATTGGGGATTTGCCATAGTTTTATTTGGGCCACCTACCTGATTCTTCTGATGTCTGCACTCCTTTCTCCATCCCTCCGACTCCCTCTATGCTCTCCATTCCGATGGTGGAGGCACAGATTTCTTCCCAGGGGGTCAACTTGATGGGTGATTCCGATCCTCCCCCGGTAGCTGTGGCAATGTTCCGGTTGGCAGAGAGTATGCTCCGGACGCGTATCCGTAGGTCGTCCCATCGCTTTCTGCATTGCTGTGGGTTGCGGGGTGCGGTCCCCACCGCACTTACCCGCTGTGCCACCAGCGCCCATATGGCCTTCTTGTTCGCAAGTGCCGTCCTGGTCATTTGCGTGGAGAAGACGACGGCAGCGTTCTCCTGGAGGGTCTCTGTGAGCACGGTGAGTTCCTCGTGGGAGAAGTGGACCTGCCGCTTGCGGTCGCACGCTTTTTTAGCAACTTTTCCCATATTTATTTTTTTAGCTGGGGTGGCTAACGGGTTGGGATGTGTCTCAGGGTCGGATTTTAATGGTTGTGTTGGGATTTTGATTTTATGGGTGTGCGGCGTGCTGTTTCCCGTTCCGGCCCCATGTTTTTACTTCCGTTTCCGTATATTTACGGTGACCGTATTTTGCGCTGACCGCTCATTACGGTGACCGGTAAGATGGGTGGCGGAATTGCACCTAGGGCGACGTACGACGGCGGTAAGGGGCGTTTTGGGGTCATTTCCGCCATCGCGGACTTTGCACTTCCGCCATGGCGTAATGCTCGTGCCCGATGGGTCAGAATTAGCCGCACTTTCCTCCATCGTGCAGTGGCGGAAACGCTATTTACGCTATGGCGGTCATGTCAGTTGCTTTCCGCCAGGGTCGTAATGAGGGCCATTGTAAGGCTGCTACTTGCTGGTCTAGTGCTGGTGTGGTGTGCCACTGCATTAAAGGTGAAGTGCCCCTCCCTCACTTCCACTGTCTTAGCATTCCCAGTATTACCTGAAGGAGAAAACAGTACCTGAAGAGGACCTCTTCATCTGCACATTTAATAGGGAGACCATCTTCAGGATGCCCACTGAATTGGCAAGCTTGGAAACATGTACCTGCTGCAACATGCTGGCCTTTTACAGTGTGCTGTGTGCTCTGAATTACAGTGGGATGTGTCAATTACTTTGGTGGGCAAATCACTTGCTCACTTTTTTGGGCCACTTGCTCTACTTTTTTGGAGCAAGTGGTGTAGGATATTTTGTGCAGCAAATAATTTGCCCAACATTATTTAATAGGCTTTTTACAGCATCTTTGCCCACTTTTGTTGGTCACTTCCCTCTTTCAAGCACTGGCCGATTTACACATTTTCCATCCAGTTAGAGCATTTTACCCTCCTTTACTCACAAGATGCACACTTCTGGGAATCAAGCACATCTATTTCTTGCACATTCTGTGCACATTTTTTGTACAAAGAACGTTTTGAGAAACTGCCCCTATGTTTTCTGCGCCAGAGGACAGTATTACAGAAACCTTGCAGGTGCAATTAGCGCCACAGTGACCTACTTTTGAACCCGGGCAAGGCCTGCCCTTGTCTTGGTGCTTTCCCCTTAATCAAAAATACGTTAAAAGAACATGATTTGTGCAGCCCACAAAAGGCTTAAGAATTGCCCCCCCCCCCCCCCCACAATGCTATAATGCAGACTGGCACAGCGCAAAACTGACATGCACATTCTGCACTTGTAAATCACAAGGAACCGGTCATCAGGCGGTTTTCCTGGTGAGCCATATACAACGACATTTTACATGACCCAGTTGAGTACGAGTAGCTCGAAAAGTGTTGGCTGGTGACAATGGAACTGGTTGAGACTGGCGCTCTATCAAGTATGGAAATATTTGCTTGCCATTTCCATTTATGCACATGATATAATTGCATTGTGGGTGGAAATATGTTGCACCCAGCAATCGAAAAGACAGGCGTTCAGAAACAAATGGAAGATTTCGAAGTGTAGGAGGCATTGATTGTTCCACTAAAGCATAATTCTGAAAAACTAGCTACCGAACCATAAAATGTGCCGTTTAGACAATAATGCGATAATGGCGGAGCTTTAAGATATCGCATGGTCTTCTACTGCCATCTAGAGGTAAAATAAAAGTAGAAAACTTTGGATTCAAAGATCACAAGCATGCTTATGTTTTGAAACCTTTTATCGGCCCACTAGAACAACGTACACCAGAAAGCTTGAAAGAAGACACTGGGAGAATACTAACTCGGAAGGATGTCCAACAATACTGTGAGGGGAATGTACTTGGGAGGTTATTAAAGGCACTTTGTGATGTCTAGCCCTCTACGCATGCAAGAACGGAGATGTGGAAAAGATTCGATATTGTTAAGGCATTATTTGATCTAAGCTTTTAACGAGCAATGGAAAATGAATGCGAGACCCCTCATTTATTCCACATACAGGCGATTGAAAAAGGATGCACAGGCTTACGTTATGATTATTATGTGAAGAAATGGAATATTTTAGGATAGCCATTGAAGTGCCGAGCTGGCTACTTCTGATTGTGGAAGAATGGAGTATGAGAAACGCGGAAGGCTCAGGTATTGGAGGAGCTTCCCGGCAGCTGTGGATTCGAAAAAATCACGGATCTGCACAGAGAGATGTAGGTCGGACTGGGCCATAAAATTGTCTCGTGCACCAATGAGAAAGTGGGCCATTCATTCCTTTTCTGACACTGTTTCGGTAGTACGCAAGGGCAGAATTGTTTGATAAAATGTGAAGCAAATTGTCATTTTAAAGAATATTCAGTAACAATTGTCAAAACTACTAGCGCATAGTGAAGTTACTCTACAAACTGGCCCACATTGGCCAAAAAAGTGGCACACCTTGACCCCAAAAAATGGCCCACGCCAGCATTTTGGGCTTTTAGTTAGGCCATGGGCCTATTGCTCTCTAGGCCAGTTCGAGCCTGGAGAGATTGAATACTGACAATCTTTTGCATCACCTCAAAATCCTTGGCAATTCTATACAGCGTTACATTGGGATTTCTGCATGGCTATTCAGTACACAGTCGCAGTCTCTAATCAAAGAAGTTGACCGCTATGTGAAACATGACCGGACAAATAGAAGACTAGTGAGTATCCACATTTAAAAAAAGAAAGAAGACTGCCCTGATGAAAGTGGGTGTAATCGCTAGTACCACTGAAACCGGTAGACAATACAGACTGTAGTTAAGCTAAAGTCTGGTATCTGATCAACAGGGACAAAGAATTTTGGACTAGTCCACCTCTTATCCGAATAGGTGTCTTCACTAGATATTAATAGACACTGGAGCATGGAATACACGCACACACACACTACTTGCCAATAAAAATAGGTTTTGCCACAAGCGGTCCGGTGTAGTCCTACCAGCCCCCTCTTTTATGTAGAATTGTATGTCTGTTCTGTTGGGGGAATGAAGTGACCCGTTATTCCCGAATGGAAATGAATGGATAACGTTGCATGTATGGTAGGCTGCAGAGGATGGGGCTTGGCTTGTGGCTCTAGCAATGTTTGAGCTTTGGGAGGGAGCAGCCCCCTGCCCATCCATCTACTGAAAAAAGAAAAGATCACACATTCATACAATATTTTATCTGTCCACTTTAATTTTCAGTGGTGCTGCTAGAGTGCCTTTCGGGGATCACAGAGGTTGGAATTTTTGAAAACGCAACCTTTGTTGGGGAACAGTTACTATATTGTGGCAAAAACTACGCTACACTTAATTTTGCTTTGCCAAAAATCGAAACAAATAGAAATAATAGTGTAAGGGGAACAGCACAGGGAGATGCATGGTAGCGTCTTGGACAGGGCGGGATGGTGGAGAAGTGTGTGGAAAGGGGGATTATGGTGGACTCCCCTGTAAAACAAAGTCCGGAGGAGCAAAAACATTATTAGCAGAAAGGATAATGTCACTGCAACATGACGTGCCATGATTCACGCAATGTTCCCTCTAAGCTGTGCGCATGTGCGCTTGCCCGGCTTCCCTCTGGATGCCGCTCCAAAGAGTTTTAGCAGCCACACAGACAATTCCCACCTTCTCAATAATGAATAAAGCACACACAGCAGTTACATGACACTTGCTTTCTCTCTTTATAAATCTAACTTACACTAACTAGTCTAAATATTCTGAACTAGCCTATGTACATTAACACACTATGTACATTAACACACCTTAAAAACCTAAAACCCTAAAAACGGAACATACCCTCAAGCGGTTAAAAATGAATATGAATATCTGACTCCACGAACAGAAGATCTATCTGAGATATGCCTGGACACATTAATCAATTAACCTTCCCTCCCAACCCATGACTCCTATGCTTGACTCTCCCACATTTATACCTTATGATTACCTTTCAGCTGAGGCCACATTTAGTTATTATTGGACAACCTTGCATCTGCCTACCTTGGCTGTGCAAAAGGGTTGCACTCTTGTACCTAAGTGTGCTTGTTTTATGTTTGTTGTACTATGAATAATGTTCAAGCTCCAGAATTTCTTTTACTCATGGTGCCTTAGCAAAAGCCTCAATCACACTATGTAACCCAACAGTCAGCTAAAATACCGGCTACTGACTGTAAGCAAGCAGGCTACTAAGATCAGTAACCTCCTTCCATGCTTCCTATTCTTTGTACATATGTCACAAAAGTGCTTTGAAGCAGTACTCCTGTAAGGGAAGGCATTCTAAAACTACAACATGAATTTGCCCGTTGAGTAGGCAAATGTCATGCTCAGCCTCTACTACTTCAGCATTGCTGCCTTTAGCCTATAAGTGCAGAGCAATATTGCAATACCATTTACATGATTTGGAAGGAATACTACCTATGGGCTCTGCCTGGCACTACTCATCGTTAGCATTAGGGCAAAGGCTAATCAGACAGCTACGATGCTTTCACACAACCTGCATCCTTTCCAAGTTGTCTGAGTTACATTGGGTACCTTCATGCATGATATGGTAACTCTGCTATACAAAAATGTTTTCACTGAGCACTGGTAAGTTTTTATGAGTTGAAAAGATATTTATTATGAGAAATCAACATGCAAGATATTCAATAACCATTAACAATAAACAAGAGCAAGTGTCGGTGAATAAATAGAAGATATTAACAGTCTCAGAGTTTAAACAATAATTCCAAAAGTCCAGCTATTTGATGGAGTCTGCAATATCTTAGTTCTGTTGAGATTTCTAATTGTGCACCACGTATAGCGAGCAGCTGTAGTTGATTAGTGCTTAAATTCGCTGGGTTTGGGCTATGGAGGAGGTATGGCTGGATTTTGAGATGACTATAAGTCACAGGATAGCTCCACAATTGTTCTATGTGCGTGAAGTTTTTATTCCAATCCCATCGATCCACTTTCTGCTGGAAGTATTTTTTGCGGTCCTCATAGCTACTCCCATTTTTAAATCGCGGGGTCCAACGAATACTCTTAAAGAAGTCAAGGTTAAGATCTTCAAAGTTTTTTCCCCTGCTTCTGAACTCTGTGTCCTCACGTTCACCCATTGATTTCAATAATGGGCACTTCGGAGAGGATTTAGACTTTATGTATAGATCTGCCCTTTCTTTCAATAGTTGACCACAGAGAGAAATGAACCCCAGGATGGTTCACCAAAAAAAGCCTTCCACGCGATCCAGTCATAATGTCTCCTTCATAGTCAGAGCCCCCAAACCGTATAAGACCATGGGGTAGAAGCAATGCCTATACAGGATAAGGATTCCCTGCATTCTGTTTCCTGCAGTTTTCATGGCAAATCTCAGGACCAGGAGGGTAAGTTGGTGAGCTTTTATTTTTTGGGTCTTCCTTATATGCATATAGTCGGCCCCTAGTCCCATTTCCAGCCCCAAATTTACAGAACTCCTCATGAGGTCAATGTTTTCCAATTTTGTTTTCATTTCCACTCTTTTTTTCTGCCTGTCACCAGCATCCACTTTGTCTTGTTCAGATTGCCAATTCATTCAATATATTTGTAATTCCCCTACATGCATGGTGGAACAGCACAAGATCATCAGCGTATAATATGCTGGTGATCCTATGGCTGCCTATTTTGGGAGGGCAGAGAGCGCTTGTCTCCAGCCTTGCAGGAAGTTCACCAGACAGAGATTAAATAACAGGGGAGCCAGCACACACCTTTGCTTGACTCCCCTGTGTATGCCTATCTGGGTTGGCATATGGCCCTCGTTATTTAATCGGACTCTCACTGAGGTATCATAGTGCAGAAGTTTCAACATGTCAGCAGCCATGGAGGGCATCCCAAGGTTTCCAGTTTTCCCCATAACATGTTACGATCAACTTGATCAAACGCCAATCGAAAATCAACAAATGTAACATATAGGGAGGGCCTTCCCTTTCCCGAGTCCCCACCTATAAACTTGGCTAAACGCTGAATATTACAAACAGTAGGGTACCCTGGCCGGAAGCCAGTCTGGAATGAGTACAGGATGTTACTGGAGTCCACCCAGGCTTGTAATTCCTTTAATACAAAGGACGCAAATAACTTTCCAGTGACATCCAACACTGACAACAGTCTATAATTGTCCGGCACTTTCCTGTCACCCTTCTTGTATACGGGTACCAGTGCAGACTGTTGCCAAGAAAAAGCTCATTACAAACCCTTTCGAATAAGATCCCACATATCTTCACCCATCCTGCAGGATCTTTTTTCAAAACTGCATTTGAAAGGCCATTCGGCCCCGGGGCCTTTCAACTCTTCAGTTTTGCAATCCCTTCTTAAGTCAACTTCAGGGGCCAAAGTGACTCAGAACATGTGTCGATAGGCTTAATTTGTACACTATTTGTCAATTAGCTCTTTACATGCCCAACCCACTCCTATTTTGTAATAGGGTTTACAATGGCTTCTGATTTTTCTCCCTTTGCGGTAGACATAACCACCATATAGAACGTGTGTTCCTACTTCGTAAGGCACCCAGCATACGCTGCCACTATACATTTCGAATCGACAGCTTCCACCGGGCTAACCAATTTTGATACCCTTTTTTCACTGTCCTACCCCTGATTTTGAGGGTGGTACAAGGACTGTTGTCAAGCTTCCTGAGGTCTCGCCTCAGGTTCCTTTTTGCATTCCTTAACACTACATCAAAGTTGTTCACATGCACCTGTCTATGTAACACTAGACTTTTGCCCTTGAGTATACCCGTCCTATGGGCCAACTCTTTCAACCAATCCTCAAGTTCATTTGCCGTGCCCTTGACCAATAAACAAGATTCATGGTTGAGGAAATGTGCTAGAGCATTCGTGGCTCGTGCAATGTTTTCCTGGCACCAGCTTAAACCATTTCCTGCGTGGCTTATTTCCATATCACCAATGCAGGAATAAAGTGGGGATTCTCTTCCCATAATCATACTTAAAGAGATTATCGCAGGATCGCTATGTCCGTTCGCGGTAATAATCATCTCCACTACTGTTTCTAGGAGAGCATTACTTCTGAACAGATAATCCAGCGTAGCCCAACTGCGCCCATTTGTGCAAGTGGCTACACCAGGACAACCTCCTTTCGCTCGTCCATTCAACATGGTCAGGTCCCGCTCTTTCAAGAATGAGACCCACTGCTCACCCAGTTTGCTACTATAATTGCATTGCAGGGTACCTTTGCTGGATACATTACTATAAATGGCAAAGGGTTCGGCGTCCTTACAGCATGCATTCAAATCTCCCCAAGCAAGATTGCATTATGCAAGGCTGTGCCTAACCACTCAGTTTTGATCAACTCAATGTAATCAAATATTTCTTCAATATTTGTAGCACCTGGTGGAGCATATGTGTTAATCAACAAGACACTTCCCCCTTTATCACTTTTTTTTTGCATACAACTCAACGGCCAAGACATTTGCATTTCCATCCTTTTGAGTTATGGCAGTTGAGATCAAATAGTGCTTTACCGACGTAATGAGACCTCCATAAGGCCGTCCACAGGTGCCCTTTTTGGCAGGTACTTGATAAAAGTGAAACCCATCGATGGGAGAAACCAACCAAGTCTCTAGCAACATAATAACATCGTACTTCAAGAGAATATTTAAAGAGCCATTTTCAGATAGATTGTGTTCCAACAGGCTACAGCCAAAGTAGATTGACGAGCTCTTATCAGTTGTGCAATTTCCAGAAAGTGCACAGTGAACTTGCGTAGCGCCTCCTTTATTACGCACCAAAGGTTCAACAAAGACACAATCGCTAGTGTTAAGTTTTCTTAGTGACATAATTTTATTTAACAATAACAGGAGTTCAGGGCGATTGAGGCTTCGTTTTATTTTGTCACTTGTCATTGGTTCAATTGTAAAGACCCTCTCGTCTAGGTTCACTTTTATTTCTATTGTTTTTATGTTCCCCCAGATTTGTTACAGGGCACTTTCACAGACTGCCGTTTACTGTATAGTCTGGTGCTCAGCATCAATACTAGCCATGTTGCACTCCTACTTTCATGGGAATAGAGGGTTGAAGAAAGGTCTGCGTCAGATCCAGTCACTACAGTGCCATCCACGTCCTTGTCCTTTACCAACCAACTGGTTTGAGAACCTGGCCCCTTTTCTACTCTTTTCCTATGAAGAGACTCCCTTTTCTTAGCTTTCCTAGACCTTGGTCCCGGAGGTGGTACCATTGTGGAATTCAAGGGGTCTCGACTTGTCACTTTGTTCCAAGGCTCATTGGCTGGATCAGTTATGGTCCCTCGCTGCTTTCTTCTCTTCTCCAACCGTCTCTCCCGTCGTGACTGGTTAATAATAGAAGCATCTTTGTTTACCCCGGGGACCAGCACTTCTTCCAGTGTTTCTCCTCCATTTAATATAGGCTCCACCAGTACCATCCCCACTAATGATTTTTCCGGTACATGGGTATTAGAGACTTTCTCCCCTTTCGCCTCCATATTCAGGATGAATTGAGACAGACCTTGACTCTGCATGTTATGCTCCTCATGAATTGTACCACATAATTTGAGGAGTACTTTTATGGAAAGGTTTAACACACCTATATTCACCTCAACGTTATAAGGAACTCATGGTGGCAACAGTAAAGACAGACACAAGTGATCACAGTTCAGGGGTGTTTATTAAACTGTATGCAGGTTGGAAAAATGCCTAAATCTAAGATGGGAGCAAGCGTCGACCATCAAAGGAAAATAAGGCAGTCTTAGTGGCGTTGTGTACATTTTTTAAAAAGGCGCCTACACTAAGTGCCTCCTCACGAGTTGGGCTGTATTCCTGCCTGTAATACCGCCGACTGTAATAGCCCTGGCACCGACCGGTCCTGTGGTATTACCACCGGATCACGGGTTGGGCCTTAACGGTAAATCCCCATTCCTGATTCGGTCCATTGGATCCAATGGGGAATTTTTGGTGCTAATACTGCAGGCTAATACAGCCGGCTGTAAGACCGCCGAAAACAGGGATTTTCACATCCAGAAAGAAGCTGGAGGTAAAACAGCCGATTTAGCGCCCAACTCATGATAGGGCCAGCCCTTAAATGTGGCGGTAATACTGTTACCACCGCATTTAAGGGCTACAGCTCAACTCGTGATGAGGCCCTAAGAAACCTATTGTCAAACCTTGCAACTAATACAACAAGGGTGTGGGATCGTTTTCAAGAAAAGAAAGAAGTGTTCTTAAATAATATGTCGGGATGCGGTAGCTTGGGTCTCCCTTCTCCACATTTTGAGCAGGGGGGAAAATGGGAACTCTCGAGCTTCCCTAGCACGAGAAACAGTTCCACTTGCAGCTCTCAAGGCTGTCGATGGCCAAGTCTCGTTTCCTTTGAAAGTCTCTTGGCTTCGAGGGCCTGACGTGTTCAAATAGTACAAAAAAAGTTCCTTTAACCAAATGAAAGTTCTTTAAGGTGATAATATTTCACCTCGGGGTCCCCCTCTTCCAGGCAATGACCCTTTTGTCACTTCAACTTAAAGTTCTGTTCAAACGGTATTGGGGCAATAACGATCCACGTATGGGTCTCCCTCTTCTGGGTGTTGACCCCTCTCAATTCTTAGCCACAGTTCATGTTGGGTGATGGCTTCACCTCTGGGTCCCCCTCTTCCAGGCACCAACCCCTCACGTATCGTTTAGGGAAAAAATGCTAGGCTTAGTGGTACAGCTGGTCTATTGGGCGACTCATTCAGCATTAAGTTGAGACAAAAGTAGTTTTGAGCAAATCCAAACTGGGGACAGGAATAACACCTCATTTCCACATATTTATTGTGTCATCGCAGGTCACTGGATCGACGGTAAGCCACGAGAAACCCGTCATAAATAGTAATATAAATATGCAATCCAAAAAGATCCAGGACATTGCGCCTTTTAAAGTTTGAGAAAGATATGTTTTATTATCATCTGTAATAATAAGTTTGCCCTTGTAATAACACGTGTTTCGGCCCCTGCCGGCCTTTTTCAAATCAGGGCTGGTGTAATCATACTAGTGAAAAGGAACATTTAAATATTAGTGATACACGAAAATAGATCATATTGTAAGATGCGAATCCAACAAAGCAATTATGCAAAATCATGTATTGCACCATACATTTTGAAAAGTAAAACATTCCCCATAAGAAAACAAAAAACATCATATGCAAACAAATAAAAACATTATTTTGGCATCAATACAATTATATAATGACAAACAGCAAAACATACATTTGTAATTTATACAGAAGGGTTGGGAGAGAAAAAGAGGAGGAGAGAGACATACAGACAAACAAGAGACAAGAAACGGATATTGCATTAGTAACAGTTTATCTCATACTTAAGTGTGCAATCAGAGCCACGGCTACTACATATCATAACTTACCCACACGGGGGGTCAATAGCTCCTCATTCAACAGTTGTGTATTGGGTCAAATCCCATTATTATATAATCTGATACCAAAAAACAGATATAGAAATAGTTTTTGAGTCCCATGTCATTACATGTAAGACGCTACGCTCAAGGCTTCGCTTCATTTAAGTCTCATGTGCATTGAGAGAGTAGTATCAAAATACCTACAGATATCATCCTGTTTAAATAACACCATGCATAAACTAATATCCTGAAATTATCTTATTTTACATGTCCAAAACCGTAGTTAAGTAAAGCACAGATGTGCAAGCGCAGCGTAACTCCCTCCTTTGCACAACGTCTGTAATCACTCTCATTCTAATCATGCGTATGCTATTCATGCTAAGTTTTCAAGCTTCATAATGTGCATAAATCGGGAACCGAAGTTATATGTATTGCCAGTGTACGAGAGCAAAAAGCGTCACTTACTTTCCAAGAACTGTAGTCACTTGCGTTGGCTTCGGAAATGGAAACGGGTGCCATTTTGGGACTATGTTTTTCATTCCCATGGTGACGCGATGCCTAATCCGCCACTTAGCCCAGTTGCCAAGCAACTCACGCTCGGTTTGCTTTTCTAAACAAGATGTTTATCGTTAGATATTCCCGGTTCTCCCCATAATGGGTCACAAAACAAAGTATTGGGTTTAAAGATTGTCAAGTTTCATTACTCGAACTAGTTATGAAATGTATTACGCAATGGTATGTTCGCATAGAATCACTCGTATCTTTTATCTTAGTCTATATTGGCGAGTACCTTAAGGGTATATACGCTCTAATTAGTAAAGACAAATTATATTAATCGTATCAAATCTGTAGTATTAGGGCATTACCCAGCCGTTGCATACTACTTACAGGCAGTCATTTCAAGAACATCAAGGAGTGTTATAGGGAAATAAGCACATTATTCAGCACAAACATTACTGATGAAAATCACAGTAATTGGAGCAATAAAAACCTGTAGGTACAAGACTAGAACAAAAACTTAGTTAATAATACAGCATCATTGTCATACACATAAAACTATTGAAACCACAAAAATGAAATGAAGTACATCTTTGTTTTTATAAGAATGATGCCATTTCAGTATCTAGATTTAGACCGAGCACAGTTGTATTGAAGAAACAAATTATTCTAGCTTCCGCTTGACGTAATGCTTGAACTCTGTCTCCACCCCTCTTATTCATTGTAACATGTTGTAGACCAATAAATTGTATGTTAGCCTTATCGTCCAACTGATGATTCTTTTGCCAATGTACTGCAAGGGGTAGGTTGGGATCTTGACTTCCAATTTTGGCCAGGTGGTCACGAATTCTAATCCTGAGCTCTCTTTTTAGTGCTTCCTATATAAAGTTTTACGCAGGTGCACCTGATGGCATAAACAACATATTTTGTTCTACAGTTAATTGAATGCTTAACCGTAAACACTTTTCCATTTTGACCTTCTAGTCTTCTGATTTTGTCACCCGCAAATTGGCACATTGTGCAGAAACCACATTTTCTGAAACCTGACTCAATTTTGATAAGCCAAGTAGTTTCTTTATCCTTCAGTGGATCTGGTAACAAGGATGGGCAGATGATTGTTTCAAGAGTATTTGCTTTCTTGACGATGATTGTTGGACTGTCATCAATAAAATTGCACAAATGTTCATCTAACTGTAATAAATACCAATGTTTATTTAAGGTTTTTCTGATTAGTTGATGATCTTTAATAAATTGGGTTATAAACATGAGTTTCAATTGCTTTTCCTCTGAAAGTTTTTTGGGGATCAATGTATCCTCTTGTTGTAAATTCTTTGTTTTCTCAAATGCCTTTTGTAAACACTTGTTAGGGTAACCTCTTTGCTTGAAGCGAGTCCTCAAAAGGTTGCATTCTTTTTTGAATTTTTGGTCATCTTTACAATTGCGCCTTGCTCGGATATATTCACCAAAGGGAATATTATGAATGGTGGCGCGTTGGTGACAACTGTATGCGTGTAAAACTGAGTTGACTTCCGTTGGCTTTCGAAATGTCCATGTTTCCAAATGCTCATCCCTTACGTGAATAGTGAGATCTAAGAAGTTTATTGATTTTGCATTATATTCTTCTGTGAATTCTATCTCAAATTGGTTATGATTCAATCTTTCTGTAAATTCTTGTAATGTAGTATCTGAACCATCCCAAATTAAAAAAATATCATCTATGTATCTTATCCAAAGTTTGACTTGATCTTGAAATGCCGAGTCTTGATATACTGTGCACTCTTCCAACATCCCCATAAAGATGCTGGCTAATGATGGGGCATACTTAGTCCCCATTGCCACTCCTTTCAGTTGTTGAAATAGACAATTATTGAAAGTAAGTAAGTTTGAGTCTAAAGTTATCTGTAGCATTTCTTTCAACATTTAAATTTGAAAATAGTAGGATACGGAATCGCCTTTGAAGGTGTGATCAATAGACGCTAATGCCCATTTGTGTTGTATGGACATATATAACGCCTTAACGTCCAGGGTCGCCAGTAAAAAGGAATTTTGCCAAACAAATGTTTGAAGTGTCTGTATAAGGCTGGAAGAGTCGGGTAAGTAAGATTTGACTTGAGTAGCACGTGGTTTTAAAATTCCATCCAAATATTCCAATAAATTCTCTGAGACCCACCCGATACCGCTTAGTATCGGGCGGCCCTCAGGTATACCTTGGTAACGTTTATGAATCTTCGGTAGGAAGTACATTGTTGGTGTTACAGGATTTCGTGTGATGAAATAGGAACGTTCTTCATCTGTAATAAGGCCCTTTCTATGCCAGCTCATTATTGATTCCTCGATTTGGTTAAGAATTGTTTGTCAATCTGTTAAATTCAGTTGCCTACAGCATCCAGTTGATGCTAAATGGTTAGCGGCCATACGTAGGTAATCTTCTCTATCCATTATCACTATGTTTCCACCCTTATCGGCCTCCTTTTTGACTAATGATGTGTCCTCGGATAGGGTTTTAAGGGCTTGTCTTTCCCCCTTAGTAAGGTTGTCTTGGTCATATTGTTTTTGAGTGTAGTCCTTATCTGTACGTGCAGATAGTTCAAATAGGTCTTGTGTGACCATTTTGTAGAAAGTATCAATGACACTATCAGATGACAATTGTGGATTAAATTTTTATTTTGTTTTCAATTCTTTAGTACACTTAAGTATGAGATAAACCGTGACAAAGGCAATATCCGTTTCTTGTCTCTTGTTTGTCTGTATGTCTCTCTCCTCCTCTTTTTCTCTCCCAACCCTTCTGTATAAATTACAAATGTATGTTTTGCTGTTTGTCATTAAATAATTGTATTGATGCCAAAATAATGTTTTTATTTGTTTGCATATGATGTTTTTTGTTTTCTTATAGGGAATTTTTTACTTTTCGGAATGTATGGTGCAATACATGATTTTGCATAATTGCTTTGTAGGATTGGCATCTTAAAATATGATCTATTTTCGTGTATCACTTATATTTTAATGTTCCTTTCCACTAGTATGATTACACCAGCCCTGATTTGAAAAAAGGCCGGCAGGGGCCGAAACATGTGTTATTACAAGGGCAAACTTATTAGTACAGATGATAATAAAACATATCTTTCTCAAACTTTAAAAGGCGCAATGTCCTGGATCTTTTCAGATGCTTTTGCATATTTATATTACCCTCACGTATCGTATTCCACAGATTATATAACAGTTCTTTTCTCAAAGAACCTTGGGTGATAACTTCACCCCTGGATCTCCCTTGTTCAGGCTCAGACCCCTCTTGACTGTCACTAACCTTATTCTGGGTTTACTTATCGCTTTTCCACATATACATTGGGTGACGACTTCACCCCCGAGTCCCCATCTTCCGGGCACAGACCCTTCTCGAATCTCAGCCTCCCTCCTCTGGGTTCACTATGGCTTTCTCTTCTCTTTAGTGGGTTTCACTTCCCTTGGTTTATCAATGTCTTTTTAAACAGTTCATGGTGAACCACCATCGGCCGGGTTCATGTCTGTCAACACACTGTTTCTTGGGACTTTAGACTTTGCCCATCTTTACTGGCATCCCTCCTTTGGGTTCACTCTTGGCAATTCATACTTTTTCTTTCAATGTTTGCGGGATTCACATCCCTTACTTTTCTTTATTGTTCGTAGATTAAAGTCTTTCAATTGTACAGGGATTTTTCTTGACCTCCTGTATGACCACTTTGACCTGCTTTGGCGACTCTCCTATGGCCTTCTGGCATCTATCGTTTTACTCAGACAGGGATCAACCAGAGTCTCATGAATAAGCACCCACATGGTGCTGGTTCCCTCTGCAGCTGGTCTCCCCTCAACACATGTACCGTTCTTTGAACTTGGTTCAACTTGCCACTTTGCAGCTTTCATTCAACACAGCCCGGTTCTTATCGGTTCTCCCTTCAACTCACCGGGAGGGATGATCCGATTGGCTTTTCTCTTCACTGGTGTCAAGGCCGATACAACGGTTGCGGGAGCTTCCCTCACTCCTGCCTATCAGCGTAGGCCCACTGTGAGTACCACCGGCATCTGCTGTAACACACTCCGTCTATTGCCCTCAGTCTTACAAATGCTTCTCTGGAGGTTTCGCGGGTTTGCGTCGAAAAGGGCAAGGTCGTATCTCTACTTGTCAGCCTCTCGACATTCGCCGCCTTTCCCCTCCTCCTGAACTGCCCGGTCTGGATAGCTGTCTCATCATGCTGTCTGCCTTGCTCATACTGTGCTCTCCTGCTCCACCTTCCATCCCTGTGGGGAAAGGAAAGGGCCATCAGGTGTGTGTGATTCAGGTTAATTGCCTGACTTTGCCTGACCCTTTTGTTGGGACATGTCAAGTAAACAGTTTTATTACAAGTCTGTTGTCTTTCCTGAAGAAAAACAGTGTTCGTGTTGGAAAGGGAAGTGGTTTTACAGGTTTTGTAGGAAGAGTAATTGTTCATCACTGTCAACTGGGATTCCAAAAAGTGACAATCAGGGGGACAGGACTGGTAGGTTTTACGGGCCAAATGGGAATACTTGGGTTGGTAAAATAAACAAGGGGGATTGTGGGAACCATAGTATTTTATCTGAGCAGGTTGGGAGTGCAGAAAATGATATTCAGTAGGAAGGGAAGAAGAATGATTGGGAGCATTCGGATAGGGAACGGGAATGCAGGGATTTTGGGAGATGTGGTTTTCAAGGGTAACCAGGTTCCTTGTTGGTCTATCAGAGTTGTCGGGGTGGCAGGATTTTGTTAAGGGAGCTTCTTTGGGCGGAAGGGAGGTAGTGGTGGAATAACCAAAGAAGATCTCAGGGATTTCATCCTTCTCTTCTTCCACGGTAGAGTACTGCATCTCACCTGGGGCATTCACCTAAGCATTACACTGGGCTACCCTACCCAGGTGATCCTGCCCCAATAGTCCACCCACAGGAACTGGATCCAACAGCGATGGCCTTGTACTGGCCACCTGGATAAGGGATTCCTGGGCTCTACGCACGAGGACACCCCTGGGTTTCTCACAGCACTCACATGAGACATACTACTGTTTGTTGTATGATTCTTATCACCATTTTCACCCACATCTCCCCCCTCTTCCGAATTAGGGTATAATACTGGTATTGTCGACATCCTTTGTGATTGTGTTGGCAATACGTCCATGAAAGATAGGGAGGTCTGCGGTGGTGCAATATTTAGTATGTTAGCCTGGTTCTCTTGGGCAACCACCTTTATTGGACCTTGTTGAACTGCACTCTGTATTAAATATCACAAATACAGTAATTAATTGTTGTGAATACTATCAGACGTGGCCAAGCCTGCTAAGGGCTGTTTTTCATATTGTGATTCAGCGTTTACCAAGACTCCTTGCCCAGATTTATTACCACCAGCCTATTGTTGAAAGTATGGAGTCATTTTACTCCCCTGTGCCAGAGTCGCCCGCTGTGAGCGACGAGGCACATTTTCCCCCTATTCAGACCCATTTCACCCCCCCCGGTCCTTTGTACATGACCTTGTCTGTGCATACGGTTTTATTTGCCAGACTTGCCAAGCAGCACAGATTTTGTCCTTATTTACTACATTTCCCGGCATTTCTATGGGTCGTTCGGGGTGTGGGGGCGGGAATGGATTTACAAAATAAGATTTTATATCAGAGGCTCAATGTCTGTATTTAAACGCTTTTTGTCTGTAGGGTTTTAAGCTAGAAGAGTCAGTAATGACTTTTAAGTTCGCCTTTTAAGGTTTTCCTTCAGTCTAGAAACAAACAAGCACACAAGCAGTGCATTTTAAACAAATGTCGGGAAGTAGATAATTAACTTCTTACAGTGTGTGCAACATATGTCTGTTACACAGCATTATCCATACTGCCAGAAAGGCCCACCACTCACCGACCCAACGCAGACCACAGCAGACCACTCAATGCTGCCACTCTGCATGGCGCTCCGCACGTGCAAACCAGTTTAATAGTGTAGTACTCCTGCAGAAACTCTGCCTTTCAACAGCCAGGGAAAAGATACTGCAATAGCAGGAGTTTCCAGCAGGCACAGCAGACTACTCAATGCTGACACTCCGCGCGGCGTTCTGATGTGTGCAAACCAGTTTAATAGTGTACAATCCCTCCAGAAACTCAGCCTTTCAACAGTCAGGGAAAAGATACTGCAATAGCAGGAGCTTCCAGCAGGCACAGCAAACCACTCAATGCTGCCACATATAAATTATAACTTTAAAATCAAAAGGTGAAACCAGTTCTTTCTCAATGGTCAACCATTTAGGCACATGGTCAGGCTCATCTGGAAGGAACCAGTTCTGAGCTTGCTTAAGCGTAAAGTCTTACCACAAAGCCTTGAAATCCAGGAATCTAACACCACATTCTTCCAAGAGTTCTTTAATTTGCTTAAAGATATTGGGCCTCATTACGAGTCCAGCGGTAACCGAGCCAGAAAAACCGGCAGGTTACCGCCAGACTCGTATTACCATTCCGCCTCCGTGATTCCCGGAATTACCGAGCATTACCACCCCGGTGACCCGGGAATTCCGGAGGCGGAATTCTGTAAGTCCCCATTCCCATGGAGTCCCATAGGACTCCATGGGGGTGGGGGCCATGGAAACACTGGCTCCATCTATGACAGAGCCGGTGTTTCCATGTCCGCCTGCAGGCGGGTGGTGTTAAACCCGCCAGGTCAGACCTGGTGGGAGGGTTGTATACAAATTGATCGTTTTACAACTGCTCGAATGACAATTGACCTTTTCACAATTGACCGAATTGTGAAGGTCAATTGTACCATATATGTGGGGGGAAAACCCCCACGACCCCCCACCCAACGCCAAACCCCCCAAAACCCATATACATATATATGTATATATATATATTACCAAACCGATATATATATATATATATATATATATATTCAGTCAATTGTGAAAAGGTCAATTGTGACCCTTTAAATTCGGTCAATTGTTCATTCGAACAATTGTAAACAACCAATTTGGGTAATACCGGTGGGGGGAGTGACACCTCCTGCCTGCAGGACTCTTAATCAGCCGGTCTGGAAATAACGGTGGTGGCGGATGGAAAGGTTGTAATGAGGCCCATTCTCTTTCTTTTCTTGTGACACCACAAAAAGTCTAGGCGAATCATTGTGATGGATTTAAAAATAGAGGCTGGTAAGGGAATATGTAGCATTTGTAAATAGTATAGAACCACTGGGGAGAGCATTTCTTTTAATGGTTTCCATTCTAACCCACAAAGTGAGCTATAACAGGGACCATACAGCAACTGTTTCACGAAATCCCACTAATAGGGTATGCATATTCAATTTAATAATCTCTGCATTCGATGGGGCTATAGAAACACCTAAATATTAAATAGAATCTGGATACCATGTAAGGCTATATTTGGCCACATCTTGCTTGAGACATAAAGAGTTAAGTGGAAGCATCTCCGATTTATCCCCGTTTAATTTATGCCCAGAGAATGTCAAAAATGTTTTAACGTTATCCATCAAATCTAAAAGCATTTCCTTTGGATTCTTAAAAAAATAACAATATGTCATCTGCATAGGCTGCAACCATAATTTTTGATTCACTTCAATTAATACCCAGAATGTTTGTGTTCCTTTTAGTAAGTTCCAACAAAGGTTCAAGGGATAGTACAAACATAATTGGGGATAAAGGACAAGCCTGTCTAGTACCTCGTTGCATTGAAACGAAAGAAGAAAAATGGGCATTCATAAAAATAGATGTTTTGGAATCTACATACAACAGTTTAACCATGGACAGGAAGCCATTCCCAATGCCATGCCACTTTAACGCTTCAAAAAATCCCACTCTACCAGATTAAAAGCTTTTTCACCATCCAAAGCAGTGCCGTGTAACTATTGGTTGATTGCTTCTATTTATTAATAATATGAAGTGTGTTCATGAACAATCTAGCATTAGAAGATAAATTCCTTGCCTTGGCAAACTCAACCCGATTCCTTTTTGATTAGTGTATGTGTGAACAGTTTAAATCTGTTAGCCAATATTTTAGCGGACAATTGTGCAATCTGAGTTGATTAGAGATATAGGCCTCTAATTCGTAGGCAGTTAATTATCTTTATTCCGTTTAGGGAAAAGAATTCAAAGAGCTTCTGTAAAACATACCAGTTGTTTTACCTGTTTCAGAGACAAATGTAAATAGGGAGTCTAATATAGGTGCCAATACAGGAGCAACATGTGGAAAAAAATCAGTAGAAAAGCCATCTGGACCTCGAACTTTACCCTTATTTTATTTTTTGTTTCATTTTTTTTGTTTATTGGTTAAAACATGTTCAACCTTAACAATACATACAATACATAAGAAAAATAGAGAAACACATTATAAATACATGATTTCATTAAACCACCCTCTACAACGTTTTTATCATTGTGCAACCCTTGAAAGTGCATAAATAAGTATAAGAATTTCATTACTATAAAAGATGCGAATAATTTGCACAATCTTACAATATTTTATCATAAATTCATGTCCAACTCACATCCTCTACAATTAACTTCTTAATCATCAAAAAATCATCAAATAGTATTCTAATAGGCAACTTCAATAACATATGCATTAATTAAAAATGCTCCAGGCGGCATAAAGCTACTCCTATCTATTTTTTTCACTCCCCACCCAGTGCAAATTATTCAAAAATTCACTACTGAAATGGCAATTGATGCGGGGTAACCGCTCAAAAAAAATTCCAAAAATGTACCACACTCAATATATTTACATTGTGCGACGAACTTGCATAAGTCTCTGTGTATTCAAACTTGAACACAGCACCAACAGGTGCATAAGGGTTTCAAGTACCCATAGTTGCTTACAGAACCTATAACTTGACGCCTTATCCACAATCATGTTGCGTCTCAGCAGAACTTCACCAGTGGGGTACAAATTACACCTAAAGCGTAGAAAATCTTTCCTAATCCTAGGACAAGGAAAGACTTTAAGGTGGAAAGCAACCTCTCCCAATCGCTTATGTTCCCCCGCTAAGGGAGTCATACTAGCATAGTTATGGAAGCTTTGTGTTTTTAAGCCAATCAGTATTAAGAAGGGATCTTTTGACCATAAGAGGGTCCTCTATCAGGTCCCTTTTTGTTAAACCACAAGCACCCAACAGATGCCCACATCATTTAGCATATTTAGTCAGGTCCACTACATGACCTTTTTCAAATAGGTTCCCAATGTCAAAATGTATCGAGTTGGCTGGAGGCACAGGATTTTCCTGATACAGGGACAGGATATAGCACTGTCCTCTAGACCTAAGGAAGTTTACCCCCAACTCAAATCTACTTGCCACTGTTGGAACCGCATAAGGAATCCCTAGTGCCCTGCACCATATCATGCTTTCTAATCCTGCACCCACTCATGCTCTAGTTCAGTCCCGTACAAGAGTTTCAGTGTTACTTTCCCCACAAAGTACTTAATGAATGGGAGACATGAACACTTGCAATACCGGCTCTATATAGATTTCATTTGAGATATAAGTGCCTCTGCTTTTCCCCTCATCTGGTTTAGTACAAAGGCTTTGTCAGGGCTTCCCGTGATCAGAAATCCCAAGTATATCAAGTTATTAACTTTATCTAAAGGCATTTCCTTCAGCATCCATCTCACAGCAGCTCGTCTTTTCCTTTGTGTAATTGATATCATTTTCGTTTTCCCTGCATTCATCTTTAATACATTCACAGTGGTATAACTATCAAAACCTGACAGGAGTCTCTGTAACCCTACACCTGTACAATCTACAAGAATAAAATCATGGGCATAGGCCAGCCAACAGTTTGACATCTTTCACAGTCTAGGTGTAACAAAGGCAGCCGATTCTAAAGATTCACCAACATCTGATACATAGAGGTTAAAAAGGCAGGGGGCCAAAATGCACCTTATGGTGCAGTCACACTTGCGCATTAGAATCCCCATGCAGCTTGATTACCAGTTTTAACAAACCAGCAGATATTACCCAATCGTGCAATTTTTGCCATAATCGATTGAGGCAGACCGTGTCGAATGCAGAACATAAATCGATGGCTGCTAGATGAGTAACCTCATACTTTCCATTACCAATTTGGTCTTGGAAGCACCCTATAATAAACCCATTGAGGTTGGTCCCACAGAGCTTTCTAAACCCTGTCTGATTTTTTTCAAATTCTACCGCCACCTATCACTCAATCCTCTAGATGTTTCAATAAGAGACTTGCAAAAATGTTACAGTCAGCGTCTAGTATAGTGATTAGGCAGCAGTTTTTTGGGTCCGATCTTTTACCACATATAAATATGGGTATAATGTAGGATGTCTGCCAGGTAATTGGAAAGTACCCTATCTTCAAGATGTCAACAAATCATAATTTTAATATTACGCCCCATGCAGTAGGGTCCCCCTTGAATAGACTGTGGGATGCCTATTATGTGCTGGCCCTCTGGAATTACTAGCTCCCATAATAAGCCCATATACATCCTCTACATTATAGTCAAGGATGTTATTACAGCCACAAATTATTAATCATTAGTCCCATAGCCAGATCACACGGGAGCCCAGCCTCTCCATAAAGACTCTCAATATTCAACACCCATTCTGTTTCGGAAGTGGCGTTAATGCTCTGCTCTCCATGGCCTATCATTAACCAATTTCCAAAAGGATCTTAGTCCTTTAGGCTAAGACAGGAAAGCATTTCCTCTGCATCAGCTTGTAAGAGAGAGGCCTTATGGTTTCTCACCCAATGTTTGAATCGCTGCTTAGCCTCATTTCTTTTTTTTCATAATGCTAGACTGTGATTATACTTATGAGTCTTTTTGGAAACATATGTCGGTCGAGCTCCCCCCATATTTATTTTTCCACAATGATCTTTCCATCACTTTAGAAAATAATGTATTAAAATTATCATGGGTGAAGGTGAACAGCTTCCAATCATATCTAGAGGACCCCAAAACTCCTGACATTTCCGTATTTACTCTTTCAATCCTTTTACCATTCCATGTGACTGCTCAGTACTACATTAGGAGTCACCTCAGCCATATAATATTCGTAAAGAGGATACAATTTCATATTAAATGAATACTTCAACATGCAATGGTCAATCCATGTGTTCTGGCTAATTACCAGTGTCTTACATTTCCTATAGAGTAGCTCATCCACAAAAATATAGTCACTGTGGATGAGACAACTCCACTGTACCAAGTAGGGTGACCCTCCAGATCACCTTCTATTGAACCATTCAGTTTGTGCAGGCCTACATTGCTAAGTCCATCTAACCATTTGCCACCATTTTCATTGTTTAAAGAATTACTTTTATGTGAGTTGGAAGTAGACAACGGGCCCGCACATGTTTTGGCCTCTCTTTTCCTTTCGGACATGACGAGTTAAAATCATGGAATACTAACACATGTCCATTAGACTGCTTACCCATCCAATAGGTAATGAGTTCCAATAAGCTTTCCAAAAACAATTCCAATTGGCATACACCCATATGCCAACAAATGTTACTCAATAAAAATTGCCTATAAGCTCCCCTTTGTTTAACACAATACTCCACTGCCCCTCTCTGTTATCATGCTTTTTAATGTCAATGAACCCACGTTCTGATTTCAGCATGATTACAAGACCCTCCTTTGGTCTTCCCAGGATACCTTTACTAGTGGCCATATGGCATGCGGTGTACCCATCCCATGCAAAACATTCAATCAGCCACGTCCGTTGCAAACATACAATTTGGACATTTGTTTGTGGCCTCTTGAGTCCCACGATATTAAGATAAGGAATGTGGGCGCTAGAGTCTGTTCGGGCAATCCACAATGAACCTTTTTTTACTTAGAGTGCCCGCAATCCAGGACCAATCTTGGGCCTGATTCATGAAACGTTTTCCTATGGGATTGTGCCATTATAAAAACACTTCCATGAATCAAGCCCCTTGTTCTTTATTTCTATTACTAAATTCACCCCTCCCCAAGTGTACCTTCCTTTGTATGGGGAAGTCATCATTCAAACATATTTCATTAGTAGCGATCCTGACTACTACCATGGCTTCGCCTCCCGGCATCCCTTTATTTAAAATACTTGATTCGAAAGGAGAGAGTTTTGACCTCCTTCAAAAACATTTAAAAAAAACTCTGTACTCAAAGGTAAGGAGCACCATGTTAGTTTGCTCTCTATCTAAACATTCCGCCCTCTCTATATCCCTCGAGGATACTGCACTTAAGTTTAAGATCTCAGAAAACAATAAAAGAATGCCAGATCAGTTTAATAGAGGTCTCAGGCTACCTTTACAAAACATAAATGGTATTCTTTTAAACAAACTATGTGGGACGGTGACAACAACAGATCGATTGGTATTACTTTCTGTTTTAAACCTCTGCATTGCATTCACATTAGCTTCCCTCCTTGGTCTATAACTAGGTTCCCCCCTTCAGTATAGAGTATGTATTTGGGGGCCTTTCTGACATCAGATCATAGGCTTCCGTAGCATTCAGGGCTCTTGGGGGGCATAACCTCTCAAGCATGTAGCTCGCCCCATTGACATCTATAGAGAGCAAACTAGAATCTGAAAGTTTCATTTGCTGCGAGGAACCATCAATGCGAAAGGACGGCGGAATCCGTGTATCATTGTTAGAATTCGAAGCTATTTCCGACTGTATAATATAAACATCAGGTTGGGCTTCAATAGTTAACCCCCCCCTTCAATCCCTTTCCATAATGTCATATGATGCTCACCACTTGTACTCTCCCATGGTATAGGTGGGGATGATGATCCACTCTGAATTCCCCGTCCAGTCATAATTGGAAGGGGCCATTCAAGTGGCTCTGCATTCTTTCGTCATGTCACACTGAGTTTGGCTAAATTGTACTGCCAAGGGCAATGGCCGAGCTAACACCTCCTGACTACTTCGAATTCCAGTTATAGGCCCCGCTCTGCAGATAAAGTTCGACTCATAGTGAGTAAAGGTATTACTAACTTTAGGTAGGCCTTAGCACAGTCCAATCCTCTAGCGCCATGTCTAAACATGCTCGAAGCGCCCCCATCATATAGATCCTCATCTTCCTCATGGAAGTTGTCATTAACCACAGCAGGGGCATTAGTGCTTAACCACACCCGCTCCATAGCTTTGTGTTGTTTATGTGTACCAAAGCCTCTGGTATGGTCAAGTTCCAAAGGAACCTGCATGATGAGGGTTTAGAGATGTTGTTCCTTTTCATATTCTATGTTTTTTTGGCTTGCACTCCAATAATATTCTTCCTTTTCTGGGAAGCCTTTTTGCTAAAATATGGCTGCTCACTCATTTGTTCCACATCCTTGCACAATTGCTGGGTGTTTTCATAGTCCTGCAGTCCTCATTTCCATTTGACTGGTCTATCATTAAAGGATAGTTCCGGGTCTTTTTTTTTTATTGTTCCTATGGTTCGGCCATGTGTTTTTAAGCATAAATCGGTAGATCGTAGAAAACTTTCCTATGGACCTTACCCGACTTTTCGTCCATTAACGCACTCGAAAACATCCGCCATTTTATGATAATCCTCTCACTTGCCGCATCGCCCTGGCTCACCTGCTTTTGCGGCACTAAATCAAATCCCCCGCCCCTGAGCCTGACATCAGCAGACGCGTACCGCCCATTTCCCGTTTCGTGTCAACAATCGCTGCGCCTCAGCTAATGAAGTGTCGCCATGGAAATGGCAGGACGCCTCTTTCCTCAATAAGTATAAACAGACCGTTTCACAACACACAGCAGCAGATTTTCGAATCCATTCCTCTCTCTGTGTTACTTTGAGTATTCTGTGACTCGTTTCTGTGCTCTGGTCAGCTACCTTCGTTGATTGTAGCCCGTGTGAACAGATACCAGTACCACCGCTATAAATTATTTTACTTTCTTTACCACATAATGGCTACAATAATGCCGTATATGTACGAGCCCGAGTACACCGAGGAAGAACTACTGGAAAGGCAAGCACGCGAAAACGATGGGGATTCGGACGGCAGTTGGGAGGACCAGTCAACGGATGAAGAGCCTGGACCATGTCGCATGGACGGCGTCTCCACCTGGTGCACGTGCAATCGGTGCGAGCTAATGCCAACTGAGGAGGAGAACTGCTGCTGCCGAGAAAACTCGGGATGCCTGGCCTACATTTCGGAAGGCGAGCAAAGTCTGCAGGAAGGCGAGCAAAGTCCGCAATGCATCACCGAGCTGCCAGAGTTCAGGGAAGCCTGCCTCTCACGGACCGTGTTGAGGATGATGATGGTGCTTATGCACGAACTTCGCGGCACTGTTCGTCCGCGTAATCCGAGTAACGAGTAAGTATACTCTGGTTGTGATGTCAGTGATGCCACTACTATGTCATGGTCGTCTCCCACATATAAAATTACATCTACATATCATTCGAATGCATGTAAATTGGTTCCATATTGTGCATTTTCTAGATAGAATTTTTTTCAAAGCAGAATGACATTTTTTACCTGAATCGATAGTGATAAAGTTTTGTCATTTTAATACAGTTTGCATCTTTCATTTTCACAGGTGGTACAGGCTGGTGGCCTATCGTTGCTTCACTTGGTGGCTTCACGGGAGGCTCGGACACCGCGTTCGGAGAGTAATACCTGCCTGTGCGGTACTTGCCATTAGACAACATTTCCCCAGCGACAGTGGACAATACCGCAGATTTTCCCTGGATGTGCTGCAACCGCAAATTTACAATGTGTAATGTTTATTATTTATGTTCAATTGAAATTAAGATCCAAAATAAAACCCAATATATATTTTAACAATGGTTGTTTTGATTTGTCCAAGCGTTGGCAATAAAAGGAAGGCCGTTGTATTTTATTGATACAAAACATGGTTATAGGTAAATATGGTTGATCATAATAAATCATCCTTTTGGTCACCGGGTACAGAGATGACCCCCTCTGGCCCGTGCCGCCTTGCCACCACAGGCCAGCCTGCTGCTGACTAACTGCCTAGGCATCCAGGGTCTCCAGGGTGAACTGCACCCATATATTCTCCTGGGAGGGTGAGGTATTTATAAACTCACCCCCCTGCCTTCCATGTACTAGATCCTGCAGCCAGCCTCTTACATGCAGTTAGAAGGCCTCTCCTTGGTGAGGCCCTGCGGCAAACGAGTCTTGTCTGCACGACCACCGCCCCAATCCACCCCCCACCCTATCAAAGGCAATTCGCACCGGGGTACTTGTGCTGGCAACTGGAGCAGTCAGGGAGCGATAAAGGCCAAGAGGTGCCAAAGACCATGTACACTTCAAAGTGGTCTATAGAGCATGGGTTGTTGTTCCCATGTCTACCTCCAGACCCCGTGTCTCCTGCCAAGCATCCCCCCTCACGCTGGACGGCCCCCTGCAATCCACATAAGTGTGTCTCCATTCACGAGTCTTCCTGTGTCTTGTCTGCACGACCACCGCCCCAATCCACCCCCCGCCCTATCAAAGGCAGTTCGCACCGGGGTACTTGTGCTGGCAACTGGAGCAGTCAGGGAGCGATAAAGGCCAAGAGGTGCCAAAGACCATGTACACTTCAAAGTGGTCTATAGAGCATGGGTTGTTGTTCCCATGTCTACCTCCAGACCCCGTGTCTCCTGCCAAGCATCCCCCCTCACGCTGGACGGCCCCCTGCAATCCACATAATGCCACGACATATACACGTCATTCATTCACAAACACACCCCTGTTTCGAATTCTTTATAACCCACTTCATATTTCTAATGAGCACTTCTTTGCGCTTTGCTAGTCAACCCGTGAAGGTGCTGGTTATCTGCTCTTCGTCTCTGTGAACTTCCGTGACCACTTCGAGGAAACTCGTCAGATTGCAACCTGTGAACTGCTCCCTGTTCTACGACAAGAAACTACTCTGATCCCTGCATCTAACTGTTTGTTCGTCAAGGTAAGGCCATGTACCATAATCATTTTGCGTCCAATTTCTTTTCGTTCAAGACAGTACATGCAAGGAACTAGTCACATGTTCTGAGTTTACATTGGTATTCATAGAGAATTGTTGATCTTTTCTTTTCAGAACTTTCCACAATGCCTGCCTGTTCCATTGGCGGTTGTCCTTCGAAGACCCATAATAAATCAGAAGGTACTATAATGCATGTTTTCCATAAGACAATAGATCAGATAAGAGAATGGGTCCGATATTGCGGATATCCACCGTCTGAGCTTGAAAGTAGAGTCCTAGAGGTCTTTGCGGACAAGAGGGGTGATCGATACCGCATTTGCAGCAGGCACTTTACCTCTGACATGTACTCCACATCATTGCTAATAAAGAAGAACACACCGCGAGCGAGGCGAAAATTGCTCTCAACCGCTATTCCCACTCTATTCGTCCACATCCCTACACTGGTGAGTCAAGTTTACGTATTTATCTCTTGGCCTTGCGGTAGTGTGTAGCATTAGCTAACAATAATTTCCCCATTTATGTATCCACTCAATATGTAGGCGGAAGATTCTCCATCCGTGTCATTATTGCAGTCATCAGCCACTTCAAGCGCCTATCGGGTAATCTTACTTGGCTATTCTGCCACTGACTTGTTTTAGGCATGTAAATCAATAGTTTTAATTTATCGTGTAATTATGTTACCTAATGGTACACCCTTGTACTCGTCCTCTAGTCTTTGTTTTCAGTTATAATTATTGTTATCCAAAATAACGCAAGTACTGTCTTTCAGGGAGATGCTGAGGAGTCCAACGTATTGACGACTACCGTTGATGTCACTCAGATGCTCGAGGTACGTTTCAGGACAGTTCCGTCGCCCTCCTATGTGTCTTCTTTTTTCAATTTTGTGTTCATTACTAATGAAAGTCCTATGTTTCAGGGAGTCGATGGAGCATTAGTCCAAGAAGAAGGGGGAGCATGCAGTTACGGGTCGGCGCAACAGCTTGCAGAAGTGTGCACCGCAGTTACATCGTCCCTTGATGTTCTTATGCATTTCGAGGTATGGATACTGACAGTTCGATCAAGCGAAATCATATGACGTGATTACATCCGCTATACTTCCTTCTTTATTAACGCTAGTACTATGTTTCAGGGAGATGACGGAGCTTCTTCTACAAGAACATCACCCCTAGTAGTTGATGCAGATCTCTGGGTGGTGACACTTCCAACGATCAAGCAAATCGAATCATATTTACATATCCATTATTTATTTTAGACAACTGATCATTTGTGCAGGTCTATTTAGATGAGCCGTTCACGCCTGCACAAAGTTTCTGTTCTTTTTATCAAAATAGAAAACCATACTAATGCAATTACTGTGTTTCAGGGAGTCACTGAAGCATCATCTTCAATAATATCATCAATGGAAGTCTATGAGGAGCCCGAGGTATGGATCTTGACAGTTCCATCTAACTAGATCAACAATGCGTGAATAATTGTCGTTTGAATGTTCTACACAAAGCGTTCATTCGTGTTTTGCTATTGAGATGTACGTGGGTATTGGTCCCCAAGTACATTTTGTGTTTTCAATATTATTATACATACTAATGAAAGTTCTATGTTTCAGGGAGTCGATGGAGCGTCAGTGCGTGATGGATGTGCTTATCATGAAAATGTAGTCGTTGCAGCGCAAGAGGAAGTGGAGACATGCACACACGAGTCGGAGCAACAGCGTCCTGATGTTGAAGTTCGAGGCAAGAAAGTTTCAAAGAAAAGAAAGCAAAAGAAGGTTAGTGTCCTGGTCACTATATTATGTTGTTTTTCACTGTTAATAGTTCAATACTGTAAATTGTGTTTAAACTGAACATCCCTTTTCCAATCTGTCCTCTAGTTGCGAGTGGGTGTACGAACTAGATCTACACAGACAGTGAAGCGAACGAGAGATGTTGCTTGTCAAACCTTTTGGCAGGGACTTGAGACTGGAGATGCATTGTGCCAATGGGAAGAATATGAAGTGATTGACAACGGAGCTATACCACCACCAGCCATTGATAGTGAATGTCCTCCTGGTAGTTCGGATGCAGTTGGAGATAAATTCACAGAATCCACACCCGCAAAAACTAAGACCGCGAGAAAGTTGAAGAAATTGTCCTATTCACCCATTGCCGGAGAAGGAACAGATGTTGCAATGGAAGAGAATGAAGTGGACTACAATGAAACACCTTCAATATCACTGAACATAGCGGAAGACGATATCAGAGATTCTACCTTTCATGTGAGTGACATGTCCTCAACGTTACAGGCCGAACCAGCTGGATGCAGAGTGACACTATAAGGAAAGAGGCCAAATTCATTGTATTCGATAGTTGTTTGATTGATATAATTATTCGGTTGAAATGTGGGCATTCGGTAGGTGGGGAAGTATGTGGGGAGCCATTGATTAATGTGACTCGTGCAATTCGAGGCACTAACCTTAAAATACATGCCACCTGTACAAAATATCATCCTTTCTCATGGTCTGCACAACCCATGCTGGGACAACTGCCAGCAGGCAATCTACTTTGTGCAGCGGCTGCACTTTTTAGTGGTTCAAGTTTTAAAAAATTAGAGTCTTTCTTTCAGTTTGTGGGAATCCGTTTCATTGCGAAAACTCAGTTCTACAAATACCAAACCGATTATCTATTTCCAGCCATTAGCGAAGCTTGGAGAATGGAAAAAATGTCTATTGATAGTACATTCGCGGGCAAACGGTTCAGGCTAGCCGGTGATGGGCAGTGCGACAGCCCAGGATTTTCAGCCAAGTACTGCACCTACCACTTTCAGGACATGGAAAGTAAGAAAATTGTGAGTTCGGTGGTTGTGCAGGTGTCACAAAGTACATCCTCAGTGGCCATGGAGAAAGTTGGCTTTGTAGCATCATTGCAAGAACTACAATCGCGGGGAATGGTGATCGACCTGATAGCCACGGACAGACACGTTTCAATTGCCAAGACAATGAGAGAAGAGTACAAAAATATAAATCACCAATTTGACGTTTGGCATCTTGCAAAAACAATCAATAAAAAAATGTCTGCTGCAGGTAAAAAAAAAGAAACGCAAGGTATTTCACAGTGGTCCAAGTCAATCAGCAACCATCTTTGGTGGAGCTCAAAAACATGTGGAGGGTCGTTGGAAATTCTACTGGAAAAATGGCGGTCAGTAATGCCACACTGCACAAACGTTCATCGTTGGAACACAAACCAACATTTCCACAATTGTGAACATGGCCATTTGTCCACAGAGGAGGCACGGAAGAAGAAGTGGTTGATTCCTTCATCACCCACTCACAAAGCCATTGAAAAGATTGTATTTGATAAAACTATAACAAGAGATTTGAGGGGACTCACGGAATTCTGCCACACAGGAGATTTGGAGGTGTTCCACAATATGTGCCTAAAGTACAGGCCAAAACGATTGCATTTTGGCATGGAGGGCATGATAAATCGGACTCTTCTAGCGGTCTTGGCACATAACCATAACGTTGGACGTCAACAAAGTAGGACGACCGGAACTTTAGGGACGCTTCGCTACAATAAGGCCTTCACTAAAATAAGTAAACAATGGGTGATCAAACCAGTGTTTGAGGATATGCAATATGAGTTTATTGAGAGACTTATTGTTGACGTCCTAGATAGGCACATAAATGGAGATGTGAACGAACCTGTGCAGGTGACAACTGCATTGCCACCCAACATTGCCTCTGTTCCATGTCCACCTAAAGAAGAGCTCATTGAGAAATACACATCACGGTTTAAATGATTGTAATTTGATTGTCTGTTCTCTCGAGTCTCCTCATGTCGCAGGCCCATTGAATATGTTTATATATCCAACCTTGTTCTTTTGCGCATTAAATTAAACCAAACAGTAATATAAATTATTTTTCCAAAAATATAGAATGTCTCCGTATTTATGGTTCTGTGGGGCAGCAAAGCAAGCAGACAAAATGCAAAGATGGAGTGTAAATTTCAAGTCCTGTAAAACGGCCGTACACTGAATTTATCTAACTAGGAATGTGTGTTCGTTCAAAGTGAAGGTCAGCTGCTTTGATTTTTTCTCGAGTGCCAGAATGGCCCACGACTCAGTATAAGGTTCTATTGTTATTTGACCTTGACAGGCCGGGACCACGTAAGAAACGATAATGAATATAATTTCAGAAACGAAAGCCATTTCATGTTCGTTCATTAGAAGAAATAAAACGTCGGCATAGAAGGAGTGGTATTTCGGGGCTGCCCTACGCACAGACACAATGGAAAATGCAAATATAATGTAAGTAACTCTTTAGATGAGTTTATACCGCAATTTAATTACTATACAGTAGCTTTAAAGACGGGTTAAGTTGTACTTGTTCATTCTATGTGGCATATTGTTTTGTACCGCGCACTATCTTGGGGAGAACCGTCTCCTTTTACGGAAGCACCTCCAAACCTTCCTCTTTGCTTCTGCTTTCTCTCTCCCTCTCCCCTGCTACAACTTGTCCACTGTCTGCGACCTCGGTCCTGGGCCCTTCCACTCTCCACCTGCACTCCCTGTCAACCCCTGCACTGGGGCACTGTCTCAGTATCCTACAGCCCCCCTTGACCTATAAAACCCAGTTGCACTGTCCTAGCTATGAAATCATTTCCAGACCTAATATATAAAATGAATAATTTTAATAAAGATCTGATGGTGAGACTAATTTCCTTTTTTTATGTTTTTCAAATAGATACATTGTCCATTATTGTCTGTGTCACGAGTACCAGACACCGGCGGATGGCTTCTATAATCGCCAGTTGCTTCTCCGCGTGAACAACGTTAGCACCCTGACCATTTTGTGGGACGATCGCCAAGTACAAGTATGCCCTTACGCGGTACTAACGGCTAGATGCAACATACAGACCGTTGTGGTGCCCTAGTGCCTCGTTGTTGGAATAGCCATGCGATTATCAGTGCGACCGAAGAGCTTATTTTATCGTAAACCAACACCCTGTCTACTGCACACGAACATCGCTTGCCTCAAGACGAAATATTTTGGATCAAGAGCAAATAAAAATTCATTTATCTATGACCCTGTGTACAGCAAAGGAACATCGTGTGCCTCGAAACGAACTTTTCGGAACGTGAACAAATAAAAATGCAAATCGCTGAATATTCTCAAAACATTTGATGTCAAATAAATGTACTTTGCCAAATGTACAATCTTGCCGTTTGCTTTTAAACCACTGTTTCATATTCCGAATTGTGGCGCTGTATTGTGAGATGATCTAAGACCCTGTGTACAGCAAAGGAACATCGTGTGCCTCGAAACGAACTTTTTGGAACTTGAGCAAATAAAAATGCTAATCGCTGAATATTCTCAAAACATTTGATGTCAAATAAATGTACTTTACCAAATTTACAATCTTGCGGTTTAATTTAAAAGTACAGTTTCATATTCCCAATTGTGGCGCGCTGTGTTGTTTGAGCTCATCTGTGTTGATTTCCTGGTTCTGTGTGGAGTCGCGTAGAAGACGCCTGGGCGCGTTTGCCTACGCAGCTCAGTCACGTCACGGATAGAGGCGGGGAATATGAATGTTTTGATCAAGTCTGTTTCAGGGGCGGGGGATTTGATTTAGTGCCGCAAAAGCAGGTGAGCCAGGGCGATGCGGCAAGTGAGAGGATTATCATAAAATGGCGGATGTTTTCGAGTGCGTTAATGGACGAAAAGTCGGGTAAGGTCCATAGGAAAGTTTTCTACGATCTACCGATTTATGCTTAAAAACACATGGCCGAACCATAGGAACAATAAAAAAAAAGTCCCGGAACTATCCTTTAAGTTTAAATCCCCTCTTGTTGCCATGGGGCCATTCCTTTCTTGACTAAATATGTAAACGGACTGTTAGGTTCAATGTTCCCTTTAAGCTGTGCGCATGTGCGCTTGCCCAGCTTACTTCTGGGTGCCGCTCAGAAGATTTTTAACAGCGCACACAGTAAATTCTCACCTATTCAAAAAGATTTAACACATTTTCTTTCTCTTAAAATAAGCAACTATTCTTGATATTCTGCTAATTTGCATTACACTACTATGCACCTGAACTCCCTAACAGCAAAATACAAAACAAGAGGTTACAAACTAATATGAAAAACTGGCTCCATGAACAGAAGAATCTAGCCAAGATATTCCTGCGCATATTAACCAAAACTTTTCACTCCCCACCTATGACTCCTAAACCTGACTCTACCACACTTTCACCTTATGACTAACTTCTGCCCGAGAGTACATTAAGTTACTACAGGACAACCTGGACTCTTCCCCTCTTGGCTCTGTGAAAGGTAAGCAGACGTGATCCTACATCCCCTTGTTTTATGTTTGTTGTAACGTGAATAACGTTCACGCCCCAGAATTTCTGTTACTCATTGTGCCTTACCAAAAGCGTCACCCACACTATATAATCTAAAAACCAGCTCAAATATCGGATACTGGCTGTAAGCAAGCAGGCTACTTGGATGTGTAACCAAATCCCATACTTCCTGTTCTTTGTACATATGTCACACAAGTGCTTTGAAGCGGCCCACTTGTAAGTTAACGCATTATGAAACTCAAATATTAATTTGCCTTCTAAAGAATTTGAAAAGACAAATGTGATGTTCAGCGTCTCCTACTTCACCATTACTAGCATTACCCCATAGGTAGTGAGCAAAACTGCAATATAAACTGCAGCAAAACTGCAATATAATTTAGCCTACAAGGGATAATGGGTATGGACTATGCCTGGGATTACCCGTCCATATTATCAGGGCACTGGATATTCAGACAGGAGAATGCTTTTCACACAATCTGCATCATTTCCAAGTGTTCAGAGTTCCTTTGGGTATGGACCTTCACACATTATATAACTTGATTCTATAGAAAAACAGTGTCACTGAACACTTGTGTAATCCTACACAATGATATAAGGGTGGGGCATGTTGCAAACAATCTTGTATGCACTGCAAAAGAATTGTGTACATGCAGAGTCATGAAATTCTTAAAATGCACATATGTTGATGCATTTAAATATACCTTGCTTGCAAAGTATTGTGGGTCTGCAAATATCCCAGTGAGTGTTTACTGCTACAATCGCTCACTTTATACAGTGCTCTATCAACTAGTATTGGAGGCAAGCACAAGGGCCAGGGAAGGGTATGCGTGGAAGCATCACTCCTTGCGGGTGATGAACAAAGCAGCACATTTCAAAGACCAAGTCAGACGTTTCGGCAGTACACTGAAGGAAATATGTTGCCTTTTTGCTAAAGGATAGGACATTCTAGTACCCAACTAGACTACAGCACCTTCTTTTTCTTTCTATGCTACACTGCTGCGGGCTTTTCAATATAACCATGTGTTCTGTGTGTGCAGTCTCTAGCATCTCCCTGCATCTTATTTAACTGATCACAAAGAATTACAGAGGAGGGATCCATAGTTGTAGAAGAAGGCACTAAATCATTTGCATCTCTGATGTATTGATGCAATTAACTTAAAAGACATATATGTCTGATTTTCCTTAACAGGGCTCCATAATAAACCTAGATAAGGCTCTTGTTTAATTTTATCTAGGCTGCGGTGTGGATGGGTGGGCAAAACTATACACTTCATTATGTGCCATGCCATTTCACTCCCTATGTCAGGGGGACAAGCAGGGCTCTAATCAGATTTTGCTCCCTATTTGGAGTCAAATGATTATTCAGGGAGTAAAAAAGTAATTAGCTTTGTCAATAGGGATACTTTCTGTTTATTAAAAGATGTCCTTTCCCCATATAATTCCCTTTGAGATCAGGCATTAGTATTATTAGAGTTCCTTCCTATGCCACTGCTCTGCTGGTCACTAATTAGAAAAAATATCAGTGGAGCTTTGTGGGTTGAAGCAATGATATGTTCATTGTTTCTTGTTTTTTGTTAGGAACTTTTTCCTTTTTTAGGGAGTAAAAATGCATGGTGTATATGTCTCTTATTCTAAGGCTGGTGTTATCACTACCCACAGGAGAACGTAATGTGGATAGTAAGTAGAGGCACAGGAATTTTGGATCATCATAATCTAAGGTGCAGTTATTCTAATGCATTATCATCTGTAAACAAATTATTAGAAGAATGCTCTCCTGGCCCTTGAATTGCTTCATTAAAGTGGCACTAGAACTCCTTTAGCATGTTTTTGACACATTGTTTTTAATTGTCATTAATCCATCAGCAAATGTATTCTGTGTGAGTTTCTTGACAGCCACATGAGTAATGACGAGATATTTGAGGGCCACAACCGCCACCATCATTGTTCGCAGCAGTAACAGGCTGCCAAGCCAGCCTATTTAAGGAGTTGAACCCACCTACCCCAACCCACCAACAAGAGCCAACCTACAGTCAAGGACAATAACGCACCAGCCTTGATAAAGACCCCTTGGGTCAAAACACGTGTCGGCTGACCACGAGATTATCGCATCAAGAATGAAATTGCCTTTTTTTGAAAAATCATAATACAAAGAAACATTTCTTTAAGAATAAATATTGTTTATGCGTGATATCTGGGAACACAACTAAGAGATATTTGTGTATTGTAATACAAATTAGGGATTTTCCAGTGGCATAAAACATACAGGGCCTCATTAAATCTTGGGGCGGTATCCCGGTGTAAATCACCCAGAATACCACCCAAACTAATTACTGTTAATGCCACTTGGTCCGGAGGAATTTCCCCCAGATTACATCTGGTAGTGGTGGTGTAATTCCCCATTCATATTGAGTCCATTGGAATAAATGTGGCTTTTTGGCAGGATTACTGGAGTGGAAATTCTGATGATTTTGGCATTGAGTTGGATGTTTTACCTCCAGGATTTTCTTGGAGGCAAATCCTCCACTCCAGGCCCGAAATCGTAATTTGGCGTAGTGGTAAAGTTGGTGGCAATGGAGTTACCGCCAACTTTACCACCAAACTCGTAATGAGGCCAACATTTTTCTCTGTGCAGAAGTACGTTTGCAAGGTACTGTGGCAGATATTGAAGTCTTGGACTGGTTGATGAGTTTTCTGTATAATCATATAAGACACATTTTATTCTAGCCCATGTGTTTGGAAAAAGTGTTGTAAGATTTTTAAAGAATTGCAGTGGCTGGGAAGAGGAAATTCCTTTCCAAACTCTTCTGCGACGGTAGCTCACAAACTGGCTTACCTCATTAGTCAGAGGTACCCATAAAAGATAAATTGCGCACAACAGCCAACCGGTTCCGCACATAGAGAAAAATAATTAGAGGGAACTTTGGTGGGGGGCAGCATTTTACAACGTTAAAATACCTTGAGACAAGTCAGATCTCTCTTTACCAGAATTAGTGTGTAATACATCCAGAAGACCAGATCTATTACACCTATTGTCCAGCTTATTTTGAATTGCACCAAAGGTGATTGAGTGCATCCTAACTTAATCTTTTAAATCCTCATAAAGTAATGCAAATGTAGAGATCACCCGATTAAAGGCAAGCATGCATTTTGGTCATTTACATTACACTTGTCCCTCGTGGCACTAAGAGGGGATAAGGAACCTTTACTGGGCACGGGGTCAGGGGTAGATACATAAAAGGTTATGGTGTCCTCCGTCCTCCTCCTCATCCGTATAGAATGAAGGGGAGAAATTCCCTCTTTGTGGTCCCACCTCCCACACCGCAGTCACAGATCTCATCATTTCAGCGTCCGAAATAGAAGACTGAACCCTCTTTGGTGAGGTCCCTTGTTGAAACAATGCTCCTCCCCCTTGGGCGTCTATGTTATTTGCCAATCCAACGCATGCTGTAATGTTTGTTTCTTTGTTTCGAGCCATATGACGTGGTTAGTGGCAGTTTTACTTCCAACTCTGCACCTTTCAGTTGGGGACTCTTGAAGTAGCATAGCCATTTCCAACATGGACAATGTGCTTTGAAAGGTTACAAAGTCCGTACTTTATATTGAGGAGCAGTATTTAAAAAGTAACTGTTTCCCGCTCACAAATTCACAACAGTCCCTGCTTTAACTCCAAGTTCTAGACACACTCACACTCACGACAAGCGGGATAAGTATAGACAGCAGGGATTCCACTTACCGCGCCCATGAGCCTAGTCTCTTCATTGTACCAGAACAGTTATGAATCAGACAGCAAATTACTGTGGCCATTACAGTAGACCACTCACAGCACCACTCGCCACACAGCAACTGAGTTTTTATATCCTTTCCACAAAACTCTGGTACAACAGCTCCTCCTCCGTTAAAGAAAACAGCAAGCAGACTCCAACTTGAACGTAGCTTGCCACAGTAGACCACTCCTGGCGCCACTCTCTGTGCAGCACTCCACGCAGCAACTGAGTTTTTATATCCTTAACACAAAATTCTGGTGCAGTGGCTCCACCTCCGCTAAAGAAAACAGCAGACTCCAACTTCAAGGTAGCTTTCCACAGTAGACCACTCACGGCACCACTCTCCGTGCCTTATTCAGATCTTTTATGACTTTAAAAATGTCATGCCTCTGTAAATGGTTATCCAGGGGACTAAGCTCAACATCAGGATGTGGATGTTTTATTAGTTGACTAAACAATTTGTTAAAATCTATATGTGAATCAGTATGATCTGACAAGTATACATTCTTATAGACCTTGGTAAAGACATCTAATATGTCTTTCGCTGATGACACTATTAACCCTGAGACATGTTTAATAGATGATATTTTATTTCTTTCTTTTTTTCATTTTTAAATAAGAAGCTAGTGCCTTACTAACCTTATTAGATGTTTGGTATATTTTAGATTTATATTTAAGTAAAACACCACATGCTTGTTCTGAGAGTTTTCTGTTAATAGCAAAGTGTAGAACTAAAATTTCCTTAAACAATCATCTGCATTGGAATTATATATTTTTTCAAGTTTATGTCATTGATTAAAAAGATTATCTAAATCTTACATCCCCTTTTTTTCTTTTTGGCAACATAAGACATAATATGGCCAGGTAAGGCTGCCTTATATGCATACCAATTATTGGCTGGTGAGGTATCAGTATCTTTATTGTATTCAAAGAAAAACTGATGAAAGTTAAGAAACAATTCATCACATTTATGATCCTCCAATAACAAGTTGAAATTGTTAAATTTCCATCTATTTGAGCCTTTATCAAAATTCATCAAATACAGACTTGTGATTACTGGGGCGTGATCAGAAATGACTGGGCTTTAAATTCTAGAGTGTACCATTGCTCCAGATAAAGACTTAGAAATTAAAATACAGTAAACATGGGGCATTCTATTACGGGGAAAAAAGGATCGATGATGTTGTTAAAATCTCCACATACCATCAAGTTGGGTACGTCAGATTGCAGTAGCATTTTTTTAAATATAATTTTTGAGAGTGCAGAAGGAGAGAGAATAGACACAGGTGGCATGTTTAGCTGGGTTAAAGACTTTATTGATTCAAAAAGATAATCTACCTCACCCAGAGAAGTCTGTTGACCCTCAAACCGAAATGACCAACTGCAAGACACCTACTGAGTCACTAAGCCTTAAACAGGTGATGGAAGGCATGCAAGCTGGATATGCCTCCATGACTGATACATTGGGTGGCATTGTGACCAATATAATCACATTGAATGTTAAAATGGAGAAACTCTGTATCCGGATGACAGAGGCAGATGCATGCATTGGATCAACAGAGGATGATGCAGCCGCTTTAAAATCTCAAATGTCAAGAGTCACTACTGACCTGAAAAGAGCCATGTTGAAATGCGATGACTTGGAAGTGCGCTAGCGGAGAAACAATATACGCATAATTGGCCCATGGAAGAGAACGTGGAGAATCTTTTGAAAGACCTGTTTGACAAGCAAAACTTCTCCTCAATGTTTGTGGTTGAAAGAGCCCACAGAACACCACTGATGTGTCCTAAGCCCGGAGCCCCTCCCAGGGCAATTATTGCAAAATGACTCAATTATAGAGACCGTGACACAGTGCTGCTTCTAGCCAGAGAGAAAGGGCTGCTACACTATGACTACACTACAATTCATCTATACCTGGATTTCTCCTTGGCTGTCCAACAAGAATGCAGATCCTTTTTGGCCGTGAAACATATGCCTCAGGAAAGAGCGATCCCATATGCTATGTTATATCCCGCACGCCTATGGATCCTATACCGGGGCATGGCAGTATTCTTCACCCTCCCGGAGGTAGCAGTGAACTACATTGAGGCTAACATTCCAAACACTTCCAAGCCAGCTGAAGAAATCGCAGGCGCATCATTTCTATCTCAATCCTGAACAGTCTGATGGAACACTGACAATTTTATATAAATGCTAAGTATGAACTCTTAAAACACATTGGCTCAACTACCCTTTATACAATGTAAGTCATCTTGTCCTAGTAACGTGATCATGCTGTAATGCTAGTGCATCAACTTTGAATTGGGCTATTGCCCTTGGAATAGAGTACTTGTCCAAATGATCATCAGCTGCCCCCATCTGGCTTGGGAGTTAACACGGCGACCCCCCCATGCAAGGTTGCGGTTTTTCTGTTTTGTTATAGCATGTATGCACAGGTTGAGGGTGTGCGCAAATGTTTAGGGAAGTGTGGTAGGGGTGTGGGTGGTGTTCATGGACCTGATTGGGAGGCTTATGCAGGAGGTGGGGGGAGGGGTTACAAGCTGGGGTAAAATTGGGGAAAACATCTTCAGCTATATACGAACAATGATTCAGAGCGACATGCAAAATGTAGTGGTAATGAAATGGCGCTTACTAATTTATGTCACCCTGGAGACTATTAGAATTCTTAGCTAGAATCAGAGGGCTAGGGAATTATACCAAGACAAGAAGAATTGTAGCATATGTGAACCGTCAAAACATCCAGGTCCTGTTTTTACAGGAGGAACATCCAGTTGGTGTCGGAAACACCTCTTTTGCAGCAACATGGGGTCCGAACAGATATTGTACTGGATGTTCAACACAATCTTGGGGGATTCTAACCTTGATACTTAAGAAAACAGCTTTTACACAACTACATATACACATAGATACGGAGGGTCGGTATGTCATAGTACACAGTAAACTACTTAATAAAGAGGTCCCGCTGGTGAACACATACAGGCCTAACATTGACGATCCAGACTTCTATTTGAAGATAGCAGACTTGTTATTACCATACATGCACGCTGCAGTAATCTGGGTGAGGGGGGATATGACATAAAACATCAAAAATATATATGTATAGACAAGTATTCAACACAAATGTGTGTGTGGAGGCTGGGCACAGCAACCAACAAGGAACGGAAAAGCAGGAAACCATGTTTCCTAGGTCCACTCCATATTCTTTGGCTAAAGTTAATTGTTACCAGAGACAACCTTTGAAACATGTTGCTAAGACTCGTAGAACTTTGTTCTACTCATGTATTTACTGGTAGTTAATCTTGGAATTGATTTGAGGTATCTGTTTCTTCCATTTTGTGTGACCTTATAAAATTCTTGAGATCGGCAGGGTCTTCAAAAGCAGATGTTTTGCCCTTACAAGTTACTTTTAATGTACATGGATGAACCACGCCAAATCTGGGATTCAATTGTTTGAGCACTGGGTGAAAAGATAGCAGTTCTTTACTTCTTGTGCTGTTATTTTAGATACATCTTGTGATATAAAGAGCCTGTGGCCATTCCACGTAATACGATTGATTTCCTTTACTTTTATTATAATTAGTTGAAGATGTGTATATGCAAGCAGAAAAAAATCATAGTCCGCAGGTTAGAGTTCATATGTATATCTGTTTTTTTAGCCAAATCCTGTGTGCTCTTTATATATTTAATGAAATAGAAGGGTGAAGTTTGAGGATATTAGGAATCGACTTTATTAAGAACTGAACCATTTCATCCCCTTCACCCCCTCCATAAGACTAAAGATGCATGGATTATTTTGGCGGTTTCTATTTTCTAAATCTTCTCTTTGTGTTTGGAACGCTGTAACCGATTTTTCTAAGCATACAACACATTGCGCAATGTACTCTGCATGTCCTATGCTCCTTTCTACCTCTTGTATTCTTGCTTCAAAATTAGACCACCTTTCATCCAACTGCTGGAGTTTATTGTTTGTGACTTCCAAAGGTTTCAAAGCTCTTATTTCCAGCATGATTGCTTCCATATTAGCCTCTAATAAGTGCTGAGCATGAGGGGGAGGATAACATTTTGGCCTTTATTATTCAAAGTAGCCAATGGAGAAACAACCTTGTTTCCAGCACATTATGTTGAATTTTTCAGAGAGGCTATAATAGATAGAATCTCTAAAGTACTCTTACAGACCAAATATAGCTCACGTACAGCCCAAATATGTATGTCATTTGGCTAAATTTCAGTCATTGGAGCAGGTTCCAATGATTCCAAACTGGCGGTAAAATAAAACCAGTAATGTTTAAACCATATTTCAAACATGTAATTCAATTAAGAACATACAGTCATAATGTGTCTTCAAAACGCACATTCCTCTTATAAAATGGTTAAACCTATAGGTTCCTATATCTGCCAGTGACTGCATATATCTACAAGTTACAATGCTTATATAAACGCTGATGCCAATAAGCTTCATGTGCATTGAGGTCTGTGTTGTGAGAAAAGACGACCTCCTGATAGACACGTATCTAGGTTGCGTGACAGGGGTCATGGCTGTTCTAGTTAAAGGACTCCACACTGCAGACTCCAATGGCCTTTCCACTCCAGAAAGATCAAAAACAGGAGTTAGATACCACACAATCGAGCTAGAAGTTATTCCATGGGACTTCCAAGCAAGAGACCGAAAAAAGGACTGACTATGTCATCGCCGGCAGCATATCCCCAGCACAACAGAGCAGCAGCAGAACGGTTAGTCTGCATTACACTCGACACCTAGCCATGCCCCATAATACATTGTATGTCCTTGTAGTATCAAAATTACAGTTTCATTCTCAGTTACCCACCTCTCGATTAGATAAATATATGAATCAAAACAATTTTTTTTAATGAAATATTACTGATTTGGGTTGATCACGATAACAAGGAGGCCATTAATCAACCTATAACCACTGCAGTGATTCGTTAATCGATTGACAGTATCGCACTAGCATGGCCCTAGGACTCATTGGCCTCGCAGTCCATTTTTATAAAGCTTTTTTGCAGTTTTTGGCCCCCCAGCTTCTCAAGTTATATGAATGAACTATGGACAGAAAGGAACTCTGACCACAAGAAAAGCAATACATACGATCCCTTTGAAACCCAAGAAGAATACTGCAATGTGTACTTCATATCGAACTATCTCTCTGATTAATTTCAACAATTTAGGTTTCTCACAAATAGTCTACTTTTGCTGATGCCTCTTTGTGTCCTATCTGATCAGGTTTTAGTTTTCAGCATCTTATTAAACCGTATCAGTTTTGTTGGCGACTGTAAAGGCTTTTGACCCATTCAAATGGCCTTTTAATTTGTGCGCTATTGAATAGGATGGGTTTAAACTGTTGGTGTGTCTTTATGGTGAGGCTTCTATATACATTTACCTCTGACAGAGTGTGCATCATTTAGGGAGGGAAGTTGAAATGTTGTACCTGCCAAGTATGTCCTCTCTCCCCTCTCTTTTTGGCCACGGCAGTGAAGCGCCTTGTGACCATTATTCATGAAAAACTCTTTCATCACAATCTAAAACTTTATTCTCACAAATTAAATCATATCTTTATATGCTGATGAGATGATGCATTTTATTAAGCACCCACCACATAATTTAATTAAATGTCATTTTAGAAGCTTTATAGTATTATGCAATACTGCCTAGTTTCAGAAAAAACAAGGAACAATATTAAATGTTCTCCCGCGTAGCATCCTCCAGGACCATGGTAGCCTTATCAGGTTCTAATTGGCAATAGAAATCCTTGAGATGTTTGGGAGATGGGGAATCCTTGAGATATTTGGTAGCTGGGGTGTTGGCAGATTCCTCTATGCTTTTAGGTCTCAGTTTGGAACAGCTGTTGCCACCCTAGAGATGCATCTCCCAGGTGGATATCGCTGCCACTCTCTTTAATTGGTAGAATTTCTTGGATTAAGATCTTCTGTACATTTTCCTAAATATTCCACTCTATAACTTTCTTTAGCAAATTGCAGGTTCTTCTTTTGGGATTTGATTAGATGGAAGATCATGATTGCACCTTTGAAGTCGGGAGGCTTGGCAATGTCCAATTTGAAATATAATATTACATATTAAACACGCATTTTCTCTCTTTTTGATATTCTGATCGACCTTATCATCTGCATGTGATTGTAAACAATGGAAATATGGTGCCTATTGCTTTTGAAGCTACTGTGATTCAGGGTGTTCCCAAATCTGCCAAGGAGATTAATGTGGCGGCAACAGTGTGCAGTGCCTAATAGCGGGTTGTACAATTAGAAAGAACGACATTTAAAGAGGATCAATTGTTGCTCGGAGACAATGCTAACTACCAAAGGCTAGGGGGAAAACAGCTACAGAAACAGAAAATTACATCAAAGATCATTCATAAGCTGGCGAAGTTCTCATTTAAACAGATGATATAGCTTCTTGTCTTGAAAATTAGCCATTGTGCAAGAGTGAATAGTCGTCTTACTGCTTGGGGATGAGGCGGCAAAGAAATGAGAATTATCCATCTGATATCTTCTTTGTTGTGTCCAAATTTTAAGAAATATTCCACCATTGGAGCATGAGTATTGTTTGCACAGATACAACTTTGATGTTCTATACATGTGTTTTCTGCACTACGCTTAGTCATATCTATGTGCATTTTTTCACAAGGACACTGATAAAATACACAATTCTGCATGTATTGCAATTGGTGAAATAATTTTGAATCCCTAAGTTCTTCAAACTCAGGTTCACCCAGTTGTTGGTACTCATATACCAGCACATAACACATGATCCTCATGGGTGGTGACCCTTAATAGGAGGCAGCTCCCAAATGTCAGGAAGTGTGTTTTTTCTTTGTTTTGTCTTGGTGGTAGCATACTAAACTAAAGCATCCTTTATATTTCGACTCCTTTTAGAGCAAACAATAGAGTGTCTAGTTCCGAATTGTCATTTTTTAGGATATGCCAATGTTTTAGGATGATTAAGTTTGAAGGATAGATTAGAGTATGTATAAACACAGACTATCCAGTCCATCTTATTACTTGGTGCCTTTTGTTCTAGTAAAGCTGCACCGTTGTTTTTACTGGCACAGCATTTTGATTGTCTGATAATGTTTTGTGGGTAACATTTCAATTTTTCAGAAAGTTCTATCTTAAAAATTGCTGGGCTCTTGTAGAGGAGCATCTGCATGTCTCTGCAGGAAACCCTGCCCCCCTACCTCCCATATGTTGGAGACCTGAGATCATGCTGTTTTTGACACCAGCAGTTGTGCCAATACTGCAGTGTGTGTTCAAAAGAAGATTCCCATTGAGACAACTGTACTGAATGTATCCCCAAAGCAATGACAACCTAAGGGAGGAACTCAATGAAGGAATATGAAAAAGAGCAAAGAAAGAAGCTAGTGACACAAGAGACATATACGATATCCAAGATACTGGCTGAAGAGGATGTATGGATCCTACAGAAGCTAATGATGAAGTAATGAATCAAGTGAACTTTTAAATACGAAAAAGAAGAAGTGCTGCAGAGAACCAACCATTTAATAACTGTGCAGACGCTGAAGCGCAAGTAGACTAAGTCATCATGCAGCTGGCTATAAGTAGTCAATAGAATGCAGGCGAAGCCGCCATTGTATAGAAGTTGGACATTGTTATCAGGAATTTAGTAAGCAAGGACTCATGAAGAGGAAAGGGAAAACTGTGTCGCTGCAAGAATAAGCTGAATCGTGGAGCTGCATGGCGAGGTTTTCTGGCCTGGAGTCAAGACCGAAGCAGCCACGGTCAGCTATCTATTCTGGAAAGGAGCGAACATGCAAAGGATGAATCATCCCTTGTTAAGGTGCAAAGAAAGAACACCAAGAGTGCCAAGTTTAATTCATTTAAGGCATTTAAAACTTCCAAAACGGACCAAATCATGATCTCCTGTCAGCCAAGAATAAAAATAGATTTCGGACATGGAGTTTCAGAACACGATAGTGAGTGCTCACACTCCAATGTAATCTGAAGAAAAGGATACTTTTGCAAGGCCAATTTCAAAGACACTCTTCATGGCAGAAGGGATGGGTGGTGAGAGATACTGGGCTAATTTGGTGGGGAGGTAGTGTCATGCCCCATCTCCTTGCACCTAGGTCTGGGCTTACCTGCTACTAAGTGAACCACATGTTCCAGACATGGCACATTCATATAACAAAGGACCTTATAGTTAGAAAACCAATAAGAAACCATTTATCTAATGTTTCTGAAGATGAAATGTTTTAGAGGTAGGCATATGTTGTCTACCTGACAGTGGGTAGCCAATCACAATCCTAGTTCCTATAGAAAATACACTTAGATGTTCCCCTTAAGCCAATCCCAACCCTTACTAGGATTTTCATTATTTGCCACGTAGTATGACGTCACCTCAGATGTATTTTTGATATATAAACTATGTTTTGTGAAACGATCGCTGAGAGAACCTGAGCGTACGTCCGCTGTAAACTCCCTGTTTTAGATAATTGTTAATAAAACAGTACTTTGCCATCTTCCTGAGTTGGTTCGAGTTATTCTATGTGATTCCATTAATTACATGCACGTTCCTAGAGGGCCCGAAGCTCCTGTGATAGCAGTGCAGATTGGTCAAAGATCCAAATTAGTTGAGCTCCAGATTTTCAGACAACCGGGCAACCTCTGCCATTATCTGGAAGATCACAGAGTTTCCTATGGAGAGCAGCCGAATAGAAATAAACTTGCAAGAAGAATCGAGACAGTGAGCAAGTCCCCCTTTGAAGAAATCCCTGCCTGGTTTCCACAGGCGCTTTGCGGACGGAAGGCAACATTGTCAGATTTGAGGAGGAGTTGATACCGAAGGCCTCGAGTCGATTAACGAATGATGAGTAGACTAAGGGGAATGGCAAATAAAGGGACAGAATTGTGATAATTTTGAGCAACAGGGAAATATTGTGAAGATAAAGAGATACAGCCTAGGAATCCTAATTCAAGGGAATTAGAAGGAGACATTTCAAACTCCAGCAGGAGTAGGGTGAAATATAAAATACACAGTTAGGACTGCGTAAGGTAATGTCTCAAACACTGTACAGGGTAAAAAGGTAAAGGCGAGGGAAGAAGTGATCACTGTGTTTTATAAAGTGTAAATGTCTGACTAGTCTTAATGTTGTCTGTTGAGTAAAATATCGAGGAGCGATGGAAATTGTGAAGAGTTGAAAAAGTAACAGTGAGTAAAGATAAAGTGTAGTAAAACGATTGGTGCCAATCAAAAGAATAAATAGGCCATTGAAACAAGAGGATTGAGCAGCGATTGATGGTGCTTGCTCATATTTGTTGTTTTAAAACATTGAAAAATTGTGATTTAAGCCAAGGTAAGTATTGAAAGTCAATTGAGACTTGTCATTACAGGGGATACTTCTTTCATGTACCTATGCAAGACACTGCCAAAACATATGTCCAAACTCAAACAGTACAGTGCAGAATGGGTAAAGCGCACAGCAGATAAAATGTTCATGTCGTGGCCACAAGGGGGATAATTCTTTAAGAGCGGTATTGCAACACATGACCACATACTTGCACATTGCGTACATAGAGAAGAAATTAGAAAAAAGATTAGCGACTTTAGAGCTTAGGATGATGTATCCAGAGGAAAGAGAAGACCTGTCAACTGAGTAGTGAATGCTTAATCAGCATAAGGGGGAAGGCGTTGAGCCCTCAGCTCCCGTTACCTTTCCTGAAGCAAAGAGTGTTGCCACAGAAGAGATACGAGTCTATCCTTTAAAGGAAGGAAGAGCAGTGACAGGGTACAGTAATATGATTTATGAACCCCCCCTTACAGTAGCGACAATAGTTGGAAGAGAATAAAAGACAGGAAGAGATTTATAAGTTCATACAAGACAAGGAAGAAAAAAGTGTGCAGTCGAATTTGTCAACAGAAATAGACAGGGAGATTAAGAGATGGAAAGGAGAAAAGGATAAGGCTGACAAGGTAGCACTTGTACAAAACAAATGAATGGGAGGACAGATATTACTCAAGATAGATGGAAAAAGTATCGAGGAAGTTAGGCAAAGAGAAGATAAGGATGAACAAGAAAGGAAGGATAAGGAACGAGAGAAAGGATTGAAAGAGGATGAGCAGTAAAGGAAAAGCAGGGAGTGACGAGAGCAGATAGATCAGGAGGAGCAAGAGAAAATTGAAGAATGGGCAGAAGAACAAAGAAAGTACAACAATAGACAAAGAGCGATAGAAGCCACACTTGTCCCAGGAGGATAGCTCAGTGGCAACGTGCGCGCCTTGGAAGCAAGACGACACGAAGCAACACAGGTTTGATCCCCGGGTACACGCTTAGAAACCTCTAGGTGTTTAAGCGTGTTATAAATACGCAATTAAGACAAAAACAATTACGCAACTAAATAAACAAAAACAATTCCTGTAACAGCGCCTCGATGCCTGCGGGCTGTGTGAGCGCTTTAAAAATGTAAAATAAAAAAAGAAGAAAGGGACAGACAGGAACAAAAGAGAGAGGAGGAAGAAGCACAAAGACTAAGTGAGAAAAGGTACAGAGTTGGAGAGAAGAAGGAGAAAGGTGGAAGGAGTAAGAAGAGGAGAAGAATGAAGGCAAGAGTAAGAAAGAATTACAAGGGATGTGAAAAGCAAAGGGAAGTAGATGAAGAAATAGAACAAAAAAGGTGACAAGGTTTTGATGCCAGTATCTTTCGTAAACAACAAATGAGGCTGAGCCCAGTGGCACAGAGCAGAAGAGATTTTTCCAATAAAGAAAGTAACGCCAGCACTGTCTAGAGTACAACTAGAAGAAGAAAGATGTGATCAATAAAGCATTGGAGAAAGGATCGATAAGGTCTATCAACAGTTAAAACTAGATAGCGAGTATGGACCTCAAGGGAACAATGATCGATCCCCAGTACCTCAATCACGAAGTAGGGAAGGAAACTTGTTAGTGATGAATGCAGGGCATTGTCTTTGAGCAGACTGAACTTAGACAAGAGTGGGGGATGATAGCCACACTAGTTGGGGCCTAGACATGTCAGACGAGGAAAGAGAGTCCAGTTTTGGGGCAGAAGGAGGGAGAAGGAAGCCCACAAATGGATAAGAAAGTGAGATGGTCGGTGCTGGAAAAACCTAAAGGTAGAGGGGGCGTGGCTTGTGAGCCATGGAGTGAGAAGTGTCTTCCTTGCGACTCTGTTCAATCCGCAATGATCCTGCATTAACTTGTACAATTGACCGAGATGGCCCTCGCGAATGCACCACTGCGGGTATGAAAATGGAGGGCATGCACGGAAGAAGGTTTGAGACCTAGAGGGGCCCTGCAAGATTCGTGGCACTGATGATAAGGCATTTGGTCGAGAGACAGAGAACAAAATGGCCGGCGGGGAGAACAAAGGACTGTAATAGCCCAGACACCAAAACAAAGCATTGCTGGCAGAGTGCATGCAGTAAAACTACAAAGGGCACAAAGCATCCGACGCTGGGAAGCTCGTTTGCAGTATCCGCATGAAAAGAGGCACATTGTTGCACCTGTAGGTGAGCGTAGAAGGAGCCCGGCTGTGATTCGAAGAATGAGGGAACGGAACAGCCAGCGAGGGCTCTAAGGACTTGTGGGAGTCCCGCACGGAGACCCAGCAAGGGGGCTCCGAGTGCGTTATGGAAGCAGGCGGCCTGCTTGGAAGTGAAGGTACACGCCCCGTGGGCAACCCGGGGTCATCACAGGATCTGCTTCGCCCGATGCAAGCTGTGCCCCTGAATGTGCGTGGAGCTGTAACAGAGTGCTCCCCTGCGCCTGCACACACAAATCACTGCCAAATCAGATCCCGGACACAGGATGGGACCCTGCAGCCGGGGACCAACCTAGCGGCAGGTGACCGCAGCCTGTAGCCGATACATTGGGAACCCTGCGCCTCCCCACCTCTCTAGAGGGAGCACAGGAAACAACACGCACAGGGCTTCAGGGCAGCACTGAAAGTCAACGCTGCCACACAAAAGATAGGAACAACCCCACGGAGGCTGGGAGGCCATTGCAAGAGGAAGCAGATTACTAGGATGGAAGAGAAACAAAAGCTCTTACAGTGAACAGGGGCAGATTGAGTGAAGTGGTGACCAGCGGCCTCGGTGGCTCAATCAGGAGTTCCACAAGGCTTACTGCACGCCTGTCCCCATACAACCATAGAAAGTGGACACAAGCCAGTGGGAAGGCCTATACTGTGCCCTCTATTGGGCATGCGCACGGCAGCCATAGCAAGTGAGCAGGCACCCAGGGACTGCTCGGGAGGGGGGTGATTATAAGTGGTGCAGAACAGTGATCAGCCCAGCCCGCTGGCACAAGGAAGAGGGGCTTGTGGCTAAATATACCTACCCGGCACGATGGGTTGCAGTGCACTGAAGCTGCTACGAGAGTCAACGCCGCTGCAGGTACGTGGAGGAGATCACATCCAACGAAACTTGGCCGCTAAACAACCAAAATAGAAGTGGAAACACCCAACAATGGAGGAATTTACTACATCCCCCCCGGTGACGGTAAGGGTTAGACATAAAGAGCAAATTACGCTGGGTGAGACCCCCCAGGCCGCATGGACCAGCAAATTCTTGATGCCATTAGAGACTTGAAGGTGTCAGGGGAAAATAAGTTGGATGCGGTGGTGGCGGAGCTGAGGACCGCGCTGGAACTTAATATAGACGCATCACAGATAGATGTCAACCTGCTGCGGCAAGACGTGAGAGCGCAGTCAGAACGCATGACCAAACTGAAAGCCAATACGGTCACCTGCAAAACGAATGCCACGGAAGTCGAGATATTGTGACAACAAGTGCGGAATATGGTGGGGAGCTCACTCAGGGATTCGCTGTGGAGAGGGCACATAGAGCACAAGTTCGCAGACCACCACCGGGAGCCCCCCCGAGGCTGATCATTGCCAAGATCTTAAATTATAGAGACAGAGAAAGGATCCTGGAGCACTTTCGGAAAGGAGGGACTATACACAGGGCATCAGCATCTGTCACAACCTACCCTGAATACACCTTTTTGGTATAGAGACGGCGTCTACAATTTGGTACCATCAAGAGAAGGCTCTGAGACGTGGGATACAGGTGCTTTGTTTTTCGAATCCTCGGAGGAGACCACTGAGTGGTTGGACACGCGGAACTGTCCAGCGACAGTGGATGACCAAACGGATGGCCAAGCAGAGAAATGACCCAGAGCACTTCGATATGTGTTGTAGCGCGGATGTTCGAACTTGGGACTAGAATATAGTGTGGCAAAGTAATGGTGCAAAGTATGGACAAGATGAACCGGTCATATAAGAAGCAAAGGTAACAATGGGTATTTAATGCAGGGTATGTGTCTTAGACTATTAGCGTAAGGAGGCACACTCTTGCCCCCCATAGTTAGGTTAGATAGGATACAATTAGATCAATATCTGCCCTGCTGGGTTCTAGAACAGATTTCCAGGAGAGGGCCAGATGCGGGAAAGCCTCAGATCCAGGGATGGAGCTGGACAACAGTTGGGGACGGGTGGGGTGGCGGGGGGAAGGGAGTTGGGATGGGGTTTTCAGGTGGGGTTGGGAAGGATGGGAGGTGGAAGGGGAGTTGGGGAGTTTGCACCCACGCGCTACTGCGCAGGATACGGAAGACGAGAGAAGTTAGGGGTGGGACAGGGTACGGCTGAAAGATGGGAGACCTTAAAATAGTAACCTGGAATGTTAGGGGGCTCAACAGTTATTTGAATAGGAATAAGATTATGCTTTATCTGAGAAGACAGAAGATAGATATTGCCCTATTACAGGAAACCTACCTCACAAAAGACAAACAGGAGGTGATATGGGGAATATGGAAGGGAACCACCATAGGGGCAACATATTCAGCTTGTGCCAGGGGGGTGGTAATCACTAGGATTGCACCCCACGTACTCTTTCAGTTAATACAGTCCACAGTTGAATCAGACAGGAGGATGGTGGCGATAAGAGGACTGATAGAAAATAAAGAGGTGTGTATTATAAACACATATGCCCCTAACCAAGATACTGTAGCCTACTTCAAGACACTGTATAGCAAAGTTAGCCCGTACCTGGGGGGTGCAGTCATATGGGGAGGTGACTTTAATTGCACGATAGACCCAGGGGTAGATAGATCAGATGGGAAACTGGCCAAACCCACTCCCGTCGCTAGAACCTTGAAGACCCTGCTGGGAGAACTTCAGCTTGAAGACATATGGAGCTACACCACCCACACAAGAGAGATTACCCGCACTATTTGGCCCCACAAAACTTGTACACACGGTTAGATTACATGTTTGTTGCTTCGGAGATGGCTGGGGAGATGGTGCAGTCAGAATACAAAGGGAGGGTCCTCTCGGACCACTCGCCACTGATCTTAATATGGCAATACTTGCCCCCAGAGCGAAGATCCCTACTTGGTGGCTCAGGGCTTAGGCATTGAAAGACACAGCGTTCAGAGAAGATCTGAGGGAAGAGATTATTGAATACTTCGATAAAAAAAAACAACAGAAGCATAGAATCAGCAGGCACTCTGTGGGAGGCATTTAAGGTGGTGGTGAGGGGATCAGCCATATTTAAATCTAGAGGGCTCCAAGGAGGCATAATCCGGGAACTACAAAAAGCAGAGGCTGAAATAGAAGCAATCATGAATAAAGGGAACAGCTCCCAGGGACCGTTAAAGCCATGAGCAAACTACAGCAATAGTGTGGGGAGCACTGGGAGAGACTATGCAGCTTAAACTATAAAAAATATACGGAAAGGCAACATGTGGGCGGGGACAAGCCGGAGAGGCTGCTGGCATGGCTATAAAAAAACGAGATGCCCAGGTCAGCCATCAGAGCGATAAAAGGGGAGAATGGGCAAACACTAGACACCCAAGAGGGAGTGAATGACGGGTTCCTCAAATTCTACCAATAATTGTACGCAGACGTAGAAAGGGGGGAATGGAATGAGATAGTGGAAACATTAGAAGATATAGGTTTATCTAAGTTTATCGCTTAAGAGAGAGAGAACTTAGATGCCCCGCTCACATTGGAGGAACCAGAAGCAGTGGTGAAGCAATTACCTACTAGTAAGGCCCCGGGAGCCGACAGACTCCCCAGTGAGTTTTACAAAACGTTCAAGATGGAAATGCTCCCCCCATTATTGGTCATGCTGAACGAGGCACTAGAGACAGGTAGATTACCGGAATCCCTGAGAGAGGCAATCATTATCCCGCTTCTCAAGCCTAATAAGCCTAGCACGGAGTGTGGGTCGCATAGACCGCTATCCATGCTAAAACAGGATAGCAAGATTCTCCCGACTGTGCTGGCAAACAGATTGAGACAGGTCATAGGCAAAATCATACTTCCAAACCAGACTGGATACGTGCCGCATAGAAGCCTATCCGACAACCTCAGAAGGCTCCACCGCGTCATAGAACAAACAGAGGGGGATACGCAAGAAGTAGCGATTGTCTCACTAGATGCGTTAAAGGCCTTTGACTCAGTCAGATGGCCTTGGCTGATGGCTGCCCTGAAAGAATATGGAATAGGGCCCGGGTATCTAAAATGGGTAAAACTGCTGTACAGCTTGCCACTAGCCAGAGTTAAGACGGGTGCGACAATCTCAGACAAGTGTCCACTCAGTAGGGGTACCAGACAGGGTTGCCCTTGGTCCCCAATGCTATACATCCTCGCACTAGAACCCCTGGCGATATATGTAAGACAAAAATACAAAATGGTAGGAGTCTACACGAGGGGAGGCCCACATTTAATATCATTATATGCCGATGATGTACTGCTATACCTGAGATATCCAGAGGAAAACCTGCAATACATCCTAGAAGTAATGGAGCAATTTGCATCGCTATCCTGCATTGCAGTTAACCCCAAGAAGTCGAGCTTGTTCCCCCTTGGTAGATATAAAGAGATCCCACTGGAGAATCTACCAGTATTGCAGATACCCTGGCAAATTAGAACCTTTAGATACCTGGGTATTGATATCTACCATGTGGTGGAAGACGAACATACACACAACACAGAGTGGTCGGTGGCAAACGTGGAGAAAAGCATGAGATTCTGGGAGAAACTCCCCTTGGCCATGGTGGGGAGGGTGGCGCTGTTGAAGATGGTGGTATTGCCCAGGTTGCTACACTTCCTTGTGAACATCCCCTATATGATACCCAAGCATTTCTTTGTTAAACTACAGAGCTTATGCAGAAGTTTCATCTGACACAATACAAGGAATAGGATAGCCTTGTGGAAACTGAAGAACGCGTACGATAGAGGGGGCATAAAATTGCCCAATTTCGAGATGTACCACCTGGCCAGCCAACTACAGTATGAAGCAAAGTGGCTGACTGAGGACCCCACAGCAGAGTCCAGATTGTTGAGCTCTGAGTGTGCTCCGTACATTCTGAAAGAGTTGATATGGGTGCCTAAATCAGAACTAAAGGGACGATTGAGGCTGTTGGAACTGGGAAGGAGGGTATGGTGGAAGGCTTGCCAGGCCATGGAGAACCCGACCCCGTGCTCTCCACAGGTGCCACTAGTAGCATTGGTTGGAGTAGATGAGCAACTGAGGAAGACGATTTGCAAGCATTGGGAACCGGTAGGAATTGTAACATTGGGGGACCTATGGCAAGAAGGGAAGATAACAGAATATAATGTACTAGCTGATGAAACAGGGCAATATATTACCAACACTAGAGTGGTACGGCGGGTGAGAGGCTCATGGCCTGGAACGGTGCTTCAGGAATAACCCGACGAGGCAATAGAAACAATCTATGATATCTCAGAAGGGGGACACAAGATCTCCCGAATTTACAAACTCTTGATGTCTAGGGTGGGAAAGGAGGTGACCCAGCTGAGACGGGATTGGGAGGAAGAAGCCGGGATATCCATGCATGATGGGCTATGGGAGAGGGCTCAGAGATACCACAAAAAAGTGTCCAGGAACGCAAGGTTGCAGCAAATCCAACTATACATAACTCATAGGGCATATATGACCCCCCCAAGGATCGCTAGATTCAAGTGCACAGAAACACAAATATGCCCCAAAGGCAGGGAGGTGAATGCCGGGATGGTACACATGTTCTGGGCATGCCTGGAAATTGGGAAATTCTGGGGAGAAGTCATCCACCATTTAACAGAGAAAGGAATCCGGCTAGATCTGGCATCTGTATGGGCATGTATGCTGGGAGGCTTTACAAGACCTCGCAACCTGAGACACTTGAGCAAACTTAAGGACCTGGCCTACATACTGTCCAAGCGAAGAATTGCCATGAGCTGGAAGGCATGCCACAGACCCAATATAGAAATGCTGTGGCATGATCTCCAGAAATGGGCAGAGGCGGAAACGGCGGTATGGTATGAGGCGGCCAATAGGGGGGAGGAGGGGGAAACAGAAACCCTGATGGCCTGGAGACACCTAGTAGCCACACTATATGAGTCTACCCAGGCTGGTTCAAGCGAACAAGACTCCTCCCGAGATACAGAGGAGGAGGAACCTCTAGAAGAAACTAGGGCGTAGAGTGAGGGAGAGTAAGCTCGAGTTAAGGGGGGAGGTAAAGGGAGAACAGTGGCCACCTTATGATGATGCTTTTCAAGTTTGATCTATTATATGCACTGTTGGGTTTGTTTTGTTGATTGTTGTTGTAAAAATAATAAAAACTGTTTAAAAAGTTTTTTTTTTAAATCCTAAAGATAGAATGCCAGATCCCATTGCATATCCTGAGCATCCCCGAGAACGGTCAGCTAATGAGAAGGGATAATATCCACCATATATAAGCAGGTTAAGGTCATTACCGACAAGGAGACAGACAGGGACAATTATCCCTGCCATGGATAGACTAATAGTGGGATCCGAATATGGGATGGGGTTCACACAGTTCCCCTTGTTAGAGAAGAGGGGAGCAAGACTGCAATACATTCCATGGCCACAAATGGACAAGGATAACTTAAAATGCAAGCTCCATAGTTTGACTTCGGGGAATGGGAAATGCATATATGAATTAGAGAAAATGACAGGACGAAATACGCTGGCCATAGGGGACATAAAAGTTCCCTAGCAGCCATTCTTGGAGAGAGGGCTGGTGACATATGGAGGAGAGTGGGATATTCAAGTGTGACTGCACAAAACACAGTGCTTGATGGAGCGCCATTTAATAATTGCATAGCAGACATTTCGAGGGCTCTCAGGGTACAATATCCTGACACATCAGATATGGGTGCAATTATCACACGTAAATTGAAGGAAGATGAAGACCCTATTTCTCAAATTCAGGATATTCAGGAAAAATATCAACTTGAAACTCGTGAGCCAATCGGAAAAGACAGTGACATTATTTTACCTCATTTAATGTAAGGGGTTGCCTGAGCCAGTACAGAGGCAGATGAAAAAACAAGTACGGATGGAAGCGAAGCCATGGGCTGAGATACAGTTGACAATAGTGCACCATTGTCGGTTATTACAAGAGAAAAACAAGAAGATAGATCAGAATAGTAACATCGAGGAAGCCACGTTTGTTCAGAAAAAGCTGTCACAATTTGCCATAGAAGAGGCGGTGCTGACAAGCGGAGAAGGATTGGGAATGAAGAAAGCAATAACTACATTGCAGGCAAATACTTTGCGCCAGATGGACCAAGGTGGGTGTGGGTTTACGCCATGAGGCAGAGGTACGGGTTATAGGGGAAGAGGAGCCGGATTTCAGAATAACCAAGGTGGGCTTCAAAATACACAGAATGAGAACCAAAGTTCTCAGGGAGGATATAACCAAGGAGGGATCAACAGGAGGGTTCCCCCAGTATGTTGGAATTGTGGAATAACAGGATATATTGCGTGCATATGTGGGAGCCAAGGGAATATACAAAATGGATAATTTTCCAGAGAGGGGGCAGCTTATCCTACGCCATACAGCACAAAGACCAAAGAGGGCTTTGCCCAAGATCATACATCTTATCAGACTCAAGCACTGCAAGTACACATGTGCAACAGCAGGGACAAATACAAATGAATCCGCCACAAGGGCAGACGCAACAAGCCACTATGCAGACACAGCAGTTTACAAATAGAGGACAAGTATTGAGACACAGAATAGGAGGTGTCACTGTGGTAGGAGGAAATCCTTTCACAGGGACGGGGATGAGCTTGCATCCACAATAGGAGAGCTCACAGGGTGAATTGATGTGTTCAGTACTATCTGTGACACCAGTCCCCCAAGAGGAACCAAGGGCCGATGTGATGATACGAGGCAAATCCTTTTCTTGTAGACACTAGAGCAACTCATTTGTGTACACAAGATGAAAAATATCCAATGTCAAGTATTGCCATAAATGCTCAAGGTTTTCTCTGGAGCTTTGAGACGAATTCCTTTTACTAATAATTTACCATTCTCCATAGGAGAATATGACATGTCTGTTCCTCTGTTATATTGATGACAGACATTGGTTAACATTTTAGGAAGAGATTTAATGATGAAACTTAACATCACAATTTCATTTACAGACCAAGGAATAGTGTGCCCCACTCCAGGAATACACTATTTAAACGTTGGAGAGTTCATACTGGCATTCACATGGCAAGTGGCTCTGCAAGGCATTCCAGTAGATCCAGATATTTTATTCTATGGGGTAAGCATTTTACTGACATGGCCATCTGGCCTGGCATGAAAGATTGTGAGGATACCTGATGAGTGTTTATTTAGACCACAAATACCTATGTATGAGGATGGTGGACAGACTATTCCTATAGAGTTGGAAGCAGCTATAGTTTGAAAAGAAATGGCAATGCTCAAATGAATATATGATGAGGGTAGACCATGGAAAACAGTGATAGTTCTTGAGGAGGAGTACTGATTGACTGACATAACTGATGATGACATGTTCGGGGAAGACCAACGCCATGATGAAGTAGTGTTCCTCATGAGCATTACATATTGGATAAGGATAGAGAAAAGGGAATTTTCATTAAGAATGGCAATAATGTGGCAGCAACCAGCATTTTTTCAGGAGGATCTTGAAAAAGAGCTGAGTGCCCTATGGACCACAGGCCCTTATGATGTAGGTTTTTTGAAGGAGATAGGGGAGGTTAAAATAAAGCTTAATCCAGGAGCAATGTTACCTTGAGCAAAACAGTACCCCATGTCCCGAGAAGCCGATGAAGGTATATTTCAGACTATTTCAGCACTGATGAATCAGGGGATTCTGGTGCCATCAGAGTCATTGTATAATACCACAGTGTATCCAATTAAAAAATCTAAAGGAGGGTTGTGGAGATTTATCCAGGATTTGAGACCTCTTAACAAGATTGTTGATGCTGAGTTTCCTTTAGCTCCTAATCCAATGACAATATGGTGTAGTATCCCAGTAGAAGCTCGATACTTCACAGTGATCGATTTGAAAAATGTGTTTTTCTCGACTCCATTGCTTAAGGACTCCCAAGACTTGACTTAATTTACGTTTTGCCAAAAAAGACAAAAACACACTTGTTTGCCTCAGGGGTACTGTGAGTCACCATCAATCTTTAACATAGTCCTATAGATGGATCTAGGCAATATCGATCTCAAAAGTGCAGTGATACAATATGTAGATGACCTATTGATTGGCAGTAAAACAGTGGACAGACAGGACTCTATCTGATTAATGACTATTCTAGCAGACAAGGGATATAAGGTGGACAAGGAGAAGTTACAGTACTTTCAAGAAGAGGTTTTATACATAGGTCAGTTGATTTTGCATGCAGGAAAGAAAGTGACACCTGAGAGAGCTGAGGCAATCGTGAAAACATCAAAACCGAACACAGTGAGACAGATGCAACAGTTTTTGGGTTTATGCAATTACGTTAGAGCCAGGGTGTTTCATTATAGTACGTACACAAGGCCATCTCTGCAAGCATTAAAGAAAGCACAAGTTGGTAAAACAAAACTATAATGGACCAAAGAAAACGAGGAAGGATTTAAAAAATTGAAAAAAGCAATTTGTACAGCCCCAGTTTTAGGAATTCCCAATCATGGCGAGGAATTTTATTTGTTTTCACACACAAATTGGTCAGTAATGACAGCAGTGCTTACACAAAGAACCACATTGGGGTACAAAACTTTGGCATATTACAGAGGGATTTTAGACCCAGTTATGAGAGGACACTTCCCTTGCAACAATCTTTGGCAGCTGCTGCGTTTGCAATTGAGAAGTCCACAAGTATTGTTATGGGCTGTTCTATGACCCTTTATGTGGTACATGATCTATTTGCCATTCTAGTGAAACCCAAGGGCACAATGACATCCCAAAGAGCTTCATCTTATGAGCTAAGGATTTCTAACCCAGCGATTATAATTGTAAAATGTAAGTGAACCCAGCCACATTTATAGCGGAACCCATAGAAGGTGATCATTTACATCACTGTGCCAATTATGTTGAATTCATATGATGATAAAAGGAGAATGCTTTAGCGGGAGGGGAGATTCTTTTTATTGATGGTTCTTCGAAAATTGATCAGACTAGTGGGGAAAGGCATTCGGGTGCCACAGTAGTAAGACACAGATTAAATGTAGAATTTGAGGTGGTAGCAAGTGCAAGGCTACCATCTCATTTTTCAGCGCAAGCAGCAGAATTAGTAGCGCTTATTGTTGCACTTGAGAAACATGAAGGGCAGGAAGTGACGCTGTACAGTGACTCTGCCTATGTGACATCAACCATACATGCAGGGTTGGCATGTTGGAAGGGGAGGGGTTACCTCCACGCAGACGGCTCAACAGTGCAGCATGCACCCTTATTGGATAGATTCATTAAGGCACTACAACTCCCAGTAGCCATAGCGGTCATGAAATACACAGCGCATACTAAGCAAACAGTTTTTAGCTCTTGCGGGAATGAAGCTGCAGATGTAGAAGCCAAAATGGTTGCATGTTTTCCAGAAATGTCAAGTTTTGATACTGAGAGTATTAAAGAAAATTCAGATACAACTATGTTAGTGCAAATGGGTTTAATAAGTTGTCAATAACCCAATTAATAGAGATTCATGGAAGCGCACCACAGGAAGAGCAAGAACTGTGGAAAGGAAGGGGATGTTCTTTATCCCCCCATGGAAGCTCTATGGCGACAGGACAGCATTGGAAAGTCAGTGATGCCAGTAACTTTATTAAAAGTCATGCTTGAACAGCTGCAGTCGCCAGAGCGTGTAACTAGAGAAAGTCTTGCTGCCAATATTGCAGAAGACTGGTTCATTCCTAATTTGTTGGAACACTTTGCACTATTTATGGTGAATTGCATTGTGTGTCAAATGTTTAGTGCTGGGCATACACTGAGAATGATCAGAGGAGTAATACCTCGACCGAATGGTCTATTTCAGCATTTACATATCGACAATGTCGATATGCTGCAGACATGTAATGAATATAGGTATCTATTAGTGGTGGTGTGTTCCTTTGCTAGGTGGATCGAGGTGGGTCAGTGTACACACCCTGATGCCACTTGCACAGCAAAGTTTTTAGTGTGCAAAGTATTCCCCCTGAGTTGGTGTGTGTGTGAAGTACTAAGATCTGATAATGGGCCACATTTTGTCAATGAGCTATTTGAACAAATAGGGATTTTATTAAGTATAAAGCACAAGTGCTCTTCTTTGTTTCAGCCGCAAGCAAATGGAAAATGTGAGAGACTCAACGGCCTCCTCAAAGAAAGGATTACCAAGTTTAAATTGGCTTTGAAAAAGGGATGGCTGCATTGCTTACCCCTTGCCTTATATGCCCTTCGGAATCAGCCAGGATAGGCCACCACCTCACACTGCATGAGCTAGTTACAGGGCGTTCAATGAGAATGCCCCTTACACCTTCGTCTAGGATTCAGAGTGATGCCCAAAGTGCAGCTAAAACTTTAGGCAATGAGATGCATGATTTTTTGACATGTCTGACTACCAATATTTCTTTCATTTCAGATCAAATCAAGCGACACGGCGGACGGTCTAAGAATACGGAAGAAGATAATTTGGTGACCAATTGAACTATCACCACTAACTAAGTTATATGTTGGGGACTTAGTCCTGATCAAGAATTTCACCAGGAAGTGGCATGAGCCTCACTTTAATGGCACATTCTGTGTAATAGAAGTGTCCGCTGTTAAGATTCAAGGAAGATCCCAGAGGGCTGGTTTCCAGATTATATAAGAAATGCCAAGAAACATTACACCAACCCCAGAAAGCCAAAGAGGAATAGAAAATGGATTTAGGCACTCCGCTGGAAGATAGTCAGTGGACTCGGTGGTGTCGCCTGACTAAGGAAGTACCCCTCAATGCTCGACACAGGCGCATTCAGTTCAAGATACTCAACAGTCTGCTCTACACCCCCACTAAAATTGCTAGATTTGCCCCCAGAGCATACAGTGGTTGCATTAAATGCAATGCAGACATAGCCGATGCACACCATACGTATTGGAACTGTCCCTGAGTAGCCCAATTCTGGCAGGAGGTTGCGAATAGCCTGCAGGAATGTACGGGTGTCCCCCCACTCTGTCACTCCCAAAATACTTATTTGGTGATTAAGGAAAGATCACAGTTAAACTGAGGCACCTCTTTAATCTTGGTTGCTTGGTAGCCAAAAAATGCATATTGCTTAAATGGAAATCCGTTACTGCTCCGGGCATTGGTATGTGGGTCAAAGAAATTACATATGTCAATGCGTGTGAAGAGGCCTATGTTTCACTTGTAACACCATGCTGTAGACCTAAGGACATCTGGGAGCCCTTTTGCAACTACTTAAGTAAACAAAGAACTGTACAATGACAACCAAGCACAATAGTAAATGTTATTAGACGTATATGATCTGTATAAAACATGGATGTGTGGATTCTAAAACCCTGGAATGATGTGAATATTGTGATGTTATCGATCGATGTCTCTGGTGAAGCATGTTCTGCACTGAACTAAAATAAAGCTTTAAAAAAAAGATTCAAGGTAGAAGAGCTTGGCTGCACCTAAATGACGTGAAGATTTCTAAAGGCGAGACCCTCCCTCCCACCGTTGCAGATCCAGAAGCAAGACAAAAAGAAGAATTTCCACCTTTGCCGACCCGATCAATGATAAGAAGAAGGACGATAAAGAGACAAGTGTTTAACACATACTTTATTTGGACTGGAATTCAATAGACGCTCATATATATTTTAGCAGAGAGTGTGAGGGCTTGCAGAGAACAGCAGGAGTTTTTAAATTAACTTTTAGAAATATATTGAAGCAAAGAATAATGCATTAGAGTTATGCCTAAACATCTGTTCTTGATCAGAAATTGGAAAAGAGATAAGTATCCAGATTAATTTCATGGAAAATATTTGTTTTAAGTGATAAAAACACATGATAGCTGCCGACAGTGACGTTTATCGACTTGTGGTTGCTGTCTTTGTGTTAATACTTCCATATTACCCTGTTCTTGTTAGAAGAGATGTTAACATTCACACCTTTTTACAGGATCCAAAAAATGGTCCAGTGATAAGAAGACTCCTTATTGCTGTAATTGAATAATCTGTACAGTTGCAGACATAAAAGAAACCTGATGATTGTATTAAAAATGACTAATAACGAAGATGGCATGATCATAGAGAAGTTCAGCAAGCAGTAGGATGGCACGAGAAATGGTTGCCCAGATTTGTATGCATGAAATATATTTGCATGATTGTTCTCGTTGTTTTTCTGTTCCTTATCTTCCACAGTCTCTATCATTTTAATGTTTCTACCGAAAACTATGAAAACGAATAATGACAAATTCCTTGACCTCTATAAGTATATTGGGAGGCATAAAAGAGATGCAGAGGACGATAATGAAGGGATAAATACATATCTAGATAATACAGCTGAGCTGGGGAATAGCATGTGGTATCAACACATGAAGAAGGTGGCGGAAAGAGCATCTGATGAGAATTGCTATGTCTGCTGCTGTGTCTGCTCTCTCATCCTCTATCCTCTCATCCTCTATGCCATGATTACAGAAAGGACTTTCATTTCAAAGGAGATTTCAGCACCACACGATTCAAAGTGCCTCAGCAATCTTGCAGTATGTACTACTCGAGGACAGTTTCAAGGAAGTTGGGTGACCTTGCGATGGAGGTCAAAATGGTTGCTTCCATACCAGGATGACAATATCAAGACCACACAAGTGGAGAAGGAGCCTGGATGGAAGAGCAAGATGCTTGTATATCCTGCTGCAGGACAGGATGAGGTGATCATTGAAGAAATTAAGAGAATAAATTGTCCTGATGTGACAGAAATAGCAGGATCGCCTGGAAGTTGAGAACAAACTCAAATGTTTGGTGTCCTGTGCAGCTCATCTTCTGAAGACGGACTACGTGCAAGAAGTACAGTAAGTGAATGATGGATGCTTAAAGTCATGGGCCAAGCACTCCAAACTATTGAAATGATTAGAAGATGAATCAGGGCCAGTAGTTGTAATACCATTGTTTAATGCGACACTATGCTTCCGAAGGCATGGAAAGAACGATATGCGATATAACAAAGAATGCATGACCACAATTGGCATCCCCAGAATGGGAAAAGGGACAGCCGTCCATATGGATCAATATTGGGCTTGTGGATCCAGAGCCTATATGAAGTTGCCCAAGGATTGGGGCAGAGTATGTTCCCTAGTGCTCATTTATGTTCCAGCATTAGTGATTCCTCAGAGCAACCTAAACATTGGTGAATTTCCAAAGGTGGATGACCATTTATGAAAGAGAAGATCACTTGAACTCATACAGATGAAAAGAGAACATTAATTCTCAGCCAAATTGATAACAGCGTATGAAACCATTCCTGATGCGCACAAGTTGTTTAGTAAGACTGTTATGATAATGACAGCTATATTCCTGCCTGGAATTCAGACAGTAGTGAATGCCAAATGGTTGAAAATCACCAGATGGGAGATTTTGCAGACAATCAATGCAACCATAAAGGGATTCAACACCATTAAAGAAGAGCTGAGGGCCATACGACTGATGACCCTCCAGAATCGATATACCCTTGATATGATCACAGCAATGGATGGAGGAGTTTGCGCCAAAATCAGGCCATCATGTTGCACATTCTTACCTTCTCACAATGGCCAGAATGGAACCTTGACAGATGCCATAACGTTGTTGACAGACCTGCATGCCAAGATGGAAGACGAGAAGGAAGACATTGAAGATGACAGCTGTTTTGCCACTTTGTTTTCATGGATTGAACAGTGGTTGGGAAATATATTTAAGATTCTTGGAGTAACACTGGTGTTAGTAATGTTTGGATTCTGTGTAGTCAGGATTGTGATTGCCCAATGCAAGAAAACAGCAAAGAAGGTGGTAGGGATGAAGATCATGATTGATGTCAAACCTGAACCAAACGCCAGGCACCTGACTGATGACGCTGTCAGGAAATACATAGAGGCCAGCATCGTAGCACCTGAGGGAACAAAGTTCCTCTATCCAAAGAATCATAAGAAGTACGGGGGATAATGGGTCTGTTGTACCCCACATGGACAATGTAACTACATGACCTGGAGTGTAGATGAACATGTCAAATCAGCAGGTACCCTGAGGGGGTGAAGAAGATATGGACACCAAATAAACACTTCTTCAAGAGAAAATACCAGGATGTGGAAACGATTGAGGAGGTGGTCGAGGACTCGACCAGAGGGGTGAATGTAGAGGAGAAGCTGCATGCCTCTGCAGAAAACCCTGCCCCCCCTACCTCCCATATGTTCGAGACCTGAGATCATGCCATGTTTGACACCAACAGTTGTGGCAATACTGCAGCGTGTGTTCGAGAGAAGATACCCATTGAGACAACTGTACCGAATGTATCCGGGAGCAATGACAACCTAAGGGAGTAACTCTCTGAAGGAATATGACAAAGAACAAAGAAAGAAGCTAGTGACATCAGAAGAGACATATACAATGTCCCAAGATACTGGCTGAAGAGGATGTATGGATCCTACAGAAACTAATGAAGAAGTAAAGAATCAAGTGAACTTTTAAATACAAAAGAAAATAAGATTACACGTGCACAAAGTGCTGCAGAGAACCAACCGTTCAATAGTTGTACAGACGCTGAAATGCAAGTAGACTAAGTCATCATAGAAGTTTGCTATACGTAGTGAATAGAATGCAGGTGAAGCTGCCATTGTACAGAAGCTGAACAACGGTATCATGAATTTAATAAGCCAGGACTCATGAAGAGGAAAGGGAAAACTGTGTTGCAGCAAGAATACACTTAATCGTGGAGATGCATGGCAAGGTTGTCTGGCCTGGAGTCAAGACTGAAGCAGCCATAGTCAGCTATCTATTCTGGAAAGGAGCGGACTTGCGAAGGATGAATAATCAATTGTTAAAGTGCAAAGAAAGAACACCAAGACTGCCACGTTTAATTCATTTAAGGCATTTAAAACCTGCAAAATTAATCAAATCATGGTCTCTTGTCATGTGAGCCAAGGATGAAAATAGAGGCCAGACTTGGAGTCCCGGAAAACGATAGTGAGTGCTCACACTCCCATGTATTCTGAAGACAAGGATACGTTTGCAAGGCCAAGTTCAAACACAATCTTCATGGCAGAAGGCATGGTGTGATGAGAGATGCTGGGCTAATTTGGTGTGAGGGGAGTGTCATGCCCCATCTCCTTGCACCTCAGTCTGGGCGTACGTGCTGCTAAGTGAACCGAATGCTCCAGACATGGCACAAGCATGCCAACCAATTGTAGTGGTCCATATAACGAAGGACCTTATATTTGAAAACCAATGAGAAACTGTGTATCAAATGTTTCTGAAGATTACATGTTTTAGAGGTAGATATATGTTGTCCACCTGACAGTGGGCAGCCAATCACAATCCTAGTTCCTATAGAAAATATACTTAGGTGTTCCCCTTAAAACAATCCCAACCCTTAGTAGGTTTTTTATTATTTGCCACGTAGTATGACATCACCTCTGATGTATTTTTGATATATAAACTATGTTTTGTGAAAAGATTGCTGAGAGAACCTGAGCGTAAGTCAATTGATGTTCGATGTAAACTCCCTGTTTTAGATAATTGTTAATGAAACAGTACATTGACATTTTCCTGAGTTGGTTTGTGAAAATATATTTTCTATAATACCGCCTCATAGTAAATGTTGGCCTAAGCACATTCGTATCACACGGTAATATCGCATTGAATGAACCTGAAACAGGCTGACTATGCCGCCATTTTGAGTTGTCCACCATTTTGATTGCCTCCTGCTTTCTATTCCATGCTCAGAGCTTGTGTTTTCGGCTTCAACAGAGCAAGATTAACTTTGTGCTGCTTTATGATGTTAACTTAGATAAGAATGTTGAAGCTGCTAAGGTGGATTGTTTATCCTGCACTGAAGAACCTTGAAGCTTAACGAAAGCTGTACTAATCAGTAATTTAGATGCCATCTGTCCCAACAGTACCTTCTCTGTTCAAACAGTAAAGTAGAATGAATAGCTGAACCTGCTCTTCAGCAGAAATCCTTGTTTTCTGTCCTTGGAACTAACTGACTTTAAGCTCAAGAACAAATGGTAGACAAATATAAACGAGTAAAATGAGGAATGTTACCTTGTGTCTTGTATTTGGAAAACATGTGAATTGTTTGATGGAAAACAGCAAACTATGCAATGTTTAAATATGAATTAGTTATGTACTTAGGTCACAAACCCTAGGTTATGTATTATATGAAGAGCGGTTGGACGATGTGTCCAAGGCTGTGAAGAATTTGTATAAATATGTGTACTTGTGGAATGTTCAGTAGTCTCTCATGTCATGGTGTCTGCTTGCACACACATTTTGGGGTGTTGAGAACCAAGTGGCCACTTGCTAATAAATACAATTGTAACTTTGACCTCGTGACTGGCGTATTTCTATTATGTGGTAGTAAGCCTTGATATTTTTAATCTTTCAGGTTTGGTTATTTGGACTCAGAGTTATTCTGTGTGACCCCATCCATTACATACACATTCCTAAAGGCCACTAAGCTCACTCTCTTTCTTAGCATTAGTAATGGAAATTAAAAAATATATATTGTTTATAACAGTAAAAAACGTTTAAGGTTGTTCCTATTTCTTCCCAATGCACAGCTCAACTTACCCACGTAATCATTTTCATTCCAATGAGGAGACTTTACCTATAATCATGCAATTGATAAAACCATGCTCTAAGCTGGAACGCTGAGCCACCCATCTGAAAGCATAGCTTTTTGCATTATGACATGGTATCCAAAGGGGGAAAGGATGAAGATGCACCTGGAACCTAGCAATGCTTATTGAGATAAACAAAGGTGTTGGTCTCTCCCTCTCTCAGAGCCATTTGTAATAGATATAAAGATTAAACAATATTTTTATAGCAGTAAAAAAAGCATTTAAAATGTTACATATTTCCTCTCATTGCACAGCTCAACCTAGACGTTTAAACAGTTTCATTCCAATTGAACTTGTAACTTTGCCATTAGTAAACCCATTCCCTATCTCTGAGCCACAAGATCTCCCACCAGAAAAGCATTTTGCATTATGTCATGGTGGTCAAAGGAGTAATGGATAAAGATGCTTCTGGGAACTAGCAGTGCTGGTTGGGATAAACAAAGGTGTTGGTCTCCCTCTGTTAACCATTTGCAATAGAAATCATGAAAAACATATTTTTATAACAGACACCAAATTAAGTTTTCACTATGTCTTATCAATGCACAGTTTAATTAACATGTTGACCATTTTCATTCAAATTAGGAGACTTGAATGTGCAACCTTTCCATTGTTAAACCCATGCTCTAGCCCCTGAACCACTGGGTCTTTCATATAGAGATAAGTCGTACACACGGATAGTGGTGTGATTAATGACTTTATTGGTTATGACTCTTAATATGAATTAGGTGCATAAGCCCCCAGCTCCAACATAGTCCTGCTCCTTCTCCTTCTCTCCTTCCTCTTCCCCAACCACCATACTCCCACTATCCGTTCTCCCACCACCTCATTCCAAATAGAATCTAGAACCAATTCCTGACAAGCGCTGTCTATGCTCTATTCCTCGATTTTTGACACTCTTGATGCTCTTGCCCATGTCATGAGGATCCGCTTGAAGCCCAAAGCCAAAGCCAAGTGCAATTCTTGGTACGACTCTGACCTAGCTACACTTAACGTAGGTGTAAGGTGGCTGAGAGGAAATCCTCTTGTTCATCCTCTGACAAACTTGCCTGTTGCCTGCTCCAAAGATAATACTGACTCTCTGTCTGCACTAAGAAGAGAGCCCACATCCAAGCCTGTGTCTTTGTGGCATCTAACAACTCGGCCGAACTCTTTAAAATCTGCAAGAAGCTGTCCAACCCTGCTGCAGTCGTTACCTCTCCTGTCGCTTTCCAGGCCCTTTGCACAACCCTTGCCTCTCACTTCATCTCTAAAACCCAGGATATCCTGTCCACCCTCTTGTCCCTGCTCCCTCTCCTCCCCCTCCTTCTATGGACTTTAGCCCTCCTACAGCCAACCCCTCCACCATTGTTCCCGTACTTTACTCTTTTCTCCCCTGACGAGGTCTCTAGACAAGTCTGATCTATGAAAGTCTTGTCAAAACAGGTTCCTCCCTGTTCTTCCAAAACCATCAAGCACAACATTGACACCCTCGCTCCTGCCCTGGCTGATTTCTACAACCACTCCTTTTCCTCAGGAGCCTTCTCCTCCCCTCTGAAGCACTCACTTGTATACCCCCTTCTCAAGAAACCCACAGCCGACCCATCTTGCCCGGCTAACTATCGCCCTTTCTCCATCACTCCTTTTCTAGGCAAAATCCCGGAAAAACTTGCCATCTTGCAGTTCAACCTTCACTCTGATTCAGTTGGTTGTCTCCATGACCATCAATCTGGCTTTAGAGCTGCCAGAAGCACGGAAACTGCTCTCCTGAACATCTGTGAAGATCTGCTCTCCAACCTTAACTCCAACATTTCCTCTGTTCCCATCCTACTTGATTTGTCTTCTGCATTTGACACGGTCAACCATACCATCCTGCTCAACTGTCTCCGTGACAACCTGGGTATCACCGACCAAGCTCTGGCCTGGCTGATCTCTTTCCTCTCTGATCGAGCCTCCCAGGTCCAACTTGGGTCCTTCCTCGCAACTATCTCTCTTTCTACCTGCGGTGTTCCCCAGGGGTCTAACCTCTTTCCCTGGCTCTTCAACCAATACCTGGCAACTCTCGCCCACCACATTGCCATTTTCTGCTCCAACTTGCAGTGCTATGCTGACGACACTCAACTCCTTTTCAGACATCCCTCGGCCACCTCCTCTCCTTCTCTCATCTCTGATTGCCTATGTGCCATTCAGGATTAATGTGCTGTCAACGATCTCTGCCTGAATGCCAGAAAGACACAGATCCTCCTCATTGGCACACCTTCACCCTTCTTTCCTCTCACTCTCTGGCCGGCCTCCCTTGATCCTCCTCCTACCCCCACCTGCAAGGCTAAGAATCTCTGGGTCATCTTTGAGTCCACGCTTTCCTTCTCTGCCCACATCTCTGATGTGTCTAAAAACTCAAACTTCCTATTTCACCGTCTCAGAGGTATTCTGCCTTTCCCCTCCTTCTCCCAGAAGCTCACTGTCTCTCAAGCCCTGGTTCTCTCTAGGTTGGACTACTGTAACAGCCTCTTTATAAATCTACCTGCTCCGCACTTTGTACCTTACCAGAACAGGACTGCGAGACTTGTCCTTGGCCTCAAGCCCTGGGATTGTATCTCTCCAGCCCTGAAATCTCTCCACTGGCTCCCAGTGGCTGCAAGGATTAAATTCAAAACCCTTTGCATTGTCCACAAGGCTTTCTTGGGCCTGGGTCCTAAATACCTTCAACTGTCCCTCTGTAAATACATTCCCTCCCGAGCTCTTAGCTCCTCTACCTCTAACTCCCTTGCGGTCAGTCGTTTTTCAAAGAAACAAGCTGGGGGTAGATCTCTGTCTTCAGCTGGGGCCTCCCTCTGGAACAGCCTCCCTGCCACTCTGAAACTTGAAGAGAACCATCTCCGGATACAGAAGCAACTCAAGACCTTCCTCTATGCTTCTGCCTTTGCTCCCACACTCCCCTGCTGATCTGCTCTCTCTCTGCACCGTGTACCTGGTCTACCCTCAGACTTTTGGGCCCAGGTACATGCTCACCCTGCCACCCACCCGTACTGCGTCCTGGCAAACCCTTGCCTTGGGGTCTGTACCTGAAACCATACAGTCCCCCCTTTTTTCTGCACTTACCAGACACACCCTGTCTGTTGCCTTATTCCTAGCACTTACCACTTGCTGGCTGCACTACCACTGTTTGTTGCTTTCTATTATTTATTTATTATTATTTAGCAGTATTCCTTGCTCAGCACTTTCCACTCCCACCCCATTGCATGCACTTTTCCCCTTTCCCTCTCCTGTGCACTTGCGCCTTCTCAATGTCACTGGGCCTAGTAATATCATTGGTTTTGTTCTCCCTTGTTCCCCTCCCTTGCCTCATCGTGCTCTGAAACACTTGTGTACGAGCACAATATAAATAAAATATCAACAGCAATATCAATAACTATATACAAGACGTGCTGCAGGGAATGAACAACTCTGAAGGATTTGTAAATAAACACACACATGACAGCAGCACAATATAACACACCTCCCCCCTCATAAACCACACTCATCCATCCTGTTGCCTGGTGACGGGACGTAACTTTACCATCTCACTTCTTTCACAACCCGCCCCTTGTTCCATGTCTTACCATCTTCCATCATCTAATACTCTCCTGACCTGCTTGCTTCTTGTTAATTCCCTGCAGAACCCTTCTCATCTGTTCGCCCACTTACCGTTCTGGGACAGGTCAGGGAGGCTCTTTAGGATTTTTCGCTGTTCAAATCCAAGACAATGAAGGAGAAGTGCAGAGACCTGTTCTATACTGTAGGACGGCCAATGTATTGCAAGGATGTAGTTCTGAAAGTCCTCCATCTACGTTTCCCACTTCAAAGTAGGAACCCTTGGGTTGGGGAGGATGGAGGTGGCCAGCTGCTCGTGTAGTCAAGACTGAAGACAGTTCTATTAGATGTAGGTTTTACCCGAGTTAGTTGTGGACTTGATCATGTCAATCAGCCTCACTGCGTTCCCAGTAATGTTTCCCATGCATGTCAACAGTACAATACAACACTCTTTTTTCAGAAATTAAAACCTTTGGCATTATAACATGGGGGTCCACGGTATAATACATGAAGATGCTTCTGGAAACTAGCAATGCTGGTTGAGATACATAAGGGTGCCTGTCTATCTCTCTCTCTCTCTCTCTCTCTCTCTCTCTCTCTCTCTCTCTCTCTCTCTCTCTCTCTCTCTCTCTCTCTCTCGCTCCCATTTGTAATGGAAATAAAGATAAAACAATATTTTTATAACTGTAAAAAACATGAAAAATTCAACCTGTTTCCTCCTAATGCACATATCACAATACCAGTTTAAGTAATTGAATGCCAAAGAGAGGACTCCAACTAGAAACTATGCCATTGGTAAAAACATGCTCTAACCTCTGAACTACTGTGTCTCCTTCCAGAACGTGTAGCTTTTTGCATAATGACATGGCAGTCAAAGGTGTAACAGAGTAAGGTGTATGTGGGTACTAGCAGCGCGGGTTGGGATAAACTCAGAGCCATTTTTAATGCAAATATAGATGAAACAACATTTGTATAACAGTAAAAACAATACATGTTTTACCTATTTCCTCCCTGTGCACAGATCAACTTAGCAGTTGAAGTATTTGCATTCTAATGTGGGCACTTGAGTCCGCAACCTTGCCATTGGTACACCCATGTCCTAACCTCACAGCCAATGGGTCTCACTTAAGAAAGAATAGCCTTTTGCATTATGACTTGTGGTTCAAAGTTGTAATGGATGTAGATGCATCTGGGAAATGGCAATGCTGGCTGAGATAAACAAAGGTGCCGGTCGCTCTCTCTCTCAGCCGCCGTTTGTAATGGAAATGAAGATAAAACAATATTTTTATAACAGTAAAGGTGTTACCTATATACTCCCAATGCACAGCTCAATATACCAGTTTGAGTATTTTCTTGCTACTAAGGGAACTTTAACCTGCAACTTTTCCATTGAAAAGACTAGGCTGTAGCCTCTGAGCCACTGAGTCTCTGTACTGAAATAATAGTGTAGTGAGGGAACCGGAGGCAGGTAAGTTAATTTCACTATTTATTTATATCATGTCAAGTATTACTCCATTAAAGAAGCTTCTCTGCCATCTCCCTCCAATCGCCTTTTCTCTCCATTGCACCTTTTAGAATCCTCTCCTCCTCAACCGTCCACATGACATCACCACACATCCCCTTTCCTTCAGAAATTTGCTTTGTGCAATCACTGAGTATACTTCCTCAAATATCTGCATGATATCTGTATTAGGAGAGAAGGATTTTTCAACTTGCTGCCTCTTCCATATTCTGCCTTCCTCCTGGTGCTCATGATTCCATCCCTTTGTCCTCATCATCATCACTCTTTCAATTTTCCATACTCTACCATCTGATGTTTGTATAGCATTGCCAGGCACTTCTATCATCTTGATCAGGTTTGACCACCGACCACCACCCTTTTTAAGAACACATGGCCATTTTATTCTAGCTCACTCCCACACTTGGGAATATTCTTTCTCTTTCACTCCAAATTGATCATACAACTCCTTATTTTTCATCCGCTTCCATTTAATCCCCCATTCAACACTATTTCTTCTGATTTCTACCCTACAACTATTTTTCACCAAAACTCTAGGTATGCTTGTGCTTGTAGGCAGAGTGCTTAAGGACATAAAGCATGCCATTGGCTCTGCATTGGTCAGACTTGTGTGTCTGCCACAGTGCCATGGTGTGCCTGGGTAGGATGTAGCCCTACCAGGAAAGCACCGCGGGAAAAGCCCTTCTGTTTACTTCTCTAAGGGCCCCAACAATATTTGAGAGGGTTGTATGTCAGAAATCCGAAATTTGCCCGTTTTTCAACAGATTCCTGAAAAGCAAGCAAAAGAGCTGCATTTTTTTGGGGGGGGTTCTTGGGTAAGGTCATGGTTGCCAAAATGATTGTTTTTAACCCAAAACCCTATGTAAGCTTGTGAGTTTGGTCAGAGTGCGTAAATACTCAAAGTATGTAATTGGCTCCACATTGGTCAAACTTGGGAGTCTGCCACAGTGTCATGTTATGTTATCTTGCATTTTCATAGCGCCTTCTGCCATATTTCATGGCATTGAAGAACTTTTCCCTGTCAGAGAGGCAAGGAGGAGATGATAGAACATTCAGTAGTGGAGTGGTAGGGAGGAACAAAGTCAGGTAGATAGTTGAGATGTGGTAGTGGTATAGATATGGAGCTTAGGAAGGCCTGAGAAGGAAAAGGTGAAAGAGCCACATGTATAATTGGACCAAATTTAAAGTGGGACTCAACTGTATTCTATGGGGCCCAGCACTGAAAGGAGAGATAGCAGAAGAAGAGGCTTTCTGCTTCACCAGGCGCTATTTCTGGAATGTACTCATTGCATGGAGCTGGGGCATGTTGAACCCAAGCCCAAGAAAAAACCCAGGCAGCAAAGCCCTTCTACTTACTTCACTAGACCCCTGACAACATATGCCACAATGTAAAAAGGTGTGCTTTTTAAAGTTGGACCTAGTGGCTCAGATGTTAGGGTTTTGGGATTACCAATGAGAAAAATCAAGTTCAAGTCCCCCAATTGGCATGAAAATGGTCAAACTGCTAGGTTGAAGTGTGCATTGGGACTAAATAGGTGATCCTTTTCACTATTATAAAAATATTGTTTTATCTTTATTTCCATTACAAATGGCTCTGAGAGGGAGACCAGCAACATTCTTTATCGGAACCGACATTGCTAGTTCTCAGTTTCATCTTCATCCATTACACCTTTGACCCTCATGTAATAATACAAAAAGCAATATTTTATCAAGTGATACGATTAACTAACAGGTTAGAGCATGAGATTAACAATAGGAAATGTGCAAGTTCATGGCCCCACTTCGGCATGAAAATACCTGAACTAAAATTGAGTTGTGCATTAGGCAGAAATAAATAGACTTCTAACATGTGTACTGCTATAAAATGAAATGTTTGTTTTATCTTTATTTCTGTTAAAAATGGTTTAATGCGAGCGACCAGCACCGCTGTTTATCTCAACCAGCGTTGCTAGGTCCCAAATGCATCCTCATCCATTACACCTTTGATTGCCATGTCATGACGCAAAACGCTATGCATTCTGAAGGGGCATCATGTGGCACAGAAGGTAGTGCACTGGTTTACAGATGGAAAAGGTTCAAGTTCCCTTGTTGGCATATTTTTTTTCAAACATGGAGGTTGAGCTGGGCATTGGGATGTACTATATATAACTTTTAATGTTTTGTTATAAAAATATTGTCTTATCTTTATTATGATTAGAAATGGCTTAGGGAGAGAGGGACCAACATCTTTGTTTATCTAAACTGGCATTGCTAGTTCCTAGAACGCATCTTCATCCATTACACCGTTGATACCCACGTCATATTGCAAAAAGCTGTCCTTTCTGAACATGGCTTTACCCCCGGGAAGTTTGAAGGTTCATGTTCTCTTAGTGGCATGGAAATACTCAAACTGGCTAGTTGCGCTATGCATTTGAAAGAAATAGGTATCGTTTTTACTGTCATAAAAATATTGTGTTACCTTTGTTTCCTTTACAAAGGGCTCTGGAAGAGAGATAGGCACCTTTTTTCATCCCAACCTGCATTCCTAGTCCCCATATGTATCTTCATGCAGTACATCTTTGACCCCATTGTCATAATGCAAATAGAAAAGATTTCAATGGGTAGGCTCAAGTCTCCTCTTGGGAATGAACATGCTTTAACTGGTTGGTTGTGCTGTGCATCTGGAGAAAATAAGTAGCCTTATCAATTTCTTTTTTGCTGTTATTAAAATATCATTTTATCTTTATTTCCATTACAAATGATTCTGAAATAGAAAACAGTACCTTTGTTTTCGCAACAGGGATTGCTCATTCCCACATACGTCTTCATCGCTTACACCTTTGACATCCATGTTATACAAAAAGCTATGATTTTTTTAAGGATGTTTCAGTGGTTCAAAGGTTAGAGCATGTGTTTTTCAATGGCCATGTTGCAGGTGCAAGATTCCTTGGAGGAGTCGTGTTTTTTTAACTGTTATAACAATGTTATTTTATCTGTATTTCCATAACAATTGGCTCTGAGAGAGACCAGCACTTTTGCACCGGCATTGCTAGTTCCCACATACATCTTCATCCATGATACCTGTGACACATATGCTGCAATGCAAAAAGCTATCCTTTCAACAGATTTCCATTGCAAAGGCTCCGAGAGGGAAATCAGCACCTTTGTTTATCTCAACCAGCATTGCTAGTTACCAGATACATCTTCATTCATTACACCTTTGACCCCCGTGTCATAAAGCAAAATGCTAAGCTTTCACACAAAAGAGCCAATGCTTCAGATGTTAGACCCTGGGTTTACCAATGTGAACGTTGCAGTTTCAAGTCTTATTGTTTGCTTAAAAGTAATTAAGATGGTAGTTTGAGCTGCAATAAAATAAATACAATGTTTTGTACTGTTATAGACATTCTGTTGTATCTTTATTTCCATTACAATTGGCTCTGAGAGAGAGGCCAGCACTTTTCTTTGATGGAACATGGAGTGTGAGGAAGAGTTTGAAAATATCAAGTCGGAATTAAACAAAGCACCATCGTTAAAGAACTTCAAGAGTGGAAGGAAGACTATAATTACGACGGATGCAAGCAATTTGGGGTTAGGGGCTGTTGTCACCCAGGAAGTCAATGGAAAAGAAGTTCTAATTGCTTTTGCATCCAGATTGTTAAAAAGTGCTGAAAGATTGTACGCTGCAATAGAAAAGGAAATATTGGCCATCAAGTGGGCAACAGAGAAATTCAGAAATTTCATCTGGGGAGTGGAAGTGGAGATTCGCACTGACCACAAACCATTGATACATGTCATTATGAATAAAGGTTTGAATAATGTATCCAACAGGATCAAACGATGGGTCATACTCTTGCAAGAATACAACTGTACAGTACGGTATGTGCCAGGAGTGAAAAATCGTGCTGCCGACTGTCTGTTGCGGCTTACGAACAATTCTGAGGCAGATGATGACAATGAGAATAATTTGGAGGTTGTCTTGAACATAGAAACATTATCCATATCCAAAACTGAATGGGAAGAAGCAGAGAGATGCAATGATAATATGGGTCGTTTGAAACAAATTATACAGGACAGTGGAAATTTAAGAAAGTCTAAATTTGAAGCGTCTGATCTCATGGAATACTGGAGAGTTGCAGAGGAACTCAATGTAGTAAATAATAGAGTCATGAGAGGAGATCGAATAATTCCACCTGTGAGTCTACGACAGAGAATAATTGATTTAGGTCACGAAGGACATCAAGGAATAGTGAAGACTAAACAGAGAATACGCGATGATTTCTGGTGGCCAGGATGTGACCTGCAGATCGAGAGAACCATCAGAGAATGTATCCTTTGTAATCAGAGTGACAGAGCATGTGCGAGTGTGAAGTACCCAATGTTTATTACGAATATTCCAGGGAAAGTATGGGATGAGGTAGGCATAGATATATTAGGACCTATTCATTGTGACGGCAAGCAAAAATTTTGTTTGGTAATCATTGACTTGCTGACTAGATGGGTAGAAGTCTTAATCAAACCCAACATGAATGCAAAGATAGTCATAGAATTTTTGTCAGAAATATGTGCCAGAGAAGGTTTCCCAAGAAGCATATTAACGGCCAATGGTGTCCAATTCAGGTCAAAAGAGATAGAGAAGTTTTGTACTGGAAATTCCATTGTACACAAAACAAGCACAATATATCATCCTCAAACGAATGGAGTAGTTGAGAGATTCAACAAAATACTCAAGAACGCCATTCGTTGGGCTTGGGCTAATGGACTTAGCTGGGAAGAAGCGGTAAAAGAAAAAATAATTGCTCACCGTTTCACACCACATAGTACAACTGGTTTAACCACCATGTGAGTTAAGTAGAGGACGCAAAGCAAATACCAAATTGACACCATCCTGGTTAGGGAGGGAGACTGTTGTGAAGAAAGATTTTGGAGAGGCAGCAGAAAACATTAGGGACACTCAGCTGAAGAACAAGGTAGCTCATGACAGTCAAATAAGGAAAGGTAAAGGGAGTGAAGTTCCAAGAGTAGGGGGTCTATTAAGGATTAAACTACCCCCAGCACTAAGAGATGGACCGTGCAAATGGTCCAAGCCAGTGGGCGTAATTGAGGTTTTTAAACATGCGGTGAGAGTGCAAGACGGCAGAGTTTGGAATATGGAGAGGGTGTGCGTGATGAAGCCGTGTAAAGAGGTGATGAATAGTGAAACATTGCACAGAGAGCAACCAAGTTGGGGTGGTAGTGATAACATGGAGAAGGGTAGGCATGTGAGACTAATGTCGAATAGAAATACAATGTCAGAAATTTCCTTGCCAAAAACAAAATCAGATTTTCCACAGGTATCAAGAACAGGAAGGATAATCCGCAAACCAGTTCACATGAGAGACTTTGTTTAGGGATACAGAGGATACGGAAGATATTTTATCAGACTGTGTTTAATAAACAGCAAGAGACTAAGGAGGGGAAATGTGTAATGTTGTAATTTATCATCATCCTTTCATCACGAGGCTGCGCGTGTTCCCCTCGTGATGAAAGGATGAATAGAATGTGGTGATGGAGGATGCTGATCGAGAATCAAATGTAACGGCCGAGTTCAGCTACTGCCATGGTCGGTGGGGCCTGTCCACCTGACTTAGTCCAGTTACATAAATAAATATCCTGTAATACTTTATGTCTCTTCGCCTTACCTCGACCACTTCAATTGGCGACGAGGATTAATTTCAGAACCCACTGCCCCCATTGTCGGAAGCGTTGCAGCCCGCAAACTCCTTTCCGACTGCTCCTTCCAACTGTGACTGTCTCCGACTCCTTATCAACAAGCGCGTAGCAGGCCGTGCAGCTGTATTAAAAACTGTGGCCGCTCCGCTCAATCTATCAGCTGTGCTCCATGAACTGTTAGCAGGCTGCGGAGCTGTATTAAAAGCTGTGGCCGCTCCGCTCCATCAGCTTCCAGCTCCACGTCCATAAACGCCGGAGCGTTTAAAAAAAAACCAAGTGAGTGCTTGCGCGAACCGTTTGTATTTCCTCTTTCGTCAGCTTTCTTCTGCTCTAATGTCTAACGGACACGCCTCTTTGCCTGCATCAGATTTCTTACCGTATTACACGGTAGAGAAGAGCAAACAGTTTTCGTAATACTATTACATAGACATAAGGAGCAAGCAAGAAATTATTTTGACAGTAAAATTGTACTGCATTAAGCCATAAATTCTGCTGGGCATATTTTGACAATTTAAGACTATCCAAATTTAAAAACTACAACCACACTCTTTGCACATCCCAGCACACTGTGTGACATACCCACAGCCACCATGTCTTTCAATAGCGTGCCACCACCCATGTTTTTCTTGTCAGATGTCGGTGAACTGGCAATTCCTTGGAAGAGTTGGATTAAATCATTTGAACACTACGCTGGTGTGGTATGTGGTCAAAACTGCAGCGTGGAGAAGAGGAAATCTCTTCTAATGCATTGTTTAGGCCCAGCAGGGCAAGAAAAGTTTGAGGACCTGCCAGATCTACTTTCTGACGAAGATAGTGACCTAAATGAATATGAGCAGGCAGTGAAGAAAATGAGCAAACATTATGAAAAAAAAACTAAGTACCATCCTTGAGCGTTATAAGTTTGGAAAAAGAACTCAAGAAGAAGGTGAGAGTATAGAACAATACATCACAAATTTGAGGAAATTGGCTAAAACATGCAATTTCAATGCCCAACTGGATGAGAGATTGAGGGATCAATTCATGTTGGAGTGTCGGAGCAGTAAAGTAAGAGAAAGGTTATGGGCAGAAGATGATCCCAATCTGGACACAGTTTTACGTGTGGCCAAAGAAGTAGAGCACACAGAGAAATGCGTCAAAGAATTGGAGAACAGACTACAGACTACTGAAATTAAACATGAAATCTCTAAAGATAAAGCTATTATACCCAATACAATCAGAAATAATGAGTCCATTGCCCAAGTGACAGAAAATCCCAGTAGGAGGTACAAGTCAGAAAAGAGTGGAAGATTAACTTGGAATGAGGATAAAAGAAAAAAAGTATACTTTAGAGTCAACAATGGTGAGGGGAAAAAAAAAGTCCAAGTGAACGAGGAGATGACTCTAGAAGGAAGAACACAGGGAGATGTTTTAGATGTGATAGTGTGGATCATTGGGCAGATAACCCAGAATGCCCTGCTCTGAAAATTATATGTGGGAAATGCAAAGGTAAGGGACACTACACCCGATGTTGCAGAATGCAGAACACTTCCACTAATTGGATAGGGAATGATGGGTACAGTGATGAAGATGGAGAAGAATGCGTGTTCGTTGTAACCGGTGAAGAAAGTGAGCTGCAAATGGAGAGTCCCAAGGCTGTGGTGTGTGTCGATGGAACCGACATGCACATGATGATTGATTCGGGAGCTAAATATACTCTAATACCACAAAATCTCTGGGACAGGAAGAAACATGAGTATTTACATGAGCTGGATATAAGGCCCAGAGCATATGGTGAAGTTAAAATAGATGTCATCGGATGGTTCTGGGGAGCACTCAAGTTCAAGGACAGGAGAGCCAATGGGAAAATATACATAACTAAAAAAGGAAGGACACCTTTGTTAAGCTGGACTCACCAGAGCAAACTCAAAGTAAAATTAGATGCTGCAGCTAATGAGTCGGTATATTCAATTGAAAGTGGTACTGGAAGAATCCAGGAGACCAAAGAGACCACTGGTGATGTTGACATGATGAAGGAAATTTTCAGGAAGGAAATTGGATGCCTGCGTGGGTTTGTCCATGAGATCAAAATGAAGCCAGGCCATGTTCCTGTGGCGCAGAAGTTACGCAACATCCCACTTTCTATGAGAGAAGAGGTAAGGAGGGAGATCAAATTATTGGAAGATCAGAAAATCATTGAAAGAATAGACGCCAGTGAATGGGTTTCACCATTGGTAGAGCTAAGAAAAAAAATCTGGGAAATTAAGAATATGTGTGGACATGAGGGAATTAAATAAGAAGGTGATCCCAGACAGACATCCACTCCCTAATATACAGGAGATTGTGTCCACCATTGGACCTTCGAAATATTTTTCTACTCTTGATCTAACGTCAGCATACCGCCAAGTTAAACTTCACGAAGAGTCTAAAAAGTTGACGGCATTTATTACACCGGATGGGTTATATCAATACAGAAGACTACCTTTTGGGCTGGTATCAGCCGCTTCAGTATTTCAAAGGATTATGCACCAACTGTTTGAAGGTGATGAAGGAATTATCTGTTTTCAGGATGACATTTTAGTGCATGCCATTGATCAAAAAGTGCATAATGAAAGATTACATGTTTACAAGAAATTGTATGAAGCAGGAATGACTCTCAGTAGAGACAAATGTAACATCAATCGTAGCGGAATTGAATATCTAGGGCATAGCATTTCCGCTGGAGGCATAAGACCAAAGAAACAACTAGCTGATGCCATAGTAAACATGCCAAGACCAAAAACAAAGGAAGAGGTGCGAACTTTCATTGGGATGACGGAGTACTATTAGAATTTTATAAAAGATTTTGCCGTGCATACAGTTCCACTCCGTGAACTTCTAAAGAAGAAGATATTTGAATGGAACATGGAGTGTGAGGAAGAGTTTGAAAATATCAAGTCGGAATTAAACAAAGCACCATTGTTAAAGAATTTCAAGAGTGGAAGGAAGACTATAATTACGACGGATGCAAACAATTTGGGGTTAGGGGCTGTTGTCACCCAGGAAGTTAATGGAAAAAAAGTTCTAATTGCTTTTGCATCCAGATTGTTAAAAAGTGCAGAAAGATCGTACGCTGCAATAGAAAAGGAAATATTGGCCATCAAGTGGGCAACAGAGAAATTCAGAAATTTCATCTGGGGAGTGGAAGTGGAGATTCGCACTGACCACAAACCATTGATACATGTCACTATGAATAAAGGTTTGAATAATGTATCCAACAGGATCAAACGATGGGTCATACTCTTGCAAGAATACAACTGTACAGTACGGTATGTGCCAGGAGTGAAAAATCGTGCTGCCGACTGTCTGTCGCGGCTTACGAACAATTCTGAGGCAGATGATGACAATGAGAATAATTTGGAGGTTGTCTTGAACATAGAAACATTGTCCATATTCAAAACTGAATGGGAAGAAGCAGAGAGATGCAATGATAATATGGGTCGTTTGAAACAAATTATACAGGACAGTGGAAATTTAAGAAAGTCTAAATTTGAAGCGTCTGATCTCATGGAATACTGGAGAGTTGCAGAGGAACTCAATGTAGTAAATAATAGAGTCATCAGAGGAGATCGAATAATTCCACCTGTGAGTCTACGACAGAGAATCATTGATTTAGGTCACGAAGGACATCAAGGAATAGTGAAGACTAAACAGAGAATACGCAATGATTTCTGGTGGCCAGGATGTGACCTGCAGATCGAGAGAACCATCAGAGAATGTATCCTTTGTAATCAGAGTGACAGAGCATGTGCGAGTGTGAAGTACCCAATGGTTATTACGAATATTCCAGGGAAAGTATGAGATGAAGTAGGCATAGATATATTAGGACCTATTCATTGTGACGGCAAGCAACAATTTTGTTTGGTAATCATTGACTTGCTGACTAGATGGGTAGAAGTCTTAATCAAACCCAACATGAATGCAAAGATAGTCATAGAATTTTTGTCAGAAATATGTGCCAGAGAAGGTTTCCCAAGAAGCATATTAACGGACAATGGTGTCCAATTCAGGTCAAAAGAGATGGAGAAGTTTTGTACTGGAAATTCCATTGTACACAAAACAAGCGCAATATATCATCCACAAACGAATGGAGTAGTTGAGAGATTCAACAAAATACTCAAGGATGCCATTCGTTGGGCTTGGGCTAATGGACTTAGCTGGGAAGAAGCGGTAAAAGAAAAAATAATTGCTCACAGTTTCACACCACATAGTACAAGTGGTTTATCACCTTTTGAGTTAAGTAGAGGACGCAAAGCAAATACCAAATTGACACCATCCTGGTTAGGGAGGGAGACTGTTGTGAAGAAAGATTTTTGAGAGGCAGCAGAAAACATTAGGGACACTCAGCTGAAGAACAAGGTAGCTCATGACAGTCAAATAAGGAAAGGTAAAGGGAGTGAAGTTCCAAGAGTAGGGGGTCTAGTAAGGATTAAACTACCCCCAGTACTAAGAGATGGACCGTGCAAATGGTCCAAGCCAGTGGGCGTAATTGAGGTTCTTAAACATGCGGTGAGAGTGCAAGACGGCAGAGTTTGGAATATGGAGAAGGTGTGCGTGATGAAGCCTTGTAAAGAGGTGATGAATAGTGAAACATTGCACAGAGAGCAACCAAGTTGGGGTGGTAGTGATAACATGGAGAAGGGTAGGCATGTGAGACTAATGTCGAATAGAAATACAATGTCAGAAATTTCCTTGCCAAAAACAAAATCAGATTTTCCACAGGTATCAAGAACAGGAAGGATAATCCGCAAACCAGTTCACATGAGAGACTTTGTTTAGGGATACAGAGGATACGGAAGATATTTTATCAGACTGTGTTTAATAAACAGCAAGAGACTAAGGAGGGGAAATGTGTAATGTTGTAATTTATCATCATCCTTTCATCACGAGGCTGCGCGTGTTCCCCTCGTGATGAAAGGATGAATAGAATGTGGTGATGGAGGATGCTGATCGAGAATCAATTGTAACGGCCGAGTTCAGCTACTGCCATGGTCGGTGGGGCCTGTCCACCTGACTTAGTCCAGTTACATAAATAAATATCCTGTAATACTTTATGTCTCTTCGCCTTACCTCGACCACTTCAATTGGCGACGAGGATTAATTTCAGAACCCACTGCCCCCATTGTCGGAAGCGTTGCAGCCCGCAAACTCCTTTCCGACTGCTCCTTCCAACTGTGACTGTCTCCGACTCCTTATCAACAAGCGCGTAGCAGGACGTGCAGCTGTATTAAAAACTGTGGCCGCTCCGCTCAATCTATCAGCTGTGCTCCATGAACTGTTAGCAGGCTGCGGAGCTGTATTAAAAGCTGTGGCCGCTCCGCTCCATCAGCTTCCAGCTCCACGTCCATAAACGCCGGAGCGTTTAAAAAAAAACCAAGTGAGTGCTTGCGTGAACCGTTTGTATTTCCTCTTTCGTCAGCTTTCTTCTGCTCTAATGTCTAACGGACACGCCTCTTTGCCTGCATCAGATTTCTTACCGTATTACACGGTAGAGAAGAGCAAACAGTTTTCGTAATACTATTACATAGACATAAGGAGCAAGCAAGAAATTATTTTGACAGTAAAATTGTACTGCATTAAGCCATAAATTCTGCTGGGCATATTTTGACAATTTAAGACTATCCAAATTTAAAAACTACAACCACACTCTTTGCACATCCCAGCACACTGTGTGACATACCCACAGCCACCATGTCTTTCAATAGCGTGCCACCACCCATGTTTTTCTTGTCAGATGTCGGTGAACTGGCAATTCCTTGGAAGAGGTGGATTAAATCATTTGAACACTACGCTGGTGTGGTATGTGGTCAAAACTGCAGCGTGGAGAAGAGGAAATCTCTTCTAATGCATTGTTTAGGCCCAGCAGGGCAAGAAAAGTTTGAGGACCTGCCAGATCTACTTTCTGACGAAGATAGTGACCTAAATGAATATGAGCAGGCAGTGAAGAAAATGAGCAAACATTATGAAAAAAAACTAAGTACCATCCTTGAGCGTTATAAGTTTGGAAAAAGAACTCAAGAAGAAGGTGAGAGTATAGAACAATACATCACAAATTTGAGGAAATTGGCTAAAACATGCAATTTCAATGCCCAACTGGATGAGAGATTGAGGGATCAATTCATGTTGGAGTGTCGGAGCAGTAAAGTAAGAGAAAGGTTATGGGCAGAAGATGATCCCAATCTGGACACAGTTTTACGTGTGGCCAAAGAAGTAGAGCACACAGAGAAATGCGTCAAAGAATTGGAGAACAGACTACAGACTACTGAAATTAAACATGAAATCTCTAAAGATAAAGCTATTATACCCAATACAATCAGAAATAATGAGTCCATTGCCCAAGTGACAGAAAATCCCAGTAGGAGGTACAAGTCAGAAAAGAGTGGAAGATTAACTTGGAATGAGGATAAAAGAAAAAAAGTATACTTTAGAGTCAACAATGGTGAGGGGAAAAAAAAAGTCCAAGTGAACGAGGAGATGACTCTAGAAGGAAGAACACAGGGAGATGTTTTAGATGTGATAGTGTGGATCATTGGGCAGATAACCCAGAATGCCCTGCTCTGAAAATTATATGTGGGAAATGCAAAGGTAAGGGACACTACACCCGATGTTGCAGAATGCAGAACACTTCCACTAATTGGATAGGGAATGATGAGTACAGTGATGAAGATGGAGAAGAATGCGTGTTCGTTGTAACCGGTGAAGAAAGTGAGCTGCAAATGGAGAGTCCCAAGGCTGTAGTGTGTGTCGATGGAACCGACATGCACATGATGATTGATTCGGGAGCTAAATATACTCTAATACCACAAAATCTCTGGGACAGGAAGAAACATGAGGATTTACATGAGCCGGATATAAGGCCCAGAGCATATGGTGAAGTTAAAATAGATGTCATCGGATGGTTCTGGGGAGCACTCAAGTTCAAGGACAGGAGAGCCAATGGGAAAATATACATAACTAAAAAAGGAAGGACACCTTTGTTAAGCTGGACTCACCAGAGCAAACTCAAAGTAAAATTAGATGCTGCAGCTAATGAGTCGGTATATTCAATTGAAAGTGGTACTGGAAGAATCCAGGAGACCAAAGAGACCACTGGTGATGTTGACATGATGAAGGAAATTTTCAGGAAGGAAATTGGATGCCTGCGTGGGTTTGTCCATGAGATCAAAATGAAGCCAGGCCATGTTCCTGTGGCGCAGAAGTTACGCAACATCCCACTTTCTATGAGAGAAGAGGTAAGGAGGGAGATCAAATTATTGGAAGATCAGAAAATCATTGAAAGAATAGACGCCAGTGAATGGGTTTCACCATTGGTAGTGCTAAGAAAAAAAATCTGGGAAATTAAGAATATGTGTGGACATGAGGGAATTAAATAAGAAGGTGATCCCAGACAGACATCCACTCCCTAATATACAGGAGATTGTGTCCACCATTGGACCTTCGAAATATTTTTCTACTCTTGATCTAACGTCAGCATACCGCCAAGTTAAACTTCACGAAGAGTCTAAAAAGTTGACAGCATTTATTACACCGGATGGGTTATATCAATACAGAAGACTACCTTTTGGGCTGGTATCAGCCGCTTCAGTATTTCAAAGGATTATGCACCAACTGTTTGAAGGTGATGAAGGAATTATCTGTTTTCAGGATGACATTTTAGTGCATGCCATTGATCAAAAAGTGCATAATGAAAGATTACATGTTTACAAGAAATTGTATGAAGCAGGAATGACTCTCAGTAGAGACAAATGTAACATCAATCGTAGCGGAATTGAATATCTAGGGCATAGCATTTCCGCTGGAGGCATAAGACCAAAGAAACAACTAGCTGATGCCATAGTAAACATGCCAAGACCAAAAACAAAGGAAGAGGTGCGAACGTTCATTGGGATGACGGAGTACTATTAGAATTTTATAAAAGATTTTGCTGTGCATACAGTTCCACTCCGTGAACTTCTAAAGAAGAAGATATTTGAATGGAACATGGAGTGTGAGGAAGAGTTTGAAAATATCAAGTCGGAATTAAACAAAGCACCATTGTTAAAGAATTTCAAGAGTGGAAGGAAGACTATAATTACGATAGATGCAAACAATTTGGGGTTAGGGGCTGTTGTCACCCAGGAAGTTAATGGAAAAGAAGTTCTAATTGCTTTTGCATCCAGATTGTTAAAAAGTGCAGAAAGATCGTACGCTGCAATAGAAAAGGAAATATTGGCCATCAAGTGGGCAACAGAGAAATTCAGAAATTTCATCTGGGGAGTGGAAGTGGAGATTCGCACTGACCACAAACCATTGATACATGTCACTATGAATAAAGGTTTGAATAATGTATCCAACAGGATCAAACGATGGGTCATACTCTTGCAAGAATACAACTGTACAGTACGGTATGTGCCAGGAGTGAAAAATCGTGCTGCCGACTGTCTGTCGCGGCTTACGAACAATTCTGAGGCAGATGATGACAATGAGAATAATTTGGAGGTTGTCTTGAACATAGAAACATTGTCCATATCCAAAACTGAATGGGAAGAAGCAGAGAGATGCAATGATAATATGGGTCGTTTGAAACAAATTATACAGGACAGTGGAAATTTAAGAAAGTCTAAATTTGAAGCGTCTGATCTCATGGAATACTGGAGAGTTGCAGAGGAACTCAATGTAGTAAATAATAGAGTCATCAGAGGAGATCGAATAATTCCACCTGTGAGTCTACGACAGAGAATCATTGATTTAGGTCACGAAGGACATCAAGGAATAGTGAAGACTAAACAGAGAATACGCAATGATTTCTGGTGGCCAGGATGTGACCTGCAGATCGAGAGAACCATCAGAGAATGTATCCTTTGTAATCAGAGTGACAGAGCATGTGCGAGTGTGAAGTACCCAATGGTTATTACGAATATTCCAGGGAAAGTATGAGATGAAGTAGGCATAGATATATTAGGACCTATTCATTGTGACGGCAAGCAACAATTTTGTTTGGTAATCATTGACTTGCTGACTAGATGGGTAGAAGTCTTAATCAAACCCAACATGAATGCAAAGATAGTCATAGAATTTTTGTCAGAAATATGTGCCAGAGAAGGTTTCCCAAGAAGCATATTAACGGACAATGGTGCCCAATTCAGGTCAAAAGAGATGGAGAAGTTTTGTACTGGAAATTCCATTGTACACAAAACAAGCGCAATATATCATCCACAAACGAATGGAGTAGTTGAGAGATTCAACAAAATACTCAAGGATGCCATTCGTTGGGCTTGGGCTAATGGACTTAGCTGGGAAGAAGCGGTAAAAGAAAAAATAATTGCTCACAGTTTCACACCACATAGTACAAGTGGTTTATCACCTTTTGAGTTAAGTAGAGGACGAAAAGCAAATACCAAATTGACACCATCCTGGTTAGGGAGGGAGACTGTTGTGAAGAAAGATTTTGGAGAGGCAGCAGAAAACATTAGGGACACTCAGCTGAAGAACAAGGTAGCTCATGACAGTCAAATAAGGAAAGGTAAAGGGAGTGAAGTTCCAAGAGTAGGGGGTCTAGTAAGGATTAAACTACCCCCAGTACTAAGAGATGGACCGTGCAAATGGTCCAAGCCAGTGGGCGTAATTGAGGTTCTTAAACATGCGGTGAGAGTGCAAGACGGCAGAGTTTGGAATATGGAGAAGGTGTGCGTGATGAAGCCGTGTAAAGAGGTGATGAATAGTGAAACATTGCACAGAGAGCAACCAAGTTGGGGTGGTAGTGATAACATGGAGAAGGGTAGGCATGTGAGACTAATGTCGAATAGAAATACAATGTCAGAAATTTCCTTGCCAAAAACAAAATCAGATTTTCCACAGGTATCAAGAACAGGAAGGATAATCCGCAAACCAGTTCACATGAGAGACTTTGTTTAGGGATACAGAGGATACGGAAGATATTTTATCAGACTGTGTTTAATAAACAGCAAGAGACTAAGGAGGGGAAATGTGTAATGTTGTAATTTATCATCATCCTTTCATCACGAGGCTGCGCGTGTTCCCCTCGTGATGAAAGGATGAATAGAATGTGGTGACGGAGGACGCTGATCGAGAATCAAATGTAACGGCCGAGTTCAGCTACTGCCATGGTCGGTGGGGCCTGTCCACCTTCCTTAGTCCAGTTACATAAATAAATATCCTGTAATACTTTATGTCTCCTCGCCTTACCTCGACCACTTCACTGTTGTATCTTTATTACCATTACAATTGGCTCTGAGAGAGAGGCCAGCACTTTTGTTTATCACCTCTGGCATTACTAGCTCCCACATACATCTTCATCCGTTACACCTGTGACCCCTATGTCAGTATGCAAAAAGCTATCTGTGGTGATGTCATCTAGAAGGCTGAGAAGGAAAGAATTCCAGAAGGTCGAATGGAGAGAAGAAGAGGTTGGAGGGAGACAATGGCGGAACTTCTTTAATGCATCTTGCGACTTTTCCCCTAATGTAGTTCCCTGACAGGCCGCTATCGCTGAACTACAGCCTGTCAGGGAACAAATGCATGAGATTACAGCGCATACAGGAAGTGGAGCTTGTGGTGGGATGAAAGATGAGGTAAGTAGGTGGTTTGGGGAGGTATAGAGTTATGTGAGTATGTATGTGTGGGTGCGGTGTGTGTGTGTATGAACGTGAAGTGCTTTGGCGTATAGAGCTATATAAATAAAATATAGCTCTAGCATGTAAGGGATGGAAGGGTGCATAGCGGGTGGCTGGGGTGTCCTCTGCAGAACACATGACATGGTAGGGGGGAAGCTGGGAGGGGAGAAAGAGGGTTACAGGGGTGTCCCCCACATAGGGAGATAAAAGCAGAGGGGCGCTGAGAGGGTAAACTGTTTCTCCGCAGCACCATGATGGAACTTGGCAAGCCGTGTTTCGGTGAAAACGGGCTGCAGGGAAAGTTCATTGAATCCCTTTAATGTAGTAATACTTGATATAATATAAATAAATAGTAAAAATAACTTACCTACCTCCAGTTCCCACACTACAAACATGGTGATGATGATCATAGGAGTGGAACAGTGCCCATGGACAGGAGCTCTGTGAGCGTAGGAAGTTCCAGAAACCGCGGTGACCCCACAGTGACATAAACATGCCTCGTAAGTGGGTCAGAAGGTACCACACATGCAGTACAGTTTTGGAAGCAGAGAAAAAGAGGGAATGCAGAGGTGAGATTGACCGCTAGCCAGGAGAACTTCGAGCCTCCCGTTTTCTCTTCCTGACCATCTGTCGCACATGTATGGTAGCATGCTCCTTTGATCGTGAGTAGCATCTCCATACACATTTTCAGTGTGTCAAAGAAGGACCCAGAACACTCCGCAGAGTGGTACTTAGCGATAAAGGACAAGAAGCCCAGGAAATGTAAGTGAGCAAAGGATGTTGCTTAGCGACTGTGGCGAACAAACCCAAGGTACGGCAGTGTGCGTAACAGAAAAGGAAACACTAAGGGAAAGAAAGCCGGTGAACATAAAGATATTGCGCACATATCCTTTAACAATTATGTATAATAAATGGGGCACCATAAACAGAAGATATGAAGAAATAGGTGATAAAATAAAAAAAAGAAATACATAGTCATATTTGCAAACAGCACAACATTGAGACCTATTGCAGAGCTAGTGGAGACTGCATAACCATACAAGGTGCACCACATCCCATAATGTATTTATTCTAGAACCAGGGGAGCTAGAAATCCCCTGGAAGTGATGGTTGACATCTTTCAAACACTACGCCACCGTAGTGTGTGGCAGCAATCACAATGTTGAACGAAAGAAATCACTGTTGTTGCACTTTCTAGGGGCGGCAGGTCAAGAGGCGTTTGAAAATCTCCCATAGTTGGAAGAAGCACTCATCTTGAATGAATACAAAAAGTGCATAAAGAAACTTGAGAAACATTATGAGAAAAAACTAATGTGAAGGCATCATGAAGTATGCACAGACAACTGAACTAAAGTTTGGGCTACAAACGTTTAGCAATTTAGAGAAAAAGGTTGGAAAAAAGATTTATCTTGCCCTATGCTAGGATGGGATTTCCATACCTAAATGAAAACTAAGGATAGTCTACATCAGGAAGTCCAAAGTAAATGTCTGTCTATGCCCAAAAACCTATGCTTGCCCTCACATCTATTTCTATACAATGTGTCAGGATTTCAATGTGAACTGGGGGTTCGCCCAGCTCTTTAAAATGGGTTATCAATACCTTAAAGATGGACTGTGGAAGCAGAGTTTACTCAGACATCAATAATAGAAATAGGTCAGGTAGTTGGCAAAAGATACTGTTTTAATATCAATTATCTAAAACAGGGAGTACAACGGACATCAACAGACATCCCTCATCATGATCTCTCTCGAGACTTCTCAAAGTATTTCATAAAAAATTACTTTCTTATAGTAAAAAATCATCATAGGTGACATTTAACCTGTGTATGACTAATGTCATCCTATGTGGCAAACTACAAAAACCTAATGGTGAGTGAGATATGTTCTACAAGGATCATCTAGGTATACAATCCATACTCGTTTAGGGCAGTGGAACAATGTGTTTTGCTTCTTAGCATCAAATGGGGAAACAAAGCCCTTCCCTAAAAATGTGTCACTATGAACGTCACTAAATATACAACGTCTAATTGGCTACACAACTATAGGGCCCTTGATCATGCGGTCCTCCATCATTGGTTACTTTCTAACCTCTGTCAGTACCTACCCAACCTATGTTAGCAGCACACAGGCTGAAAGTCCAGCTGCGGATAAGCTCGTCTTAACCATAGCTTCCCACCAATTAGCATATTCATCCATCATCACCTCAGTGGTCCACTGTCAATTAGGTCTTTGAACTCGGCCTTGAAAATGTTCTTTGCGCCAGGGAATTCTGAGGAGTGAAGGCACGCTCTGCCTTCGTGGGTAGGTGTGATCATCATGCTCATCCAACTTCTTCTCCCCATGTGACTAAAGACCACGAAATTGGGCTTTCAGTGTATTAAAATACTATTTTTTTTATAGATCTCTGACGTCTTCTTGTTTTTGTCCATGCCTTCCAAACAATAGCTTTGTTCTTTCACACAATTTGTATCCAATGTCAGCTCACCCCAGTCTGATATGGCCTTGGCTCATCTCGCCTTTTTGAGTTTCACCTGTAATTCATTTGTTTTCTAACTGCGCCACACTTGGAAAAGGGAAAAAAGCAGCCTTCCTTCTTTTGCTCAGCTCTGCTATCATACATAGTGGGAACATCCCTCCTTTACTGACTCATATATATATATATATATATATATTTATATATATATATATATATATATATATATATATAGTAGAAACAAAAGGAGAAAGGGGGACCACACTCTCCGCGGATCCTGAGGCAAAAATCCACACAAAAAATACATGAGCGTAACTCACACGAGGAAGGTCATAGAAAAGTATTTAATGAGATAAAAACACAAAATAGTGTAAAAATACGGCTGGGGAAGCAGCAGAAACAGAGGCAGGACGCCCGTGAGCACGACCTGCTTACAACGCGTTTCACGCTCAACTGAGCGCTTGGTCACGTAAAGGAAAAAAGGACCAAAGCCTAGATATACAAACATGTAGTCCTTTTACTGTATCAGTGGAAGTAAGGGTGCATGAGGGCATGGATTAAATGGCAGCCATGTTGGAATGGAGAAACAAATACATATACCCATAATGGAACCAGGAAAGTTAAGCAAAAATAAGCCAACCAAGGAAGAAAATAGGGAAAATAGGCGAATGAATGAGGTGCGAAGTGCACACAATGTAAAGACAGCACTGGAATCATGAATACAGGGGTTACCAGGCAAGAACTCTAGGCCACATAAACCATCCCGAATGCACCGCAGCTTCCACTGTGAATTACTGGTCAAAGTAAGAAGGTACACAAAAAATGAGCACATAGTACAATGCAAAAGAGGTTAAAATGAGGGTACCACATAAAGTAAAATGAAATACATGAATGTTGGTAAAAAACCATAATGTGTCCAGTCTATGTCAGGCTAAAAGACAATAGAATCATGTATAAAAAAGGTTAAAAGCCAGATGGTAGATCATACTGAGGCCACAGTTGAAAAGAATAAAGTGCAAGTGCATGGCAAAAATAGCAACATGAGCTTGTGCAAATAAGCAAAACAACTGTAGCAGCCAAGAATAGCAACGAGGGTTTGTGCAAATAAGCAAAACCACAATAGCAGCATAGACATGTGCAAAATTGCAAAAGACATCGCTGACAGTAAAATATATGGCGACAGCAAAATCTACACATAAGCCAGATAGTATGTCGTACTGAGACCAAAAGATGGAAGGAATAAAGTGTATATATATTAAATGAAAAAACTTTGTTAAGGGGACGTTATGGTTAAGTTGGACTAATAAAAACCTAACAAATTCAATGAAAAAACGTTGTCAAAGAGACGTTATGGTTAAGATGCACTAATAAAAACCTATGAAATTCTATGAAAAAATGTTGTTAAAGGGACGTTATGGTTACAAGTAAAACCGAAAAACCCGAAAAACCCCTGAAATTCACCAGTTATGGTAAGCTAAGCAACCATAACTCACACCACCACGGCTGTGCACTCCTAAGACTAACACCCAGGACATCAAAGATGACAGCACAAATGTTATTGATGACATCAGTGATGACATCACATATCTGGCCCACTTGTTGATTGATGTATTGATTTCTTAATTTGGCATATAGTTTAAAGTAACGATTAGGATACACATCACAGAATCTCAAAAAAGACAAAAAGAACATGGAAACGAATACACAATTGGATATGGTCATACATGACATTTTAAAGAAATATTAGCGTTCAACCTGGGTAAATGTAGTGATAGTCTACATACACCTACATTCTGCACTCCCCATAGCTACATAAAAAAACAAGCACACATAAAGATAGTACGTGAGTTACATTGCCAAAATAAATGTTCAGCTAATAATAAGTTAATGCTCGTTCCGGTGTACAGTCGTCAAAAGCAAACTTAAATGAAATTCACCGTCTCCATTCTTTTCGCGTAACTCAGACCGTGAAGCTCAATGTGCTCGGACCAAAGATTCTTTCTGAACTGATGTTACATGTTCCTTACAGACTTTTGGAATGCATAACCTTATCAAATGTTCATTAATACAAACCTCCTCTCACTGCATTTCTCACAAAATATTTCCTTTCTCTCAAGGTCAAAAAACAATTGACCCTTATAGTTTCTGGCCCATGCGTGGGCCTCCTTAGCTCGCAACCAAAAAATCAAAGCTGGTTACCTTCACTCAGAATCTAAATACATTCTCACTTTGTAACAACATGGCTCAACGCATTCATGAGAACTTGAAGTCGCATACATGTGCAGTGTAGCTGTTTCCATCAAACACTGCAGATGGCTTCCTCAGATGCCAGACTCTAGGGGGCGCCAGTCTGAATTGATTATTATTTTAAATTCATTGTAAAACAGACACATTAGTCCTTCGCCTGTAATTTACGCACATTGTAATAAGGAACACCTGCAAATGTACCGTATGACTTTCGTGACAAAAAAACACTTTTTGTTTGCTTCTTGCTGCCACATCCCATGACATCCTCATCAACCCTCACCTTTCAAAACAGTATTTGATAAGGTTAATAAGTGCAATGTGGTGTATTGTTGCATGTTTTTTCTGAGATGTCCGTGGACACCAAAACACGGTTGAAAGATGGAGGGCGCATCGAAACAATTTGACGTACTTCACGCTCTTCACCATCCAATGAGGGAACGCTTAACATGTCCGCGGACTTGACGCAAGCCGAGTACCCAATCGATGTCCTGTCCGCGGAGCGAACAGGGAAGTGTGTCCGCGGAGCGGACATAGATATCAAAACATTTTTTCAGACCTACTTTTTGGTTGTTTTAAAGAAAACTACTGGACAGATTTTCATCAAATTTACAAAAGCATGCTTTCGGGACCAAGCCGCTGCTCCTGCCACAAATGTGGTGAAAATCCATCCAGCGGTTTGAGCTGTAGGCGTGCGCAAAGTTTTTCCCCCATTCAGTCTATGGGAGAAAAAGACGTTTTGGGGCCCCCCTATAACTTTCCCCCCCTCGACCAAATCTCACCAAACATTGCAAATATTTTCAGAGTGGGCCATATACTTTGCAAAGTTTGGTGAGGATTCGTCCACGGGGAGCGGAGTTATAAGCCGCCCAAAAAGTGCTCTTCCTATGGAAACAGCAACTTAACCATAATTACACGGCCACTACCGTGGCCGTGTAATGAATGTACATGTTGGCGCATGCCGCAATCTGTTCACTATAAAGCTAGCCTTTAAGAATACTTCATCTGCTTGCATTTCTTGACATGTGAAATAAAACGATACTTTCATTACTTCTGTAGCATAAGTTTCTTCATCTTGATCCCAAGATGTCATATGGAACAAGTTACTTACCTGTAACTGTTGTTCTCCGCCATAGGTCTGGCATGGATTCACATGCTCATGAATATTCCCCGTCGTCAGGCTGGAAATCCTCGGCAAAGAAAAAAATCAGTTTCAGTTTTGTTTCTGAACTGTCTTTCTACTAGTAACCAATCACTGGTCTCTGGGTCATACTGCCCCTAGCCAATGACTGCCCTCTACCTAAGCCCCTCCTCTGGTAGCCGTATTCAGATTTTTACCGCACGTGGGAGTCCTCGTGCTGTAGCTCTTGAGCTTTTACTGCATTTTGCATTTTTTTCAAAGAGTTTACTCTTATATTTTCGGTCAATCGAGTCTCAAGCTCCACCGACTTTACTGCCGGCATCTTTTCATCGTGTTTTCCACTTCTCGGAGGATTCCAGAAGATCTTTGAGGCCTACCCTGCGTGGACATGGTCCAGGACAAGGGAAGCATGACGCCTGTTGGATCCAAGCTGTTCAGGAGCTGCCCTGGATGCGGACTTCAGAACGTCCTTAAGGAGGATGAGAACTCTCGGTACCTCTACTGCGTCATGACGACAAATCGCACGTGGAGAAGGACTGTGCATTTTGTAAGAACATGTCCGAACAGACAATGAAGGATCGTTGTATTTGTCTCACCAACTGGCTGGAGGGGAAGAGCCCAGCAGCGGGTGAGAAGAGGAAGAAATCCGAGCCGTCTTCCAAGACCTTTAAGGGCGCTACGGCGACGGGTGCCCAACAAAAGGAAAAGCATGCGAGTCTGCGTGCACCGAGAGCGCCAATCGGTCAGGCTCAGTGAAGAGGAAGTCGGAGAACCCAGGTAAGCTTCGGTAGAAGCCCAAGTCGATCCCGACGGAGACAGCCAAGGGGGAGCAAGGCAGTGACCCTCCCCCCAAGGTGAAGGCCTCAGGCACGCGCTGGGTCGTGAAGGCCCTGATTCACCTGGCTAAGGCCTCGATTGAGGGAGTTGTAGCGGCCCTGGTGAAACCTACAGAGTCTTCCCCAGTGGAGGCGACTTCAGGGGCTAGAGTTTCCCTGCCACCCAGGAGGAAATCATCTTTTCTGCCTATCGAGAAGACCCCCGTGAAACCCCAGCAGGAGAAAGAGGGGGGCATGGTAGCCATAACGGACACAGATACCACCTCTGAGGATGAGTTGGCGAGCGTCCAAAGGATCCTGGACAAGAAGTTCGAGGAATCCAGGGCCTATGGAAAGGATCCCGACGAGGCCGACGAGGAGAGCAACGGGGGGGGCGATACCAGCTGGTGCCCATACCACAGGACAAATCAGGAGCTATCTTGATGGCTATACAGACCCTGTGCGCGGAGATAAGGACAAGGATGCCCTTACCCCCAACCGATGACCCAGAGGGGCCTGGTCTGTCGGGGAGCCCGCCTAACAAGCGGAGATGAGTCCATCCTCCTCCCCCCTTCCAGCCTTCACCCCCATCCCCTCCTCCGAGACGGGAACAGAGACGGCAACGATGGCGACAGTGGTGACGATGGAATGGACCTCCCCTCACCACGTCCTCGGCCTCCACTCCAACGAACTTGGCTCCTTCCACGCCATGATCGCCAGGGCATCTGAGCTCTTCCAGCTCGGCCCCGAAGAACAGAAGAAGGAAGGTTTCCTCTACCAACGGCGGGAGGCCAAGAGGAAGACTGTCCTCTCAGTCCCGTTACTGGACAACATCTGGGACGAGGGGCTGGTGCTCCTGAAGAACCCGTCTACAGCTCCTGCTAAGAGAGACCCGTATGAGAAGAAGTACTGGGACCCGGACTCCGCCCCTATGTGCTTCAGGGCACAGCTGTCCCCGGATTCAGTCGTCTCCACGGTGAACAAGAAGAAAGCGGCAGGGTGACGGCTTCAACTTCAATATCCCCACCGGACGGCGAGGGGAAGGAGCTGGATGCCATAGGATGACGGGTCATCTCGTCAGCGGTGATGATGATTAAAGTGGCCAACGCCCTTGTGATCGTGGAACGCTATGATAGGGCGCTGTGGTTCAAGATCGCTCCCTTGCTGGACTTCCTCCCGGACGACAAGAGGGCTGAGGCCCTGGAAATCCTACAGGAAGGTGAAGTGGTGTCGGACCACGCCATTACGTTGGCCACGGACATCGCCGACACTGCCTTTCGTCAGATGGGCAACAGCGTTTGCCTTCACCGGCGCGGTTGGCTCAAGTCCGCCGACTTCCACAGGACATGCAGACCAGGGTTCTGGACATGCCCTTTGACGGGAACAACCTGTTCGGCAAGACAGTGGATGAGGCCATCAAGGCGGACACCGAGACGGCTCAGGACTTGGGTGTTCTTCAACAACGATGGCCGTCCTTTTGACACTCTGGAGGCAAGCAAAGTGCCTCCTAAGGATTCGGTGGCAGTTCCTCGTCATACTGCCAAGCGGCCCGCTCCTCATCGCAGGAGGCCTAGAGATGACACGGCAAGACAGGAGGATCCGGTCATCATCGCCAAGGAGGCCAAGGTGGCAAGGCCACGATGAAACAGGATTGAACCGGCCGTGGTGTCGGGCCCCCACTTGAGCACCCCGGCCGGCTGGCGAAATTCGTCAGCGTGTGGGAGTCCATCTCCACCGACCGCTAGGTGCTGGATCCCTGACCCGCAGGCACACCCTGGAATTTCAATCGAGGTGTCCCCGTATTCCACCCGTGGCCAGGAAGGAAAACCACATCCCTCAACTACTGCTGGAGGTACGGGCGATGCTAAGAAATTGAGCTATCGAACTCGTCCCAAAGAGGCTCGGGGCTCCCGACTGTACTCGCGATACTTCCTCATACGGAAGAAGACCAGCGGTTGGCGACCCATCCTGGACCTTCATCGTCTAAACAAGTACATCAAGTCCCAGAAGTTACTGATGGTCACCCTCCAGCACGTGCTGGGACAGCTGGAGGAAGGCGACTTCCTATCGTCGCTGGACGGATGCCTACTTCCACATCCCCATTCTAAAAGGACACTAAAATTTCTGCGATTTGTGGTCCAAGGGCGACACTATCAGTTCAAGGCCCTTCCCTTCGGATAAAGTCGGCACCCAGGGTGTTCACCAAGTGCCTAGCACCAGTGGTGGCGTGGCTGTGCCTGCAGGAGATTCACGTCTACCTCTACTTGGACGATTGGCTCATCCAAGCAAAGTCAAGAGAACTCGCCGTCGATCACACAGCGAAGACCGTCCACCTGCTCACGGATCTGGGATTCTCAATCAACTTTGCAAAATCCCATTTGGTGCCATCGCAAGTCGCTCTGTTCCTGGGAGTCAGGCTCGAGACAGTGGCGCGATTGGCTTCACAGTCGGAGGAAAGGACGAAGGCCATCCTGGGCAAGGTACAATGGCTGTTGACTATGGACGTGGCCAGGGTGAGGTCCATCAAGCCCCTACTTGGCATGATGTCCTTGTGAATATACCTCGTGCGCCTATGCAGGCTGCGGATGCGACCTCTGCAGGAGTTCCTCGACGCCCATTGGATGCAAGCGGCGGGCAGCTTCGAAGACAGGATCTCACTCAACGAGACTTTCCGCCAAGCGATCCGGTGGTGGGGCACCCGCGTGCATCTGGCGGCGGGTATGGACTTCCAGACCCTGGCACAACAGGAAACGGTGACAACGGATGCCTCCCTGGAGGGATGGAGAGCGCACACCGGAGATCTCCATGCAAGAGGCCTTTGGCTCCCAGAGGAGAGATCACTACACATCAATGTCCTGGAGCTCTGAGCCGTGTTTTGGGCCCTCAAGTCGTTCCTTTCGTTCCTCAAGGGCAAGGAGGTAAGGGTCTTCATCGACAACACCACCACAATGTTCTACATCCGGAAGCAAGGGGGCACCAGATCCCCAGCCCTATCCAAGGAAGCGCTGAGCCTGTGGCACTGGGCCGTCATCATAGGGATATTTCTGGTACCCTTCCATCTGGCAGGAATCAAGAACGCCATCGCTCAACAGGGAGCTGCGCTCGTGAGCACGAGTGGGAGCTGCGGCAGGATCAGGTGGATCTCCTATTCCGACTATGGGGCACTCCCCAGATCAACCTATTTGCAACGGCAACGAACGCCAAGTGCCGGAGGTTCACCAGCAGGTTTCCCCAGCCGGTTTCCCCAGCCAAGGAGCATGGGCGATGCCTTCTCATTCCCCTGCGATGGCCTATATGCGTTCCCACCCCGTTGCTGCTGCGACTCATCAGTCAACTCACTGGTACCGTACGTGTCTCACACTCTGGCATCCAACATGCAGGTCTTCCCTCAGTCTTCATGTCTAGACATCCTTTTATGAAGAACTGTTTCTTTGGGACCCATATCTTTATAACTCCCTTAAGGCATTCAGCTGATTTCACATGTTCATCCTTATTCCAATTAATGAGCATGCACTGTCTACTTGGACTGCAATAGATCCATCTTCCCACATACTTCTTATGTTTCTTTGGGTACAGAAACTTAGTTCCCTCAGGTGCATGGATACTGGCTTTCACAAAGTCTGTGATCTCATCATCTGTTAAGTCTCTGGCCTTCCATCCTGATTCAACATCAATCATGATCTTCATCCTTATGGCTTTCTTTGCTGTCTTCTTACATTGTGTGATTATTATCTTGATCACACAGAATCCTAGCAACACTAACACGATCAGGGGTCCAAGGACTTAACATATCTGCCATCCATTGTGGAACCCAAGAAAAAAGTGATCCAAACCAATAATCATCAGCAATGTCTTCTCCTTCGTCGATCATTTGGATGTGTAGCTTTGTTAACATCCCTATGGCCTCAGTCAAGGTGCCATTCCGGACATCATGAGAAGGTATGTGCAGCATGATTCTCCGATTTTTGCACAAACACCTCTATCCATAGCTGTGATCATGTCCAAGACGTATCTGTGCTGAAGAGTCATCAGACGTGTGGCTCTCAGCTATTCCTTGATAGCATTGAATCCCTTTATGGTTGTATTGATCGGCTGCAGTAATTCCCATCTGGTTATCTGTAACCAATTAGTATTTGCTCCAACCTGGATACTCGGCATGAAAATTATTGTAAACACTGATGAAGTCTGGCTGAACAGTCTGTGTTCATAAGGAATAGAGTCAAACGCTTCTATTGACTTGGCAAATAAATAATTCTCTCTCTTTATTCAATGAATCAGCTCTACAGATCTCCTCTTCCTCAGATGGGAATCTGCTTTTGGGAAACTGTCAATGTTCAGGTCACTTTTAGGAATCACCAATGCAGCAACATGAACATTCACTAAGGTGCATATTCCTCCCCAATCTTTGGCCAGCCTAATATATGCTCTGTATCCACAAGACAAGTAGTGATCCATGATCACTGCTGTTCCAAGTTTCATTCCTGGTACATCAAAGATGTGCGCACATTTCTGATTCTCTCCAACTTTCCTTGTGCCGTTGTTTCTGAAACACAGCTTTGAACTTTCTGAGGGCACTATCTGTAAGGTTCTTCCTCTGTCTTCAACCCAGGTCAATAGTTTAGCAAGTATTGGCCATAGAGATTTGCAGCCCTTCTGCACAATGTCAATGGTTGGCTTATAACCACCAATGACTACCCAGTCTCTGAAGATTACCACTCCTTCTACCCAGCCATCTGGTGATAGCACTGATCCCCAAATCTGCACTTGGCATCTGTTCTTACATCTACGACTTGCTTCTGCAGATTTCCCTGAAAACTCAAGTTTTCTGTTTGCTTCTCGTTTGAATTCTGCTCCTATCACTCCAAATTGTCCATATCTGATCACAAGGATCTTCGTCTGTGCCTTAATTCTTGTCTTCGTATCTTGAATATATTATTTTCTTCTGGATCTGTCTTTTCAGTTGCCCACTTGAGATAGGCATCTCAACCCACGAATTAGCCTCTTGTTCGACAGAGTGCTACGTGTGATAGACAATGTGCTGTCTGGACATCAATTTTGATAGCTATGAGGATTTTAGACTTCCCCATGCTATTGGGCAGAAGTGCGCTTACAAAACGCTCCTCCTTCGATCTCCTTCTTCCCACTTCTTTCATATGCTGATACCAAAGATTATTCCCCAAATGTGCTGTACTATCCAGGTAATAATTTAGCTCATGATCATCCTCCCTAGCATTTCTCTTGGATCTCGTTCTTTCATTAAGACGTACATCAGCATAGTTTCTTCTTACTGGACCAATCATAGAACCATTTGTCAGTGGACTCGGCGTTTTCACATGTGCTACCTAAGTAGGAGAAAGTTCTAGGAGTTTCATACTCTCAACATAATTTTTAGGCATAAAAATGTCTCACAAAATCTCCATGTGTGATTTCTTTTTAGAAACTAACCTTGGTTCATTTATCACAGGACCAGATACTTGTGCATGCACCTTTAAAGTAGGGATAATAACCTTAGGTCTTGGCTGCCTAGTAGTTGCCACATTTGTGCCCTTCTCGTGCACAGGAGGATACACAGGAATCTTTATTTCATGCGTCTCTACAAAAATTGCAGTGCGTATTGTAAGTGAAAGCAATACCACTATGAATATAATGGAGGTATAGATAACACACATATCCGAAAACTTGCACCATGAGCTTCGTCCACAACGTGGACATCTCTCGTGATCTGTTGCTATTGATGCTGCCCATATTACATTTAAGGAAAGAAAAAGTATTTTTAAGGGGGCAACATCCTGCAGTAGTCTGGTAACATTTTAATCTTCTCAATAAGTTCTTCAAGCAGCTGGCTCATCTCAGGACGATTAACAGGGTTCCTGATGTATAGAAAAGAGTCATCCTTTTGCCAGAAGAAATGTGGATGCCTCTCCAGCAAGAAGTAGAAGACTAGAGCAAGTAGGCTCTGGATCTCTTCCTCAAAAAGTCTCATTCAGGATGTCCTTAGTCCACTTAGCTGGCAGGATTATTTTAATGACATACACCAATTCCCAATCAATACCACAAATCTGCTTTAGAGCAGATGACATGAAGATTTTTCTTTCAGCATGAAACAAAAAGATTTTCTCAATTAGTGAACCTTTTAATCTTCTTCCTCAAAAGTCTAATTCATTCCTTAAGGTTCTTTTGGAATACCCATTCACTTGGTGTATGATGTCTCTCGATGTTTGATTGAGCTCTACATTATTTCTCCGGTCTCTCAAGAAAGTTCTGACATCATTTTGTCTCCCTACAAGATGTGGACATTCTTCAATGAAGTATAGAAAACTAGGCTCACCAGTCTATGTGCATAATCCAGTGACAGGGGCATCTGAGTTTCCCCCGGTGTACTCAGGAAGCTCAAGGATTTGTTCAGTGATAACTGGAAGCAATCTTCTCACAATTGGGCCATTCTTAGGATCTTGCAGGAAAATAGGAATGCTAGTAGTACCTCCCACCAGTGCAGTGTATGCACGCAGTACAAACTCAAGAAAAGCAAGAACAATGTGAAATGTTGTCATTGGGCATCACCATAGTCACCTCCAAAGAAAAAGTCAGTAAGAAATGGAATGGGATACTGCTCTCTTTTCCAATCGTTGAACAAGAATTCCAAATCTGGCATACTCTTCTGTTTACTCAAGGCTTAAGTGTGCCTCAGTCCAATGTGAACAAGCTCTTGTGGCTCAAGAACCAATATCTTCCCTTAAATCTCTTATTTTTCAGTAACTAAAGGAGTGTCTCGAAATAAGCCACAGTTCAATAAACTCTTTGGGCCTCATTACGACCCAGGCGGTAAATTACCGCCTGGGCCGTGACTTTACCACCATGGCGTAAACTATGTTTACGCCATGGTGGTAGGCGGACTTACCGCCCCATTCCGAGATCGGCGGGGCGGTAAGTCCCCAATCCCCATTTACCCTTCCCCATTCCCATTTTTGCCCCATAGGGCATAATGGGAGTGGGGAAGGCATTAATTACGCCACCGTAAATTACGGTGGCATAATTAACAACATGGTCCCTTAGCGCCATGGATTTTAACACCTGCTAAAAGCAGGTGTTAAATCCGCCATGGCGCTAAGGGACCTCGTACTCAGGCGGTAAGGGTCGGCGCTGTTTACGGCACCGTAAACCCCTTACCGCCTGAGTTGTAATGAGGGCCCTTGTCTTTACTTGACTGCTTCTGCGTCTTTCTACTTCACCATAGATTTAGCCTGCACAGGCTGTGGTTCTTCTCTGATGCTTGCTTCCAATGCTTGCTTCCGATGGATGTGGGTATTCTGTGGATTCTTCAGCCTGGATCTTAACATTTATCAAGGCATGTCCATGCACGTCTGCCTTACACCGTTACTGCAAACGGTATAATGTCTTTCACTATGAAGGGGCTGCTGAAACGATCATGCCACCTTTTCAACAAAGTTTGTGAGTCTATGATCTTATTTCTGTGGAAAAGTTTTTTTTTTTTTTTATTACTGGTAACAGAGAGGCCAACAGCACCATTGTACAGTACATTTCAAAGATACAACTAGAATAAATGTGGTCAATGCAGTTTCACATACCAATATTATGGTGACAAATCATCAATAATTATATTACACAGGTAGAGTCTGAACGGGCCACATATGTCTTTGGGTCTGCACATCGAAGGTTGGGTCAAAACAAATTGCACCTCCGATTCATTAACATGTGTCAATTCTTGTAAAAATTGGTTCATGCTGGGCAGCAAGGCGCTTTTCCATTTTAATAAAGTACATTTTTTGGCAACCGCACATGAAATGTTGAATAGTCTTCTAATTTTTTCTGAGTGCTTGCCTATGTCCCCAAAAAGAAATTTCTGGGGGGTTAGATCCGGAGTTATGTCTTCCAATACTTCTGCTACTTCCCTCCAGAACCCCTTAACCACCGGACATTCCCAGTACATGTGAAAGGAACCCGCCTGAGGGGCATTATATTTAGGGCAGGCATCGGAAGAACCCAGTGCGAATTTAGCAATCCTGGCCGGGGTGTAATCTGTTAAGAATTTTAAATTGGATCAACCTCAGGCCAGAATTAAGCGAGATTGTTTTAGTTAGTGAACAATATCTGGCCCATTGCTTCGCCTCGATGGGAACTTGTAAGTCTGCCTCCCATCTTTCCTTTATCTGATTAACTGTGGGGGTATGGGCCTGGACCTCAGCGTATAGCCTAGAAATTCCCAGGCCATTTTTGACTGTTACCAGTTGTAACATGGATGTGGTGGAGGTTCATCCGGGAACAAAGGTCACTTTTTCTGAAATGCAGCTCTCATGCGGTAATATTGCAACGTTTTTAGTGGACCATCATCTAGCACCCTCAACGGCAATTCCAGGTCTGAAAAAATGCCATTGACAAACATATCGCCGAGCTTCATTTCACAGTTAGGGTCCCAAGACTCCTGTATACTCGTGTCAAATGTAGGAGGAATCCCCGGGAAGTTCCAAAGAGGTATCTCAGGGTTGTAGGGGGCCTCCAATCCAAGCCTTGTGAATATATCCTCCCATGCCCTGACTGTGCAGCTAACTGGATTATATTCACATGTGTCTTTGTAGTGTGGGTCAAAAATGGGTCAATTTCTGCGAGTATTTTCTTATCTTTATTGGAGTATAACTCCTTGTAAAACTCCATAAATTCCCCGTTAATGTCTTCATCTCTGAGCAGTACCCTCCCCTGAGCTGTGCGTATACTTGTGATCTGTGTAGGTTGCTTATCGTGCTTGAGTAGGTTTGCCAGCGTTCTGCCTGCCTTATTACCCTGCCCGTACCTACGCGCGCGTATAGGGGTCGCCACGTATCGGACCTCCCTTATGGCTTGCTTATCAAACTCTTGGAGGTGTGTGTGTATGTTGACCAATACTACTTTGTCTTGCGTGTTGGTGTATGTTTGTTCCAGAACGTCTAGTTTGCCTTCAATAATGGACAATTCAGTTCGCACAGCTTTCAGCATATCCGTAGATTTGGACATCAAAATCCCCCTTATCCAGACCTTAAAGGATCGTTGAGCATTTGTCCACTGATCCCACATTATTAGAAAAAAATTCTGCGATCTCAACATGAAGTTCCTTCACTGTCCCCGGGTCTCCCAACATTCCACCCGGCATCCTCCATCTCCTGGCAGGACACGGGGCCTTTCGGAACACTAGTTCCAGCAGCACTGGGCAATGGTCTGACAATGTTCAGGGAAAGATTTCCCACCCCTCCACCTCAGCCATCAAAGACATGGAGACAAACCAATAATCAATCCTAGACTCCGAGTCGTGCACCGAGGAATAGAACGTATATCTCCTGCTATCAGGATGAATTTCACGCCATGCATCAGCCAGCAACAGTTGGGACAAAACATGTCTCAGATTCAGCGCTGCCCTGCTAGGGGTTCTAACCACCTTCGAGGATCTATCAAGAGTCTGATCCAAAGCCAGATTGAAATCCCCCCCCATAGCACATTCGGGATATCAAGAGACAAAATCATCTGGTATACATCCATGTAAAAGGCAGGGTCATCAATATTGGGCCCGTATGTGTTGACCAGAAGTATCTGTTGAGTAGCCACCTCCCCCCAGACCAAGACATATCTGCCCTGAGGATCAACCTTGTGACCACCCACCCTGAACCCAAGGCCTGGATGAATGAGGGTGATCACCCCTCTGGATTGGGATGAATAATCAGTGTAGAACCTCTTGGGACCCCACCTGGGCAATATATGGGCATTACTTATCCCCACCGAATGGGTTTCCTGTAGCATCAGGATCTGGGGGGCATGCCTGGCAACATAGTTGGAAACCTTCTTGACCTTAACCTGGTTATTTAGACCCCGAACATTCCACGCCAGGAGTTTAACCTTAAGTCCATTACCTGGGCTCTGAACCGAAGCATTAGCCATTGTCAAACTCAACGGGTTTACAGTAATCATACAATATACTCGGTACCAGCCTCAATGCCACCACACTTTTACTTTTCGACCAACAAAACATCTCCAACTTCTTTGTGCCTGAACATGGCTCTGCAGAGTGGCACCAACCCCCAACAAGCTGCCACCATAAGTCACTGCTGGAGCTGTATTCTCCAAACCCCTTGCCCCATCCCACCCCTCCACCCTCATCATCACCCCCAACTTGACGATGTGTCCAACAAAACTTATGGAATATTCCGCTGGTAGCCATGTTGCTCCACACGGACGTCGATCAGGTCTGGCAACTCCACCAACCAAATTGCCTGGTATGTCTTGATCAAACACTCATCATGACTAGAGCCTTAGAAGGAGTTGACAGTCGAGTGTGCCTTAATCTGCAGGTCTGATCTGTTATTTTGGGCCGGTCTACCCCCTCTGGGAGGAAGAGGTATGGACATTTCAATATATTGCATGGCCTCGGCCGGAGACTCAAAGAAATGGGCCTTCCCTGCATGCTGGATCGTCATCCTTGCTGGGAACATCAGAGCGTACGGGGTCTGGCGTTCTCTTAGGAGCCTCTTGACTGGCTCTTAGGATCTTCTGCTTGCCTGTACCCCGGAGGAGAAATCAGGGTAGATGTGGATGCGACTTTCCTCATATTGAAGGGTGCCCATCTCTCTTGCCTTACGTAGGATAGTGTCCCTGTCGCTGTAATTGAGGAGTCGTACGATTATGGTGCGTGGTGGTGCACCCGGTTTAGGTGCTGGAGCCAAAGTGTGGTGAGCGCGTTCCACCAAATTTTTTTCAGAGAATGCCTCCGGTCCAAACAGGGTTTTAAGCAGTGCTTCGAGCTGTTTCTCCATTTGGCTTTTGCCAAAAGATTCCGCCACGCCCACCACACGGATATTATTTCTCCTAGAACGCGACTCTAAGTCCTCGCATTTGTTCTGTAGTTTCACCATGTTTTCTTTGATTTGAATGATGTCACGGCTGTGATGCGAGATAGTGTCTTCGTTAGTGCTTATCCTGCTTTCGGTCTCCATGATGCGCAAACTTTCTTTCTCCATTCTCACTTTTAAGGAGCCGATAGTGGACACTATGTCGTCCAGTTTCGTGTTAACTGTGCGGAAACCATTCAGCACTATTGCGGTTAAGTTGTCTAAATTCTCGCTAGGCTCAGTAGTGGGGGTCTCGTTAGCATCTGCCTGGGCGTCAGCCGGCGCAGCTAGTCTCTGACTGCCCGTGTAAGCGTCCATTGGGCCCTTCTTCTGCTTCCCCCGGAGTTTTGGCGCTTTTCCCCGACTTCTGTGGCTCCCCCATGGTACTGTCGGAATTGTGCACTGGAGCAATGCAGTAAGTGCTGTGATAGTTTAGCAGGATTACTTAGCCGCTTTGGCTCGCAGTTATTGTATGTGCTGGGGCCTCTACTTAGTCCAGTCCCCCACGCGGAGCGAAAGTCCACGGCGGCCCGCTCAGTGCGCTGAAGGTAAGTATCAGGGGTCTTGGGGGGGCTGTCCGAGTGATCCCAACCTGCCGCACGCCCCACCGGAGTTCGCCGGCCCAGCGGAGCACAGAGCAAGGAGTATTAGCTCAAAAGGGATTGTACCCGGGTTTGCAGCCACTGCCCCCGGAAAATTATGAGTCTATTCTCAGCCACTTATCCGCCGCCCAGTCGTGCCTCCTTACCCGACACTGCTCCGGCTACTCTCGTCTCCGGATCTCCTCGCTGTCCAGTATCACGGGCCTGCCGTGAACCTCGTCTCCAGTTTTAATGCGGCCTCCATGGGTTTTTTTTTCCAGGATTTCAGCGGCCGCGGGTCCCCACACATCGTGGCCGGACTGGAATGCAGGTCAGGTCGTCCGCTCGAACCACCCTTGTTGCGGATAGCCCCGCGTATTACCAGGTAGGCGTCGGGCCTGGGCTGCAGTTTAGGCTCCTCCCATCAGGGGCCTCAGAACCACAGCCGTGCCGCAGCGGCACTCGCGTGAATCATCCTGGTGCTCGTAGCAGGATACTTCTGGCCGTGTGCCTCGGCTGATCTGCCAGGGGTTGTATCTCCGGCGTTCTTATGTCCCGACCCACAGGAGTTCGGCCGGCCGACCACGGATAGCTGTTGTGCCTTCACAGAACAGATAGACCACACAGGCAGTTTTATAATGGATGTTATGGCGCAGGATATCTCAGTGGAGCGGGAGCTCTGGAATCAGGCGGCCATTTCTGTTGTGCGCAACAGCGCCCCATGTGGAAAAGTTTTGAAACACAAAGCTTTGCATCTCTGGCTGTTGTAACATCTCCTTCTGTGTTCTGTGCTGCCCCACACCCTGGTCACTTGAGTGAAGCTGAAATGACAGATAAACTTAAAATAATACACATAAAATGTGCACGTAACTCCTTTCCTAACACTTCTACTGTTCGCTGGGCATCACTCCTAATTTGATATGGAGGTGTGAGAAGTATCCTCATTCGCCTCCTTGTCACTCTTGTGGGAACAAGATGGTTTTCCTAAATCTGTCCAATTTCTTAAAACATGTAATGCCAGTGGTAAGCACTGCAACCATCCTTAATTTAGGGTCTTTTTAATTACTCTATTCCTTTCCTTAACCAAGCTATTAAGCCTTCTTACATACCTTATTCGCCCGCTGCTGACCTGTCCATGAAAACTTGTGCTTTTTCTTAAGTATCAATCTTATATATCCACATACTTTTTCTTTAAAACAATCATAAGGGCCATACTTCAATCTTAATAATTCCCATATTCTCCATCTAGGAAACACCTTTTGTGCTACGATTCTTGGCTTTGATAACTTAATCTACCTCGAAAGGAAAGGGACATACCTTTGTGATCATATATCTGAGTCTATATATAAATACTAACAGGGATCACTGGGTCTCAGTATAACTCTTTAATTGTGCATAATGTGTGCCCAGTAATAATCTTTTAAATCACGAAACACTTTACTATCCAAAATGCAACATATTCTACTATATGCAAAACCGAACCAATGCTTCGAACTCGTTGCGGTATGGTTCTCTGTAATAATTCACAGGGTAGTATAGCTATTCCAATGCCACCCTTAATAAAGCTACAGACATCACTGGTTTATCAATACTGTTTTGTCACCACAATGCCTTAGAGGGGTTTAAAGAACACACTCTCCGCATCCACAAGTCTTTCTTATCTTGAGGCGCTTCTCCTTATGTCCTTGCTCATTCAAATCTAAACATGTATCACAATAATTCAAAACACTCATTATCATTATCATCATACTTTCATTTACTTTTAAACATTTCAACTAACATACATACTTCAATACATACAACATATTTCATTTTCTTATCTATTTGTTTAATTTCCATGTAAACTAAAATCTACCCTTTTAGTGTGAGCTGGGCATTTTACAACTTTGATGGCTGCTGGGAGTTATAATACTCCTATAAGCTTGTCCAATAAGACTACGTGCCACACCGGAGAGCCGTCCTTTTTCCCAACGTGCTAACCTTGCGTCCACTGTTGATGTCACAAAGGTGAAGTGACTGTCTACCGTTACTTCCTGGTCTGCATAATTCTCGAGCACGACAATCAGCGCCACTAATTCTGCAGCCTTTGCCAGATAAATGAGACTGTAGTCGTACACTTGATACTACTTCAAAACTCTCCATTGGCCATGTGCTGTACCACAGCGGATCCCCTATATCCTTTCCCATTTATCAATTCTAACAAAAAACCTGTCAATAATTTTCCAAAAAGTCCCCAACTGCCAATGTATTTCCCTTCACTCTTGGGAGCTGTATCGTAACATTTCTCATCATCTAGCCAATCATATGCATGTTCACCCTCTGACGGTGATTTCAATACAAACATGGCAGGGTTCATTACTCTACACCTGATCCTTTTAATCGCTATATTCAGCAGCCTTCTGAGATGTCAACGTGTCCTTAGGCTCTTCCTACATGGAAACTAACACATATTCAATAACTAACATCATAGAACATCCCATTACTATACTGACAGCCCTCTCAATGGCAAAGGTTGCGGTCATCGCAAATTGTTCATGCCAAACATGACCCCATACTACTGGATCTAAAATCCTTTTAAAATATACAAAGGACAATATATACCTTTTATAATACTCCTTTTTAATCCTACCAATACATTCATTCTCATTAAAACAATGCATTTTTAATACAAAACATTCTGTGCCTTTATCTAATAAAAAATAAAAATTGTCATACTTAAAACTACAACAAAAATGACTCAGACATGTCTCTCTCATATAATAAAAATATTCCTTTCTCCTATACATGGGCATATTAAACCCGTGTTTATGCTCTTTCATGTCTACATAAGTGACTACTACGTCGGAATGTTTTGCTGCACTCTTGGAGCTTATGTGCTGCACCATCTGATTCTGGGCAAAGCCATCTTTATTCTACTGCTAACATGCAGGCAGGTTTTTCATTTCCCTTTTTTTTAAAGCTGGTTATTCTGCGTGAATCCTTAACCTCTTCATATATCAAATAAGTGTTCTGTCATACCACATGTCCACCCTACAGGCGGAGGTCTTTTCATTTGCCTTTTCTTCATACCTCGAGTACTCCATACGTTTCTTTAATCATTCTGGAAATTCCTACCTCGAAACTTTCCTTTTTCCCATGGTATAAATCCAATTTTTACCTTGGTCAACTGCCTCTGTTTATTCACCCGTGGTATGTTTGGTGGTATGTTTGCTGATTGCTATGGACCTGACCCCTTCTCCTTTCTTTAACAACGGTGAAATCCAAAAAGCTCACATCCGTCATCCATCGTTTGCCTGCTCCTGGCAGGGACAATGGCCCCGCATTGCCTTTTTCTTGACAATGGCCTTAATCTGCTCATTTACAATGGCAAGTCCCCCCTCTGACCGTGGGACTGCTATTTTAAGGTTGAATTAGCCGCGTACTTACCTTTCCTTTACGGGACTTCCTTAATTTTCATATCATGATAGACTTTATCGATTGCGTCCCCAAAGCTTCTTGAGTTCACCTTATCCTCCAAATTTGCTCTGGACGGACCAATTACCAACTCATGTATTGGTAATAGCTCTTCTAACCCTTCCCTTGTCACTACTGGATTTAGGATTCATTACTTCCTTTCCCATACAATCAATACTGTGTGCTCTTATATCTTCAATGCTCTTACAATGGAGTCTGTGCAAACTCTGACCAACCATTCATTCGTTCTGTATAAGCGCTAACCCATCAGTTTTGTCTTTTTTGTTCTTACCATCCCTTCTGCATCTCATCCTATATCTAAAAATATTCTCAGCTCTTGCTTCTTTTCTTGTCGCGTCTCTCCTTGTCTCTTGGGACCTTAGAGATTGCATCTCTCTCTCAGTATCTTTCTCCGGGCCTTCGTTGCTGCTTTGTGCAGGCGACTCATATGCTGGGTTGATCTATCTTATTACTGCCTGAGCTCCCTTAGTGGGTATAGTCCGTCATTTTTCTTACTATTGCTGTTTGCTTCAGGCGCGGTGGGTGGAGCGAAAGGCTCCTCACCCCCCTCTGTGCATATATTAAATATTTGATCACTAGGAGGTGACTCATCTTTCTCCTCCTGATATATTTTATTAAAAGCCAAAGCTCACTAGTCGCTTATCTTACTTTTTTCTTGTATATGCAGCATGAAAATAAGTCATCATGTATTGCAGAACTGCCTTCACTGGCAATCCCTTTTGCGGTTATAACATGCACTTTTCGTCTGCGGTTCATTTACCCCATTCCTCATTGTATTCTCTAAGCTTTTCTCTAAGCTTAGGTATGTGTTTACAGCAATGTATAAGCGGAGTAATATCCTCCAATTTTGCCACGTCACTCTTTGACCGTCTATACTCATTGTTTTCTCTTTGCAAAATTCAACATTACTTATTCAATGAAAAACAACATAATCACACTTTTTACTTTAATCTGCTAAAAAACATCATCAATACAAAATCATTTTAAATACACGCTTAGTTCCTCGAACTCTCACGTTTCTCCTCTTTATTTTTATCAACTTCATCTACTATTTCGTCATCATTGCACAATCACATAAAACAAACAGACAAACAAACATACTCGGCCAGCCATATGCATTTTGTCTTCTCTGATAAGACTCATTTTAACCCTAAAAATACTCCTACAGAGTTTGAACAGCCCTCCTTAGGTCCGTCTTTAATGGAACCCGTCTCCTACGTCTTCTGCTATGGGATTTTAGGTGCTGTTTCTTCTGTTACGTTCTTTAAAATGCAGACACTGGGCATACACTTTATCGTGGCTCCTTCTCACGATATTCCTTAAATTGCTTGGCCTCCCCTCAAGTCAATTTTTACTCATATTTAACGCTCATCATTTCTCAAGTTATGTCATCCCTACCTCCCTCCTTTACATATGTTTTCCTTATCACTCTCTTTACCCACTGCCCATTCACTCTTTTGTCACTTCACTCAATTTTTACTCGCCATTCGTGTTTTTTCAACTTCCGACTCTCAGATCGCATGCCTCTTCAGTAGCCTCTTCCAACCTTTCATTCGTTCAGGTTCCTGTAGACGCCGGGAGGGGTTTTTGTGGAAACTGGGGTACCTGTCTTACCGTAGCTTGCACAAGTCTTACTTTACTCTAAAACCGATATCTACAGGGAGCTTTACGTCCTTTCAGATGAATGGCAGAGGTTGTGTGATATTGCTGGGTCCCCAAAGCTTACTTCTCTCAATGGGTATCTAACCATCCAATCTCTGCTACCACGTGAACTGGGGGTTTGCCCAGCCCTTTAAGATGGGTTAGCAATACCTTAGAGATGGACGTTGGATGCCGAGTTTCCTCAGACATCAATAATAGAAATAGGTAGTTGTCAAAAGATACTGTTTTAATATCAATTATCTAAAACAGGGAGTACAACGGACATCAACAGACATCCCTCATCATGATCTCTCTCGAGACTTCTCAAAGCATTTCATAAAACATTACATTCTTATAGTAAAAAATAGTCATAGGTAACGTTTAACCTTCGTATTTCTAACGTCATCCTAAGTGGCAAACTACAAAAACCTAATGGTGAGTGTGATAGGTTCTACAAGGATCATCTAGGTATACAATCCATACTCGTTTAGGGCAGTGGAACAATGTGATTTGCTTCTTAGCATCAGATGGGGCAAGTAAGCCCATCCCTAAAAATGTGTCACTATGAACGTTACTAAATATACGTCTAATATATGTCTAATTGGCTACAAAACTATAGGACCCTTGATCATGCGGTCCTCTATCATTGGTTACTTTCTAACCTCTGTCAGTACCTTCCCAACTTACGTTAGCAGCACACAGGCTGAAAGTCCAGCTGCGGATAAGCTAATCTTAACCATAGCTTCCCACCAATTAGCATATCCATCCATCATCACCTCAGTGGTCCACAGTCAATTAGGTCTTTGAACTTGGCCTTTAACATGTTCTTTGCTCTGGGGAATTCAGGGGAGTGAAGGCACGCTCTGCCTTCGTGCGTAGGTGTGACCATCATGCTCGTCCAACTTCTTCGCACCCACGTGACTAAAGACCACACAATTTCACTGGTACTGCACGTGTCTCACATTCTGGGATCCAACATACAGGTGCTGTGGGCAAGATGGTTGAGGTGGGGGTACTTAGCTCCTTCTCTACAAATGTAAAAATGATAAGTGTTCAAATAACCGGCAGAGCTTCTTCCAGCTCTTGTTTTGCAAAGGGGTTCCCTTCCCCATGGGTTGAGATAGTTTACAATGCAAAGGGGCTCCCATCCCCAAGGTTCTAGATTCTTTGTGATACGTCCCAGCTCTTTTGGTTTGGTTACCTTTCACCGATTTCACAAATTACAGTTCCTTAATTTCACTTCACATAAAGTGTCCTTTATATTCAATCATAAGTTTCTTTGTGGGTGCTTTAAGTGGTTTTTCCATAGATAGGTGTCCTCGGTCTAGGTGCATTTATCAGTCCATCCATTACAGGTCACGCAACCGACACACCTTACTTGCCTCTTCTTCCTTGTATGCACATTGCCACTGTTTCAAGCCTACAGTGGTGCTTGGTTTATTCTCATTGCACATCCTCATGATACCTTACTATTGTTTGTTTTGCCACTATTCACTTGTTGCAATTTCACATGTTCTTATGGCTCTTGCCAATGCTTGTTTTCTCAAGATACACAGTTCCTTTATAGCGTACGATTCCATAAAACTGCTTTCATTCAGATCGGTATTCAACAGTGCTTGCTTTCATTCGGAACGGTATTCAAAAGTACTTGTTTTTATTTGGATTGGCATTCATTACAGTTCCCCCAGGTCTAACATGCTTGCCTGCAGTCCCGGTGTCCCCCTCCTAGGTTGACTCACGGGTCAGTGCTTACAGCGATACAGCGAGGCTTCTGGTGGCCACAAGCTCTGTCTCTCGTGCGGCGCATTACTCTGTCTCCACAGCAGCTCTCTCTGGCTTTGCTCCTGCCAACAATGCATCTCTCTCAGCTCATACCTCACTTCCAAGCTTTGCCTGGTCACATCGGCTCCCTTTCCGTAGTCTGCCATAGGCCTCCAGCTTCCTTCAGCCTTGCTTCCGGATGCATATGCTCTGCACCTAACCAGGGTTCTTGAGCACTCCGTCTGCCACACCGCCTTTCAGGAGAGGTCTATGCTCCTCCAGCAGTCAGTAGATCTGTTTCCACAGCTGACATTTTCCCAGCTCTTGCTGCTTTTAAACCTCTTGTCAGGTTGATTGGTCCAGAAAGGACTACACCGCTCACTGCCAGTTTGGGAGTTTTGTATTGCTCTTGCTTGCCTCCTCCTCATCTCACAAACTAACTGGTGTGTGTGTACGTGTATGATTCAATAACAAGGGGATGTCTTACTCTGGTTTGTCTCTTCCTTGTCCTTGTACCTAACTGGTGTCTATTGGGGTATGATTTATGGGACCAATAGTGAAGGGACAGACAATAGCCTATAAAGGCTTGAGGGATGGTGGCTGATTAAGAAAGGGAAATGGGGACACTGTGTCTCACCCAAGGCTGCCTCACCTCCTCTCCCCAAGTCTCCTCCACCCAGATAGTCCTCCCTCACATAACCACCCCCAAAGTCAGGATCCGTAGCAATGGTCTTTCCCTGGCTAAGTAGGAGAAGGAATCTTGGGGAAAGAAGTGAGGACGCCCTCAGATTCCACCTACTAACACAATATTGAAGAGATATCATTTTGGGAAAAGAGTTCAAAAAGAAAATGAGATAGTGGAACAATATATCACGGCGCTTAGGAGCTTAGCAAGAATGTGCAATTTTCGAACCCAACTAGATGAGAGATTGAGGGACCAATTCATGCTTTTAGTCTCAGGAAGATAGCTCAGGGGCAACACGCTCGCCTTGGAAACAAGGCTACACAGAGAAACACAGGTTCGAGCCCTGGGTCTGTGCTTGGAAATCTGTGATTATTAAGCACACTATAAATAACCAATTACAATAGAATGCACAAGTAACAATGTAAGAGAGAAGCTATAGGCAGAAGATTATCATTCTTTGGATGAGTTCTTTGGATAGCAAAAGAAATAGAGCACGAGGAAAAATGTGTTAAAACATTAGAAAGCAGAATCAAACAAATAGCAGTCAAAGAATCTGAAAATGCATAAACATCAGTTGTGGATACTATAGCTGTCGTTGGTAGTCGAATAGAAGGTCTTATGACAAGAAGACTAGGATTAAAAGACAGAACACAAAGGAGAAATTGGACCAGAATGGACCACCCAAGAGGGAGAATCAAGAACATGAGTCAATAAAGGAGGTGTTACAGATGTGATAGCATGTCCTATTGGGCGATCAGCCTTTCCTGTCGGCAGTAAGAGTCATCTGTAGAATATGCAACATGAGATGACATTTTGCTTGTTGCTGTAGGAACAGCAGTAGTGCATTTGATTGGGTTAATGAGATATGTGAGAATGATGAAGAGACCATTTTTGCAAATGATAAAGAAGATGGAGATTTTGACATTCGGATAACAATGGGAAAACTGCACTCTGCTACCGGAGGCATTGTTAAGGAAAATTTCAATCACAAATTCTTACACGAAGTAGAAATAAATCTGATGGAATATGGAGGTATATACTTAAACCTCATAGGCTGGTTTCAGTCAACCTTACATTTCAAAGGAACGGAAGCCACAGGCAAGCTACATGTTTCGAAGAAAGGACCGGCACCATTGCTGAGTTGGGCACATCAGAAGTAAATGGAAGTAAGAATGGGCCTGAATGCGCAAGAGTCACTGATGTTGATTGAAGAAGAGAATGTTTTAGACATAAAACAACAACAAAAAAAGAGTATTAATGGAGGATATTGGATGTGTAAATGGTGTAGTGCATCAAATTAATTAAAGGTGGGATTCAAGTCCAGTAGCTCATAAAACAGTGAAATTATCTTATTACGATAAAAGGGGAAGTGAAGGTAGAGCTAAAGAAATTGGAATAACAGGGCATCATTGAGAGAATAGATGCCTCGTAGTGGGTGTCACTGCTTGTGGTAGTAAGGAAGGCATCAGGCAAAGTGAGTATATGTGTAGAGCTAAGAGAAGTGAATTACATAATACCGGATAGGCATTCACTTTTTAAGATTCATGAGTTATTTGAAACTATGGAATCAGACAAAATATTCTCAACATTGGACCTCACATTGGCCTATGATCAGGTTAGATTGCATGAAACATGTCACCACATAATGACTATATAATCCTAGAGGGTTCATACCAATACGTAAGTTTGTTTTTCAAAAGTTGATGTGTAAGATTTTTGTAGGTGATGTAGGAGCACCGTTCTTTCAGGACGACATCTTAGTTTGTGCAAAAAATATATGTCAACACAATGAAAGACTCATAAAGGTGCTACAAAAACTGAAAAATGCAAAATAAATAGGAGTGTGATTTTAATATTTGGGCCACATAATTTCAGAACAGAGTATCGCACCAAAGAAGTACCTTATTGGTAAAATTGAGAGTACACCATTCCCCAATAATAAAGAACAGGTTGGAGCATTTTTAGGCATGGCAGAGTATTCATCGAAATGTGTAGCCAATTTTGAAGACAACAGAGAGACAATGAGGAGATTGGTGAGGATGGGAGCAAAATACGAATGGGACCAGAAGTGTGAAGGCAAATGTAAGTGTATTAAAGAATAACTCAGACAGGCACCAGCATTGGACAGTTACTAACAAGGAAGGAAGACCACGATCACTACTGATGCCATCAATGTGGGTCATGAGGCAGTATTGACTTAATTTCAATAGACAAAAGAATATATATTAGCATTTGCCGTAAGACTGTACTGCATGATAACGGGCAATTGGAAAATGTGGATCGTTCATTTGGGGTACACATTTGAAGTGCACACAGATCATAAACCCCTAGTGATAATTCAGGCGTCAAAAGGACTGGATAATGTATCAACCAGGATAAGAAGATAGGTGATCAATGTACAAGTGTAAAGAGTTGCACGCCTGATTGATTGTTAGGAACAACCAATAAAGAAGATATGGATGGTGTAGAGGAAGAGGGGTAGTATTTTCAGTAGTGGATCGAGGGATGAAGATGAATCGAGAACAGCCATGGAGAATGATACAGTTTTAAAGAAAAATATCTAAGGAATAAAAGAGAACACATTCAACAAAAAGATGGTCATGGAAGCAATGTTTAACATTAAAGATGAACTATATGTCCAAGATAACATATTGAAAGAAAGAGAAATAATTCATACCACCCATAGAGAAAAGACAACATATAATAACACTAGGGCACCAGGGTCACCAGAGAATTACCAGTACAAAGCAGCAGATTAAGAGTAAGTATTGGTGGTGAGGATGTGACCTACAAATAGAAAGAGCAGTGAGAAACGGTCTCCTTTCGAGAGGAGTGATAAAGCATTTGTAAGAGAATGCCAATGTCTCTGACAGACATACCATCACAACCGTGGAAGAAATTGAGAATGGACATAATAGGACCCATGGTTTTCAGAGAGCTGTTGCAAAACAGGCACATTTCGGATTTCTGACAGGCAAATGTTGTTGGCGGCCTGAGGGAAGTAAACAGAAGGACTTTGCCACCTGTATTTTCCTGGTAGGGCTACAACATGCTCGGGCACATCGGATTGCTGTGGCAGACACAAAAGTCTGACCGATTCAGAGCTAATTACATCCTTAAGCACTTAGCACAGAACCTCAAGTCTAGTGTTTGGTCAAGTAAAATAAATGAGTAACTTTTTTTTTTAACGAAACTCCAATTATTGGAAGCTATGACTTTTTTCAAAGGAGGACCCATCACTCCATCCACCAAAAATGACCCAAATGTTTCTTCCTTGGTACAACAGAATTAACATGTCTTAATTAATGGATGTAATGCACCCCTCAACAAAAGGAAAGAGCAATTTGCACTAGGGCGGAGAGAAGTAAGAGTTTGAGGGGTGGAGTCCTTTGCCATTGTATCCAGGGGCCCTGGCCTACAAAAGAGCATCCATTTGGGATGCCTAGCAATGGCATGTCTTACTATATGCCTGCACTGGGCTACATTATCTATACCAGGCTAGGTTTTAAAGTGCTACACCCAGCCAGATTTGGAATACTACACTGTGTTATGCTATGACGTGTCATGGTTTAAGCTGTAGAAACATGTTCAGTAATGTCTTGTTCTGCTGGGATAGATGGGTTATCTCCCCAAAGCTAAATGCACGTTAACTGAAATGCACCCGTGTGCCTCTGTATCTACTAATTCATGCCTTTGGTAGAGGGGGGATAGGATGTTGTTTTCCTATTATACTAGCTGGATAGGTTATGTTTTATTACCTTGAGGTTTTATTGTAATGTTTTGCTTTAAACGTTAAGCTTTTGAAGCTGCCATAAAACAGCAGTTAGCAAATCCCCTCACACGACAAAAGAAAAGGACAGAAAAACCAGAAGGGTATACTACGAAATATAATCTGTTGGCTAGATCATACACCCTGTTTTGGCCTAACTTTCACATGATGCCCTCTATTAACAGGGCACAGTAATTGCAGCCCACGATGAGCAGGCTAGGCAAAGGCGTGATTATGTAACTTAACTCCCATAAACACCCAGCCTCAGCCTAAAAGGATTGCTGACTCACACACCAAAATAACTATTAACTTAAAGGCCTTATGGGATTCAGGAACCTCCAGGAAGGCCAAACTGAGGGTTCTGCTTCATGGAAGCTGTGGTTAAAATCCCACCTTCAGTTAAATAGGCCATAGATAGGGTTGCTGTTCATAAGTACGTGTGCAAAAGCCTAGGGTTTTGGTAGCCATGACATAATAAACGAGGAAACCAAAAAAGTGAGGTTTTTGCTTGCTTTTCTGAGAGCTGTTGAAAAAATTGGCAGTTTCGGATTTCTGTCATACCATCCCTGCCAAATGGTGTCAGAGACCAAATGAAGTAGGTAGCAGGGCTTTGACACCTGTGTTTTCTTGGGCATTGCTTCATTGCCTCTCCACCCCCTTGGTCACCCGTATGCTCTGTGTTGTGCCCTCCCCACCTCCTTGGTCACCTGTATGCTTTCAAATGTGCCCTCTCACCCCCTTGGTTGCACGTATATGCTCTGTGTTGTGCCGCTCCACTCCCTTGGTCGCCCGTATGCTCTGTGTTGTGCCCCCCCACCTCCTTGGTCACCCGTATGCTTTGGAATGTGCCCTCCTGTTAGGGAGAATTCTTCAGAATGGCTAATTTCCCTTACCTACTGAGTACCTCAGCAGCTTTGCTGGATTTCTAGGATTTATTTCTTCACCTGGTAAGAGTGTGAACCCTTTTTTCCCACTCTTACATGTGTTTTAGGCTATATGTGTACATTTTTGTGTTCATAGACTGCGGAGTCTCACCTACTCCATAGGCATCATCTTTTTACTGTGTGTCACACTGCACCTTTAGCGCAGTGACACAGGGTTGTCTTTTTCTGACTTCCCACTCTAAACTCCATTTTTCTGGGACTGACTACTGTCTCCCAGAAACATGTAAAGTTACCATTGACTTTATTAGTCTCTGTAAATGCACAGACCCAGTACAAACTACCTTACATAGAGTCCTGGAAAGGGTTTATAGTTATCCCTTTTGTCTGTCTCTCATGGAACATTATTTTGTTCTCCTTTCAATAAGATTTGGCTGTTGGCAGTGGTATCTACCATATTTTTCCTACAGTGGTTTATTTAAATAGCCTTGGTACTGTTTTAGGCTATCTTGGTAACCTCGAACTTTAACCCGCTGGACCACATTTATTGTAAAGGTCTTTCTCGTGTTTTACTCTGCGCGCCAAACCAGGTTTGGTTCCTTTGTTCACCGTCCTTTGGCGGTCTTCTGCACAGAAGCCCTCCTTAGGTGCCTGAATGTCTGGGTAGGCAGGATGTGAGGGAGGGGTTTGGTAACCCAAGTCACACTCCTATTTGATTGGCTAGGTGGCTGTCCTGCCAGGACAGCCGCCCTGCTGTGTGATTGTCAGCCAGGCTGTGTGAATGGGGGAAAACTGCATAAAAAGCAGGTCTCTAGGACTAGGAAGGCAGAGTCACCACTGGATAGAGAGAATCGAAGAGAAGCTGAAAGAAGAGGACCACTACCATGACTGAACCTCCAGGTGAAGCCCTGCTGCGGGTCCGAATCTCCAAACTTCGACGACAGAGATCTGCAAGGTATCTTCTTCCCCTGAACTGGTGGGACCAACCAGTTCACCAAACACCAAGCAAGGCCTCCCTCTCCTGGTCGAATTTGCTGTACACAGCTGCAGTGAACCAGATAGCCAGGAGGCTCGGACCCTGTTAGCGTTTTAAGGATCCTTTTATTTGTTGCTGTGCTCTACTGCTGGTTTCTTCCCTGGGCAGTACAGGAACCTCCAGTCTTCCTCCTTCGTGTCAGTCCGACAGTCGCTTCAGGAACCGTGAGCCTGCAGGATCTGCCAAGAAATTCTGCCTTAGCTACAGCCTCCTTCTCCATTTAAGGTACAGTTTAAATCTGGTCGTTGGTTCCGTCCGACCACGGTGAAAGTGTTTGAAATCTTTCGCTAATCCGAGGGCTTGTCCTTCTCTACACTTTTAAGTAACTTTTCTGCCGACCAAATTCATTTTCGAACTCTTGGTAAAGACTTAACCGCAAACTACCCTGAACTGTGTGATCCTGAGCAAAGACTGTCACCCATTAACATTGGCCCAGGCCTATTGATTTGAATCCTTATGGTAGAAAGCCTTTTCTAGATTGCCCTGCCTACTTATATGTTGGTGCTGCTTAATTTTGGATACACTTGTCTTGCCCTCCCTTTTTAATAGCTGGAGTGCCATTTTGCTCATACCTCATTTGAGCTTAACTTGTCCAGAATTCATTGGGTATGGTGTAGTGTATTAAGACTGCGAGTTTTCTGCTGCTTTTACTTAGTGAACTGTTTTACAACTCATGTGTAAATAAATGTATATTCTTTTACTCAGAAACCTTGAGTCAGTGTTTGCTTGAACCATAGTCCTTGCTGTCCTTTGTGTAACTTCTGATACTGCTCACTTTACTCTTGAGATAAGTCTGGCTGCTCACCCATCGCTACCACTTTACTGTGTAGTACAGGCTTATACCAAAGGGGAATTTGTATGTGCACTTTGTGTGTGGTGTTCCTAAAGGGTACTTCATATGATTCTGCCTAACACCTCCCACCCCCTAAGTCGCAAGTATGCTCTGTGTTGTGCCCCCCACCTCTTTGGTCGCCGTATGCTTAGGAATATGCCCTCCCACACGCTTGGTCATCCGTATGCTCTGTGTTGTGCCCCCCCAACCCCTTGGTTGCCCGTATGCTCTGTGTTGTGCCCTCCCACTCCCTTGGTCACACATATGCTGTGTGTTGTGCCCCCGACCGACTTGGTCACCTGTGCGCTCTGTGTTGTGCCCCCCCATCTCCTTGGTCACCCGTATGCTTTGGAATGTGGCCCCCACCTCCTTGGTCACCTGTATGCTTTGGAATGTGCCCCCCACCCCATTGGTCACCCTTATGCTATGTGTTGTGCCCCTCCACCCCTTGGTCACCCGTATGCACTGTGTTGTGCCCCTCCACCCCCTTGGTCGCCCATATGCTCTGTGTTGTGACCTCCCACCCCCTTGGTCACCCGTATGCTCTGTGGTGTGCCCCTCCACCCCCTTGGTCGCCCATATGCTCTGTGTTGTGCCCCCCCCACCTCCTTGGTCACCCGTATGCTTTGGAATGTGCCACCTACCCCCTTGGTCACCCATATGCTGAGGATTGTGCTCCCCAACCCCTTGGTTGCCCGTATACTCTGTGTTGTGCCCTCGCACCCTCTTGCTCGCACGTATGCTCTGTGTTGTGCCCTCCCACTTCCTTGGTCACACATATGCTGTGTGTTGTGCCCCCGACCAACTTGGTCACCTGTGTGCTCTGTGTTGTGCCCCCCCACCTCCTTGGTCACCCGTATGCTTTGGAATGTGGCCCCCACCTCCTTGGTCACCTGTATGCTTTGGAATGTGCCCCCCACCCCATTGGTTACCCTTATGCTATGTGTTGTGTCCCTCCACCCCCTTGGTCGCCCATATGCTCTGTGTTGTGACCTCCCACCCCCTTGGTCACCCATATGCTCTGTGGTGTGCCCCTCCACCCCCTTGGTTGCCCATATGCTCTGTGTTGTGCCCCCCCACCTCCTTGGTCACCCGTATGCTTTGGAATGTGCCACCTACCCCCTTGGTCACCCGTATGCTGTGGATTGTACTCCCCCAACCCCTTGGTCGCCCGTATACTCTGTGTTGTGCCCTCCCACCCTCTTGCTCGCACGTATGCTCTGTGTTGTACCCCCGACCGACTTGGTTGCCTGTATGATCTATGTTGTCCCCCCCCACCTCCTTGTTCACCCATATGCTTTGGAATGTGCCCCCCACCTCCTTGGTCACTCGTAAGCTTTGGAATTTGCCCTGCCCTCCCACCCCCTTGGTCGAACGTATGCTCTGTGTTGTGCCCCCCACCCCGTTGGTTGCCCGTATGCTCTGTGTTGTGCCCTCCCACCCCCTCGGTCACACATATGCTGTGTGTTGAGCCCCCCCACCTCCTTGGTCACCCGTATGCTTTGGAATATGCCCCCCACCCCCTTGGTCGCCCGTATGCTTTGGAATGTGCCCTCCCACTGCCTTGGTCACACGTACGCTCAGTGTTGTGCCCCCCCACACCCATGGTCACCCGTATGCTCTATGTTGTGCCCTTCCACCTCCTTGGTCACCCATATGCTTTGGAATGTGCCCCCCCAACCCCTTCGTCGTGTGTATGCTCTGTGTTGTGTCCCCCACCTCTTTGATCACCCGCATGCTTTGTGTTGTGCCCCCACCTCCTTGGCCACCCATATGCTTTGTGTTGTGCTCCCTCATCCCCTTGGTCGCCCGTATGCTCTGTGTTGTGCCCTCCCACCCCTTTGGTCGGCCGTATGCTCTGTGTTGTGCCCCCCCACCTCCTTGGTCACCCGTATGCTTTGGAATGTGCTCCCACTCCCTTGATCTCCCCTCCACCCACTTGGTCCCCTGTATGCTTTGTGTTTTGCCCCCACCTCCTTGGTCACCCATATGCTTTGTGTTGTGCCCCCGCATCCCCTTGGTCGCCCGTATGCTCTGTGCTGTGCCCCCCACCTCCTTGGTAACCCGTATTCTTTGGAATGTGCCCTTCACCCCCTTGGTCACCCGTATGCTCTGTGTTGTGCCACTCCACACCCTTGGTCACGCGTATACTCTGTGTTGTGCCCCTCCACCCCCTTGTTCGCCCGTATGCTCTGTGTTGTGACCCCCCACCCCCTTGGTTGCCCGTATGCTCTGTGTTGTACCCCCCTACCCCCTTGGTCACCCGTAAGCTTTGGAATGTGCCCTCCCACCCCCTTTGTCACACGTATGCTCTGTGTTGTGCCCCCCACCCACTTGGTCGCCCGTATGCTCTGTGTTGTGCCCCACCACCCCCTGGGTCGCACGTATGCTCTGTGTTGTGCCCCCCACCCCTCGTGGACGCCCGTATGCTCTGTGTTGTGCCCTCCCACCCCCTTGGTCGCCTGTATGCTCTGTGTTGTGCCCCCCCAACCCCTTGGTCGCCCGTATGCTCTGTGTTGTGCCCCCCACCTCCTTGGTCACCAGTATGCTTTGGAATGTGCCCCCCCACCCCCTTGTTCACCCGTATGCTCTGTGTTGTGACCCCCCACCCCCTTGGTTGCCCGTATGCTCTGTGTTGTACCCCTCCACCCCCTGGGTCACCCATATGCTCTGTGTTGTGCCCCCCCACCTCCTTGGTCACCCGTATGCTTTGGAATGTGCCGCCCCCAACCCCTTGGGCGCACATATGCTCTGTGTTGTGCCCCCGTGCCTCTTGGTTGCCCGTACACTCTGTGTTGTGCCCTCCCACCCCCTTGGTCACACATATGCTCTGTGTTGTGCCCCCCACCCACTTGGTCGCCCGTATGCTCTGTGTTGTGCCCCACCACCTCCTTGGTCACCAGTATGCTTTGGAATGTGCCCCCCCACCCCCTTGGTCACCTGTAAGCTTTGGAATATGCCCTCCCACCCCCCTGGTCGCACGTATGCTCTGTGTTGTACCCCCCACCCCTCATGGACGCCCGTATGCTCTGTATTGTGCCCTCCCACCCCCTTGGTCGCCCGTATGCTCTGTGTTGTGCCCCCACCTCCTTGGTCACCAGTATGCTCTGTGTTGTGCCCCCCCACACCCTTGGTCCCCTGTAATGCTTTGTGTTTTGCCCCCACCTCCTTGGTCACCCATATGCTTTGTGTTGTGCCCCCCCTATCCCCTTGGTCACCCGTATGCTCTGTGTTCTGCCCTCCCACCCCCTTGGTCGGCCGTATGCTCTGTGTTGTGCACCCTGACCCCCTTGGTCACCCATATGCTCTTTGTTGTGCCCCCCACCTCCTTGGTAACCCGTATGCTTTTGAATGTGCCCTCCAACCCCCTTGGTCGCCCGTATGCTCTGTGTTGTGCCCTCCCCCCCGTTGGTCATCAGTATGCTCTGTGTTCTGCCCCCACCCACTTGGTTGCCCGTATGCTCTGTGTTGTGCCCCACCACCTCCTTGGTCACCCGTATGCTTTGGAATGTGCCCCCTACCCCCTTGGTCACCCGTAAGCTTTGGAATGTGCCCTCCCACCCCCTTTGTCACACGTATGCTCTGTGTTGTGCCCCCCACCCACTTGGTCGCCCGTATGCTCTGTGTTGTGCCCCACCACCCCCTTGGTCGCACGTATGCTCTGTGTTGTGCCCCCCACCCCTCGTGGACGCCCGTATGCTCTGTGTTGTGCCCTCCCACCTCCTTGGTCGCCTGTATGCTCTGTGTTGTGCCCCCCCAATCTCTTGGTCAGTAGTATGCTTTGGAATGTGCCCCCCCACCCCCTTGTTCGCCCGTATGCTCTGTGTTGTGCCCCCCACCCCTCGTGGACGCCCGTATGCTCTGTGTTGTGCCCTCCCACCCCCTTGGTCGCCCGTATGCTCTGTGTTGTGCCCCCCACCTCCTTGGTCACCAGTATGCTTTGGAATGTGCCCCCCCACCCCCTTGTTCGCCCGTATGCTCTGTGTTGTGACCCCCCACCCCCTTGGTTGCCCGTATGCTCTGTGTTGTACCCCTCCACCCCCTGGGTCACCCATATGCTCTGTGTTGTGCCCCCCCACCTCCTTGGTCACCCGTATGCTTTGGAATGTACCGCCCCCAACCCCTTGGGCGCACGTATGCTCTGTGTTGTGCCCCCGTGCCTCTTAGTTGCCCGTACACTCTGTGTTGTGCCCTCCCACCCCCTTGGTCACACATATGCTCTGTGTTGTGCCCCCCACCCACTTGGTCGCCCGTATGCTCTGTGTTGTGCCCCACCACCTCCTTGGTCACCAGTATGCTTTGGAATGTGCCCCCCACCCCCTTGGTCACCTGTAAGCTTTGGAATATGCCCTCCCACCCCCCTGGTCGCACATATGCTCTGTGTTGTACCCCCCACCCTTCGTGGATGCCCGTATGCTCTGTGTTGTGCCCTCCCACCCCCTTGGTCGCCCGTATGCTCTGTGTTGTGCCCCCACCTCCTTGGTCACCAGTATGCTCTGTGTTGTGCCCCCCCACACCCTTGGTCCCCTGTATGCTTTGTGTTTTGCCCCCACCTCCTTGGTCACCCATATGCTTTGTGTTGTGCCCCCCCATCCCCTTGGTCACCCGTATGCTCTGTGTTCTGCCCTCCCACCCCCTTGGTCGGCCGTATGCTCTGTGTTGTGCACCCCGACCCCCTTGGTCACCCATATGCTCTTTGTTGTGCCCCCCACCTCCTTGGTAACCCGTATGCTTTGGAATGTGCCCCACCACCCCCTTGGTCGCACGTATGGTCTGTGTTGTGCCCCCCACCCCTCGTGGACGCCTGTATGCTCTGTGTTGTGCCCTCCCACCCCCTTGGTCACCCATATGCTCTGTGTTGTGCCCCCCGACCCCTTTGGTCGCCCGTATGCTCTGTGTTGTGCCCTCCCACCCCTCGTGGACGCCTGTATGCTCTGTGTTGTGCCCTCCCACCCCCTTGGTCACCCATATGCTCTGTGTTGTGCCCCCTGACCCCCTTGGTCGCCCGTATGCTCTGTGTTGTGCCCTCCCACTCCTTTGGTCGCCCGTATGCTTTGGAATGTGTGCCCCCACCCCCTTGGTCGTCCATATGCTTTGGAATGTGCCCTCCCACCCCCCTTGGTCACACGTATGCTCTGTGTTGTGCCCCCCCACACCCTTGGTTGCCGATATGCTCTGTGTGTGCCCTCCCACCTCGTTGGTCACATGTATGCTCTGTGTTGTGCCCCCCAACCGCTTGGTCGCCCGTATGCTCTGTGTTGTGCCCCCCCACCTCCTTGGTCACCTGTATGCTTTGGAATGTGCCCCCACCCCGTGGTTGCCCATACACTGTGTGTTGTGCCCCCCAACCGCTTGGTCCCCCGTATGCTCTGTGCTGTGCCCTCCCACCCCTTTGGTCGCCTGTATGCTCTGCGTTGTGACCCCACCCACTTGGTCGCCCTTATGCTCTGTGTTGTGCCCCCCCACCTCCTTGGTCACCTGTATGCTTTGGAATGTGCCCCCACCCCCGTGGTCGCCCATACACTGTGTGTTGTGCCCCCCAACCGCTTGGTCCCCCGTATGCTCTGTGCTGTGCCCTCCCACCCCTTTGGTCGCCTGTATGCACTGCGTTGTGACCCCACCCCCTTGTTCGCCCGTATGCTCTGTGTTGTGACCCCCCACCCCCTTGGTTGCCCGTATGCTCTGTGTTGTACCCCTCCACCCCCTGGGTCACCCATATGCTCTGTGTTGTGCCCCCCCACCTCCTTGGTCACCCGTATGCTTTGGAATGTACCGCCCCCGACCCCTTGGGCGCACATATGTTCTGTGTTGTGCCCCCGTGCCTCTTAGTTGCCCGTACACTCTGTGTTGTGCCCTCCCACCCCCTTGGTCACACATATGCTCTGTGTTGTGCCCCCCACCCACTTGGTCGCCCGTATGCTCTGTGTTGTGCCCCACCACCTCCTTGGTCACCAGTATGCTTTGGAATGTGCCCCCCACCCCCTTGGTCACATGTAAGCTTTGGAATATGCCCTCCCACCCCCCTGGTCGCACATATGCTCTGTGTTGTACCCCCCACCCCTCGTGGATGCCCGTATGCTCTGTGTTGTGCCCTCCCACCCCCTTGGTCGCCCGTATGCTCTGTGTTGTGTCCCCACCTCCTTGGTCACCAGTATGCTCTGTGTTGTGCCCCCCCACACCCTTGGTCCCCTGTATGCTTTGTGTTTTGCCCCCACCTCCTTGGTCACCCATATGCTTTGTGTTGTGCCCCCCCATCCCCTTGGTCACCCGTATGCTCTGTGTTCTGCCCTCCCACCCCCTTGGTCGGCCGTATGCTCTGTGTTGTGCACCCCGACCCCCTTGGTCACCCATATGCTCTTTGTTGTGCCCCCCACCTCCTTGGTAACCCGTATGCTTTGGAATGTGCCCCACCACCCCCTTGGTCGCACGTATGCTCTGTGTTGTGCCCCCCACCCCTCGTGGACGCCTGTATGCTCTGTGTTGTGCCCTCCCACCCCCTTGGTCACCCATATGCTCTGTGTTGTGCCCCCCGACCCCTTTGGTCGCCCGTATGCTCTGTGTTGTGCCCTCCCACCCCTCGTGGATGCCTGTATGCTCTGTGTTGTGCCCTCCCACCCCCTTGGTCACCCATATGCTCTGTGTTGTGCCCCCCGACCCCCTTGGTCGCCCGTATGCTCTGTGTTGTGCCCTCCCACCCCTCGTGGACGCCTGTATGCTCTGTGTTGTGCCCTCCCACCCCCTTGGTCACCCATATGCTCTGTGTTGTGCCCCCCGACCCCTTTGGTCGCCCGTATGCTCTGTGTTGTGCCCTCCCACCCCTCGTGGACGCCTGTATGCTCTGTGTTGTGCCCTCCCACCCCCTTGGTCACCCATATGCTCTGTGTTGTGCCCCCCGACCCCCTTGGTCGCCCGTATGCTCTGTGTTGTGCCCTCCCACCCCTTTGGTTGCCCGTATGCTTTGGAATGTGCGCCCCCACCCCCTTGGTCGTCCATATGCTTTGGAATGTGCCCTCCCACCCCCCTTGGTCACACGTATGCTCTGTGTTGTGCCCCCCACACCCTTGGTTGCCGATATGCTCTGTGTGTGCCCTCCCACCTCGTTGGTCACATGTATGCTCTGTGTTGTGCCCCCCAACCGCTTGGTCGCCCGTATGCTCTGTGTTGTGCCCCCCCACCTCCTTGGTCACCTGTATGCTTTGGAATGTGCCCCCACCCCCATGGTCGCCCATACACTGTGTGTTGTGCCCCCCAACCGCTTGGTCCCCCGTATGCTCTGTGCTGTGCCCTCCCACCCATTTGGTCGCCTGTATGCTCTGCGTTGTGACCCCACCCACTTGGTCGCCCTTATGCTCTGTGTTTGCCCCCCCACCTCCTTGGTCACCTGTATGCTTTGGAATGTGCCCCCCACTCCCTTGGCCACCCATAAGCTTTGGAATGTGCCCTCCCACCCCCTTGGTCGCCCGTATGCTCTGTGTTGTGCCCTCCCCCCCCTGGTCACCAGTATGCTCTGTGTTCTGCCCCCACCCACTTGGTTGCCCGTATGCTCTGTGTTGTGCCCCACCACCTCCTTGGTCACCCGTATGCTTTGGAATGTGCCCCCTACCCCCTTGGTCACCCGTAAGCTTTGGAATGTGCCCTCCCACCCCCTTTGTCACACGTATGCTCTGTGTTGTGCCCCCCCACCCACTTGGTCGCCCGTATGCTCTGTGTTGTGCCCCACCACCCCCTTGGTCGCACGTATGCTCTGTGTTGTGCCCCCCACCCCTCGTGGACGCCCGTATGCTCTGTGTTGTGCCCTCCCACCCCCTTGGTCGCCTGTATGCTCTGTGTTGTGCCCCCCCAACCACTTGGTCGCCCGTATGCTCTGTGTTGTGCCCCCCACCTCCTTGGTCACCAGTATGCTTTGGAATGTGCCCTCCCACCCCCTTGGTCGTCCATATGCTTTGGAATGTGCCCTCCCACCCCCCTTGGTCACACGTATGCTCTGTGTTGTGCCCTCCCCACACTCTTGGTTGTCGATATGCTCTGTGTGTGCCCTCCCACCTCCTTGGTCGCATGTATGCTCTGTGTTGTGCCCCCCCAACCGCTTGGTCGCCCGTATGTTCTGTGTTGTGCCCCCCCACCTCCTTGGTCACCTGTATGCTTTGGAATGTGCCACCACCCCCGTGGTCGCCCATACACTGTGTGTTGTGCCCCCCAACCGCTTGGTCCCCCGTATGCTCTGTCCTGTGCCCTCCCACCCCTTTGGTCGCCCGTATGCTCTGCGTTGTGACCCCACCCACTTGGTCGCCCGTATGCTCTGTGTTGTGCCCCCCCACCTCCTTGGTCACCTGTATGCTTTGGAATGTGCCCCCCACTCCCTTGGTCACCCGTAAGCTTTGGAATGTGCCCTCCCACCCCCTTGGTCACCAGTATGCTCTGTGTTGTGCCCCCACCCACTTGGTTGCCCGTATGCTCTGTGTTGTGCCCCACCACTTCCTTGGTCACCCGTATGCTTTGGAATGTGTCCCCTACCCCCTTGGTCACCTGTAAGCTTTGGAATGTCCCCTCCCACCCCCTTGGTCACCTGTATGCTCTGTGTTGTGCCCCCCACCCCCTTGGTCGCCCGTATGCTCTGTGTTGTGCCCCCCACCTCCTTGGTCACCAGTATGCTTTGGAATGTGCCCCCCCTACCCCCTTGGTCACCCATATGCTTTGGAATATGCCCTCCCACCCCCTTGGTCACATGTATGCTCTGTGTTGTGCCGCACCCCACACCCTTGGTTGCCGGTATGCTCTGTGTGTGCCCTCCCACCTCCTCGGTCGCATGTATGCTCTGTGTTGTGCCCCCCCAACCGCTTGGCTGCCCGTATGCTCTGTGTTGTGCCCCCCCACCTCCTTGGTCACCTGTATGCTTTGGAATGTGCCCCCCACCCCTGTGGTTGCACGTATGCTCTGTGTTGTGCCCCCACCCACTTGGTCGCCCGTATGCTCTGTGTTGTGCCCCCCCACCTCCTTGGTCACCCATATGCTTTGGAATGTGCCCCCCACCCCCTTGATCACCATAAGCTTTGGAATGTGCCCTTCCACCCCCTTGCTCGCATGTATGCTCTGCGTTGTGCCCCCCACCCCCTTAGTCGCCCGTATGCTCTGTGTCGTGCCCTCCCACCCCCTTGGTCGCCCATATGCTCTGTGTTGTGCCCCCCCACCTCCTTGGTCACCTGTATGCTTTGGAATTTGCCCTCCCACCCCCTTGGTCACACATATGCTCTGTGTTGTGCCCCCCACACCCTTGGTTGCCTGTATGCTCTGTGTTGTGCCCCCTCAACCCCTTGGTCCCCCGTATGCTCTGTGTTGTGCCCTCCCACCTCCTTGGTCACCTGTATGCTTTGGAATGTGCCCCCCACCCCCTTGGTCACCTGTATACTCTGTGTTGTGCCCCCCCACCTCCTTGGTCACCTGTATTTGTTTGTTTGTTTGTTTGTTTTATTTAGTATAGCGCTCCAGACCCAGGGGTAAATGGACGCTTAAGGACAGGTTACATAGTTACAGTAAATAAGCAGTTATACAATTGTGGCGTTAAGATGCCAAATATAGCATGTACAGGCAGGTAATAGGAAGCATTTCATGGTATGTACAATATATACACTAGGTACTGAGCTTAGTCTATCTATTCGAGATATATACCATATATGCAGTTGGGACTAAGCTTAGTTTATCTGAGGATTGCCTTCTCCAGAAGCCAACTAATGACTAATCTTCTGAACAATTGGAAGGATTTGGTCAATTTAATACTCAATGGCAGGGTGTTCCAGAGTTGAGGGGCGAGAACAGTAAAGCTTCAGCCCCCCGCTCTTTTGGCGGAGAATCTGGGCACGGTGAGGCAGAGAGTATTGGATGATCTGGTGAGTCTTGTGTTAAGCTTGAGGGAGAGTTTATTGGTGAGGTACTGGGGGGCCAGGTGATTTAGGGCTTTATAGGTGAGACAGAGGGTTTTCAGGTCGATTTTTGTTGAATAGATAACCATTTACAGGATATTCTTATGTGGGAGATGTGCTCTCTCCTGGGAATATTTAATGCTGCTCTCAGCACATTATTTTGGAGGGTCTGAAGTTTCTTGATTATAGCTTGGTTGGCACCAAGGTAGAGGCTGTTGCAATAATCAAGCGACGATTGTATGAGGGCGCTCGCCAGAATGAGGAAGCTATTTGTAGATAGAAAAGGTCTACAAGCGCTGATTAGTTTTCCTGTGTAGGCGGTAGCTGAGGCGGTCATATTAACTTGTTTGGAGAGGTTGGTATTGGCGTCAAGGTAGAAGCCTAATGTTTTCACGTTATTCACAACGGGAATGATGTTGCCATCTATGATGAATTTGGAGTAGTCGGGGCTGAGTTTCTGTAGGTTATTGGGGGACCCGACCAGGAGGAGCTCGGTCTTCTCATCATTCAGGCAGAGGCCGTGTGTGGCCATCCATGCCTGAATGATGGCGAAGATTTCGTTGATCCTGGTGGTATCAGTGTTGTAGTTGCCAGTGATGGTGAGGAGTATCTGGGTGTCATCTGCGTAGTTGGTGTAGGTGACACCGAGATGGTCCAGTTTGTCAAAGAGGGGTTTTGTAAAGATATTGTAGAGGGTAGGGGAGACGCAGGACCCTTGTGGGACACCGCATGTGATGGGGATGGGGTCTGCTGCAGCCACAGATGAGAAAACCCTCATGGTTCTGTCAGCTAGGAAGGATTGTATCCATGTGACAGCAGAGGGTGAGAAGTGGGCAGCAGAAGAGAGGTGGTTGCAGAGTATTTTGTGGTCAACCAGGTCAAAGGCTGCTGTGAGGTCTAGGAGGAGTAGGATAGCTGCTTTGTTTTTGTCCTTGATGTCATCAATCTGACTTTTGAGGTCAACAAGGGCCGTTTCTGTTCTGTGTTGAGGACGAAAGCCAGATTGACACAGGCCTAACCATTGATTGGTCTCCAAGTAATCTTGGATTTGCAGGTAGGCGACTCTGTCGAGGATTTTTAGCAGGAAAGGGACCGTAGTGATAGGCTTGTAATTGGTGGGTATGGCCGGGTCGAGAGATTGTTTTTTTAGGAGGGGGAGAACCCAGGACTGTTTCAGGTTGTTGGGTACAGAAATGATCGAGAAGGATAGGTTTAGTGGTTTGGAGATGAAGGGGGCTAGGTCTCGTGCAGCATCTTTGATGATCTGGGCGGGGCAGCTGTCCCCTTTACAATTAGAAGGTTTAAGGGATGCTATGATTTTTTGGATTTCAGGTATAGTAACCAGTTTGAATGTGAAGCCGGAGGTGTTACTGGTCGGGGTGGGTGTGCTAGGTATGATGGCATTGCTGTTTGAGAGTTGTAGTCTTTTAGCCTCAATTTTGTTTTGGAGACCATTAATTTTGTTGGCCAGGGCATTTTGGATACTGGTGCACCATGGCTTGTCATTTACGCAGGTATCGGTAGGAGGGTTCGGGTTTTCTAATTCCTTCAGGATGGTGAAGATGTGCCCCCACCCCATTGGTCGCCCGTATACACTGTGTTGTGCCCCCCAACCCCTTGGTCACCCATATGTTCTGTGCTGTGCCCTCCCACCCCTTTGGTCACCAGTATGCTCTATGTTGTGCCCCCCCATACCCTTGGTCGCCCGTATGCTCTGTGTTGTGCCCCTCCACCTCCTTGGTCACCCATATGCTCTGTGTTGTGCCCCCTCAACCACTTGGTTGCCCGTATGCTCTGTGTTGTGCCCTCCCACCTCCTTGGTCACCTGTATGCTTTGGAATGTGCCCCCCACCCCCTTGGTCACCGGTATACTCTGTGCTGTGCCCCCCCAACCCCTTGGTCACCCGTATGCTCTGTGTTGTGCCCCCCAACTCCTTGGTCACCTGTATACTTTGGAATGTGCCCCCCACCCCATTGGTCACCCGTATACTCTGTGTTGTGCCCCCCAACCCCTTGGTCACCCGTTTGTTCTTTGCTGTGCCCCCCCACCCCTTTGGTTGCCTGTATACTCTGTTGTGCCCCCCACCCCCTTGGTCGCCCGTATGCTCTGTGTTGTGCCCCACCAGCCCCTTGTTGCCCATATGCTCTGTGTTGTGCCCCCCACCTCCTTGGTCACCCGTATGCTTTGGAATATGCCCCCTCAACCTCTTGGTCACGCGTATACTCCGTGTTGTGCCCCCTCACCTCCTTGGTCACCCGTATGCTTTGGAATGTGCCCCCACTCCTTGGTCGCCCATATGCTCTGTGTTGTGCCCCACACCCCTTTGGTTACCTGTATTCTTTGGAATGTGCCCCCCACCCCTTTGGGCGCCCATATGCTTTGGAATGTGCCCCCCACCCGCTGGATTGCCCGTATGCTCTGTGTTGTGCCCTCGCACACCCCCATGGTCTCCTCTCTGCTGCATCACTTGCTGCTGCCACCCCTCAAGAGGGGGCTGGCATCATGTCTATGCCACCGGATTTGACCTTATGCATTGCATGCTGCCACCACCCTCAACACGTGGTCAGGCTGCCCTTTTGTGCCACCTACACTGACTCTTCGCATTACTTGCTGCCTCCACCCTTCAAGATAGGGCCGGCCTTCTTGCCTTGCCACCGGATCTCACTCTATGCATTGAATGTGCCACCGCCTTCAACATGGGGTTAGGCTGCTTGTCTGTGCCACCTATTCTGTCTCTTGCACTACCTGCTGCTGCCACCCTCCAAGTTGGGGCTGGCCATCAGATTTATGCCACCGGATTTACTTTGTGCACTACATGCTGCCGCCACCCTCAACATGGGGTTAGGCTGCCTGTCTGTGTCACCTACACTGACTCTTGGCATTACTTGATGCCGCCACCCTTCAAGATAGTGCCGGCCAGCATACCTATGCCACCAGATTTGACTTAATGCATTGTATGGGCCGCCGCCTTCAACATGGGGCTAGGCTGCCTGTATGTGCCACCTATTCTGTCTCCCGCATTATTTGATGCTGCCACCCTTCAAGATGGGGCTGGCCATCATGTTTATGCCACCAAATTTGACTCTATGTTACTTGCTGCCCTGCTAGATGGGGTTAGGCAACAGGTATGCCTGTTAGTTTCACTAGCACTTATGTGACTAAAGTAAGCCTTCTTAACAGCGCCACGATGCCCGAGGGCAGTGTGCGCTTTACAAATACAAATAAATCAAATAAAAAAATGGGCCCCAGCTCACCATGCAACCAACACCTCTTCTCCAGCTATCTCTCCTTTCGGCACTGTGCCCCATAGAATACAGTTGAGTGCCAAGATGAATTTGGTGCAATTTTACACACATCTCTTCCACCTTTTCATGCATTCCTGAGCACCTAATCTATCCTTCCCAACTATCTACCTACCTTTGCTCCTCCCTATCTCTACTGAATGTTCTATCATAATCCTCCTTTGCCTCTCTGACTGATAAAAGCACTTTGATGACACAAACAATGGCAGTAGGCACTACACACATGAAAGGAAACATAACCTATCTTCTCCCTATGCACAGCTCAATTTACCAGTTTAAGCATTTGCATTCCAATGACAGGATTTGAACCTGCATCCTGCCATTTGTAAACCAGTGTTCTAGTCTCTAAACTACTGGGGGCCCCTTCACAATAACATGGGGTCAAAGATGCAATGGATGAAGATACTTCTCGGAGCTAGAAATGCTGATTGTAATAAACAAAGGCATTTGTCTCTCTCCCAGAGCCATTTGAAATAAAGCTAAAATAATATTGTTATGACTGTAAAAAAACATTAAATATGTTAGCTATTTCTTCCCAACGCACAACTCAAATATCCAGTTTGAGCATTTTCATGCCCATAAGGGAACTTGAACCTACAAAATTGCCAATGGTAAAACTATGCTCTAACCTCTGAGCCACTAGTGATCTAGCAAAAAGCATAGCTTTTTACATTATGGCATGGGTATCAAAGGACTAATTGATGAAGATGCATCTGGTTACCAGCAATACCAGTTGAGATAAACAAAGGTGCTGGTCGCTCTCTCAAAGACATTAGTAATAGAAACAGAAATAAAACAATATTTTTATAACAGTAAAAAACATAAAAAATGTTACCTATTTCTTCCCAATGCACAGCACAACTCACTCGGTTGAGTATTTCTGAGGTCAATAAGTGAAAATTAACCTGCAACCATGCCAAAGGTAAAGCCTTGCCCTAACTTCTAAGTCGCTGCATCTCCCATCAAAAAACACAGCTTTTTGATTTATGACATAGCGGTCAAAGGTTTACTGGATGAAGAGGGATCTGAGAACTAGAAATTCCGGTTCAGATAAACAAAGGTGCTGATCTCTCTCTCTGAGCCATTTGCAGTGCAACTAAAGATAACACAATATTTTTATAATAATAAATATCATTACAAATTCTACCTATTTCTTCCCAATGCAAAGCTCAATGCACCAGTTTTAATACACTCATGCCAATGAGGAAATCGTGAACCTTGCTGGTATACCCATGCTCTAACCTCGGAGCCACTGGGTCGCCTTTGAAAAAACATAGCTTTTTGCATTATGAAAAGGGGTTCAAAGGTATAATGGATGAAGATGCATCTGGCAATTAGCAATGCCAGTTGAGATACACAAAGATTTTGGTCTCTCTCTCAGCCATTTGTAATGGAAATAAAGATAAAACAATATCTAATAATAGTAAAAAACATTAAACATTTTACTCAGTCCGTCCCTATGCACAGTTCAGCCTACCAGTTTCAGTAGTTTAATAGCAACAAGGAGACATGTATCTCTACAATCATATACAGGGAACCTATTCGGTATAGGCTACAGTAACTCTGCCATCAGAGGGCAAAACTGTAACACACAAGGGTGACCTAAGTTAGTACAACAAATTGCTGCTTGGATTAAATCACAACACCTGACTAGAGTATCTTTATCCCTCAATGAAGGACTATGCTATCTCAGGTGGGTGCTGCCCTTAGGAAGCGGTAGTGCACCGCCTATCTACCAGGGATAGAAAAGAGAGTTATATCCCTCCACTAAGCTCAAAACTACCAAAATAAACATGAACCCTCAATTATTAAATTCACAGAAGCTTGCCAGTGGCTCAGTCATGTATAAGTCATGGACTTGCAGGCATACCCATAATACTAAAAAGGATCCTAAAACTATCCTAACACAATCATTGTCGCAAGGTGAATCACTTGTGCATTTGGGGAGAGGATTTTATAACTTTAATCTACCCAACCATAGTATACATTAGTGTGATGTCAGCTGGATATAATGTATCATTATTGGTTAGTAATGGGAGACATACAAGAGAAAGGAAGTAACCTCTTTCAGTATGCGATATCCCTGACCCATTTGGTCAAAAAAGGATATCCAAAATCAGGGTCAACTCATTTCAGAAGCACAGAATTTGCCACTTTCCTCAGGACCGAAAACACAACTGCTTTAGTTCTAAACATGAGTGTATCCTCCTGTTTTATCCAATATCATGTAGACAGCCAATAAATTACCTAAACAGACCGATAAAGAAAGTTCTTAATGGTACTGAGCAGATATGCCACTTCAAATTCTATTAATGTATGTAATTTCATTCATAATTGCCTGTGTACCCAACACAGATCATCTGAATACCCAGTGCTCACCTACCTTGGTTCCCAAGTTATAGCTTGAAATCATCAGTGTCTGTTCTAATCATGTAGCTGGATCTTTGACAGAAACTCCCACTGTTACTGCCCATGTTGTTGCAAACACACTGCAGTGGCAACATTCTACAGTTGGAAAACGCACATGGGTGTAGCTTTATGTTAGTGTACATGGCTACAGGCCCTGGTTTCTGTCTTACTCCTTGTGTCAGTCAATTGCCACTCACCTACTCACTTGACATCTATGCTTACCTACAATTTGTGGAGTGAATTTGTTCACTAAAGCGCAGTCCTGTTAAGGGCGTTCAAAAGCTAGCGTTGGCACACACCTGTGGGGCCAAAACATAGAATCATATTTTTGTTAGGAATGGAGGTAACAAGCACCATACATCCGCCCCCATTTTCTAAACTAGAGCATGCATCTATATTAAGCTGGATACTCTTGATTCCTCCCTTAGTGAGTATGCTTACCTGCTGCTGCAGACTGCCACTCCGGGGGCCCGTGGCAATCTCAACGTGCAGTTGCGGTTCACTAAGATGCAAATCCTGCAGTCGAGATTGCCTTTAATGTTTTGTTCAGCTTGTTTGTCCCTATCTCAAGAGGGTATTCCTGCCTAATAAGGTAAAGAGAACTCACTTGGTGAGTGTTGTCACTAGATCATCGCCGAGCGATGGTCTCCATTGTTTGTCTAAGTTCTAAACATGCATATAGGCCTACTTTGTGTCCACATCTGCCATCCAGTCACCTCAGTGTCAATATTGGTTTCAACCACTGTATGAACCAATCTGTCCCTGATATTTTGCTTCATTTTGATCGCAAATCATGGTTGGTTAAGTGGTGCTTGGCCAGTGTTAAGAATGGGCCAAAGTTTCAGGATTTCCCATTTAAGTTTTCTGAATAATGGGGAGTAACTAAAGACTGCTGGCATCTCATCTGCCTCTGATGGTCTGTGGTTCTGTTCTAAAGTAATATCCCACAGGATATTTTGTTCACTTTTAAAAGCATTCTTTACAGGTTTCTGTGGATATCCGCTTTGCCTCAGCTGGCTCTTCAGTTGTTTTCCTTGCTGCCTGTACATATCTGAGGTCAAACATGTTCGCCTACATTGTAAAAATCGCCCAAAAGGAAGATTCTCCTTTATTGCCCTTGGTTGATAACTTCCAAATAGAAGCAATGAGTTATGGTCTGTAGGTTTTTTATACATACAAATGCTCAAGAACCCATCCTGTGCTATGATCTGAAGGTCCTAAAAGTGTCTGGTGTGCTTTCTGTTCTCATATGAGAACTTCAAATATGGATTTTGCTCATTCAACCAACTATGGAAGTTGTTCAACTCCTCTTGTGAGCCCTTAAATATCAGAAAAACCTCATCAATGTACCGTCTCCACATGGCGATGTTCTCTTTAAATGGGTGGTCATCAGTGTATATCCATGCCCTTTTGAATTTATCTATTTAGATGTTTGCCAGACTTGGCACAAACGTGACACCCATTGCAGTCCCCGATATTTGGGCATAGACGGTGTCTTGGTATATGAACACGTTTTTGTAAGGGCAATTTTCCAGTTGAAGCAACACATCAGAGGGAACTTCCCCCAGAGTGTCTATGGTCATGAGTAGCTGTTGTAAAGCTTGCAAAGTCGCTCCCTGTGGGATCTTGGTACAAAGTGCATTGATGTCCAAAGTGAAAGAAATTCGGGTTGGTGCATCGAAAGCTATAGTTTTTAGTAGGTTGAGCATTGCAGTTGAATCCTTTATATAGGCCGCCATCTGGTAATTTGTCCTTAATGTAATAATCGACAAATTGAGAGAGTGACTCCAAAATGTAGACGATGCCTGACACTATAGGCCATCCAGGTGGGGGGGAATCCCCTTATGAATCTTTGGAAGAGTGTAGAAAGCCAGTAATCTTGGATGGTTCGGTATCAGAAAACCAGGGTAACTGTTGAACCATATAATCATAAACTGCTGTGCTCATAATCATGGTTGCTCCATCCTTGAGTTTGATAGTAATTGTAGCTTTCCCACTAGGGACTGTAGAGCTTCCATCTCTTCTTTGCTGCAGTTGTTATGGATATAGGGTATGTATTTTTCCATATTCTCTAGTCTTTTTAGCACAGCTTCTTGAAAAGTTACTGATTCAGGTGTAATATTGCTTGGAGGTGGATAGCACCTCGATGGCAAATGTAAACCAATACCTGCGTTCGAGTCTGCGACTTTTGTCTGGCCAAAATGTTGTTTACGTCCTATTTTTCACACAAGCCGCATAATTTCAATGCATGTCTGAAACGGGTCGTATCTGACCATAGACACAAATGAAAGTCCTTTTTGTAATACCTGTGTTTTGAATTTGTTGAGGACATGGTTTGAGAGGTTCATAATCAATACTCTCTGTTGGGGACCCCCCATGTTCAGCTCCTGATTATACTGGGTGATTCCTATTGCCATCTCTAAATGCCTCTTCCTCTGCCTCTTGGTTCTAAAAAAGGCTGTGTCAATATGCCTGGTGCAGTACTCGGTTGTTTATCCTCAAAGTGAACCTGTAATTCACGTTAATTTTGTCCCGATGCTGTCCCAGCTCTCGGTTCTTCCTCTGAGCTGGTGCTGGGTCAATACAAGTCATTGCCTCTTTATCTAGAATGGGCATATGGTCTCCCAGTGTTCTGGTTCTGTGTCTCTGTTCTTGCTTGTTTTGCCTGTGGAGTATAGTATTCCTCAGAGGTATAGCGATATATGAACACGTGTGTGAATGCTGTGATATGTCCTTCTTCAGCTTGATGATATTTTTATTCAGATTCAAATCTCTGAACTCTTTCATCGTAGCATCCAAGGCAGCCAATTTGCTATTATAATTTTCAAGTGCCATCTGTTTTTTTAATTTTATCCAACCTATCCTGAATTTCTTGCATTAGGGATCTGACACAGTTTCAACATTGTTAATTATGAGGAGGAGCCAATCGCGTGTTCATTTGTTAGCTATGAAGCTCCAATTGCGCCTAAATTGTAGGTTCTCCAGGAATATTCTCGGTTCAATCCGAATGATAAGTCCATTACGTGCTGTATGGGTGCGTAGATATTCTGACGTTAGGGCTCCATGGAATTCCACGCCATGATGTTTTTCTTAATGATTTTGAGCTTGTTCCATGAATCTCTAACCTCACCACTGGTAAACCACTGTTCTAGCCTTGAGCCACTGGGGTTCTTTTCAAAATGCATAGCTTTTTGCATTATGACATGGTTGTTAAAGGTTTAAGAAATGAATATGTATGTGGGAACTAGCAAAGCTGGATGAGATAAACAAAAGTGCTGGACTCTCACTCAAAACCATTTGTAATGGAAATATATATAAAACACAGAGGAAAAAACCCTGAATGCGTGCTTTATTGCACATTTGGCATTGACCAAAAAATCTAATGCCATAATGCCGAACAACGCGAGCCGGAGTGTTTCTGGGAGGGAACTGGCACCGCAGGGGTACAGAACAGTCGGTGGCACACTTCTGTGTGTGCTGCCAAAAAAGGTAAGTGGGGTGGTAAGGGGATGTGGGATGGCGGAGAGTGATCTGTGTGATTATTGCGCAAAAAGGATTTTGCAATCCGATCTTTTTCGATTCACAATTTCTCGATGTGCAGTAATCACTAAGATCCGTTTATGACATGGAAAAAAAATGCCCAATGAACAGCTTACCTTAGCAGTTTAAGTATTATCATGCCAATGATAGAACTTGAACTTACAACCTTGCCATTGGTAAACCCATCTTCTAGCCTCTCATCCATCGGCATTCGTTTGGAAAGCATACCTTATTGAATTATGACCTGGGGTTCGAAGGTGTACTGGAAGAAGATTCATCTGGGAACAAGTAATGCTGGTTCAGATAAACAAAGGTGCTGGTCTCTCTCTGAGCCATTTGTAAAGGATATAAAGATAAAACAATATTTTGCTAACAGTCAAAGAATTACCTACCTATTCCCAATACAAAGCTCAACTTATCTGCTTGAGTACGATCATGCAAATAATAGCACTTGAACCTGCCACCTTCATCCTTGTAAACGTGTGCACTAGCCTTCGAACCACCCAGTCTCTCATCAGAACGCATATCTTTTTGTATCATGATAGGACTGTAAAAGGTTTAAGGGCTGAAGCTCTATGTGGGAACTAGAATAGAAATCCTGGCTGGACTACACAGATTTGCTGGCATCGCTGTCTGTGACCCAATTACAATGGAAATAAAGTTAAAAAAGTATTTTTATAACAGTAAAAATGTTTTATATAGTTAGCTCTTTCCTCCCATGCACAACTCAACCTATCAGTTTGATTACTGTGATGCACATTAGGGGATTTAAACCTGCTAACTTGCCACTGCCAAACCCATGCTCTAATCTCTGAGCGACTGTGTTTCCTTTTAAACAGCATAGCTGTGTGCATATGACATGGTGGCCATGGATGTAATGGATGAAGATGTATGTGGGAACTGGCAATGCAGGTTGAGATAAAGACAATTGCTGGTCTCTCTTTCTTGGCCATTTGTGATAGAATTAAAGATAAAACAATAATTGCATAACAACAATCATAGCTATGTTTTCTCAATTGACAGGTCAATTGATCAGTTTGAGTATTTGTATGCCTATGAGGGGATACACATCTTCAGTCTGCAAACTTGCCATTGGTAAATTCAAGCCCTAACCTCTGAGCCAATGGGTCTCTGTAGAAAAGCCCAGCATGGGGGTCAGAGGTGTAACGAAAGAACATTCTTCAGGAAAATAACAATGCCGTTTGAGACAAACAAAGCTGATTGTCTCTCTCTCTCTGAGCCATTTGTAATGGAATTCAAGATCAACCAATATTTTTATAACAGTAAAATCATTCAAATGTTTACCTATTTGCTCTCAAAGGACAAGTCAACCCACCAGTTTGAGAATTTCATGCCAATGAGGAGGACTTACAGGGACAACTTTGCTATTGGTAAACCCACCTTCTAGCCTCAGAGCCTCAGGGTCACCTTTGGAATGAATGGCTTTTTGCATTATGACATTGTGGCCAAAGGTATCATGGATGAAGATGTATGTGGCAACGAGCAATGCGGGTTGGGATAAACAAAGTTGCTGGTCTCTCTCTTAGATCCATTTGTAATGGAAATAAACATAAGACAATATTTTTATAAAAGTGAAAAAACATTAAATATGATAGCTATTTTCTACATCTGGACTGCTCAACCACCTTGTGTGAGCATTTTCTTGCCAATAAAGAGACTTGAACATGGGGGGCACTGTTGCGCACGTTGGAAATGGCCACCTGATCTAAGAGCTCCCGCTCCACCGAGAAATCCTGAGCTAGTTTATACTTCCAGCGCTGCCTGTTTCGGCTCGGACGGGCTGGGGTGGTTGCCCGGCCGCCAGTGGGTGACCAGACGAAATCCTGAGGCCCCGGGTCCGGGGTCGCCGGAGTTACGGCACGATTCAGATTGACCGGCGCGCAGAGTGACAGGTATCCGGAGGCGAGCTCCAGAGCAATCTACTACAGAGCCGCGGCGCAGCCGGAACAGCTGGGCCCAAAAGGGAAGGGGCTTTGTCCCGGCTCTGTCCTGACACTCTTCTGGCGACACGATACAGCTTCTGGGCTGATGCGGTGTGGACGACTCTCTGGCCCGTATCTGCTCAAAGCCCGACCCGGCCCCGGTGGTGGTTCCGCAGATACTCAGCCCCATAGAACTCTTTACGAATCCTACAGGGCGGTACGGTACGGGACGAGGCACCCGAAGTGAATCGCAGTAGCAATACCAACACGGACGACCGGTAAGGAGACGAGGCTGGGCGGAGAGGGGGCCCTGCGGGTTGCCACGGGGTTGGCCGGGCAGCAACTAAACTGGACCCGCAACCACCCTTGTTGAGGCGGTGTGCTCAAGTCTCCGAGCAGACGAGAAACCAAACCCCTACTGATAACTGGAATACGGTGTGCTGCGCCACCTGAAACGCCATTACTCATGGGGGAACCACAGAGGCCGGCTAAGGGCACCAAGACTCCGGGGAAGCTGAGGAAGGGCCCCATGGATGCCTACACGGGGGGTCAGTGACAGGCCGCATCGGCCGATGCCCACTCGGCCGACACCGAGATCCCCGCTGCTGAATCCAGTGAGAATTTGGACAACCTAACAGCTATAGTTCAAAACGGGTTCCGCTCGATAAACACAAAGCTGGATGACATAGTCTCTACCATCGGCTCCTTAAAGGCTAGAGTGGAGAAGGAAAGCCTACGCATAACTGAAACTGAAACCCGTATCAGCACTAATGAAGATGTTATCGCGCACCATAGCCGCGATATCACCCAAATTAAGGAAAGTATGACGAAGCTACAGAGCAAGTGCGAGGACCTAGAATCGCGCTCTAGGCGCAATAATATTCGTGTGGTGGGCGTAGCGGAATCTTTTGGAAAGGCCCAAATGGAGACGCATCTTGAGACACTGCTTAAAACCCTGTTTGGGCCGGAGGCCTTCTCTGAACAATTTTTGGTGGAACGAGCACATCGTACGCTGGCTCCTGCACCTAAACCAGGCCCGCCAACACGCACCATAATCGCTCGGCTTCTAAACTATAGAGACAGAGACACAATCCTACGAAAAGCAAGAGAGGCAGGAACCCTCTACTATGAGGAAAGTCGCATACATTTCTATCCTGATTTCTCCTCTGGAGTACAAGCGAGCAGAAGGTCCTATGAGCCAGTCAAGAAGTTCCTAAGAGAGCGCCAGATCCCATACGCTTTAATGTTCCCGGCAAAAATGAGGCTTCAACATGCGGTCAGGGCCCATGTCTTCGAGTCCCCAGCAGAGGCCATGCATTATATTGAAACTTCCATACCCCTTCCTCCCAGAGGGGGAAGACCAGCACAAAATAACAGGCCCAGACCCGTGGAATGAGAAACACTTGCATGTCGACCCAGCGTGGGCCCGGGGCCCATATGGATAACTGATTAAGGTACACCAGGCACTTTGGTTGGTGGAGCTGTTGGACCTGATCGGCGGCCATGTGAAGCAACATGGCCACCCGTGCAATGTTCCATAATTTGTATGGGCTACATCGTCAAGTTGGGGGTGATGATGAGGGGGGACGGGTGGGACAGGGTGGAGGGGAATGTAACGCTCACCTGATTCTCGCAGAGGCGCCGGTCTTGACTGGGCGACTACCGTATCTTCAAAGGTGATGTGTAGCACCCGGTTGGCTCTTTGGGCTGGACCTCTGTGCACTGTATGCCTGACGTGTAGAGTAAGATGTCTGCAGATAGAAAATATGGGGTTAATGAACTGGGGTTATTGGGGTGTCCCTATCTCTTTCCTCTTCTCCTCTCCTGTAGACCCCCAAAGGTTAACGCTCTCACCTTAGGTAAGTGAATGCCGAGCTCTCCATCTGCCTCGGGGCAGGGTGCTGTAACCAGTTTCTTCACTGGATAGGTAGCGCAGGCCTCTTGACTTCAGAGGACTGCTGTCCGTCGTTTACTGCACGAACGGTAAGTTTCGAGTCATTCAAATGTCTTTAAAGTCTTTAGTAATGATGTCTCTTGTTTTGCAGGGTGCCGGCAATGGCGGATGACGGGCTGAAGTGAGTTGAAGATGGAGCCCGTGTGATGAATAGAAGCGCCTGGAAGCACGTAAGTAAGCGCTTGTTGCCTGCTTCACTATGCGCTCTAACTGTCTTTTTATTTTGCAGGTACGAGTTCGGAGCGGCTGCAGGGTGCCGGAATACCCACTGGATTAGATGTGGAAAGGAGTCATGGCACGTGAGTATTAAAGTTCCCCAATGTCTTTAAACGCACCTTGTTTTGTCTTTCAGATGCGGGATGCAGCGCCGAAGAGTAGGTAAGCCTTTGCCTTTCAGATGCCGGAATGCTAACCTGTTCTTTCTTGTCTTGATAGGTGTTGCTGAAGACTGGATTCAGGATGGTAAGCCTTTGCCTTTCAGATGCCGGAATGCTAACCTGTTCTTTCTTGTCTTTATAGGTGTTGCTGAAGACTGGATTCAGGATGGTAAGCCTTTTTCCTTAGGCCCAGGACCGGATGCAGAAGACACGATGAGCGTTCTGCTGCAGAGGTTGCAGAATAACGCAAAGCAAGATTCATCCACCGGGTGTGGTTTAAATAGCCTCCTGTAGTGCTTAGGTGTCTCCTTCCACAGCCACGCCTAAGTAAGAAAAGAGTTCCTGGTAAGAAAAGAGTTCCTGCCTTCCAGAAGAGTTCCAGTGTTCTGAATCTAGGGAGTGGCTCCAGCCCCACCCAACAGGAAAAGTAGTTCCAAACAGAAGAGGATCAGAGGCTCAACTGGCAGGCAAGTAAGCAGCATAGTCTGCTGAAGGTAAGTCCACCCAAGCATTATGAGCCCGGCGCTTCCAGCGCTGGGACTGGGCATATTTATGAGCCTGGTGCCACTGGCGCCAGGACTGGGTCCAAAAGGTCCCAATTGGGACTGGTTGGCACTCGGAACCTGGGTTATGGATCTGCTTCCAAGGGAGTTGGGAAAACCCTGACCTTTTGGAAGCAGAGATCATGACAGGGAAGTTATGTTCAGTTGTTGGATGGACTCAAGGGGACATTTTGTTGAAAGTTTTGGCTGCCTCCCGGAGCTACCTCTGAAAGGAGGATGGAGGGGGACGGCCTGTTGGTGGAAAAGTAAAATTTTGGTCGCGGCTGGGCTGGCACTGTCTACATGGCACGAACACTATGCACTTGTTAGATTTGGAAATGGCTAATGTGGCATCTCGGGTCCCCGGAGACGGGCTGCAGGTCAAGCTGCTGATGTGGAATGTGAGGGGATTGAACAATCCAGTTAAGGTTAGGAAGATATCCAACTACGTCTCCAGGCATAATCCACAAATACTGATGCTGCAGGAAACCCATGCAGTGGGGACAGGTAATTCTCACATCCTGCCCGGGTGGGGTCCCTAGAGGTACCACACAGACTACTCTACCCAGTCCAGAGGGGTTCTCACCCTTATTCACCCAAGCCTTGGGTTCTGGGTTGGTGGGCACAGGGTCGATCCCCAGGGGAGATTTGTCAAGGTCTGGGGGGAGGTGGCTAACCAACAGCTTCTCCTGGTTAATACATACGGTCCCAACATTGATGACCCGGCCTTCTACCTGGATATATATCAGATGTTTATAGCATTGGATGTCTCGGGTGTCTTGTGAGGGGGGGGACTTCAACCTGACCATTGATCTGGCTCTTGATAGATCCTCTACGGTGATGAGACCCCCAAGCAGGACAGAATTGAACCTTAGACATGTCATTGCACAGCTCTCACTGGTTGATGCGTGGAGGGAGGTTCACCCGGGCAGTAGAAGATACACGTTTTATTCCTCGGTACATGATTCCGAGTCCAGGATTGATTACTGGTTGGTATCCACGCCTATGACGCCCTCTGTTGAGCGATGTGAAATCCTACCCCGCACCCTCTCCGATCACTCCCCAGTATTGCTGGAACTACTATTCCGGAACACCCCGAGTCCCTTCAGGAGGTGGAGAATGTCGGGTGGAATGTTAAATGACCCCGGGGTGGTGGAGTCACTTCATGTTGAAATTTCGGAGTTTCTGTCCAATAATATCGGATCGGTCGATAGACTCTCGATGGTATGGGAGTCATTCAAGGTCTGGATGAGGGGTCTGCTGATGTCTAGAACTACGGGTATGTTAAAGGCTGTTAGGACCGAACTATCGTCAGTTGAAGGGAAGTTAGATGCACTTGAGAAAACATATTCAAATACGCAAGACAAGAAAGTACTAGCCGATATACACACAAATCTCCAGGAATTCGACAAGCTTGCTTTGAGGGAGGTCCGATATGTTGCGGCCCCGATTCGGGCATGCAGGTACGGGGAGGGCAACAAGGCTGGCAGGTAGCTCTCCAACCTAATCAAACACGATAAACAACCCACACAGATCACGAGCATACGCACGCAACAGGGGAGGGTTCTCCTTGGGGATAAAGACATTAATGGGGAATTTATGGAATTTTACAAGAGGTTATACTCTAACCAAGATAAGAAAACATCCGCAGAAATCAGGACCTATCTGGAGGCCCTCTCCCTCCCTAGGCTCCCGGACGAGGTGCGACTGGCAATGGACCAGCCGGTAACGATGGAAGAAATTGGGGAAGCAATCAAAGATCTATCAACAGGCAGGGCACCGGGGTCAGATGGGTTAGGCGCCGAATTTTACAAGGAGTTCCGTGAGGAACTTGTGCCGATACTACTACAGGTGTGGAAGGAAGCGCTTGAATCCGGCAGATTGCCCTCAACTATGAGAGAGGACATAATAGTGGTACTTCACAAGCCTAGGCGACCACCACAGGACGTTTCGTCCTACAGGCCCTTATCACTCATAAACACAGACGCTAAAATCTTTGCAAAGGTCCTGGCGAATCGCCTTTTGCCGGCAGTCCCGACCCTAGTCCACCCCGATCAAAATGGGTTTGTCCCTACTCGATCTACAGCCTTAAACCTCAGACGACTCTTTGGTATCATGGCGCAGATCGACCCCGCGAGGAGCGCGGTGGCCATATCCCTTGACGCTGAAAAAGCGTTTGACTTGGTATTGTGGGTCTATCTCCTTTCGGTGCTTGAGGCGTTTGGGGTGGGTCCCACCTTTATACGATACGTAAAACTCCTATATACGGAATCTGGAGCCCGGGTCCTGACCAATAAGACCATTTCCGAGATGTTCCTCCTAGAAAGGGGGACCAGACAAGGATGCCCTTTCTCGTCCCTGCTATTTGCACTGACCATTGAACCTATGGCGGCCGCGGTCTGTTTTAGACACTCAGACAAAGGGATCACTATGAAGGGCTCCACCCAGCTAATTTCGCTTTACGCGGATGACACACTACTATATGTCAGGGAACCTGAGGTTAATATAGCACCCGTCATGACTGAGATCCAGGGATTTGCAGACTATTCTGGGTATACCATAAATATGTCGAAATCAGAAATATTCCCCCTAACTCCTGCCACCCAGTGCCCTACAGACACAGTGGGACTCAAGTGGTCCGCAGACCACATTAGATACCTGGGAATACTGGTCTCCAGGGACAAGCTCACACTCTACGCAGATAACCACGAGGAATCCCTACAGGCAATAGGCTCCAAGCTTCAGATCTGGTGGCGGCTCCCAATTTCATTAGCCGGCCGTGTTGCCATTCTTAAAATGGTGCTCCTCCCTAAACTTTTATACCTATTTGTTAATATTCCTATATGGCCGGGCAGGGCCTTCTTCTCCAGGCTTAGATCCATGGTGGTAACATTTCTATGGAATGGTAAGACTGCTAGGATTAGCTGGGAGAGGATGGCGGAGCCCTATGCCTCTGGAGGGTTGGCGGCCCCCGATTTCGAACTTTATTATTACGTATCCCAAGCTCAATTTGCGAAATGTTGGTATAATGACGAGAACGATACACCCCATGCATGGATAGAGGAACACACCACACATCCCACGAATATACAGTCAGTTATTTTCGATCGAAAGTATAAAGACACATGTGCATACAATACGGTTAGCTGCACAGTCAGGGCATGGATGGCGATATTTGAGAGGCTGGGAGTGGAGGTCCCCTACAACCCAGAGGTGCCGCTCTGGGACTTCCCGGCATACCCCCCACCCATGATACTAACATACAGGAGTCCTGGGACCCTAACAGGGAAATGAAACTGGGTGACATGTTTGTGAATGGTGTTTTTGCGGACCGGGTCTCTTGCTGAGGGCACTGGGGGATGGGCCCCTGAAAATGTTGCAATACTACCGTATGAGGTCTGCATTCCAAAAGAGGTGGCCTCCCTTCCCGGATGAGCACCCACCCCATCCATGTGTGCAATTGGTAACATCTAAAAATGGTCTGGGGATTGCTAGGTTGTACACAGCCGTGCAAGCTCATACCCCCACATTAAATCAGATAAAGGAGCAGTGGGAAGCGGATTTGCAGGGGACCATTGAAGAAAAGAAATGGGCCAACTATTGTGCGTTATCCAAGAAGGTTTCGCTTAATGCTGGTCTAAGGGTGATTCAATTTAAAATCCTGAACAGGCTACATTATACGCCGGCCAGAATCGCAAGGTTTGCACCGGATGCCTCTGACGCCTGTCCTAAATGTAATGCTCCCCAGGCTGGATCCTTTCACATATACTGGGACTGCCCGGTACTGAGGGGATTCTGGAGGGAGGTGGCTGAGCTCCTGGAAGAATTCACAGAGGTTCCCCCCGATTTGACTCCTCAGAAATACTTGTTTGGGGACATCGGCAAGCAACCAGAGAAAATTAGAAGATTATTTAACATCGCATGCGCTATTGCCAAAAAATGTATTTTACAGAAATGGAAAATTTCTCTCCCGCCCACCCTAAACCAGTTCCTTCAAGAACTGACGCATGTCAACGAGTCAGAGGAACAGTTTGCTTTAACCCGCCCCTCGGCATGCAGGCCCAAGGACATTTGGGGCCCATTTAGATCCTATCTATGTTACATGATTGACGATGCTGACTTGCCTTCATAATATTGCTATGTGAAATGTAACGGATATTCTACCCCTGATGTAACTGTTAAACAATTGTGCTGTGATGTGACAGCCTATACGTGACCATTAATAAAAAAGAGTTTAAAAAAAAAAGAAAAAAGAGACTTGAACATGCAACCTCCCATTAGTAAACCCATGCTTTGGCATCTGAGCCGATGGGTCAACTTTCAGAAAGCATGGCCAAGTGCGTTGTGACATGGCGTTCAAATGTGTAATGGATGATGATGTATGCGGGAACTAGCAATTGCGGTTTGGATAAACACATTTCATGGTCTCTCCTTCTCAGAGTCATTTGTAAAGGAAATACAGATAATACAATTGTTTTATTACAGGAAAAACATTACAAAATGGTACCTATTTTCTCCCAATGCACAATCAACTTACTAGTTTTCATATTTTAAGGCCAGCAAAAGGACATGAACTTGCAACATTGCCACAGTGAGCTCATGCTCTAGCCACTGAGTCACTGGGTCTCTTCATTAAGGATAGCGGTGTGCATTATGACATGGAGGTCAGAAGTGTGATGGATGAAGACACATTTGGAAATTAGCAATGCTGTTTGAGATAAACAACGGTGCTGGTCTCTCTTTCAGTGCTACTTGTAATGGAAACAGGGACAAAACTAAAATGTTATAACAGTACAAAAATGTTGCCTATTGACTCTCAATGCACAGGTCAATTTACCAGTTTGAGGGAACTTGAAAATGCAACCATGCAATTGGTAAACCCATACTCTAACCTCTGAGCCACCAGGTCTCCTGTCAGACAGCATATCTTTTTGCATTATGAGATGGGGTTGAAAGGTCTACTGGGAATTAGTAGCAAAGCTGGTTGGGATAAACAAAGCTGCTGCTCTCTCTATCTTAGATGCATGTGTAATGGGAATAAATATAAAACAATATTGTATAACAGTAAAACTAAACGACCTGATCTCGAACCCGCAAAGAGTCAGTGAAAAACTGAAATCGCAAGATTGGATCAACACTATCGACAAAGCGGTCGCAACCAAGTTCCTCAACCATCTCCCACCAACTTACAATAAATTGAAACTCCCCATGGCGTACTGTCTGAGATGCCCGGACAAAAAGCTACGCTCTACATTTCTAAGAGCGCGCTTAAACCTGCTCCACACTCGAGAAATCTTAGTGATGAGAAGGCTGTCGATCGTCACCACATGCAGACTGTGTAAAATTCCGGACTCTACTGAGACCATTCGCCACCTTCTCCTAAACTGCCCCGCTTTAACTAAAGTTCGTACAGCTTTTCTGACTCCCCTATGGCTCGACTCGGTACTGATCGATGAGCAAACATGGTGGTACCGTTTAATATCTGGTGAAAAATCCCGCTGGGCTGCCGCCACGGCCAAAATAATTGAAGCTGCCCTCATCAAAATCAACGCTGCAACCTAGACGTCTCTCTGGCCATTGAACTCCAGTGCCCAGGCACCCAGCAACTGATGACCGCGCCATAGATAAACTTTGAGATCGCTACTGCACTCGACACACCGTGACTCAGGCCTCACAAATTCTAAGCTGTCCTCACCTCATAGAACGCATCCTTGTAAAAATTAAAGGTCTTACCCATGTCCACCCAATGAACAGCTCAATTTACCAATTTGAATATTTTCATGACAATGAGGAGTTTTAAACCGGCAAACTTGCCATTGGTAAACATGCTCTAAACTCTGAGCCTCTGGGTATCCCTTGTCCATTAAGTCACCTCATTGGCATGAAAATACTCAAACTGGTAAATCAAGCTACTCGTTGTGAGGAAATAAGTACACATTTTAATGTTTTTACTTCCCTATGAGGATATCTCCTCCAAAAAATGTTTTGCTCTCTGATATGAACATTGAGCCTAGGATTGGTCATCTGAAGTGAGTGTTCCTGGAATCACTGCCTTAGGCAATTAGTTGCAGATGATACCTGCCCGAAACTTTCTCCCAGATTCTAGTCCATCTAATCTTAGTGATTGACAAGGGTCTCCCTGCTTGTCCAAAGGATCTGATGTTGTAGTCGGGTAACATAATAGAAACGTTCCCTGTAGCGATTTAAAGGTTATGACATGGAGCATCGCTGGCTTACCAAAACACCTAAAATATCATGACCGGGTACATTCTATTTCTAACTATGACATTATTTGCTTCCAGGAAACCTGGGTGCCTAGTTCATCAACCCTGGGAGGGATGAGGATCATATGGTGCCTGCAACCCGGCCAAAGAGTCAGGTAGGAAGGCCAGGAAGGGGTTGGTCCATCTGGTCAATATTAAATTGAATGTGAACATTACAGTTTTGGAAATTGTCTGTTCGGACCTACAAGGTCTCTGGGTTATTATACCAGGAGGAAATGCAATACTATTAATAAGGATCTACAACAGACCATATAGGAATAATGGGATGGACAATGTTATTACATTTACCAACTTGGTTGAGAGTTGGCTTGCCAATAAAAGGTGTAATCCCATCATTCTCACAATGGGCAAATTAAACCTCCAATGTCAGCATTTATATGAGAAGTATGAATTGATGGAAGAGGAATTCCTACTAAAGGACATCCCATACTCATCCCACAGGCACAAAAAAAGATCTATATGAATGTATTACCTACAGCACAGTTACTTTAAAAACTACAGGTATGGGCATGCAAGGGCTGACTTCATCATGGCATCCCACCACCTCCAACATATTGAAGTGGCAATAGATTTAGCCACATCGATTATATCTTGATTAGTCTAAAGAACTGGAAGTGTGCAAGGAATTTGGAAGTCATAAAAAGAAGTGAAAGTAATCATGGAGCAGTGACCCTGGCCTTGGTCACTGAACGCAAGATGAATGCCCACGCTCAATCATTGCATGTGTTGTGTCCGATATACAGCAATAATAGACTTAAATGGGATGCTTGCGATCTAAATAAGCATTACCTGGGAGTAATTCCCACCCTAGAAATCATGCTAGAGCCTCAGCACATGGATCATGCCACAATACTAAAATCCCATGAGGCTTTTACAACATGCTAAGCACCCTTATTCACTAAACCAGCCAAGTTAGTAACCTTCCAGCAGCGGTCATCTGGAAGCTGGTTTGATAAGGACTGCAGAAGGAAACAACAGAGCTTTTGAATGCACTTAAACAGAGGAAACAAGAGGATGACTATGTGATCAGGGAACTTAGGAAAGAATAATAATGCATAATTAAGGGGAAAAAGGATATTAAATAATTAGGAACCTGGAAGGCACTGAAAATAACTGTAAATAAAAAAAGATCACAGAGAAATTTGGTGGTTAACCCATCAAATGGTGTGTTAATAGTGATAAGCACTCTTTACAGATGGCAGTAGTTGAATATGAATGGTTAGCTACTTTTCTTCAATTTATGCTTAGAATATGTCAAAGTTCCTTCGCAATCTTGAAGATATCGCAAGATATGTCACCAATAATTTGGTTCCTGACCCATTGGAATTTACACTGGGAGAGGCCCAGGTCACAATACTTAGGCAATACAGGGGCAAGGCCCCTGGTCCAGTCAGATAGGACCCCAGTAGGTCTCAACATAGATTAACTGACAATCTGGGCGCCCTGCCTACCAAAGCTATTTACTGCCATTATCAATCTAGGCAATGTACCGGCAAGTTGGAACATGGGGGAGATTATGTCAATATATAAAAAGGGAGGACAAGATTCCCCAGGTAATTATCGACCAATCTCCTTTCTCGATGTGAGTAGTCAAATCTATGGGAAGCTCCTTTTAATGGGATTGGAGCAGTGGAGCAATGAGAATGGTGCGTTAAGCCATCTTCAGACAGGATTCCGCAAAGGTTTGAGCACCGTAGACCAAGGTTTAGACTAATGCTAATTTTTGATAAGCACATTTAGATCAAAGGGGGAGGTATTTAATTATTGTTTACTGACCTCAAGGTGGCCTCTGCTGAAATTCCAAGGTCAGAACTTTGACGTCATTGGTTAATGAAATTGTCCCACCAACTCTCTTCAAGGCGATAATGGAACTTTACCATAACACCAAGGCAATGGTGAGATGGGGGCCAGGTGGATAAACCACCAAACCTTTTACAGTAGTGAAAGGAGTAAGGCAGGTCTGCATTCTGGCACCCGCTCTATTCAACCTATTCTTTAATGGGTATAAACACTCCTCGTCCTCCTGTGTCACCAATAGGGAATGTGCATATAAGATCATGCTGAGGTGGTACTACCCCCCTCTTAGGCTCCATCACATGAATCACAGGGTGGACCCCTCCTGCTGGAGAGGATGTGGCCGCCCAGGCTCCTTTTTCCACATGTGGTGGGCGTGCCCGAATATCCAGCGATTTTGGAGACAATGCCTGGGGACAATTACACAGATCATGGGGGCAACGATTCCACTGGAGCCAGGCCCCGTTCTGCTGGGGGTCCCGGCGACCTACCCACGCTCCGGGAATAGGGCAAAACTGTTGACCCAATGCCTTTTAGCTGGGAAATCGGTGCTGTCCCGCCACTGGAAGTCCCCGGACGCCCCTGCTTAGCTCATTGGTGGACAAAACTATGGGACATACTGATAGCGGAAAAGGTGACGGCGGCAAAGGCCGGGATCCTTCACCGGTTCCAGAACATTTGGGGCCCGGTACTGGAATATGACCAGCGATTTCCCGCCCTGACCTATAAGCCTATCAATGCCCGATGGACCCTGGGAGCCCGGGAGGAACCCGAAGGGGACACATAAACTGTGGGGCCGCAGAGGGGAGGGCACGGAGGCGGAGGTGGCCTGGCAGGAGAGTGGAGGGAGGGCAGGACGGGCCCGAGGGGAGGGGGCTAGGAGTTAACACGTCTTTGCTACTATTTATGATGTATGCTTGTCAACCTGCCTTGATTTAAAATAAAATGTTAAAAAAAAAGTATTACCATTGCAAGCATCTGATGCCCCTATTCTGGGTGGTGAATGGATTCCTGCAATATTATTTGCAGATGACGTAGTCCTTATTTTACGAACTCCATTTGGCCTGAAGTCTCTTAAAGAGCACTTTGTTAAATATTGTAGAAAAGACAGCATGGACAATTGCCATGGCTACAATTCTACAGAATGCACTGAAGAAAATAGAGGATGCTTAACAAATAATCGTCAAACAAACTTCTTTTTTGTTGCATTCCTTGTCAAAATGTTTAATTGATTCAAACGAGTAAATAAATATATATATATATATATATATGTATATATATATGTATATTTTGTAGTCACCAAGGTTTAACGATTAATAAGGAAAAAACAAAGGCTATGAAATGTGGGAAGACCTGAGGCCCTTAATCCAAAGTAGCAATAGAAGTAGATGATGTTAGAATTGAGGAGGTGCTTTTCTTTGATTATCTAGGGATAAGAATCGAATGGTGTGGCAAAGGGAACAATCATATCGAAATCCTAACCTAATTCTGGGAATACACTTTGATGGCATCTTGAATTTTTCCTCTAATTTACTCCTACTTGGGTAATGCGTTTTGGAGGAGAGATACATTTTTACAATCAAATGCCAGCTAGGCAGCCGCTAAGCTCATGTAGCTTTCCCTTAGAGCCATCTGGGAATTAGCAATGTCTATTGGGATAAACACTTTTGCTGGTCTCTCTCTCTGAGCCATTTGTAATGGAAATAAAGATAAAACAACCATTTTAAAACAGTGCAAAATTCTATTTTCTTCCAATGCACAGTTCATCCTGCCAGCATTTGTATGCCAATGAGTTCAATGCAATCTGCAACTTTGCCATTGCTAAAACCCCTCTTCTAACCTCTGAGCCACTGTCTCTTCCTTCAAAAACATGGCTTTTTGCATTATGGCATGGCAGTCAAAGGTGTTATGGGTGAAGATGCAACTGGGAAATAGGAATAACAGTTGCGATAAACAAAAGTGCTGGTCTCTCTAGTAAAGCCATTTGTAATGGAAATAAAGATTTTTTTTACATAACATTTTTTCCTCCCTAAACGGAAGTCAACCAACCAGTTTGAGTATTACAAGTCAATGAGGGAACTTGAACCTGTAATCTTTGCTACATATGCTTGCATAACAAAACATAGGTTTTTGCATTATAGCATAGCTGTCAAAGGTGAAATCAGTGAAGATGTGTCTGGGAACTGGCCAGTATCCTTCTGGGGCCTAAAATCAGTACAGGCACCAATGAAAAAGGGTCCACAATCACACATTGAAATTCATTACTTTCCAGAACAAACTATTTGAGTACTATCCAAGAGAGTTTGCTTGGTAAATATGTTTCAAAATCTTCACTTGAAAACATACTTGCATAGTAACATTGGTTAGAATTAGTGTAGTAACTTTTGAAAATGGCCCATTCTGGCAAAAGAAAAGTGCTCCATTCTGTCAATAACAACAAAAACGGCTGATCCTAGAATCGTGGGCTGGCACTTCAGGCATTGTCCTATTGCCCTTAAAGGTCAGTCCGTGCCTATATGCTCTAACCTCTGAGCCAGGAAGTCTCCCTTCAAAAAGCATAGCTTGTCCATTATCGGAAGGCAGGCAAAGGTGTAATGTATGAAGATGTGTGTGGGAACTAACAATGTCAGTTGGGATAAACAAAGGTATTGGTCTCTCTCTCAGAGCCATTTGTAATGGAAATACAAATAAAACATTATGTATATAAAAGTAGAACAGTATTACCATGCCAACAAAGGGACCTTGGGCAGTAACCTTGCCATTGATTAACACATGTTCTAACCTCTGAACACAGTTCAACGTACCTGCATAAGTAATTTCATGCCAAAAGGAGGCTTGAACCCACTGGGTGGAAAAACTCACGTTCTAACCTTTGAGCCACTGGGACTTGTGCTAGAAATGCTAGCTTTTTGAATTATGAAATTGGGTCAAAGGTGTAAAAATAAAAATGCATCTGGGAACTATCAATGCATTTTGAGATAAACGAAGCTGCAGGTCTCTCTTTCTAAGCCATTTGTAATGGAAATACATAAAAAACTGTATTTTTATAACAGTACACATTTTTACAAATCAAACCTTTTTCTTACCTAAACATGGGTCAACCTACCAGTTAGGGTAGTTTCACATCAGCAAGGGGACTTGAACCTGCAACCTGGCCTATGGTAACTGCCATGCTAACTTGTGAGATACAGATTCACCCTACAGAGAACATAGCTTTTTGCAGTATAACATAGCTATCATAGGTGTCATAGATGAAGATGTGTCTGAGAACTAGCCAGGGTAGGACTGGGGAATAAAACTGGCCCAGGCAACAATGAAAAAGTGGCCCACAACCACACAGTACAATTCATTACTATCCACAACAGACTGTTTGAGTTCTAGGGTTTGTCTCTTTGTAGGGATAGCCAGTCAGAAGTAAGGCTGTTGTAGAGGTAGAAGTTAGAATTTAATAACTCTAATTGATTTTGTCCCAACACACCCATCAACCTACCAAGTTAAGTAATTTTATGCCAGCAAAAGGACTTGAACCTGAAGCCTTGCCACTGGTAACCCCACACTCCAGCCACTGAGTCACTGGGTCTCCCTTCCAAAAAGTGACCCATCCTGCCAAAAAAACGGGTCGATCTAAGAATTATGAAAAGGGATTTCAGGCATCGCCCTATCGGCCAGCCGGAGCCTGAGAGCTGAGTCTCTATTTGGCAAAGGAGAAAGAAAATGCACCTAGCACGCTTTTCATGAGCCTTTGAAAAAAAGGTACCCACTTTTAACAACAAATGAAATAGTGGTATGGCCCACCAATAATAAAAAATGTAAATACATGATATTACACTTCAACCTTTCTGCTCACATTTTGCATTAAGGTACTTGAGTTTCTGCCTTTATATTGCAGTTTTACCAATGTCAATGAATGGGCTCACAGAAAGAAACCGTATATGCCTACCCATAAACCCAACATTTTCATAAGAAAGGAGGCGGAATCCTGGCAACAAAGTGGTGACAATCTGCATTTTGAAGCATTTAAAACACTTGTGTATAGCCGTGTTATAAACAGTGGTCGAAGTGTAAGAAAAGAAGTAGTGGAACTATGTTCCCTGTTGGCCTGCCCCGCTCCTCACAATCCCCATTGCCCTGCCCCTTCCCACACACAATGCAACCCCCCAAACATATCTGCCTGCTATTTAAGGGGATGGTCAGTGCAGGGCACTGAAAGTGCAAGTTTCAACTTCTTCCTACACTGTTATTTTAAAACGAAACCGTTCCGGAACGGTTTCCTTTTAAAATAAAAGTATAGGAGTTGTAAAACTTAATTTAAAAAAGTAGAGGAGCACCGCTCCCATCCGCTCCCGCTCACTTCGACCACTGGTTATAAATGCCATATCATATCACTGTGATATCTTCTCCCGCCAGTGCGCCAGCGAGGGAGAGAGCATGTGGGGCCCTGCGGGCAGAGGCCTGGCTGCGGAGCGAAATGAAGGAGGCGCACACAGGGGCTCGTGCTTTGCCCGGAACTGCCTCCTTGTGGCGGGGGCGGGGCTTTTATTAAACATGCCTCACGTCACCGCATCGTGGCACGTAAGACGTACACAACATTCCTCCTTTTTTCAAACAACTTAAAACACAACACACTAAATACAATCATGTCAAACTGATTCAACTTAACTCTACCGTGCATTCTAGTCCAGCACACCTTATAGTCCTAGCACTCATAGGGGGTCATTCCGAGGTTGGAGGTAAGGGAAAAACGATGGCAGTAAAGGATTACCGGCATCGTTTACCGCTATGGGCCATTCTGACCAACCAGACCGCTATTTACGGCACTGTAAAGTACGATGCCGTAAATAGAGGTCAGGGCGCGGGCGTGACACATACCAAGCCGACATTAGCGGCATGCCGTAACCCGGAGCTGATCCCAAGTAATGCGGACATGCAAATAACGGCCACCTAAAGGCCGAAAAAGACCTTACCGGCATGGAGAAAGTACCAGCATCTCCGAGAAGGTGTTAAGAACCCTAAGTAGTGTTTTAAAGTGCCACAGGTGCACACAATCAGCACAGGTGGAGGCAATGGAGTCAGTGCCAGTACAAAAGGAGCACACCCACACACCACACCCCCTCCCACACCAAGATGACACCAATAGTGGTAGCATTACTGGAGCAGGAGGCCCTGCTTGCAAGGCCTCAACTACAACAACAACTACAACAACAGGCCCCACCACAGAGGAGACACAGGAGGAGAAGGAGGGTGAGACAGGCCCAGCATGACCTACCAGTGCAGCCACCATTACCACAATGGCAGCCCCCAATCCCTCACATCAGAGCCACCCCCTTCAACCTAACACCTGAGCAGATCCACACCCTGTATCGGCTTGACCGTGACACCATCACCACCGTAGTGGACCTGATACACAACGATATAGTGAGCCTCATAGAAATACGCACCACCATTCACCCCCTACTGACAGTAGTGTCTGTCCTACACTTCCCTACCAGCACACAGTGGGGCACATGCATGGCATATCACAACCCTTATTTTCCCGGATACTGACCCAAGTGCTGGATGCCCTCCTCAAGCACACAAGGGACTACATATCCCTACCACAGACTCCCCAGGAGATATTCGATACAAAAGTTGCCTTCCATGCACTGGCATGCATGCCAAATTGTGTAGGTGCACTCGACTGCAGCCATGTGGAGTTGTTGGTCCTGCATGCCATGGAGGTGGCAGATCACAACCGCAAGAAATACCACTCCATCAACGTGCAGATGGTATGTAACGCGAGCAAGATCATCACACATTGCTTTGCCCGATATCCAGGATCAACTCATGACTCTTTGGTACTGCGGGACTCCACCCTACCACGCTATATGGAGTGACATGCTGGACGACGTGCCTGGCTGCTTGGTGAGTTGCCTGACCAGGCCATGGCAGTGCATCTGCGTTGTGAGGTGGGTGGCTGCATCCTCCACCTGGGTGTGAAGGGGGGGGAGATGCATACTGCACCTGGGTGGGAAGGGGGGAGATGCATACTGCACCTAGGTGGGAAGTGGGGCGAGATGCATACTGCACCTGGGTGGGAAGGGGGGGGGAGATGCATACTGCTCCTGGGTGGGAAGGGGGTGGGAGATGCATACTGCACCTGGGTGGGAAGGGGGGGAGATGCATACTCCACCTGGGTGGAAATGTTGAAGCCAGAGCACGATGTGCACCTCACCGAACACTGTGCCCCAAAACAAGTGAAAGGGCACATGACTACCAAATCCCACAGTGATGAAGTAAGGCTGACACCTAACACTACATGACTAACAGGTAACCTGGCCGCATTCAACAACACATGCACCACTCATCGGCGGCCCTCACACATCGTAAGGGCTTCCAGCACTATGCACTGCATATGCATTATGTTGCTCCCTCCAGCATATCACCACACAGGACAGTCATCCCTGGGAGTGCATTGAGGTGAGCCCAACAGGGATACCACAGCGTGTCACTGGTTCCGCACACCCATAGGAGTGCTGCAAGTCACCATGGTACTGATCAGTGCAGAATGACGAATATGCTACTGACTACAGCCAACACTCCCTACTACCAAATCTCACAGAACACAGCACATCAATGATTTTACCCCAAGACTGCTGCATGCATATATGATGCACATGCTACAAGATGTAAGTGCACACCATAAACCATCTTAAAGATGCTACCCCCTCCATCATTCCATTGCACAGGACACATAGCGGGCCAGAAATGGGGTCAATGCATCCAGGGACATGAGCGTATGGGCAGAAATCACCTGCTGCCATGTAAGACTAGTTCAGTTGTCCACCGTGAATGTACAAACACTTACCTTCATTCCCCTCTCATGCAGGTGATGGTGGCTATCCCTTGACGCTGTGGCTCATGACCCCTGTCTGAAACCCACAGAACAGGCACGTGGAGGACTACAATCGTCCCCATACACGTGTGATGATTAAGCAGACCTTTGGCCTGTTGAAGGCATGATCTCGTTGCCTTAGCCGGTCGGGTGGGGCACTCATCTACAGCCATGAGAATGTGTCCAAGATCCCCATGGCATGTGTAATGCTGCATAATATGTGCATCCGTCGGAACGTGCCCCTGCCCCCTGACATGGGACTGCTACCACCTGATGATGATGAAGGGGAGGAGGAGGAAGAAGGGGCAGGACAGCATCATGGTGCCGATGCACAGGAGGGACGTGCCGCAAGCATTGATTGAACAATATTTCTGACACACAAGTCAGCAGAGGGTGTGAGGATGTCAGGACATCGGGCACTGGTTGTGGGGATACATGTACACTATGCACTGTGCAATATTGAATGACACATGCGCAATGATGAATGTCCACTCTGTTTTTTTTAGATGAACAACCGGTGTATTGAAATTGAAGGTTCAAATGTGAAAAACAAACCCTCCACCACCCTCCCTCCTCCCACCCCAACTCCCAAACACACCCACACCCTCCTCCCCCTCCCACCACAACAACCCCACACTAGTCCCATAAGGACCACATAGGCCACATGAGGATTTCAGCATTGTCACTGTGTGCTCCCAGAGCCAGGGGGAGGCATGTCCTGGCAGCGCATTGTACGTTGGGACCGACTGGGCGGGCTGGTCTGGGTGGGGGAGCATTGAGAAGGTGTGTCCTCCTGCTGGGGCTGTCGTGCAGGAGGTGCAGCCTCCAGAGCATCTGCTATCCGGCCAAGGACCTTGAAGAGCCTGTTTGTGCTGTCTGTAATGACCTCGCCCAGTGCCCTCAGTTCATTCCGCCACTCCTCCCTGGCCTGCCGATTGTCTTGCATGAAGACATTTATGAGGCATGTGAGCTGCTGAGCCCGCTCTGCATCAATGGCTGATGTGGTTGGCGCGCTGGGAATCAGGCTCACATGTCTTTCCGGTACTAAGGGAACTGGCCACAGGACTGGCATGTTCCTGTGTTGCTCCTTGCCCCGTAAACCCAGGTGTATCACTCTCACCAGAGTCACTATATGAGACCTGGGGGTTGGTTTGGCCATCAGGCGTGTGGACAATCTCATATGTGTCCTCCTCAGTTGCTCCGCATATAGATGAGGGGCTGTCGGCAACATCGAGGGGGCCCGTGGCTGCAATCTCCCCAGCCACACTAGACTCCTCAGAGCGTGGCGTAGGGCATGTATCTGCTGCCAGTGCAGGCTGGGGTAGGGGTCGGGGTTGTGCACCCTCCACAGGTCTTGCTGGAGCCGGTGGTGTGTCTCCAGGTGTTTGCCTGCTCGCAGGTAGACGGCGGGCCCTGACTTGGCCCCTGGAGGTGCCGGGCCTGTTGCTTGCCTGGTCCTCGCTGTCATGCTTGCTGCCTGTGGGGGTGGAAGAGAGGGACAGCATGAGTGATGATTTGAGAGCCAGCATTTGGACATGCCTACAATATCACAATCAAATTCTAGTGGGTTTTCGGCATTTGGGTGGTGAACGGCACATTAATCTATGCTTGGGTGGTAAATGCATGCATATGCCTGTGTCACTCATGTTGGCCGGGTACTGTGCTGGCTCACATGCACACTGTGTACATCAACTGCCCTGTGTGCCTCACGATATGGGCCTCTTTGTGTGGTATGTGTCATATAGGTTATGGCCTCGCACCTGGCACTAGCCTGGGTTTCACTTGTTTCGGCATGATTTAAAGGGGGGGGTTGGCCAACCATGCCGTGATACCTTGCTCAGCCCTTAGCAGTGACTTTCATGACATTTGCGTTGGCAGTATTGACTTTGGACACTCACCTCCATCAACGTATGACGTTGCCCCGCACTCCATATCTCCAATCCCTTTGATGGCTTCGGGGCCTAACTTAGCCGCACACGTCTCCTCCCACGGCATTCATTTAATCGGAGAACATGGCCCTCCTCCTGTCTCCAGGGCCTGGCTTCTGTTAGCCAAGAGGATGCTCCGCACCCTCAGCCGCAGGTCATCCCACCTTTTTCTACAGTCCTTAGTGGTGCGGGGGGTGTTGCCCACGGCGCTCACCTTCTGCGCTAACATAGCCCAGATCTCTTTATTTTTTTATTACCGCCACCCTCCGCATGTCAATGCTGAATATGGTGTCGGCATGCTTGTGGAGGGTATCCACCATCACTTGGAGCTCATCAGGGCTGAATCACTCCTTCCTGGGGCGGGCAGCTCCCTTTTTTGGTGCTTTGGGCATTCCTCCTTGATGATGGGATGTTTCCATGGTGTTGAAAGTTTGCCAGGGGTCCTGTCTGGTGAGGATGGCAATGGATTGTGTTTTTAAAGATGGCTGCCATGCTCCTTCCAGTTCCTGTGCGATGACGCTGTTTCCGGTTCTGCAATTTAACAGTGACCGTAAATAACGGTGACCGCTATTTACAGTCACCGCTAATGCCGCGTTACTCTAAGGCCGTAGTGTCGCTACGGGGCGATTCATGCCAGTAGAGGGTTTGTCCGCCATTTTTGCGGCATGGCGCTAGGTTCATTACCGGCATGGTTCAAAGCTTGTGCCCGTGAACTTGCCAGCTCGGACACGCTATTTGCACCATGCCGGTAATGAACGGAACTTACCTCCTAACTCGGAATGAGGCCCATAGTCTCTTAACTTTTCTGGGGCTCTCGGTGCAGTTCGTAGGGCATAGCGCCCACATCTAGGGGCTGTCCCCAAAGTCGTGTCCTGTTGCGGCTCACCTGCCTTATTTGGAGACGCCTCTATCAGTTCCTCCAACAGTCCGTCTGTCTCGTGCTCCTCAGTCGACTCCTCCTCGGGTTGTTGGTACTCATCTTCTGGCGGCGACCCTGCTTCCTCTGAGGGCTGCTGGTCCCCGTGAGTCCACATTTGTTGTGGCACTCCCTTGAACCATGATGCATTCCTGGTGATCTGTCACTGCACTCGTGTGGCCGTTATCATGGTACCTCGTCGTCGAGTCATAGTCCAGGGAACCACGTCGTACTGGGTGTCCAGCTTCATTTTTGAGAGGTTCCACTTCACCAGCACTAGATCGCCGACTTGGTGTCTGGATTACTTTGCGTGTCTCTTGGTGCTCAAGCACTCATTTGCTGTGATCCTTCTTTGAATTGAGCATTCGCTGTCATAGGCATCTGTGCCCCTGCTTGGATGGTGTGGAATGGATGAGTTTATAACGGTCCCGTACATGATGTCTGCCAGTGGTATTCCTCTGGTGCTGTGGGATGTCACTCTGTACTTCTTTAGGAAACGGTACTGGTCTACCCTCCATGGGCTGGAGTGCGCCCGGGATAGACGTAGCACTTTGTTGAGGGTACGCATGAACCTCTCCACATCTCCATTGGCTTGGGGCCATCTCGGCGTGATTTGGTGGAATTTGATGTTCAGATCATCCAGGTATTTTTTTATTTCCGTCCCTTGGAAGTGTGGCCCGTTGTCGCTCCGGATGCGCCGAGGTAGGCCATGGGTGGCAAAGATCTTCTCCAGAGCCGGCATCACCATGTCTGCAGAGGTCGATGGCACGATTTCCACCTCGGGATATCTTGAGTGGTCATCAATGGCCACTAACAGATACGTGCCTTCTTGGACCGTGCAGAATTCAACCCTGATCGCGTCCCATCTTGTGGCCCACGCTCTGCCGCTTGTATGGGTTCGGGGTTCAGTGGTGCACTTGTGATCTGACACGGGAGGCATGCTGTTATGAGTTGTTCTACCTTGGTGTCGATGTGCAGGAACCATACTCAGTGCCTGATCCTGGCTTTGGTCCTGACCATGCCTTGGTGACCTTCGTGAGCCAGCGCAATGACTCTGTCTTGCAGACTTGCAGGTATGACGATCCAAGCTACTCTTAGTATGAGTCCTTCCTTGGTGACAGATAGGTCATCTCGCACTGGGAATATGCCTGTGAGGAAGTCTCTGGCTTCGGGTGTGCGATTGTGTACATTTTGCAGAAAAGATTTCCATTTGCCGGAGATGATGGAGTCCTTGACGAGGTCACAGCAGGGTTCAACTTGTGTGGCTTGTACAATGTCCTCAATACCGATTGCTCTTGGTTTCATCGTGTGCACGACCTGGCAGATGTGTTCCTGGGTTTCTTCTGCCACATTCACCTCTGTTAACATGGCCGCTCTCGGGTGTCTGGATAGGAAGTCTGCGGGGTTACTGGTGTCAGGTTGGTATGTTAGTTCAAATTTGTATTGTTGCAGGTGTAGCAGCCACTTCCCTATCCTCGCTGGGGGGTGTGAAGAGGATCCTTCGAAAATGGGGATGAGAGGCTTGTGGTCCATGTATGCCTTGAATTTTCATCCATATATGTATATGTGAAAGTGGCAACAGCCCCACAGTCCCGCAATGGCCTCTTTCTTAATATGAGAGTACCATTGTTCAGTGGGAGTTAATGCGCAGGACGAGTAGGAAATCGCCTTCGTTTCTCCTGCCTTGGCAACTTGGACCAGGATCGCTCCGAGGCCGATGGGGCTGGCATCAACATATCGTTCTGTCGACAGTGTGGGGTCATAGTATGCCATTGTGGTGTCGGCTGACAGGGACGTCTTGATCTGCTCGAAAGCCTCCTGGCAGTTGGGGCTCCATACCCATTTTGAATTAGATTTGGTGAATTCCCTGAGTGGCTCGGACATCGTTGACAGATTGAGGATGAATCTCCTGCAGTACCTCGCCATCCCCAAGAAACTGCGTACTTCTGTGGGTGTTGTTGGGGGTGAGGCTTCTTTGATGTCTGCAACTTTTTGTGGGTCGGCAGAGACTCCAGCACCGTTGAACACATATCCAAAGAAAGTGATCTCTTCCTTCATGAACTCGCACTTCTCCCGGTGAATGGTTAGTCCTGCGGTCTCCAGCCTGCTAAGTACCATCTTGAGGTGAAGCATGTGTTCTTGCCTGTAGCTGGCGTGGATGGGAATGTCATCACTGACATTGAGTACTCCCGGGATGCCCTGTATGACTTCCTGGATGGCCTGCTGACAGACTTCAGCGCTGAGGATATGCCAAAGCTCGGTCTTTTGTGTCAGTGCAAACCCAGGTGTGTGGAGAAGGTTGTGATATATCTCAAGTCCAGATGCAGTTTCAACTGATGGTATCCCGCATTGAGATCAACCTTGGAGAACACGTTTGATCCTGTGAGGTATGTGATGATTTTGTCAAGCGTGGGGGTGATGTGTCATTCCCGCTTGATAGCTGCATTGGGGAAGCAGATCGTCACCTTCCCCGGTTGTTTTGGCTTCTTGGTTACCACCATGGGTGAAACCCACGGTGTCGGCCCAGTTACTTCCTCTATGATGCCAGCTTTCTCAAGTTCTCGCAGCTCCTTTTCGACTTGGTGTCATATGTGAAACTGTGTCCTTCTGTGACGCACCGCTCGGGGCTGTACTGATTCGTCGATATGGAGTTTGATGAGTTTGCCTTTCAGGCATCCGATACCTTTGAGGAGGACTGGGTGCTTGTCAAGGAGGCTGGCAATGTCCGATGGGTCATTTATGTTGCAGACGAAGCATATTCATTCTAGATCTTCCACTGCATCCCCACTCAGCAGGCATTCGATGCCCGCGTCGACAACATACACCTTGGATTGTATTGTTCGGTCGCCTCTGCTGAGAGTTGGCCGAAAGCACCCTACCACTGATAGTGGATTTTCGCACCTGTAGGCAAATAGAAGCTTGTCTGTCTTCTTTAGGACTAGGGGGGGTGTAGTTTTCAGAACATGGTCGCCGGCATAGAGTTCACTGATGCCCCCGTATCGATTGTCATTTGTACTCTTGGCCTTGTATGGCCACTATGCATTTCTGTCTTCTTTTACTTTTTGTCGACCCTGTGCTTCTGTGATCAAGTGCAGAGACTAGGTTTACTTTGCTTCCTTTTCTCAGTTGTCTGCTTTCTGTTTCTTTTGTAGTGTCGCCATCGCCATCGCCTTCTTCGTCGGTGGATGAGTTGGCTGTCTCGATGCGGCGGGCATTGGCCTGTTTCTTTTTCCTCTAGGCCCCTTTCTCTTGTTGCAGCTGGGGGCGTTGTGTGGGCCCTGACGATCTGCAGACTCTCGCATAGTGATCCTTCCGGCCACATGCTCCGCATGTGGTTCCTTGTGCTGGGCAATTTTGCCTTCCATGGCGTGCCCCTCCACACCACCCACATTCAGCGGGCCCTGGAATCCTTGATTGCCACCGAGGCGGAGTGTTTGCATCATTGGGGTCTTCGCATGACTGTTGGCGGCTGGCAATTTGCGCTATCGTCGCTGTCGTTGGTGTTATCTGGAACTTCTGCAGGGATGGTGCTCATGTGTGCCGCCCGCACGTGTGATAGTTCCCTCTGACGTCCGTATTCAAGGATTCTGGCCAGTGAGATGCCCTTTTCGCTCAACACCATCCTGAGTAGCTTTTCCGAGTGCATGCCGTTGATGACTTGGCGTATGATCTCTTTTTCGACGTTGTCAAACTCACATGAGAGCGCGAGTTTTCTGAGTCCCGTGTGATATGCGTCGAGTGTTTACTCTTCTAGCTGTATGGTGGTGCAGAAGATGAAAGTCTCGTAGTCTGGGTGGCATAAAATGGGCTGTGAGAGCGTGCTTTGCTAGCTGGTAGATGTCTAAGCCATCTCCGATGACAAGCGAGTTGAAGATGCGCAGGACTTCGTCACCCACATTGAGTAGGAGGTGTGACCTCATTTTCCTGGGTGTTGTGACGTCTTTGCAGTCCATGGCCATTTCAAATTTCTGACCCACAACAGCCATCGGGGGCCCACAGATGAGGGGTCTGTGTATGGTTCAAAAGGTCTGAATGCCATTGTGGTACCGCCTTGCGGTCGCAGGGACGATGCTGTGGGCGTTAGGTTGGCCGCAATCCTCGATGGTATGCCAGGACTGGGTGTGGATAGGCCTGTCTCCATAATATGCTGAAGTGTGGGCTGTAGTAGAGAGCGTGCGCCGAAATTTCCTCACCTCAGGGATTGTAGCTGGTGGTGCTGTGTTGCCTGGACTGCCTGGAGGTATGTTAGCTGGCCGCAAGCATGCAGTGGCCTCAGGCATGCATCAATAGTGTTGTTCTTGTGAGAGAAACCCGTTGGTGGGTTTGATGCAAAAATAATTGATGCAGTGGGCCAGATGAGAGTAATAGGAGAGAAAAAACTTTTTTTTTTCGATGGGGGATGGGCCCCCCACCGTGTTTCCAAAAGTTCACCCGTGACGGAGGCTTATTGTTATTGTTTAAGCACACGCACGTGGTGTGTCATAGTTTGTTCCCTCGTCGCCAGTGTGATATCTTCACCCGCCGGTGCGCCGGCGAGGGAGAGAGCATGTGGGGCCCCGCGGGCTGAGACCTGGCTGCAAAGCGAAATAAAGGAGGCACACACAGGGGCTCGTGCTTTGCCCGGAACTGCCTCCTCGCGGCGGGGCTTTTATTAAACGCACCTTACGTCACCGTGTTGTGGGACGTAAGGTGTACACAACAATCATATCATGAGGGTGATGTAATTGTTTTATAAACTCCTTGCTTTCGCGTATAAGAGGTGGCTAAAATCACGTCAGAAACGTGAAAAGGGGGTGTTTTTAAAAAACATGCGGTCGAGCACAACTACTACTTTAGCCTGAGAAACCTGCCAATGGGCTCGCCACTGCAATCATTGTGGTAGTGGGATCTGTCTTCAGTTGTGCCGTCTGTCTTCAGTTGTGCCATTGTCTTTTTCGAATTTCAAACATATATGTATGTAGCCAGTAGGTGGCGGCAACTGCACATACAGTAACATAACTGACTTTCCGCTCAATTTAGGTCCACTCGTTTTTGTATGTGTGTTTCGCATTCAAACTTGTACAGGGACGGAAATGGTTATGTACCGGATATTGTTGTTTAAAAGCTGATTTCTTTACACTCATTTGCCAGAGAGATTGGCCGTTGCTGTGCTAAGCATTTGAATTCTCGGTCTTAGTATGCATATCAAGCCAGGTTGCGTATTGATCATGGCATGTACTGTAGGCAGGCAGTGTTGTGTAAGGAAATACAAAATAGGCGCATGGAACTAGCAAAGTGTTTAAGAGCAGTTCGTGAAATCGTATTATCATGACTCACGAGTGCCGCCCTCCCAGCCCCTCGGTAAATAATGCTTGATAGAACGGTGGCGATTATGGCAGTCTTTTTTTAAATGAGTTTCATTAAAGAGCCAAACCCCGCGCTTGTTATCGAGTCCATGCAGCTGTGCGCTATTAAAGGTGCGTGAAACAGTTCTGCTGCCAAGTTATGTTTCTGCGTGATGCCTGAAAGCTGTTTAAATGACTGACTATATGTTCAAACGCTTAATAATTTCATGAGCTGTAAAGCTCTGCTCGGAATGCTTCCATTTCCGTAAGGGTGGGGCGGGTTGGTATTTTATTTCTAGTAGTGTTGCATGAGTGCATTTGAGCTGAACTCTTCCACAAAGTATATGATGTATATTTGAATCTACATCCCATTGGAGCATTGGAGGATCCTGTGAGTAGAGAAAGGCAGCATGGGAAATAGAAGGCGGGCACATGCGTCAACCACTCACATAACGATTGCTCCTACTATCTGTTCCCCAGAATTTAAAGTTCCCCTAATTTGGAGACACAGCACTGCAGGCCTCTTGTCATCAATGTGTGTGAGAGAGGAGGGGTGTTGTGGTGTCACGTGTCCCGAGACGCAGGGTCACGTGACACACGAGGAAAGGAAGTGGAAATAAAGGTATCACCGGAACTGGCGTCTTAACGCCAGTCCGGGTTTATGCAGCTACGAGTGTGGTCCTGTGATTACTTGCTGCGCCGCCCCCGCGCACTGCGAGAACAGCGCGAGCCCCGCGCGAGGCCCTCACCTCGCATCCATCACGCCTGCCGTACCCGGCAGGCGAACATCACACTGGCGACGAGGCGGTAAGTGGGTTGCGAGCCCCGACGACAACGGGAGCCGTCGCACCCACGGACCCGCGCTTACAACATCGCGGAGCCGGCAAGGCAGTGACGCCGGCCCCGCCCACCATCAGAGATATCCACCCGCGGCGGCGGAGAGTGGCCCCAGTACCCCAGGGCCCCAACAAGGAAAAAAAAAAAAAAAAATTTTTTTTTTTTTAACAACACCCCAGGAAGCAGCCTCATCAACCCTGGCAGCCGCATCCAGCAGATATCACCACCCACATGACAAGTGCGAGGCAATCCACGCAGACCACACGCGGCCTACCCTGCTAAGACGCCGCACGTGGGACCTGCACGCACACCAGGCCCAACTACCACAACACGCTAAGCTGCAACACAGCGCCGCAACACTGCAAAGCATAACATGTCCGACCCGACGTTTAGCCCATCAGAGACCAGCGCCAGGTCCACGTCGAAGAGGAGCCTCACTGATGAACGCACTGACCCCTCGCTAACCACGTTCATGCCACCTTTCGACCCGTTCACCAACGGAGCAGCCATCAGATGGGAAATATGGCTACAAAAGTTTGAGATGCACCTTGATGCGAGAGACATTACGACGCCCAAAAAAATGCGCACCTTTCTCCTCCTCAACATAGGATCAGCCGCCCTGCGCCTATTCGATGCCACGCCAAACAGAGGAAGCGATGCCAACTACGCCGCAGCAAAAGCCGCTCTTTCCAACATGTTTAAACCAGACCTCAACCCCGACTACGAGCGATTTCACTTCTGCATGGCAAGACAACGAGAAAAGGAGACAGTGGACAAGTTTCATGCTCGCCTTCGCGAAATGGCTGTAGGATGCAAATTTCCAGACGAGGAATTCGGCATCCGCCTCCAAATCATCAACGGCATCTCCTCTGAGAAGCTGAGGAGGGCGATACTATCGGAGAAGAATGTACGGCTATCACGCATCCTCGAGATGGCGCGACTCCGCGAACAAACAGAGGACCAGGTAGCAGTAATGGAAGCAGCCATTCAGAGGCTACCGCTGGACAACCCTGGACCAACAGAAGACGTAGCAGCTATCTCCCGACACCAAGGCACCCGCCTGAAACAGAACCCGAGAATGCAACCACCACAAAGGCGCGACCAATTGTGCAAGTGGTGCGGAGGTCCATGGCACAAAGGGGAATCCTGTCCAGCGTGGGGGTCAACATGCAGAAAATGCAACCGCCTGAACCACTACGCCGCAGTCTGCCTAAATCCACCGAACAAAAACGACAGAGACGCAGACCCGCGGCCATCACAAGAACCACGAAGGAGATTCGCGCCCAAAGAACCCCGCCAACCAACGCGGAGAGGGAAGGCCAGGGCAGTCGACGAATCACAAAGATCCCCAACCACGAGCGACAGCGATGAGAGTGACAGCGACTCATCCCCCGAAAGGCAAGGCAAAGAAAGGAGAAAGAAAGGGAAGAGGCGAGTACACCGAGTGCACCTAATATCAGCAGTGGACCCACGGAAATCACGACGGAAGAGGAGACCAACATGCACCATCCTCTCCAATGGAGACCCACTGAAAGTAATCATTGACACCGGTGCCACAGTAAATGTCATGCCCGTAACAGCATTCAACAGTCTCAACCCCAGACCAGAGCTCCTCAAGAGGAAAGTCAGGCTATACGCCTATGGATCGAAGAAACCCCTGCCCGTGCGAGGATCGTTCAAATCCAACTTCGCTCACAGTAACGCCAGCTGCCGGGCCCGAATATACGTAGTAGATGCTGGGTGCGAAACCCTCCTAAGCTGCAAAACAGCCGAAAAGCTGGAGCTAATACACTTCGCATTCAGTGCGCAACACGATGAACTACACGACCTCTGAGGGCGACACAAAAAACTGTTCCGAGGCATCGGGCGCCTAAAAGGGAGAACGGTCAAGCTACACATAGACCCCACCATCGAACCCAAAGCAGTACGGCACAGGCGAATCCCATTCCATTTGAGAGAGGCCGTAGAAAAGGAACTACTCAAGCTCGAAAACGCAGGAATCATCGAGAAAACATCTGGACCAACCCCGTGGGTTTCGCCGATGGTAGTAGCCCAGAAACCAAAACAACCAGGCGCGGTAAGGATATGTATCGACATGCGGCTCCGCAACATAGCTATCGGCCGTGAACGCCATGTCACTCCCACCATCGACGAGCTCATCGTGGACCTCACGGGAGCAACGATCTTCAGCAAGCTTGACCTCCGGTCCGGCTATCACCAGCTGAAATTATCAAAAGAATCCAGATACATCACAACATTTTCGTCCCATCTTGGCCTGATGAGATACAAGAGACTCAACTTCGGGATATCATCGGCGGCGGAAGTATTCCAGCATGAGATCCGGAGAGTCATCACAGGACTCGAGGGGACCACAAACATCAGTGACGACATCCTCGTATATGCATCGAACAAAGACGACCACCACCAACGCCTAGCAGCAGTCCTAAAGAGACTCGAGGATGCCGGACTGACCCTCAATGCAGACAAATGCGAATTCAACAAAAAGGAACTCTGTTTCTTCGGATACATATTCAGTGCAGCAGGAGTGTCCCCAGATCCATCAAAGGTACAAGACATAAAAGAATTTGAACCACCACAATCGGCCTCGGAAGTGAGAAGTTTCATGGGAATGGCCACCTACTGTGCACGGTTCATCCCTGACCTTGCAAGCATCGCCAGCCCACTCAGAGAGCTAACCAAGAAAGACCAAAAGTGGGAGTGGACGGAGGTTCACCAACAGGCCTTTCAACAAATAAAAGACTCCCTGTCCGCCTCCACCACCATGGCGTTCTTCAACATAGAACGACAGACTGAACTTCTCGTCGACGCCAGCCCAGTTGGCCTAGGAGCCGTACTGACCCAAACAGACAAAGATGGCACGATATTCCCAATCGCGTTTGCCAGCAGGGCCCTCACCAAACCTGAACTAAACTACGCACATATCGAAAAAGAAGCCCTGGCTATTCTGTGGGGATGTCGCCACTTTAAAGTTTACCTGCTAGGGAAACAGGCGAAAGTCTTCACTGACCACAAGCCCCTAGTCCCGATATTCCGAGGCTCCGCCCCACATCCACCAGCCCGCATTGAAAAGTGGATGTTGCAGCTGCAACCTTACAACATTGAAGTAGAATACCGCCCAGGATCGGACAACCCAGCAGACTACCTGTCCCGCCATCCGCGGCCAGCCACCGACAAAGAACAGCACCATGCAACAGAAACAGACGAACACGTCTGTCACGTGATAGCGTGCGCCCGACCACGAGCCTTGACACTGCAGGAAGTGGTACAAGAAACAGCAGAGGACACAGTCCTAAAACATACGGCCGCAGCCATACAGTCAGGAAACTGGAAGACTTACCTCATGTCAATGTCTCACCGAACAACCACAGCCCAAGCCAAACTCAGGGCCCTGTTCGGCATCAGACATGAACTCTCTGTAGCCCCCGAAGGAGTAATACTGAAAGGACACAGGATCATATTGCCAGAATCCCTCGAGGACAGGGCGCTCAAGCTGGCCCACAGCGGACACCAAGGGATCGTCAAGTCGACCGCCTACCTAAAATCCCGAATGTGGATGCCAAACATGCACCAGAGAATTACTGAACTCGTAGAATCCTGTACAGCATGCCAAGCCTCACGGAGACCAGCAAACCCCGAACCAATCAGCTGCGCTCCACGAAGCCAAAAACGATGGGATGCCGTCAGTATGGACCACTGCACCATCGCAGGAGAAGGATACCTGCTAGTGGTAATAGATGAGTTTAGCAGATACCCTGAAGTAGAGCATGTTGCCTCGACAAACACAGAAACCACCATCCTCACACTGGAGAAAATATTCGCCACACATGGTATTCCCAGGAAAATGAAAAGTGACAATGGCCCATCGTTCGCCAGTCAAGAGCTAAGAGAATTTTTCAAAGAGGTCAACGTTAAACATCAACGCATCACCCCAAGATGGCCTCAAGCGAATGGTGACGCAGAGCGCTTCATGGGATCACTGAACAAGATCATCAGGATTGCCAAAGAACAAGGGCACCCCTGGTTGAAGGCCGTGTATCGATTTATGAGGACACACCGACAAACCCCACACTCAGCCACAGGAGTCAGTCCAGCAGCCCTCATGTTTGGGGTTCCCATCCAGGCAGAACTACCGATACACCCAGACTGGACAGCGCCAGACCCAGACATCATCGAGATAGAAGCAAGACGAGAAAAACACAACGAGCGAGAGAGCATTGCTCGACGAGCACATCACAGAGAAATAAACCCGGGTGACGCAGTCCTCGTCAGGAACCGGGCACCACCGAAGAAAATGTCCCTCAATTTCGAAGCACGCCCATGGACCGTCACGACCACCAACCACAGCATGATTACGGCAACCCGCGGAAAAGAGACTGTAACCAGAAACGTCTCCCATTTCAGAAAAGTGCCCCAAGAAATGTGGGAAGAGCAACGGTCACCCCAAAGGGAAGAAGTAGTGCACTCACCCCAAAGACCCACGCCACAGCAGGCTACGGAAGCGCCGGAAGAAGCAAATGGTGAAGTGGAGGCCACCACGGAAAACGCGCCACGAGAAAGAAGCACCCGATACAGTCTGAGAGAAAAGCCCAGACCATCTTCCCGCCTTCAAGGGTATGTAGTGGACGAAGTAAGCCAAAGAAGACGGCAGCAGAGACAGAGACATTCACCTACTCAGAAGTAAGACTCGATATAAAATGTTGATGTTAACCCGTGAGAGTTTTGCCTCCAAGTTGGGGAGGAATGTGGTGTCACGTGTCCCGAGACGCAGGGTCACGTGACACACGAGGAAAGGAAGTGGAAATAAAGGTATCACCGGAACTGGCGTCTTAACGCCAGTCCGGGTTTATGCAGCTACGAGTGTGGTCCTGTGATTACTTGCTGCGCCGCCCCCGCGCACTGCGAGAACAGCGCGAGCCCCGCGTGAGGCCCTCACCTCGCATCCATCACGCCTGCCGTGCCCGGCAGGCGAACATCACAGGTGTCATTTATCAGAAAATACAGGGATTGTTATCGTCCAGCTGTGGTTATGCCGCACTTCTAGAGTTGCCCTTCCGGTTCATTGCTTGGTCATAAACTATGCCCCATTGCAAGGGTTTGGAGTGCGGTGCATTTTGCAGTGGGCCCGTACCCCTGGATATATACACCATCTGAAAGAATCAATGTACCTCTCCATCTGCTGTAATGAGAAACCAGGGTTGGTCCCTCATCGCCTCAAAGTAATGTTATGTAAGGCAGAAGGGTGTTCCGCAGAGGCCACGTGGTTGTCACTCTGGCACCTGGCACACTGCCAGATCCGCTGATAGCTGGGACAGGCAAGACTCAGCAAGCTGTTGAGATTCTTCCTTTTCTCACTTTTCCCCAAAGCTCACTGTCTCCACAGCTCTGGTTCTCTCTAGGATGGACAACTGCAACAACCTCTTTCTCAATCTGCCTTCCTCTACTCTGCGCCCTCTGTAACTAATTAAGAACAGAAATGCTACGCTTATCCTTGTCCTCAAGCCCAGGGACCGTATCTCTCCAGCCATGAAATCTCTCCACAGATTGTTTGTATTGTCCTCCCTCTGTCTTCCCTCCCTTGCATTGTCGCGCCCAGAAACAATGGTGTACAGGAGCGTTATAAATTACTTATCATATCATATCATATGTCCCATTTCAGGATGGGTCCCAGACACGACAGGACCAGTTGAAATAGCGAACCAGCTATTGGGGCAGCACTTCTTCCAGGACAACCTCTGCAGAGTTTAACACATTTGTGTTAGGACGTCAGTATTGCCCAAGGGAATATTGTATGTATGTATGTATCTGTATTTCTTAAGTGCGAACCAACACCAGGAGGCATCTGGGTGCTGACAGCAGACCGATGAAAAATATCGTATTATTCTGCAAAACATGAAGGTCTTGAGAGCTTTTCAAAAAAGGAAATGATCAGAAATACCCATCAAATATTGAGGGAGAGAGTTCCACAGTGCTGACACAAGCACGGACAACAAACTCCCTCCTGATTGTGACTTGCAAAAGCGGGGAACTATCAATACATTTTGGGAGGTAGAACGCACTCATGGTGAGGAGACAGAGCAAATGAACTTTGCTCAGAGATGGACCGGGGATGTGGAGAAGAGAGCTTGGTGCGCAATACACAGAACCTTAAACTTAATACGGCTTCTCACCAGAAGCCAATGAAGCTGAGTCACCAGCATAGATGAATGGGACAGTCGGGGGGCATCCAGGGCTAAACGTGCTTGTTGTAAGATCTGGAGTCTCTGGACTACAAATTTGGGCTGACCAAGATAAATGATGTTGCAATAGTCCAGAGAGACCATACTGGAGGCCGTGACTACTGAGGAATGATACTGAGATGGCAAGAATTGAAGACTTTTCCTCAGGAGTTTCATCCTAAGAAAACCAGCATCACAGATGGAAGCAATCTGAGACTCACATGAGCCTGTAGAAAGAAACTTTACCCCCAAAATCTGAGTTCCAAAGAGGATGGGGATTTGCAGAACCAACCACCAGAATCTCAGTTGTTTTCTCCAGGTTTAATTTCAGCCAGTTTCTAGACATCCAGCACCCAATTTCATTTAAACACTCTTTAAGCCTAGAAGGAGGGTCTGACACCAGGGCGCTGAGGTGGAAACCCATCTGAGTATCGTCGGCATACATATAGAAATGGATACCATAGAAGCAGATAAGATCAGCAAGTGGGCGTAAATATAGATAAAAATGAAGAGGAGATAAAGAGGATCCTGGGCATCCCGCAAGAGACAGAACTAGGCGCGAAACTGAAGGGAAATAAAGAGATGGTCGGTTTGCGCTCTGAAAGGAAAGCCAAAGGGGCACCAGACATCCCTGTCATCTCCAGACGGCAAAGAATAATTTTGTGATCAATGGTATTGAATGCAACAGAGAGGTAAAAGAGAATCAAAACTCCAACCTCTCTGCCGTTCTGCAGCAGTGGCAGATCATCGAGGACAGAGATCATGACCGTCTCTGTTCCCACAAGAGGCCTAAAACCTTCTTCTAATGGATGTAAAAGGCCTTCCCTCTCAAGAAACCTAGACAGCTGGGGAGAGACGATAACTGCCATAAGTTTCATGAGAGTGAGAAGTAACGAAATGGGACGATGCTGGATTCAGTTGGTGCTTTTTTAAAAGAGGAGAAACAATAGCGTCTTTTAAAGAGGCAGGAATAGCCCCATGTGAGAAAGAAAAATGAACAGCTGCCGTAAACAGTGCAATACAGACTAAAGGGAGATATTGAATAAAATGATAGAGGAGTTGGGTCAGAAGGGATGACGATTTAAGTTTGCAGACAATCTCAGCAGTAACAGGGTCAAACTGAAAAACGGAATAAACGCTGGTGAAAGGCACTCCTAAAGAAGGAGTTGGCGCAAGGATGCTGGACCCAGTGGATGCAACTGAACTCCTAATCCTGGCAATCATGTCCAGGAAAAAGGAGCTGATTTGGTCACAGACCTCCTGAGAGCAGGATGAGTCAACCAGAGGGGGTGGGGGGATGGTGCAAAGAGTTCTTTGACCACTTTGAATAGCTCACGAGGTGAGCGGGAAGCTGAGATTATGCAATCCACATAATGTTGTGACTTAGCTACCTTAATGGCCATCTGGTAGGCTAAAAGAGCTTGCTTATACATATAGCCTTAGACTCCAAGTCCAGGGCAAGTTGCCATTTGCATTTGGCGTGTAGAGATGCTTTCTTTAAGAGTCTAAGAGCAGGGAAAAACCGGGAGGCGGATGAGCATGGAAGGTGCCCAGCTTAACAGGAGCCAAGGTATTGGGTGTGGACACCATTGCTTTAATCAAAGCTGTAGAAGGGTTAGGAGCTCCTTCCTTGGAAGCATTAAGCTCAGCATGTTATATTTAAGGGACTCTGCTACTTGATCAGAAGTAGCCTTCAACCAGCAACACCGACTGGTGCATACATGAAGTTTCAATTTGGACAAGAAGGGAGAGAAAATAAGAAAGGGGAGCAGAAAACGGTCTGACCATATAACAGTTAAGGGTTTTAAAGTGTCCACTAATTCATCAGCAGAGAAAAGGAGGTCCAGTGTGTTTTCTCTGCTATGCGAGGCAAGATCATTGCACACGTGAAGATTCAAATCAGTAAGTGCAGAAGTTAGTTTAGATGCCTGAACATTATTAACATCATTTAAATGCACGTGGACATCCCCCATGAAAGTAAGAATAATGCAGGACAAAGAAAGGTCTGCTACAAATTGCGTTACATTGTTTAGAAAGATCCGAAGGAGGGCGGTAGACAAGCAGCAAGTGAAAGGTATGGTTATCTGGAAACTGAAAGCGTGTTATCAGCAATTCACAAGGCAAGGTATGTGTAAGGGGAATGGTAGTGCATTTCAGAAGCGCTGAATGGATCCAAGCCAGGCCACTGTGTGTGGGACCAACAGACTAGCTTCGGTTGCATGTCTTTATACCGAAATATTTCATAAAGAATGAACATATATAAAATATTTTATAAGGAACAACTTACTTACCTGTAACTGTTGTTCTCCAGCATGAGTCTGGCATGGATTCACATGCTCATGAATATTCCCAGTCGTCAGGCTGGGAATCCTCGGTAAAGAAAAATCAGTATCAGTTTCGTTTCTGATCTGTCTTTCGTAGTAGTAACCAATCACTGATCTCTGCATCATACTGACCACAGCCAATGACTGCCATCTCCCTAAGCCCCGCCTCTGGCAGCCATCTTCAGATTTGTTAGCACGTTTAGTGGCAGTATGACCAAGTGAAGAGCCGCAGAGGGGTAGGCAGGAGGGTTTGCATGTGAATCCATGCCAGACCCATGCTGGAGAACAACAGTTACAGGTAAGTAACTTGTTCCTTCTCCAGCATGGGGTCTGGGATAGATTCACATGCTCATGAATAAAAGAATACATAGCAGTACACACATGCACAACCACGGGAGGTGGCAAAGGCTCAACATTAAGCATTACACCCAAAACTCAACATTAAGCAATTCTTACCTCCTCACCAGGCTCACCTTAGGCGAAAAGGTTGCGCAGCACTGCTTGGCCGACCCTGGACTCCTCCCTGGAATCCCGATCGACGCAGTAGAATTTCGTGAAGGTGTGCGTCGACCTCCACGTAGGAGCCCTGCAGATGTCCAGCAAGGGCACACCAGATAGGAACGCCGTGGTAGCTGCGATCGCTCTGGTGGAATGGGCACTCGGACGGCCAGGCAGCGGTCGGTTTGCCAATCGATGACAGTACATGATACAGCCAGAGAGCCATCTGGAAATGGAAGCCTTCGAGAGAGCCTTCCCCTGATTGACAGGTCCAAAGTTCACAAAAAGTTGTGACGTCTTCCGAAAACTCTTCGTGCGGTCCACGTAGAACTTCAGCGCTCTAGCCACATCCAGCGAGTGTAAAGTCCTTTCAGCAGGCGACGAAGGCGACGGGAAGAAAATAGGCAACACCAAGGGTTCGTTGAGGTGGAAGTCCGACAGCACCTTGGGCATGAAGGAGGGGTGCGTCCTGAGCACTACCCTCGTGTTGTGAAAAGTCAAGTACAGGGGCTTGCAGGAAAGGGCCTGGATCTCTCCCACCCGTCGTGCGGAGGAGATGGCCACAAGAAACGCTGTTTTCCACGACAAGAACTTCAACGGAGCTGAGTGCAGAGGCTCGAACGGAGGTCCCATGAGCTTGGTCAGCACCACGTTGAGCTCCCACGCTGGGGCCTTCACCGGCGGGAACGATCTGAACAGTCCCTTCATGAATTCTTTCACCAGACGATGAGACCACAAAGACGTCCGTCCTGTGGTTCTGGTGTATCGGGAGATCGCAGCAAGATGAATCTTGATGGAAGCGTGCGCCAGTCCAGCCTTGGCCAGCATCAGCAGGTACGGCAGTACTTGAGGAGCCGTAATCCGTAGAGGGTTAATCTTCTGTGCGTGGCACCAGACAGAGAACCTCTTCCATTTGTGTCCGTAGCATTTAAGAGTTGAGGACGCCCTGGCCTTTGCAAGAACCTCTCTGCAGTCGGCCGGTATGTCGTAACCTCCAAACTCTAACGCTGCAGGAGCCAGGCCTGCAGGTTCAGTGACTTTGGGTCGTGATGGAGGGTAGCACCTCCTTCCCTGGAGAGAAGATCCGCGTCCACTGGCAGCTTGATTGACGGGGACGCTGACAAGTCCAGAAGGTCCGGGAACCATATCTGCCTCGGCCACGCAGGTGCGATGAGGATCATCCTGCACCGTGACCTCTTGAGCTGGTTGATGAGCCGCATCAGCAGCGGCAATGGAGGGAATGCATATAGGAACAGGCCCTCCCAGGGGAACGAGAAAGCATCGCCCATGCTCCTCGGCTGGGGAAACCTGCTGGCGAACCTCCGGCACTTGGAGCTCATCGCCGTCGTGAACAGATCGATCTGGGGTGTGCCCCACCGTCGGAAGAGGCGGTCCACTAGATCCTGTCGTAGTTCCCACTCGTGGCACGAGCGCAGCTCTCTGCTGAGCAAGTCGGCGATGGTGTTTTTTATCCCTGCCAGATGAAACGGCACCAGAAACATCCCTTGGGCGATGGCCCAATGCCACAGATCCTGAGCCTCCTTGGACAGGGCTGGGGATCTGGTACCGCCCTGCTTCCTGATGTAGAACATGGTGGTGGTGTTGTCGGTGAAGATCCTCACCACCTTGCCCTTGAGGGACGGAAGAAAGGACCTGAGGGCCCAAAACACTGCACGGAGTTCCAGGACGTTGATATGGAGGGACTTCTCCGTCGGTAGCCAAAGGCCCCTCGCGTGCAGATTTTCGGTGTGCGCTCCCCACCCTTCCAGGGAGGCATCCGTGATCACTGTCTTCTGGTGGCCCGGGGTCTGGAAGTCCATGGCCGCCGTCAGATGCGCACGGGTGCCCCACCACCGGATCGCTCGTAAGAAGCTCTCGTCGAGTGTGATCCTGTCCTTGAAGCTGCCCGTCGTCTGGATCCAGCGAACGTCCAGGAACTCCTGTAACGGGCGCACCCGAAGCCTGCACAGGCGGATGAGATAAATGCAAGAAGACATCATTCCGAGGAGGGACTTGATGGACATCGCCCTGGCTGCGTCCGCAACCAGCATCCGCTGTACCTTACCCAAGATGGCCCTCGTCCTTTCCTCCGAAGGAGAGGCCAGAAGCGCCACTGTGTCGAGCTTCGCTCCCAGAAACAGTGCGTCTTGAGCGGGCACCAGGCGGGACTTGGCGTAGTTTATGGAGAATCCCAGGTCCGTGAGTAGTTGGACGGTCCTCGCCGTGTGCTCCGCGGCGAGCTCCTTTGTCTTTGCTCGGATGAGCCAGTCGTCCAGGTAGGGGTAGACGTGGATCCCCTCCAGGCGCAGCCGCGCCACCACCGGTGCGAGGCACTTGGTGAACACCCTGGGTGCCAGCCTCAATCCGAAGGGAAGGGCTCTGAACTGGTAGTGACGCCCTTGGACCACGAATCTGAGAAACTTTCGGTGTCCCTTTAGGATGGGGATATGGAAGTAGGCATCCTCCAAATCCAACGACAACAGGAAATCGCCCTCCTCCAGCTGACCCAGGCCTTGCTGCAGGGTGACCATCCGGAACTTCTGTGCCTTAATGAATTTGTTCAGTCGTCGTAGGTCCAGGATGGGACGCCATCCTCCCGTCTTCTTCTTCACGAGGAAGTATCTTGAGTAAACTCCAGAGCCCCGAAGCCTCTTTGGGACGAGCTTGATGGCGCCTTTCTTGAGCATCGCCTTTACCTCCAAGAGAAGTTGAGGGACGTGATGTTCCTTCCTGGCCACGGGGGGGGGGGCGCGCAGGCACTTCTTTAGAAACTCGAGCGCGTGACCATGGGCCAGGGCGTCCAGCACCCAACGGTCGGTGGAGATGGACTCCCACACGCTGACGAAGCTCGCCAGCCGGCCTCCCATCAGGGTGCTTCAGTGGGGGCCCGACCCCACGGCCGGTTCAGTCCTGCTTCGACAAGGCTTTGCTGCCTTGTCCTCCTTGGCGACGACGGCGGGGTCCGCCCGACTTGCCTCGTCCCCTGTAGGCTTCCTGTGATGACGAACGGGCCGCTTGACGATAGGTGGAAAATCCGCCGCCGGAACCTTTGGAGGCACCCTGCTTGCCTCTGCCGCTCCGAAAGGGCGGCCGTCGTTGCTGGAGAACACCAAGAGCCCGGGTCGTCTCTGCGTACGTCTTGATGGCTTGTAGGGAATCGTCACTGTTTTCCCAAACACGTTGCTTCCGTCGAACGGAATGTCCAAGACTCTGGTCTGCACGTCCTGACGGAAGTCAGTTGCCTTGAGCCATCCACGCCGTCTAAGGCACACGCCGTTGCCCAACTGGCGAAATCCAGTGTCAGCGATGTCCGTCGCTATCGTAATGGCGTGGTCCGATGCCACTTCTCCTTCCTGCAAGATCTCTAGGGCCTCCGCCCTCTTGTCGTCTGGTAAGAAGTCCAGCAGAGGGGCAATTTTGTACCACAATTCCCTGTCGTAGCGGGCTACGATAGCCAAGGCGTTGGCAGCCTTAATCGTCGTCGCTGCCGATGAGATGACTCTGCGTCCCATCCTGTCCAATTTCTTTCCCTCGCCGTCCGGCGGGGAGGTTGACGTAGAGGCCGAGGCCCCCCCCGCTTTCTTCCTGGCCGCCACGGAGACGACCGAGTCCAGGGTCGGCTGTGCCCGAAGGCACAAGGGGGCCGCGTCCGGGACCCCGTACTTCTTCTCGTACCGATCCCTTCTCGCAGGCGTTGTGGATGGGTTCTTGAGGAGGGCGAGACCCTCATCCCAGATATCGTCCAGTAGAGGTACAGCGAGGACCGTCTTCCTCTTGGTTTCGCGCCTTTGATAAAGGAAACCTTCCTTCTTCTTCTCTTCCGGGCAGAACTGGAAAAGCTCGGATGCCCTGGCGATCATGGCATGAAACGATCCAATCTCGTCGGTGTGGGGAAGCCCAGGGAGGAGGTGACGACGGGAGATCCTCGTCGTAAACCTCGTCGTCTGTGCCCGTCGCGGCCGTGTCAGTCCCGGTATCATCCCCACGGGTCGTGGACGGGGAGGAGGGCTGAGCAGGGCGCGATGGTTGAAAAGGAGGTGGAGGATGAATCCTTCTTCTCTTAGGAGGAGGGCTCCCAGAAGGGCCTGGCTCCGGGTCCCCCGTCAGGAGAGGTTCCTCCGTTGGTGGTAATGGCAATCTCGTCCTTATCTCCGAGCATAACGACTGTATAGCCAACAAAATGGCCGCCGAGTTGTCTTGCGGAACTGGTTGAGGGGAGTCCGACGGGCGGTCAGGAGCCCCGTCGGCACCCTCGTCGTCTCCTACGTCGGGGTCCCTCCCGACGGGATGGTCTTCTTCCACGCCAACACCGTGGCTTAAGACTTCGATCAGCTCCTCCTCAGAGGTTGAGGCCGAATCCACGACGACCTCCTGCCCCCCCTTTTTCTTCTCCGTCGGAGGTTTCACAAGGGGGCCTGTCGATGGGCATGAAAGAGGACTCCCTCCACGGTGGCAGGGAGACTCTGGGCCCCAAGATCGCCACCACTGGTGTAGCCTCCACAGGCTGAGTCAGGGCGCCGCGACTGTCTCGATAGAGGCCTTGGCCGGGTGGATTAAGGCTTTAGGTGCGCTCACCGCCTTCTCCTTGGGGGGAGGGTCACCGCCTCGCTCCCCCTCCGATGGGGCCTTCGAGCTCGACCGGGGTCTCTCCAGGAGCTTCGCCGGGTGCTCGGCCTTCCTCTTACCCGAGCCAGAGCGTTGGCTCGTGGTTGATGGCGCCGGGGAGGATGCGCCCTGCCAAACTGTTTCCCAAAAATATTTAGCCCTTTACCCCACCCCTAAATGCATTCTCTATAAAAAATACATAAAATAATCAATATATGTTCATTCTTTATAAAAATATCCTAGCTTCTAATCATATTTCATTCTCACTCTGTTCCCTTTCTACACTCCCCTTATTTTCCTGCTCTGTCATAGATTTCCTTGGATCACCATTTGTGCCTCTTCCACTGGATCCAAGATGGATGCTTCAGCTTGGGTAAACCCAGCATGGGGGGGGGACCCAGGGGTTTAGTTATTGCATATTCCAAATCTGTTTCTAACCAGTGTTTTCTTTACTTCCTACAGGTTTCCGTTGACTTTTCCTCATTCCTCATAGGCTACCTCACTGCAGGGCAGTTGCAACATTATCCCATGGCGTTGGTTGTGCTTGCCCAGGGGTTTGTAGGAATTATTTGGCTTCACAGCGGGTTTATGTTTGCAGCATCACTCTGGCCTTTGGAGCAGGGATTCTATGTGAAGACTGGAGGCTTCTTGTTATTTTTGTTTTAAAGCCAGGTTCATTCAACACTTCAGCAGTACAACGGCAGAAGAAAACATTAATATGTAGCTGATCCAACGATATGTTCCTGTGCAAGAAAAACAATGAGGCAAGTTTTAGTGTACATACAAATTATTCCACAGCAACCCCACAGGTCAAGATAACATTACATCGCGAGTTGCAGTGAGGAGAAGTGAGGCTAAGTGGGAGAAGCAGTTTGGCGGTGACTCTGTGCTCCTGTGACCATATAACGAGAGCGGATTGATCACTCTAAAATTGACGTTTTCTGCCTGGGAGCTCAAAACACTACGTCTGCTGCTACATTCAAAACGCCATCACTAGCACGAATGCGTGCTCGAGGTGCAGTGAGGAGAAGTGAGGCTAAGAGAGAAGAGCCGTTTGGCAGTTCGGGAGTCGGAGAGTGGATGGAGGGAACCCACCCTGCTGAGCTCCATCAATAATACAGAGTGTTCAGTGCAGCGTCTTCTGAGTGTCTGGAGCAGCAGAGCTTTGGTCCGGAATTCGGTCCCATTCAACAGAGAATTAACAACACTTATGAGATCAACTTGGGGTGAGTGATAAATAGAACAATATTTGCCAATAACTCAAATCTTTGTCTTGCGGTTGTCTGAGCTTGGTCTGCCAATTGGTGATTTGGGCAGAAAGGGAGAGTGGCATAACCCGTACGTTTGAACTATTGGGAGTTTTTGAAGGAGTTGGACTGGATCTAGCTCCAAGGTACAGTATGGGCCATTGAACTCTGACACCTAATAAATTGGGCAGTTCTTGGAAAGGGTCTGAGGGCGTGGATGTACTATTTGCGAAGTGGAGAGAAAATGACGGCACCCCTTTCCCAACCGATTTCAGATGCGGATGCTAGCTGCTGTGAGCCTTCCCCTCCCACCTTCCCCGGGGGAAGAGCGATCACTGGAGGTCTTTGGGCCAACCCCAGATCCTCCAACAGTGCGACCCTCTCAAGGTAAAAAATGGAAAATGGAAACAATCTCTGATTAGATCATTCTTTTCACTGGCTCAAGAATTAAGGAAGGGATTAACTAAGGCACGGCAGTAGCGTGAGTTGTGGGGGGGGGGGTAAAACTCTTGGCCTCCGGGCACTCATTTCTGGAGCAAACAGGGACCCGGTGAACCCTCAATCCTGCAGAATCCCTGGTTTACTCCGGCAACTATATACAAAGACTCCATCAACTTAAGTCAGGACGATACTCCTCTGAAATGTTAGCCTGACCTCTAACCTTCCCACACAAGGCAATCAACACCTCTCTGCATGGGCGTAATTTTAGGGGGGGACGGGGGCGTTTGTCCCCCCCAACTTTCATGGCACATTATTTTGTCCCCATTCATTTGAATGGGGCACCTTTTCTTCAGAGGTCATGTCCCCCCCAACTTTTCCAGCAAAGTTTCTCCACTGCCTCTCTGGGTCGGATTTGTTTTCATCTTCTCCAGCCCCCTTGCCAACATTATTGCTGCCACGACGTCTCTCTGCATTTATAAGAAGAATGGAGAATGGTGCTAGGGATGTTCGCAAGGGGCTTTTTGCAGAATTGAATCAAGTCCTGTGCATACTTGTATCATTGTATGAGGGTCCACAGCGCAAAACGAAAACGAAAACAGTTATTTTAGAGTCATTGTTATTTAAATTTGATCAAGTGAATTTGCATGTGGCTGCAAAAAAAATAATTTTGCGTGCCACAAAGAACAAAGAGAGCCCAACAAGACAGTAGTGAATATTGACTCATCATCAGATTCATCGAACTTGGATGGCATGAGGCTTCAAGAGCAGGCGGAAACTACACGCCAACATACATCACAAGGTTAGAGACGGAAAACGCTTCCTACTGCTAACAAGCCGGCAATTTTTATAAGGCAAGACATTCACTTGCCGGCCAGGACGGCCTCCGGGGGAGGGGGCAATCCTACATTAAGGCAGGCAACTGAATTAGTGGCCCTAGCACAGGTTCTACACATGAACGTGACTTGGCACATACTGCGGATGTCATTTGTTGAGGCTTTGGTCACTTCGGAGCCTGCTGGATGAAGATGGAATGGCGGTGCAAAGGGCAAGAAATCAAAAAATGGTACATAAAATCATTAAAAAAAGCAGGTTGTGCACAACTTCCTGCGCTCTCTTTTTGCCCAGCCGGAGGTCAAGGCATCATTGGATAATCCTGTGAAAACAGTAACCTTTGCACCAGTCTCAAGGACACGTTTAGATGGGCACTTAAATGATAAAATGTCAAGCTCGTTGGAGGCTGGAGACACCGACATGAATGCATTAACACCTTCTGTTCCCACTTTGAATATTCCTACTGCATTGGCAGTACTTAAAGCGAATGAGCCGATTAGAGTCGCGTAGGCCAAAGTCTGCTTTTTGCCCCCGAACGAGCAGACCACGAGTGGGGCCCCTCCCATAACTGGAGCACCAGTGAGGAATCAAGTGCAATTTTCAGTGATTTCATCTAGCTCCATGGGCCTACAGAGTGGATGGCTTCAGGCTCTCCAGCAACCTGCTCCTCAAAAGTATTTACCTGCTGAAAATTGGGGGAGCCATTCCCCAGGACTGGGGGCTGGCAATTTATCTTGGCGTAAAAATCAGCAGCAGAGTGGCCCGCAGGACCAGTATCCAATAGGTCCGGGCTGCTTTTTTCCCACTTTGGGTACTCAGAATCAGCATATATGTCAGGAAGTTTTCGTGCAAGTATTGCCCGATCATCCGGGGAAAGGTAGCGTGCAACCTTCTCGCTGGACAATTTTGAGTGCATTGTGGCAGAAACAATCGAGGCTAACCTTCCAAGAAATAGCAAGAGCGGGACATGTCTCACGAAACATAGCCACTCATATTGTAAAGAACCTGTCCTCAGGAAAAGAGAGTTGAGAAGGATGGCGAGAAACATTCAAAACAATATGCTTCTGACTCCTCTGGAGAGAAGTGTCGATCTGAGGTAAGCACAGCAATTGTATCAAAACTGACTGCATGCCTCGCGCTCTGGGAGGTACCAGCAGGATGCAGAGGCCATGCTAACCTCCAGTAACAATATAATAAAAACTCCCAAGCTTTTTGATCATTCAAGAATGAAACAGACAGCCTCTCATTAGGGCGGATGGTAAATGCTGGAGCGGAGGACGACTGTGTGGCCATTTTGAATCTCTTTATGCTCTCCCAGAGCGGTCCTCAGTGCTGGGGTCAACTAGGCCTCCACAGGGGTGTACGACAGATAACATCAATGTCAGCAGGGAGGTAGTCTTGGAGATGATTAGGGGTATTAGTTCCTCCCACGCACCAAGGCTGAACAGGTTGTCAAATGACCTATTTAAGGCAGATCCGAATACCTGGGCAGACATACTCTTTACTTTGTTCACCCATGTCTTATGGTCGGAGCACTTCCCCCTCACCTGGTCACAGGCCCATGTCATTCCAATCTACAAGAGTGGTGTTAGATCGAACCCTTGTGATTACAGGCCCATACCGATTCTGGATGCCGTCAGCAAGGTTTTTGCGTGCATCTCACTACGGCATCTGGAGACATGGATGGCTGAAAGTGGGCAAATTTCGAAGTGGCAAATAGCCTTTCAAAAGAATATGGGGACCTCGCTTAATGACGTTATGGTCAAATGTCTTCAACAGAGTGTTTGGTCAAGGGGAGGTAATCCTGTCTACTTTGCCTCCATGGACCTCATAGCAGCTTTCGATGCTGTCGATAGAGAACTCCTGTGACATAAATTGCAAGGATGAGGTATTCCACCTGGCCTACTGAGGCTGATTGTCGGCCTATATGCACATTCCACCATGCAAGTCTGCCTAAATCGAGAGGGATTGTTGTCCCACTCAATCTCTTTATCTAGGAGGGTTAGGCAGGGGTGCGTGTTGGCCCCCTGCCTATTCAACTTGCATATGGCAGACATGGGAGACTATTTATACCCCAAGTCCCTGCCTACACCGAAACTATATCATTTAAGACCATTTTGGTTAAGCTACGCTGACGACTTTCTGATTTTCGATAGCACGTCTATGGGTCTGCAGCATTTGCTTGATGGATTCTTTAGCTTTGTTGAGGCCCATTCTTTAGCTATTTATCCAATCAAGACCAAAGTGATGTGACTATCTAGTCTTAAAAAAACAGCATACTTTACGTGGCTGAGTCTGAGCTAGTAGTGTAGACGTTTGATCCCATTATATGCTTTTTTTTTAATTACTTCAAGAAATAGCAAAAAAGCAACTCCAGTCTAGGCTTCTCAATCGTGCAAGTAAATGATCGAATCAGTTGTGCCGAGTGGACTCAAGATACAGTAAATGTTCCCTTCTACCAGCTATATGCTTTTATGAGTGGAAAATTGTGCCGAAGATCTTATATGGGATCGAAGTTTAAGACCAGTCCGCAATCAATTAATTGCCTGGTCTGGAGGCCTTGATTTGGAGGAAAGTGCTACGTCTTCCCCAATCACTACCACATTCTGTAATTCGATATGATCTGGGCCGGATTTCTCTGGGGTTCTTGGGCTCACTGAAGATACCTCTCACTCTATGGGGAAATTATCGCTCCAATTGAACACACGTTGTATGTAGATCTGAGCGTAATCTGACAGGAGAAGGGGTTGGGAGCTCTTAAGGAACTAGAGGAATTGTGCTCCGCTCTATTGGTGGAATGTGGCTGTGACCTGGCAGAATTAGTGGGAAATCCATGCAGGCTAAAACAGGCTCTTTACGACTTAGATTGGGTGCACACTGTAGATGAATTTCATCAATACCCCATCATGGGTCACTTTGGGAGGGGCCATAAAAGGAAGGCACATTGGCCCCTTTCCTGTCGATCTACCCTAACAAAAGCAGCAGCCATCTCTTTATAAGGTTTAGGTGGAACTTGCTCTATAGAAAGGAGATCTTAGTTCGTTATGGTCTGGTAAACGAGGAGTGGCTCTTTTTCAGGCATTGTCAAGATAGAGAGCAGCGAGAAACAATCAAACATTTGTTAATATATTGTAACACTGTTCAAGTACTTAGAGGGAACGGTCCAGAAAATGTGTACTCATGTTCAATAATAGTGGCTCAGATGCCATATGGAATGATTGCTTGTCCGGATATACCACTTTGGTGGTTATAGCAGTTGCGACTTTTTTTTAGAGCTCTTAATATGGACAATAATTTTGATGTTTAGTGTTGTCTAATTCACCTTTTATACTCAGTTCTTTTAGATTCTTAATCTTAATCAAACGTAACTTTTTTTTCAGGATGTGCGAATAAGTCCAACTATTACTTTTTATTCCCTTTTAGGTATGTTTTATTTTTCACATCAGCACAGCAAGACCTAATGCAGTATGGCACCATAAATACGGCAAAACGAGGCTTTTTGCCAACTGCAAGGTAGCCGACCTTAACACTAGCAAGAGTGTTCATTGAAGAGTAGCACATAAGGCATGGCATCTTCAGTGGAGGCAACAACACAATGACATAAAGAAGTGGTGGGCACCTTTCTCTTAACTTCTGTACTACTCGCCAGAGGCTGAGAAAACACGTTGCCAACAGTATCACGTTTTATTTAAAAAACATTTTTGCCAACATTACAGTGAAAGCAGGAAGGGTCATGACCCTGTCTCCACCAGTAGGAACATGTCCAACAGTACACAACTGATCACAATGTGTTCGTCATTCTAGTGTTTGCTGTTTCCTACACATGTAAGGTAAGTCCAACGCACTATGCTTCAATGCTGGCACACACTATATTATGGTGCCTTCACGGTTTTTTGAATAATGTCTCCAGCTTGTAACTGTTTCACTTTACGTCCATGCTTGTGGGCAAGTCTGACACTCTTGAGCCTCCCTGCTCCACGCATCGGTTGCGCTCCCCATCGCCAGTGGTCACTCAAGTCCAGCCCTCAGATGTCTACAGTGACATCATTTCTGCTGCCTTATAATTTGCCAATTGATATTTTCTGCATTGTGGTAGTGGCACCTGTATCAGGTCCTGTCTCAGTAATGAGGTGGCTGAAACGTATATATGGGTGCTGTGCATCCCTTTGTTCTGATGGGCACACATGGCATCTGAAGTATTGCACTTGTTTAATGTGATCCCCACAGAACTGTTATTAAAGCCTATGTCTTTTTATCCAATTTCCCCAGAAATGTGTGTGGTAGATTGCACCTTATGTACCTTACGAAAAAACAGCAATCTCGTGGATGGACCCCACCATTGCTCCCAAATGGTGTCAGGCATGTTCAGTCCCCTTGCTTGCACCAATTTTCAAGAAAACAATTATGTCACACCTCTTTCAAAACCACCAAATGTCCTGCTCATTTTCCTCGACCTGATGGATTGCCACAGACGTTCATAAGAAACCAAACCAGGCTGCTGTCCCATTGAGTTTGACACCCCCGGCCTAGAGATCCAAGTAACTCCTGACTGATGAGGCCCAATGAGGATGAAATATGGCTAGGGATACTTGTGGCCACGTGCAGAAGGGATGTCAAGCACTTGGGCTGGACTGGCCCTTTTGGGGTGGCACCAAGCATGGTCTGCATATGGTCCTTCCCCTTTTGTAATGGCTTGGCAGGCGTGGAACGATGGTCTGGGGATTAACCTGAGCAATGCCAGAGTTTAAGATTAATTCTACACCTTCCAGCCATCGCTTTCTTTTGTTTTGCTGCAGATGCACCTGACGCCTGGTCCATTAGTGCAAATAATCTCACACCTGTTCTAAAAAAACTACAATGCATACAAAATGCAGCAGCCAGGCTGCTTCTCAAACTACCCCAAAGAGAACACATCACACCGGCGCTAAAAACACTGCATTGGCTACAAATAAAACAACTAATACATTTCAAAACAATGTGCATCGTACACAGAGCAGTACACAAACAAGGCGCTGAGTTCCTGAGAGACAAACTACACCTACATCAACCAACAAGAATGCTCAGATCAAGCAACAAAGCAACGACATCCGCCTGGAACCAAAACCCTACAATAAAAGACAATTTGGAGGATGTTCGTTCTCTCACCAAGCACCAAAAACGTGGACTAATCTACCAAAGAACATATGCAACACAAGAAACCACCTACTATTCAGGAGACTACTCAAAACCTGACTCTTCACTACATAACTAGAAGACCTCCAACAGGGACACACACACACAACCAAAAACAACATTGAATAAAGAGACAGATCCTGACTCACACCAAGCAATCGACTGGGGAAATATTCTAAGGAAGACACTCTACGAAACACCGAACGACTAACTGAGAGACAACAATGATAGACACTAAAGACCAAATACATAGCAACCAAAACGGAAGTACTAGGACAAATCATCATTATCACCCTGACCCCAAACCACCCATAAACTCTAAAAGACCCGGTCATGATAAATAGCAAGGGAATAGGGTACCCCCATCCCTTAGCTCCGAATCCAGAGCGGGAGGAGTAGACATACCCTATCACACTATACAAAGCTCACCATGATACAGCGGGGAGCGCACCACGCCATAACACACAAGCAACAACCAAACAATAGACTTCAGTGAAGACACCCAACAACACACCGAACGACCAACTGAGAGAAAGCCATGATAGGAGTACACTGAGACTGAACACATAGGCTGACCAAGATGGAAGTAGTAGGGTGACTCATCAATAGTAATTGGAACAAGAAGTATTAGAACCAGGATACAGACCCACTAACCCAACTTTCAAATCTCTGCCTACCCAACCCACCCAAAACTCAAACAACCATCTCTCACCCAGCAATCCGCACGCACTGTACCACACTGCATCAACAACATACAAACAGCACCTACAACACACGAGGTCTGGCCCAGTCCGATTCTAACACCAAAGCTCAGCACACGGTGTATACCAAACTGATGCCGCCAACAGCACACCACTTCTCCTACTCTCCTACTCCCCCTCCAACCGACTAACCCTACCCGCCCTCCTTCTTGTTTACAGATCCGCCAGAGCGCCTGGAGACCAATTCCGTTGGTGACAGTGAGCTACATAAGTACCTTTAACATAACATAACTTGTGAATAGGCGCACACGTTTTGTAATGTTTGGCATGGGGAAACTGTTGGAGATACTAGCGACTTGTAACATTTGTTAACTGAAGCATTTATTTTATGATACAGAGCACAGGGCAGCACCTGCTGTTGAGTCGTACAAGTTGGCAATTTAGCACTGTTTATGGCGCAATGTTCTTGCCCACTTGCTCTCCTCTCCCTCGGCTGCATACATAAGGGCAGCACACGGCGGGGTGTGATATGTGAGATGGGGGTGGGAGGCCGACAGGGTCCGTGAAGCTCCGGGAAGGATAGAGGTCACAGGCCAGGACACTAAATTGGGACTTTTACAATTGAAATCTCTACTCAGTAATCTGTTTTGTTCCCAGCATTGGAAGAGAGGAGAACTGTAACTGCATTTTGACCACACGTCTGACTTTCATTTTTTTTGTCATGGTGGAAGAATGGTTTGCTTCAAACAAATGGACCGTTGACGTGCACATTTTAGAGATGGAATTAATTGACGTGGCCAATGGTCATTGTTCATCTTTCAGGACGGATATTGTTCTCCTTCTTTGTTGCCTGCCATCCTGTGCAGCATGCTGTACGTGTCATGCTTTGGCTGCTTTGTGTACCCGCAAGTCCAGAACGTGTCATGCTTTCTCTGCGTGGCGCTTTTTCAGTGCCCTCACAGTGTGCGGATCTAATGTGTTGCTGTTTTCAATTTACAAGTGTCTTTCATTCGGCTTTGTTAATGTTATTTCAGATACATTTTTAGGGGTAAAATCCCACATTTGTTTTTCACATGCCTCTTTTCAGTTTGTATTGGTCATTGCCCTTTGCAATGTTATGATTGAAGGGAAGTGTACTGTGGTAAATGTCGTTTCCAATATAAAATATTGTTAAGGAACATGTATGTGCTAAGTGGTACGTGTCTTTAAACTTTTTTCTGATATTTATTTGTAAATTTGTTTTTTTAACATTTACTTTGCATGATATGAGCCATTTCACTCAGGAGAGCTATATGACGGCCTTGGATTCCTGCAAGTTCATCAGAGCACCTAATTTGTTTTGCAAATACAATAGCAGAGTTAAAATCACATTGCTGCTTTTAGCTCTGGCTTATTTACATGTCAGAAAACAGGTTCTTCAGTTTAAAAAGTCAAATAGGGATTGCTGATAATCATTTTCAGGTTGTAATTGAAATAAGTAAAAACAGAAGTAAGTGAACAGACTTGAAGTACAGACTCCTATTTCTATCTAGGGCAAGAAAAGCTCACAAGGTTCTTTCCTTAACATGCACGACCAAAAAGACATACACACTGCGTAACGTTGCCTCTGCATCCCTCTTCATTGTTCCATTCAATGTAGGTTGTCGCCTTCTTTCTGATATGTTATAAAATATACAAGCAAGCCCTTTTTGGGCTGGTGTTTTCGATTTGAAACTCCTGTTATATGTCCACCATCTGACTAACAACTTTTGTAAAGAGGTAAATCACACCACGTTCAGCGTAGTGTTTTTTAGATCAGGATTAGCACTAGAAAATTGCTAATCTTAAAAGCCATTGATTGGCAGTGAACAACCTATGGTGACGTGTGTATTTAATTTGTTCTTGTTTTTACACAGGTCACTTGTCTGGTTCAGCCCTGCCGTACCGAGGAGGTGGTAAAGTATCTATTATCCACTCTCCCTACCAGAAACCACACATGGGGGATAGCACTTAGCTCTCTTACCCCTGTGTTGTTAACACATAGAAAAAGACTGTCCTGAAGAAAGCGACCTTAATAAACACGAGCCGCTGAAACCGGTAGACAGTAATTGCTACATATGATAGATACCAAATTTACTTTCTATACATGAGCAATTTTTTACCATCCTCCACTTGCTATACTAATAGGAAGATCCAGAAGAAGGCGAAGTGGAGAGTGTTGTAATTTTTGTCTTTTGATGTTGGTCTATACACAAATTCAGAGTTACTGCAACCCGACTTTGTGATATTCCCTTTTAAAAATCACAGTGGATGAGTTGTGACAAACAATCCTTGGGTAAATAAACTTGGATACAACCCAGTGGATGTTGGTTCTCCCCATCATAATAGCACTGTTTTTAGATCTGGTATTTGTCCCTCCCCATGCAAACATATAGGGGGAGAGAGTGGTTGTAGGGCACAATGATGCAAGGCTGAATGGTGCATAACATCTAGAAGAAGTTAGCGTCCCTTCTTATTCTATCCCCTGTTTTTTGTACGCGGCCCAGCAGCGCTACACAGGGAAAGAAACGCTGACTAGGAAGGGACATTTAGAATTCCACTCTATCCTTTCCTGTCCTCCTACACAGCCTTGCCCCTGTGGGCGTTACAACCCACAGTAGTTCCTTCCATCTGTGAGAACTGTGCCCTCAACCACGGTGGTTTTATTCCGATGAACAGGTTGACTACCTGACTTTGGAAAACAGACTAGGTTTTGGTTGTCTTCACCTAAACTTGAATGTAGTTGGCAATTGTCCACATCTTTCGTGTTATACAATCGATTAAACAAGGGCATTCCCTGTTAACTTAACCTCTTGCCCCCTCATATTTTGTAATGTCTCCTTCTTTCAACAGGAGCAGTAGGGGGCTTATTTTCCGAAACCTCACAGTATTAAACAAAAAAGTGCTAAATGCATGTGTATATGATGTTACGCCCGCCTTAACACCTGTTTTCAAGCTTCTGGTCATGTTCCTGATTTTTTGAGATGGCGGGGCATGGACAGGAAAGAGGTTTCAGTCCCCCTTTTTGTCCCTGCTTCCAAAAACCACTTAGTCCTATACCAAGATGGTATTTTCATGCTAGTCGAACACCAATGAATTCCAATGGAATATGCAGTTTTTTACACCGGCAAAAAGCAGGCAGATTCAACAGCAATCTATTGTAAATGTTAGCTGCCATGCGTAAGTGGCAAGCATCATTCACTCATTTTGCACTGCAACTGCAAAAAGAAGATGATAAATGTGATCTTTTTACAACTAATTTTTGCACTTCGTGTGGTTTCTTCTGTACAATTTGTGCAAAAATTAGGTATGTGGTTTTGTTACAAAAAAACCTTTTTGTCCGTTTTCTAAGGATATCTTTTTATCATTTTCAAAGATTTACAACTAGAACATGCACCCCTTACAGAAATTGAGAACAGTATCTACACTGAACAGCCCATCACCTTAACCCTCTGTTAAACACCCTCAGTAGAGACAACACTAATACAGTAATGTCCTGCAAATTAAAATAATCAAAAGGTATGCCTTCTTATTTCGACCTCGTTTCCATGGTGCATGCATAGCAAGCATTATAGGTGCTAAATTGCATCACCCGTTAGAAACCGAGACCAGAGTTCAATAAGTTTGTAGATCACACCAGCTTCCCTCACAATCATATCCTCATATGTTGCTGTTGTAGACATTCAATCTTCCCACCCTTTACACATGTCTTTGCTGGACTGTTTCCAATGACGAAGAACAATTCACTTGGCTGCCGCCAGGGTAAAACCTTGCCATGTAATACCTCCCAGCCCCCCACACAGTACATCTTTCGACATGTCAGTGCCCAGAAGCACTAGCCCCGAGCAAATCCTCGGGAAGCAGATAACACTTTGTCAATTGTGTCTAATATTAATGACCAAAATGTGAGAATGCGTGGACAAAACCACGACAAAAGCATGAATGAGCCAATATTTGGACACCCCTTCAACAACTCAAGAAAAAAGAGGTATTAATGGAAAGTAATTTCACTGGATACTAATACGTTACATGAAGAATGTTATAAGCAGTTCAGTATTAGTATCTGCAGAGCTACAATTCCACTGTATTACGTAGTCTTGTCACAAATTCTGATTCTAAGCTATTCCCTTTTTTAGCCACTCAAAAGGGACTCTTTCTCCTCATGCATTCCCTGTTTAGTTTTGGCTATTGGGTGGTGCTGAAAGCGCTACATTTAAGCTGAAACTATTGTCATTAAAATAAGAGCTTTAACATAAGAGCTTCAAATATGGGCTTTGAATGAGGGTCTGTAATGTTTTTCAATGGAGATGACATTTGAAGAGGGATACACAGTGTATTTGGTGTTGTTTAGTTATGGGTCCCTCCCATTCCCTGCCCCTAGCTATGCTGATGCCCTTGGCTAATCTAACCCCTGTCTGCCTTTCCCAACCTCCACACTGGCACCACAGCACAGGAACTCTCTAAGCTCTGAGCTCTGCCATAGTGGCAGCCATCCTGGAGGACTGTCTCCAGGGCCGTCTTTGAATGGTTAATATACCATGCATCTTCCAAATAAAATGATGCATTTTCATGCGATTACTGCATTTTTCCATTTATATGTATGTTAAAACTCATTTTCATGCAATTACCGCATTTTTTCCATATATATTTTCCACTTACATGTATGTTAAAACTCTTATGTTAAAGACAATATGAGTGGGTCCTATTTCCACTATTGAACAAAGTGGACAACTGCACTATCTTGGGTGTCTGGATTGCGTATAGTCGAACCCTGATGCACAAATAATGACGAATCTGTCCCTTTTCTATTTTCATCCTGCTGTCTGCTGATCTGGTCTTCTTAGTTGGGGCAGTAGTGGTGAATTGTGACTGCTGGGTGATCTATGAGTATGGTCATACAGCATTGTTTTCCATGTGTCGCAAGGAGAGCGCTCTCTGCTTTTTACTTTGCCGTCACTGGTGTGTGTGTGTTTGTGCTGTTGCCTTGTGTCGTGATAACAGCTTTAACTCTGTTTTTTCGATTCGACACTAGACAGTCATTTTGGGGTATTTTCCTTCACCGACAGCACAACAAGATGGTTTTCGTTTCATTGTCTATTCCATGTGCTGGAGTGTTTTATCTTTTTTTCTGGTAACCCAATGGGGCGATCCTCTGCTGTTTATTTATGATGATTTACAGCACACCAACTAACATTCTACAGCCATTAAATGAAGAAAGTATAACAAAACTTGGGTGCAGGGGAGGAATAGTTACCCTGACACAAAGTAGTGAATATAAATGTATAGATAAGGGGCCCAATCTCAAGGCCCTCCCATCCCCTGCACACCTTTGTGCCATATCACTGTCTAAATATATCTTAATAGCTCAATATATATGTTGTTAAACAAGGTAAGAATCCTCAAGTTCCAATTAACAACCATAGATTTATTATGCTGGATAGGTAAAACAAAAACATAAGAATAGTGTCCAGTTGTTGGTGATGCTCAATGCGTTTCAGGGAATCAATCCCCTTCTTCAGGAGCTAAGTTAAATAGAGAATAAGTATATATGTATTATAATGTTCCCAAATAACTTAAATTACCCGTCACCACCAACGGTACATGAGTAAGTCAACATGCCAAGAGTTCACAGTTTACACATCCACCACCTGAGTCACTCATAGGTTCAAAAATAGAACAGTGTATGGAACTCAAAGGAGGGGTTGTACCTATATCCCATGCACCACCCCCACTGATGTATGTCACTCCATTTGTATGCAAGTGATGTCTCCATCTATCATGCCTTAATAAAGGTGCCCACTTATTGTATCCAAGACTCAAGCAGGAGTGTCTAAGGATCGTTCCCAAGGTGCTCGGTGGTTAAGAATCCCCCACCGAGGCCAACCTCGACCAGTGAGTAATCCTACCTTTTACCAGATCCATATGGTTGAGTACAGATAATGTGACCCAAAAGGTCACTAACAGCGACAAGCGCAAATGTATTCTGAACAGGACACTGTCGAAAAAAATAGATGAATATAAACATGTATACTGATCACATTAATGTAATGGAATGGAATGGGTCCATTGACGGCCATTTTAGGGAGGGCATGTAGCCTACCTTATATTCATTGGGTATGGTGTAGAATAGTTTCCCACATGTGAAAAAATAACCCAAATATTCTTTTGTCCACATTAATGCCCCTCGAGAGTATAAACTCCCTGCAGTTAAATGACTATATCCCAAAAATTGGATGCAACATCATTAGAGTCCAGGTGTATCTGTGTGTACATTAGTTCCCAGCCAAGAGTCGGGATGGGGAATAAACCAATATCACCTGTGGTTTATAGCATTCCATCTATTAATGACATAATGAGTGACTCCAATCGGGGCTATGTATAAACATTTGTATGCTCCACAAAATTCCATTATACACATCTACAAGGCTGCCTGATTATAACCTGATGCCTAATCCATGGACCTCCAAGATGCAACCCTGCCCTCAAGGCATGTTGACACACAGTTGCTCCATGATACTTCATCTATGACTCTTTAGGTAACAGGTAACACTCTGGATGTTCTGTAATATACCTTTATAGACCCTACATCCCATTAGTCACAAATTGTATACCCTGCTTGTTACAATCTGATTTGAAGTACATTAAATGGACAACTTTTGGATAAAACAGTTCAGGTAGTAATCCTCATTCATCCCCTTGACCGTGTCAAGCAAATGTATCCAAAACATTTCACTTTGGAGGTAGCGGTTATTGTAGTCACCACCGCTTGCGAGTGGCTTAACAAGCTCCACTATTTTAAACTGCATTTGGGCAATTGTGTGATGTTTTTCATTAAAATGTTGTGCAACTGGTGTAGTTTGTGTGAACATTCGATTTATGCTCTCTTCATCTCTCTCTAGCCATCCTCAATGTCAGGCCACAAGGACATTTTATGAAGTAAATGACCCCAAAGGTCATGCATCTGGAGTAATCATTTAGTCTAATCTCTTTGCCTGTATGTGGATGCCTGATTTTGTGTCCCTTCATTACATTGTTGCAATTATGACTTCCCAAACAGGGAAAGGTCCCTTTTACGGGTATTCAGAATTCTTTGCCTATCTTTAGGATGTTTTTTGGCCTGAAATAGCTTATCCCTGAGGTTGGTACCCCGTTTGTAAGCCATCATGGGGGACTTTGAAAAGATCTTAGATAGTTGTGGATCATTCTGAAGAATGTTCCAATTCTTTTTCAAGATTCTGCTTATCTGAAAGCTCTGTCTAGTGTATTTATAGACATATAGCAGTGGGGACTCCACGTCTTTGTGTTTAACCCTCAATAAAGACTCCCTAAGAACATTCTCATCTCTCACAGTCACTTCATTCATAACATCCGCTGGATGACCTCTCTTCTTGAATAGATACTTCAAATTCAAACATTCTATGTTAAATGCGTCAGGATCAGTGATGGTTCTTTGCAATCTTAGAATCTGGCTATATGGAAGACTTCTCATCATTACTCTGGGATGAAAGCTAGCATATTCCAATAGATTATTGACATCTGTCGGTTTCTGGTATGAAGTTTTCAATAATGTATTGTTTGTAATGGTTAATTCTACATCCAAAAAATGTAGGAGTGGTTCACCAATCTTAAGCGTACATTTGATGTGGGAGTGTACGTCATTCAGATATAAAAAATACAATTCTTGTTTACTTCCCCTCAGAACACTAAAACTATCATCAATATATTGTTTCCAGTAACCAGTTTATCACGCCACTGAAGATTATCAAGCACAAACTTTTTCTCGAACCTGTACATAAAGATGTTGGCATATGCTGACCCCATTGATGTTCCTGATGCTTGGCCATAAAATTTCCCTTGGTATCTGATATAATTATTGAACAGAATAATGGTAACTAGTTCAATAATACATATTTTGTTCCCTCTCACATTGTCTGAGTTCAAGAGCATCCATTCTGCTGTTCAGGAAATCTATAGTATCACGTAACTATGTAGGTATTCTCTGTACTAAAGGTTTCAAGATTTTATCTACATAAATGGCCAAGGGTTCGAAGACGCTATCTGTTCCATCCACAATTGGTTTTAGGGAGGGCTTATTTTGTTTTTGTGTATTTTGGGAAGACCATAGAAGACTGGGGTGACAGGAACTCGATTAATAATAAATCTCTCTTTGTTTTGTCAGTAATCCAGTCATTCTCAAATGCCTTCTCTACAACAGTTTGCATAAGTCCCATAATCTCAACAATTGGGTCATGATCTAGCAAATTATATGTCATTTCATCCCTCAATAGCTGTGAATAGCTTTCATGGTAGTATATCGAGTCTATTAACACTAAGGCTCCTCCTTTATCTGCTGGTTTGGTTATGAGATACTCGTCTTTAGCTAACCACTCAACCTTTGCTAGTTGAATGTTCTTAATGTTACACAGAATTTTCTTTTGCTAGTTGATCTTATTCAATTCCATCAGTACCTTCCGTTCGAATATATTGAGAACTGAGTTCTGGATCGAGGAGCCGCATCTCAAGATCATCAAAGCTAACTGATGGTTCTTCTATCGGTGGTTGACTGTCAAAAAATAATTTTAAGCAAATCTTTCGAAGAAATGTGTGTAAATTAATATTTTCTTCAAACAGTGTAGTATTCAATGTAGCGACAAATGACAGACCCCTGTTGAGAACAGAAAGTTGATCTTCCATGAGTACTTTAGATGAAATATTCACAACACTGTTGTCCTTAGAAATTATTTGTTTCTTTGTCTGGTTATTTTTTCTCTTCCCCTCCTTGTTTTTTTCTTTCTAAAAAGGCATAGCAACTGGTCCACTCTGAGAAGTGATCAGTCGTGATGATCCTGGTTGTAAATAAGAAGTAGGGGTGATACCCTTCTTGGAGATCTGATTGCACTCGTTGTTGCTGCCTGTACACTTATCTGAACCTGATCTCCCTGATCTAGGATTAGGAAGTCTGTTCTGTGATCTTTGTGCATAGAACTCTTGACAGCTATAGACTATATCATTCATATAGTCGAACGTACCCTTCTTGAATTTCCTTCATTTCCTTTGTTCAATATCTTGTTTAGAGTTGATCTCTTCCAAAACAACCTTCAGTTCTGTTTCTGATTTAAATGCACACAATTGCGTCTTCAGGTCTGCAATTTCAATTTCAATGGAGTTCAGAGATTTTGCCAATTCTTCGATGGTAAGTGTAAAGACTGGAGGAGGGTATCTGTACTCCTGCCCTCTACATGGCAGAGTAGAAGCACAGAACACCCCAGCCAAGATTATCTATATGGTATAGTAGAATGGATGGGCAACCAAGGCTTAAGCTCTCAGGAGGTGATGCGGGCTGGTTCTTAAGTACAGTGTTGTCCCCAAGCCACCACAAAGGAATGTCCACACACTATTATATATGCTAACACAGTTCTTTATATACAAATAAGGTTCAAGGTATATACACAATTCAATAAAACACTTTGTACTCTGGAAATTCTGATATGGCAAATATATCCAATATCTATGTGGTACCACACTTAACTTCCGATTCCTTTAAAATGCATCAACTGCTGAAAGTTATAATGGCATACAAATCATGCAGTAAGGTGTATCAACAAAGATCATAAGGAAGGAGGGCAAGTTACGTTTAACAGTGGCAGAATGCTCCTTTAGCTACTAAGACACAGCTCTGAGTGAGGATCCCTCACCTGCACAACCAGTAAAAAAAAAGTATTAACAAGCCCAGTCCATAAATGTTTAAATAAGTCTTGCTTCCTGGTCAAAATGTTCAACCACCCCAATGTACCTGAGATAGAAGGGTTTCTTTGATGGTTCATCAACGATGCCCTTGAGAGTAAAGCAGGAACCACAGGGCATTGAGATTCCTTGACGAAAAGGGGAACACTTGCAGTGCTTCGTAAGCTTCGACCTTCGCGGTACTCATCGAGGATCGATTGTGGAAGTCCTGTGAAGGTGAGGCATGCAGTGCACCTCGATGAAAAGTGTTCGGTGTCGCAAAGAAGACTCAGTGATGGATGAAGGCCAAGCAGTGGGCGTCCTGTGTTGGTGGTTGCTTCAGCGGTCCTCTAGCCTGTCGGTGCTGCTTCCACATCATGTACCTCAGGATGGCGTCACCGATCGGGACTCGACCACGGGCTGGTCCTCGGATCTTCACTCCGTCAGTGTGCTCGGGATGTCTTCGTCAGCTTCTGGTGGCGGGAAACCCACCGGCAGACTTTCCTCATTAGCCGCGACCTCGACTTTACCCAGCGGGACAAAGTGGTCAAAGGTGATGGCAAGGGAGCCCTTTGTTTAAATGTTCTTAGGCAAATGTGGAGTGCTGCGTATCTGGTCGTCGAGCAGCACAGCGTTAAGATGTCCCCGCTTTTGGGCGCCATGACTCGACTAGCTTCCAGCGGTTACGGAAATCCTCTGAACCCCGGTCAATGGCTATGGACTTCAATGGCCTTGATGTCCCGGCGCTTCACTTCAAAATTCTTGGTGGACCCTTTCCCCGGTCAACAGCCTTTCGGGACTGGCTTCCAGGGTGACTTGATGAAACGCAGCAGATTTGCATGATGGTCCCTTGTAGCTTGGGAAGAGGTCCCCTAGCCAGGTTCTCTCTCGGATCAGTCCTTGACAGACTCGACAGCTTCTAGATTTCGTTGAAGTAAATGCAGCAACAAGTCTTCTTCCAGCTGGGCTTCAAGGATGAGCTTTAAGTTTCGACTTCAGCTTCTGAACACATTGGGAAGTGAGAGGTCCCCAGATATACACATCTGTACCTCATTCACTCTGTCTGAGGCAGGCTCAGTCAGCCAATCACACAGAGGGGCATTCATGCAGGCAGGCAGCCAATACGGCTCACAGTGCATTCAGGCCATTCATTTCAACCCTGACACCCATAACAACAAATGTGGATTGGGGCAAGCACCAAGCCTTTCAGCACACCACAGTGCATTCATGACACCCATAATATAGAATGCATATTGGTCACACACTACATTCACCTAGGTCCCACCCCAAGGGTGTACCCACAACATACAGTCACCAGGAAGGCTCCAGACAATCTGGCCTGGACTTCCCCACAATACCATTTATGGTTCTTCGACCCAACAGCCAGTCAGTGGAAGAGACAGAGTCAGGGATTCCCATGACTTTGGGAAAACAAGGTGTGAAGGACCGGAGGGGGGTGTCTGTACTCCATGCTCTCTATACAGCAGAGGAGAGGCACAGAGGACCCCAGCCAAGATTCTCAATATTGGTAAACGTGGTGAGCAATCAAGGCCTAGCTTCTCAGGAGGTGATGCAGGCTGGTTCTTAAGTACAGTGTAGTCCCCAAACCCCCACAAAGGAATGTCTACACACTATGTTAGTTAAAACACAGTCTTTATATAAATAAGGTTCACAGTTATATACACAACCATGATAATACACTTTGTGCTCTGACAATTCTAAAATGGTAAATATATACAGTTCTATGTGGTACCACGATTACTCTGATTCCATTAAAAGGCATTAACTTTACTCAGTTCAAATAGCATACGAATCAACACAGCCAAACAATATCGACCATAGACTTAGGAGGAAGAAAAGTTGGTTAGACAATTGGCAGACTACTGAACCCCTACCACTAGGCACAGTTCTGTATGAGGATCCCCCCACCTGGGCAACCTGTAAATAAAGATATATCGTACAAGCCCAGTCCATATATTGTCTATTAGAGTCTTATCTTCTTCTATAGTTCTGCAACCCAAATGTACCTTGTGTTGTAGAGTTCTTCGTCCGGGAATCGATGGGCCCTTCTTGAGTGCGCTCCCTTTCAAGCGGGAGCCACGGGTCATCAAACTTCCGAGATGAAAAAAAGGAAAAAGGGTGAACGGTGGTCATCGAGGGAGCAGCTTTGATCTTCGCGGTGCTCGTTGAAGAAAGCTCATGAATGTCCTGTGAAGGAGAGGTTGTGCAGTGCACCTCGATGATGAATGTTAGTTGCCACAAAGAGTTAGGGAAGAATGTTGTCGAGTTGTCGGCGCGCCTGACTTCGGCGAACGGGTCGTGACCGCGGCTGGCTTCAGTAGCTTTGTCGGTGTCTATGAGGTCTTCGTGTGGCGGTAAACCCACCGGTGGATTCTCCTCGGTCGTCGACGACCTTGACTTTCTCCAGAAGGATGAAAGTGGTCGAAGAGGATGAACAAGGGAGTCCTTGGATCAAATGTTCTTAGCACGGCGGCTCCGATCAGCGACGACGGTCAGCAACGGTGGACGGCTGCTGGTGCTCCTCTTCGTTCTCCTCGGCGGTCCCCTTCTACGGTTGGCAGCCTTTCGTAGGTCTGTCTACCAGGGAGCTTTGGCAAAGATCAGCTGGTGCACAATGGTCCCTCGTAGCTCACGAAGCGGTCTCCTAGCCGGGTCCTCTCTTGGATCTGTTCCTTGAAGGCACAGCAGCTTTCAGATTAGCAAAGGACAGCAGCAGCAGTTCTTCTTCCAGTGGGCTTCAAAGATAAGGATCAGTTTCAACTTCAATTTCTGAACGATTTCTAGCAGTGAGAGGCCCCCAGATATACTAGTTGATCTCCCATTCACTCTGTTGGGTCACACTCAGGCAACCAATCATTCAGAAGGGCATTCAGGCAGTCAGTCAGCCAATCAGGCGCACTGTGCACTCAGGCTATTCCTCTCCATCCAGACACTCACAACACAGAGTGTGGATTCGGACAAGCACTCTGCCATTCTGCACTACACACCGCATTCATACCCGTTTCGGGCAGGGCTGTCTCAGTCATTGTATCAAACACCAGATACTAGACACCCATAACACAGAATGCATACTTGTCACACACTCCATTCACCGAGGTCCCACCCCACAGGCGTACCCACAACATACAGTTATTGGGAAGGCTCCAGCCAGTCTGGCCTGGACTTCCCCACAACACCATATAGGGAACTTCCACCCAATAGCCAGTCAGGGGGAAGGGACAAAGTCAGAGCTTCCCGGGACTTCGGGAAAAGAAGGTAACAGGCAATAGAAAGTAAGAGGCCACCGTACCCATTTTGTTTCCTATCAGGAATCCACCGATTCCAATGTCAGGGCCTGGGCATCCCACCTGTCAATTCAGCACGGAGCTGCCACCAGCCCGTTCCCTGCTCTGTGGGTCACACACAGGTGCCACAAAACATACACTAGGAGTACAGGGTCGTACTCCCACCCATGAGTGCCATAAGGGTCTCCCAAAGGTCTGTTCACAAAACCAAATACAGGAACAGCTGCACTTCCAGGAGTCTCACATGAACTCCTGCATGGAAAACAAATCAGTACACACATGATACAAAGCAGTAAAGGACAAGGATACGGAGGCCCTGCCCCTTCCGAGGCATTGCCAGCATCACACAAGGTAACACGCACTAGAAACCAAGAGGCCACAGAGGCCATCTTGCCTTCTATCAGGAATCCACTTATTCATATGGCAGGGATTGAGTATCCCAAAATGGAGGATACTCAGAGCACCTGTAATTTCAGCATGAAGCTGCCACCAGCCCATACCCTGCTCTGTGGGAAACACACAGGTGCCCAAAAACATACACTAGGGGTACAGGGTGGTACCCCCACCCATGGGTGCCATAAGGGTATCCCAAGGGTCTCTGTTCACCATGACCAAAAGAGGAAGAGCTGCACTGCCAGGTGTCCCACTGGACTCCTGTGCATAAAATAACACAGAAAACACATGATAAGGAAGTAGAGGACAATGACATGGAGGCCCTGTCCCTCCGATGTATTTCCAGCATCACAGTAAGAAGTATCAAATCTAACGAACACTTATTAAGGATTTTATCAATTTTTTTAACAAATTCCTCTCTTTCCATGCATAAGGTGGGTCTCAAGTAAACTCGCAGGCCGCGAGGTATTTTCTGTGATTTATAATACTCGAGTAATTCGGTGGTGTGAAGCTTTTGTGATATTTCCCTAATAATTATCTTTTCCAATTTGAATATCAATTTATCAGGATCCTCATTATTATTCAAAGGATTTTCTACTTGACCAATTAGAGCCACGATTCTAGAAGCCTCCTCTGCTGAGAAGGCTAGAGTTTTGGCATGTTTTTCAGTAAAATCTTTAATTCTTGAAAATGACATATTCTCCTAAGGGTGCTACTGTAACTAGAATGTGTCACACTGAAGAAAAGAGATACAATACAAGTAATTTATTATGAGTTACAGTGCACACCAACATTGGGCCCTTTATCTATACATTTATAGTCACTACTTCGTGTCAGGGTAGTTATTCCTCCCCTGCACCCAAGTTTTGTTATACTTTCTTCATTTAATGGCTGTAGAATATTAGCTGGTGTGCGCTGTAACTAATGAGGATCCTGAAAAAATGATATTCAAATAAAGGAGGAGCCATAGTGTTAACATACTCGATATTTTACCATGAAAGCTGTTCACAGCTATTGAGGGATGAAACTACATATATTTTGCTAGCTCATGACCCAATCATTGAGATTAAGGGATTAATACAAACTGTTGTAGAGAAGGCATTTGAGAATGACTGGATTAATGACAAAACAACAAGATTTCTTATTAATCGATTTCTTATCACCCCAGTCTTCTACGGTCTTCCCAAAATACACAAAAACAAAATAACCCCTCCCTTAAGACCAATCGTGGCTGGAACAGATAGTGTCTTCGAGCCTTTGGCCATTTATGTAGATAAAATTGTGCAACCGCTAGTACAGAGAATACCTACGTACTTACATGATACTACAGATTTCCTGAACAGCATTGGAACTATTGACAACCTAAATCAGGATTGTATACTTTTCTCACTAGATGTAAGCAGTTTGTATACTTTGATACCTCACAATGAGGGTATCGAATCTATAGAATGGATGCTCTTGAACTCAGACGATGTGAGAGGGAACAAAATATTTATTATTGAACTTTATACCATTATTCTGTTCAATACTTATTTCAGATACCAAGGGAAATTATATTACCAAGCATGAGGAACATCAATGGGGTCAGCTATGGCCCCAGCATATTCCAACATCTTTATGTACTGGTTTGAGATAATGTTCAGTGGCTTGATAAACTGGTTACCTGGAAACGATATATTGATGATATGTTTAGTGATTGGAGGGGATGTAAACAAGAACTTATTGTATTTTTTGAATATCTGACTGAATTACACTTCCACATCAAATTTACGCTTGAGATTGGTGAACCACTCCTACATTTATTGTAAGTAGAATTAACAATTACAAACAATACATTATTGACAACTTCATACCAGAAACCGACAAATGTCAATAATCTTTTGGAATATGCTAGATTGCATTCCAGCGCAAAGATGAGAAGTCTTCCATATAGCCAGATTCTAAGATTGAAACAAATCATCACTGATCCTGACACATTTAACATAGAATGTTTGAATTTGAAGGATCGATTCAAGAAGAGAGGTTATCCAGAGGAAGTTATAAATTAAGCGACTTTGAGCTGAGAACGTTCCCAAGGAGTCTTTATTGAGGGTGGACCTGTAGTCTCACTCCTATATGTCTCTTAATACTCGAGGCAGAACCTTCAGATAAGCAGAATCTTGAAAAAGAATTGGAACATTCTTCAGAATGATCCACAACTTTGTAAGATATTTCCAAAGGCCCCCATGATGGCTTACAAACGGGGTACAAGCATCAGAGATAAGGTAGTTTGGGCTGAAAAACCTCCTAAAGATAGGCAAAGGGTTCTGAATACCCGTAAGAAAGGGACCTTTGCCTTTTTGCGATGTGATAATTGCAACAAGGTAATGAAGGGACACACAATCAGGCATCCACATACAGGCAAAGAGATTAGACTAAGGGATTACGCCACATGAATGACCTCGGGGGTCATTTACATCATAAAAATGTCCTTGTGGCCTGCTATATGTGCTATATGTGGTGCAGACATCGAGGATGGCCAGAGAGAGATGGACAGTACATAAATCGAATGTTTGCACAAACACCAGGTCACCAGTTGCACAACATTTTAATGAAAAACATCACACAATTGCCCAATTGCAGTTTAAAATAGTGGAGGTTGTTAAACCACTCGCAAGCGGTGGTGACTACAATAACCGCTGACTCCAAAGGGAAATGTTCTGGATACATTTGCTGGACATGGGCCATCCCAAGGGGATGAATGAGGATTATTGCCTGAATTGTTTTATCTAAATGTTGTTGATTTTCTGTACTTTAAATCAGATTGCAACAAGCAGGGTATATAATTTGTGACTAAAGGGATGTAGGGTCTATAAAGGTATAACACAGAACATCCAGAGTGTTACCTGCTACCTAAGGAGTTGGAGATGAAGTATCAAGGGGCATCTGTGTGTCAACCTGCTTTGAGGGCAGGGTTGCATCTTGGAGTACTGTGGATTAGGCTTTAGGTTATAATCAGGCAGTCTTGTAGATGTGCATACTGGAATTTTGTGGAGCATACAAGCATGCCTATGGGCTATGGCGCGTTAGAAATAAACAAATAATAAGAAATAAATACAAATGTTTATATAACACCTCGATTGGAGTCACTCATTATGTCAATAATAGACGGAATGCTATAAACCACAGGTGATATTGGTTTATTCACTAGGTGGCCCACTCTGTTTGATGCACTCAGACCTTATGCTGCTACCCGTTTGCTGTACTTAGCATTAGGTGTCTCTATATTGGATTGCTACATTTAGCCGCATGACGTACCTGACTCTTGCATCTAACTAGTCACCCTCATCACACCTAGATCTCGCTATGCTGTTGCACCTCTTTACTATCGGCCATCTCACTGCACTGTGGGCCCTTGTTACTCATTTGACTCACTCCCACCCTTCACTGCCTTACACCACACCTAAGACTCACGCTTATTATCCCACTACCATGTCTCCAGCACTCAACTTGGTTACCAAGCCACTGGCTCACCACACCACCGCACCCATTTCACCTCCGATACTGATACACTGCTTCACCCAAAAACCTAACCTTCTGCACATCACTAATCCTTACCTCAACTCTCCTGCCTTATGGCTCCAACATTTTGCAACCAAACCCACACCCAATCAACCTTGCCTGACACATCTGAGAAATCTCAGATTAAGAACCAGATTCCATCACATACCTAAACTCCATCCTACCACCCACATGCATACAAATACCAACCAGATACAAACTGCCCAGGTACAACCAGACAACTCTAAGACACTGGGCCTCATTACGACCCTGGCGTTAAGGGTTTAACGGCGCCGTAAAAGGTGTCGGCGCCGTTAAACCCTTAACGCCTGATTACGAGTTCCCTTTGCGGGACCCGACCTTAACGCCTGCATTTATCAGGCGTTAAAGTAGGGTGCCGCAAAGGGACCTTGGTGCTAAGTACGGTGCCGCAATTTGCGGCACCGTCCTTAGCGCCTTCCCCATTCCCATTGAGCCCTATGGGGCAAAAATGGGAATGGGGACGGGCCCATGGTGAATGGGGAATTACCGCCCCGCCAACCTTGGAATGGGGCGGTAATTCCGCCATTCACCATGGCGGACCCCGGCGCCATTCACCATGGCGAGCGCCGGGGTCGTAATGAGGCCCACTGCCTAAAAATGAGATGAAGGGTGCTCTTACCAATGCTAAATCCCTCCCGGCCCACGCCCTTGACATCGCAGATCTCATCACCACACAAAACCTCGATTTTATTGCCATCACGGAAACATGGCTACACGCAGCCTCAGGTCCCTTACTTGCCATCCCGAATGGATATTCCATTATCAGAAATGACCGCAACTCCAACCTCTCCAAAGGAGGTGGCGTTGCATTTATCAAAGATGACATCAATATAAGACAGTTGAAGAAAAGCTGTGGGTTCGCAAATAAAGTCTGTGCGCTAGTAATCACTGATTGGAGTAAAAGTTCTATCGAAAATTGTAAGGTGTCAGCAGCATTAGCACCCACGCAGCCAGACCACCCTGGCTGGAACTGAAAACTGGTAGAAGAGAGGGTGAGGTGGAGACGCGCTAGATACTACAACAATAAGGCACACAAATAATATAGTTGATGTTTTAATTGTAGCAGAAACAGCCGACACGTTTTTCGACATGCTGGTCGTTCTCAAGGCTGAGTAATTAGTAGATCATGATATAACAACAACTAAAAAGGAATTACAAATCAAAGTTGATACACACATTAACAACATCATCGCATAAACAAAAGATGGCAATTTAAATTAGAGCAAAGCAAACATACCACAACACATTGTATAATACAAAAATTGTTGGCATACTGTGAACCAGGGTTGGAGAGTGGAGTACGCGAGGTGGAAGCAGTTGCAAGAATTAGAACAGAGCAAAAATTGTATAATGAGTATAGTCATTTTTTAAAATGTTCAGCCTGTGAATACAATACTAGAATGGTGGTTCCATTTGATGTATACAACACTCAGAGTGTGGAAAAATATAAAGAGGGACGATCCCTATTGGACAGTGCGCAGAGACACCGGAGCCACCAGCCATGCATTGAAGACACCAATCACTCATTAATCGAATAAAGAGAAAGTCTTAAAGCAACAAGTAAATGGTCACCAAATTGCCCTTGAGAAATCAAAAGAAAGTCCTGACAGGAAGAGACTAGGGTCCAAAAGGAAAAAAAATAGTAAATAATCTAAGCTTACCGTACGCGGGACAAATACGTTGATAAATCGTGGTGGGGTAATCCCTAAACCAAAATAACCATGGGTGAAAAATAAAGTAACACACAATAAACCGATCAGATTATTGTGCAGCAGTCAAAAGATGAAGGTGAAGAATATCAAATTAACATACCACAAAAAAGAAGGCGATGTGAGACTCAATCGGACATCGCATTCAGATCACAATCCCTGCCGTAATGGCCGCAAAACATATATTACCTTGGAAACAAAAGTAAACGATATCGTATGGATACTGATTATAAAGGAACGGAAAACAAATGTTCTAGAGCCGGACTGGCAAAGTACTTACTCGTAAATCGAGCAAACAAATAACATGGAAATCCCCGAAAGCAGTTGTCCGGTGAAAGAGAGGAAAGAAATACGGGATAGCGGCCGACGTCACAGCGGTGACGTTGGCGGCATCGTACGGATCGGACGTCGCATGAGTGACGCCAGATGTAAACAAAAAATGGTATTAGTGGTCTGATGCTAAATCGGCATAAGGGTCGAGTAACAATGGTAAAAAAAATATATATATATGATCATTACACGAATGCTATTACATATAATGTAAATACTGAAATACGGTCGCAATAACAAGAATGACAGGGAGATAATAGCGAATAATCCCAAAAACAGCATTGAAAATGAGCCGTACCGGCATACAGCACATAGAGTGGTGAAACCAAGCAGCAGAGTGAATACAAATGCAGGGAACAAAATACTAGATATTACAAACGAGTAGAAC